>NC_139524.1:7346756-7946756 GCF_947247035.1 Vipera ursinii | reverse complement strand
TCTCTGTCATCCCCTTCTTCTCTTGCCCTAAACCTTTCCCAGCATCAGGCTCTTCTCCAGTGAGTCCTTGCTTCTCATTAGGTGGCCAAAGTATTTGAATTTCAACTTCAGGATCTGGCCTTCTAAAGAGCAGTCAGGGTTGATCTCCTCTAGGACTGACCGGTTTGCTCGCCTTGCAGTCCAAGGGACTCGCAGGAGTCTTCTCCAGCACCATATAGCTCAACTGTACTAACACATACAGAGGGATATAAGAGTTCTAAAAGGGAACTAGATCAGTCACTGGAGTCCCTTTAAACATCCTGCCCATTTCAGAAAATCTCGCCTTCGGAAGTTGTCAGTTCCCCATTACTGGAGGTTTTTAAGAAGAGATTGGACAACCATTTGCCTGAAATTATATAGACTCTCCTGCTCGAACTCAGGGTTGGACTAGATGACCTCCAGGTTCTATTCCAACTCTGTTATTCTATATCCTATGTTCTATCTGCTTCTATGATACACTCGGTGAACTATTAGGGAGGGGCCGTCTTCCATTCTTTCCTTCACATGTAACATCCTGTTGCTATTTCTCTGGAACGCCGGTCCTCCTCGCTGGAAATCCATCTCTTTAGTACACTCCATTACAAGGAGACCATCCTAGACATTAGCCTTAGCCCTAAAAATTAGCTCCAATGTGATCTCCTCACAAACTGGGCCCACCTAAACTCATCTTTCCCGTGCATAGTGCTGTTTCCCCATCTTTGCCTCCATCATCTTCAGAGAGAATAACAAATTTCAAAGCTACTGCTGGCCATCAGCAGACAGTTCAGAGGCTTTTGCTCAAAAGCACAAGTGAGAAGAACACACAGAGCTGCTGTCTCCAGCAACACATCTCCAGCTGGACAGCTTTTTTTTTTCCCCTACAGCAAGCCCCCTCCCTTGATTCCAGCCAAGGATGAATCTATGCAACTAGGTCAACTCCATCTATTTTGCACACTGGAAGGCTAAAGGTTGAACAGAGAAAATTAAGTAAGATTCTTTGCAGTGCAAAGGACAAAACACAAAAACCTGGGGAATGATCTGACCCAGGAATTTTGCTCCTGGCTGTAAAAATGAATGATTTCACCCCAGATTAAGCTAAGATTTGAGCATTAGGGCGAGAAAAATATTAAGGAGAACCAAAATGTCTACGGGAGTAGAATTTGCTTTCCATTTGCAGAAGCAGAGAGAAATAACCATTGACCAAATAACCTAAAAAAGAATGCCTTGATTAGATTGGCAAGGAAGGGCAGAATTAAGATGACAGAAAATTGCTACGAACAGCACAGGATTTCCAGTTTTCTGTTGCCAGAGAGAAATGCCTTCATTTTGAATTTTTTTTTAAAGCTTTCCAAATTGTTCTCTAGTTTTAAACCTCTCCCGACGACAACGGTACTGGAGGTTCAGCCATATACAGATGGACAGGAATTTAAACCTAAGGAATTAACCCAATAATATTTTAAATCAGTGTGTTACAGCCACATGGCCAGAAACAGCAAAATAGCCAATTGTAGGGTACTTACATGCATACATACACATATAAATGCACTGAGCATGCTCTAATGATAAACAAGAACCTAAGGAATCAACCCAATGATAATGATCAATGCACTAAAGCATCTTTAATTAGCTAGTATAAGAGCCTTGGTGGAGCAGTGGGCTAATGCCTCCTTAAGTAACACCAGCTGCCTGCAATTAGTGCAGGTTCGAGTCTCACCAGGCTCAAGGTTGACTCAGCCTTCCATCCTTCCGAGGTAGGTAAAATGAGGACCCAGATTGTTGGGGGCAATTAAGCTGACTTTGTAATAATGCCGCTTGCGGGGGTGTGTGAAAGCCCTAACAAGCAGGCATATACATAGAATGAAGGCTACTGCTAAGCTTGTAAGCCGCCCTGAGTCTTCGGAGAAGGGCGGGATATAAATGGAATTAAAATAAATAAAATAAATAAATAAAATAGTAATCAGTTAGAAGTTAAGGTTGAAGGACTTTAGACATACCACAGTAATCATGTTGCAAGGCTTCACTTAGTATGCAAGGTCATAGATGGAAAAGCTTCAGTTAAAACAGGGGTGTCAAACTCAATTTCATTGAGGGCTGCATCAGCATTGCGGTTGCCCTCAGGGGGGCGGGTGGGTATGGCCAGGGTGGGCGTGGCCTACTGGGTGGGCGTGGCTAGAGTGCGTATAGCCTACTGGGTGGGCGTGGCCAGCTCTACATCGTTCGCATCAAGGGTGCCTATGGGGGCCTGGGCAGGAGTGGGACAGATCTGAGGGTCTCTGGCAGGAGGAGGGTCTCTGGGCCAGGGCCAAGGCAGTGGGGGCCATTCCCTCACTGTTTCCAGGATGGCTTCGCGGGCCGCATGAAACCACTTCACGGGCCGGATCTGGCCCCCGGGCCTTGTGTTTGACATGTCTGAGTTAAAAGAACATAAATGAGGCCCAAAGTATTTGCTTTTTTTCCCCTCTCAAAGGACCCTCAGCAGAGTTTACAAGAGCTTCCTAGAAAAGTCACGCCATCCAAACCGATCACACCAACATTCTTGCAACTACCAGCCAGGCTGAGTTTTCTTTTCCCTGCATTATTTTTAAATCAGATTTCAGGAGCTTGGCTGGGAATAAGGACAGTTGGAGTCCCAATGCATCAAGAGGGAACCAAATTGGTAAAAGTTCTTTTGGGGTCTTGGAACATCAGAAGCATTAACATCCGTGTATTGTGGATCCTTTTTAAAGACACGCATTTATAGCGCAAGGAATGTTCTCCCTTTCTCAGTCCGTGAAATGCTTCCGTTTGCAAATTTAACCATTAGACCAGGGTTAACGTCCACATCAGGGCCTTCAAACTTGGCCCTTTTATGACTTGTGGACTTCAACTCCCAGAATTCCTCAGCCAGGCACGCCTGGCTGAGGAATTCTGGGAGTTGAAGTCCACAAGTCATAAAAGGGCCATGTTTGAAGACCCCTGGTCTACATCATAGATGGAAATAACTGTCCCATTCAAGAAAGAAGCTACTGATAGTCCTCAACTTACAACAGTTTATTTAATGACCCTTCAAAGTTACAACGGCACTGAAAAAAAGTGACTTATGACCGTTTTTCACACTTAGGACCACTCTAGCACCCCGATGGTCACACGAGCACAAGTCAGACGCTTGGCAACTGATTCGTATTTAAGACGGTTGCAATGTCCTGGGCTCATGCGATCACCGTTTGCAACCTTCTGACAAGCAAATCTCATGGGAGACCCGGATTCACTTAACAACCGTGTTACTAATTTAAACAGCTGCAGTGATTCACTTAATGACTCTGGCAAGAAAGGTCATAAAATGGGGCTCAACCAATGTCTCACTTAGCAACATACATTTTGGGCTCAATTGTGATGGGTAAGTCAAGGGCTACCTGTCTTAGCCTTTAAGGTCCGGCATCTGATTTTCATTTTGATGAGGAACTCTGGTCTTGCCATGGAATGAAAATTATGCCTACCCATTTCTTGGCAGGGGCCACCTCTATTGCTATCGCCGCTTCCCATTTGATTCCAGCCTCCTTATTATCTCTGTTAGGTGTCCACATTCTTCTTTTCTTTAACATCATTATTTCCTTGTTCTTTGCCTTCTGCTCTTGTTGCAAGATAGCAATAGCAATAGTACTTAGGCTTATATATCACTTCATAGGGCTTTCAAGCAGTTTACAGAGTCGGCATATTGCCCCAACAATCTGGAGTGAGGATCAAACTGCTGGCAGTCGGCAGACTTAGCTACAAGCTTTGTTCAGTTTTCTCTTCAGGTATGTTGACTGAGATGTTGGAATTCATAAAGTTGTTTTGAATCCTTTTAGGCAGCCCGCAAGCCTTGGAAAAGGTGGTTGAATGCCCAACATCTTCTGCAAAGGGCTACAAACATCGATCACTTGCAATCACCTCCTAATCTCCACTTAGGTTTTTGGTGATGGGAGAGTTTTAGCAAAAGTGTGCAAGCTAAGTTACAGTTTATCCGCTGAATCTTCATCTTTTATTCAGCATCTCTATTTATTTATAGTCCTTCTGAAGAATTTGCACTTCACTCATGTTATGTTTCCTGTTGTTTTGTTTGTTTCGTTGCAAAATGTTGGCAGGTACTTAGAAAAGCAGAACTTGTTCATGTCAATTTTGTTCAACAGGATCAGTTTGTCAGAAAAAGGAAACATTTCTTCCCGTATTTCAACACTAATCATAACCATAATTATTTTTAGAGAAGTTATTCATTTTTATTTTATTAGATTTTTATCCTGCCTTTATTACTTTATCCATAATATTTCTTCCTTCTCCTATTTTTCCCCACAGCAACAACCCAGTCAGGCAAGGTTGAGCTGAGCCGCGTGGGATTGTGTGACAATATGTGCATTGCAACATTGTTATTCAAACGCTGCCCTTGATGTAGCTATGTGCAGTATTGTGGTGCAAGAAAAGGTGGACTTTGTGTTGCCACATCATGACATTTTGCTGTCATTGTAGCTAGGAGCGTAAACAGTCAACAACATTGTCACTAATTTCTAAGATGAGGATAAGTGTGAATAGTCAATAGCATTGATCCTGGCCTGCAATAGTGGTGAGTATCTGTAGCTCGGGTGTCGGATGAGGGTGAAGGTTTGTCTCTGAGCTGCTGGATTGGTTTCCAAACGTTGCATTATCAGGCTAGGAAACATCTTCAATGTCAGTGTCGGTGTTCTTCTGTTTATAAGGGTTTCATGGATAGGTGTTCGATTGGAGCAACACAAAAATCATCGGCCACGCTGCCACCTGCCAAGCTCGTGAGTTCATCAAAGCCTGGCACTCCACATGCAATTCCATCAACCAACACATTGACCTAAAACCAGCCTACAAACCCCTCAGAATCCACATCAACCACACCACCAATCAGAGACAGCACCAACCGTCAACCAACCCAGGCAAGTCCCCTCCCTCCCACCAGCAGTTCACCTCCCAAGGACCCGGATCAGATGTAACCTCCCCATCACAAGTCCCTTACTGATGACTCACACCTGACCCATCACAAGACCCATCACAAGTCCCTCACTTGACACACCCACACCTGAAGCCCTTATAACCAGAAGAACACCGACAATGACATCCCCTAAACTCTGCTGAAGATGTTACCTAGACTGGTAATGAAATGTTCAGGAATCAACCCACAACCTCGGAGAACAAATCTTCATCCTCATTGATCCTAGTTTCTAAGACCCTAGAGCAGGGGTAGGCAACCTTGGCTCTTTTATGACTCGTGGACTTCAAGTCCCAGAATTCCTGAGCCAGCCATGCTGAGCGGAAAGGGAGAGGTTTCGAAGCTGTGCCATGATAGCTCAGGAATTCTGGGAGTTGAAGTCCACGAGTCATCAAAGAGCAAAGGTTGCCTACCCCTGCCCTAGAGCACAGTTGATGGGAAGAAGAAGAAAGAAGAAACGACTGCTTAAAATAAATACTACAAGAAGGTGCATGAATGTGCCTCTTTGACCAAGGAAAATGTTTAGTTTGCACTATGTTCATAATTTGGTTACTGAATCGATGCTGAGTTTGCAATACAATGAGCCATTAATTCACCCATGTTGTGGTTTGTCTGGCTTCACACAACATGTCAAACCACACAGAGAGAAAAACAAAGTTAATCCAGCTTACTATGTTGTGTGAATTGCAATCGCTTTGGTCTTGCAATTTCACTTGGTTAAGCTCGCTGCACAAACATAGTCCAGTGAACGGTCCTTTTTCTTTTTGTTCAATTATATCCTGCCCTCCTTCCAATTATTCCTTACGATCCATACCTTGCAAGATTGGACCAGCTGAGAGAGAGAGAAACTGAGCCAAAATCCCCCAGGGGGAGTTCATGGTTGATGATGGACTGCAATCTACCTTCCAGTCCAAGATGTTGACCACTTGTGCAATCTCTGGGTCCTTCTCTGTGGAGAATGCCCCCAAAACTCTTCCATTTTCACATACATCTTGATGGTGCTTTAACAAATCCTTCCACTTTCTGTCTATTCTCAGGAACAGGTCCCAAGTTCAGGTCAATTCAATGAAACTTCTACAACTGCAAATAACAGCTTTCCCACACTGATGACCTCCAAAGCTTTTGGGTATACCATTCCCACAATTTCACCAGCCAAAACAATATCAAAGGCAACCGAGGGAAGACTCCGGTCTCCTTTTGCAGCTCATCTTTTCAGGAACATTAACTTCAATTGGTGTAATTTAATTTTAATTTAATTTATTAATATTTCTATACCGCCCTTCTCCCGGAGGACTCAGGGCGGTGTGTACACTTGCAGCAGTGTGTGTGTGTGTGTGTGTGTGTGTGTGTAGTATTTGGCCAACTCAGAGCATTTGGCCAACTCAGAGCATTCCCCAAAAGAAAGTGACTCGGATTAAGTGATTGAGCACTTGCAAACTAGAGAGGGGAGGAAGTGTTTCAGGGTAGCCACACACAGGCTATAGCTAGTAGGTAAGAAAGTTACAGCTTTAGTTTGGCAAAACCTTGTCCATTAGGAACAAACAAATAAGGGATTTAACCACTGGCACAGAGGTAGACCGTCGTGTACAACAGTTCATTTAATGACCAAAGCTACAGCAGCATTGGAAAAAGTGACTTATGACCATTTTTCATACTTACAGCCGTCGCCGCATCCCCAAGGTCACATGATCAAAATTCAGACACTTGGCAACTGGCTCATATTTACGATGGTCGCAGCGTCCCGGGGTCACGTGATCCCCTTTTGCGACCTTCTGACAAGCAAAGTCAATGGCGGAGCCAAATCCACTTAACAACCGTGTCACTAACCAAACTGCAGTGATTCACTTAACCACTGTGGCAAGAAAGGTCGTCAAAGGAGAGAAAACTCACTTAACAACTCTCTTCCTTAGCAACAGAAATATTGGGCTGAGTGGTGGCTATAAGTCAAGGACTAAGTGTGCTTTTTTTCTATTTTTATCAGCACTAATGGATTCAACGTGTCTTTAACCGCTCCGGGAAGCAGAGTTTTGTTTCATTTAATTTTAAAAAACCCAAGACATGGGAGTTAGAAAGCCACAAAACGGATCTAGTTTGCTTGTCCTGGATGATGATGCATTTCAGTTATTTTTCTGGCTCAGGACAAATGACATTGTCCTGATTGCCTGGAGGCTGACTGCTCTCCCCAAAGGCAAATAAGGACCAAGCTTAAGTTAAACTTGCATTATGAGGTTAACTTCCACTGGATCTTTGCCAGCAAAACTCCGTTCAGTGCTATTTTCAAAGTTCTCAGGGGCTAATTAAAGAGAAGGCAAGCAAAAATATAAACAGAACATTAAAGGGAAGGTAAAAATAGCAGGGTGTGTGCGTCTGTGAAATTCTCTCCAAATCTGAGGAGGGACGGTGGGTCAGGCCTCCACCCTAAGGGAATCTGGACATGGCATGGCACCGGGCATCCTCGTCAGGAAGGAACAATTTCTCCTCAGAGCAACTGCCACACTGCAGAAGAATACCCTCGACTGGGCCATTTTGTTAGATGTTCCCAGAGTCGTTACCAAGGTTACGTCAGGAGGAACAAAACATGGAAGTGCAGGCAGCCTGCATGGTTAGAAGAAGCCAAGCAGAGCAGATTACTGTGTCTCGATTAATTTTCCATGTTTAAAATAAAAATTAAATAACTTTCAGGAAAGAAAGAAAGAAAGAAAGAAAGAAAGAAAGAAAGAAAGAAAGAAAGAAAGAAAGAAAGAAAGAAAGGAAGGAAGGAAGGAAGGAAGGAAGGAAGGAAGGAAGGAAGGAAGGAAGGAAGGAAGGAAGGGAAAGGAAGGAAGGAAGGAAGGAAGGAAGGGTCCACACAGTTTTTATTTAATTTTCTGCCATACTATTCTTTTTTTTCTGAATTTACTTGTCAATAATTATTTTACTATAATTTTGGAAAGCTAGGATTCATCTCAAGAGTGGCTAATTTTGCTGGAAATAACAATAATAATAATAATAATAATAATAATAATAATAATAATAATAATAATAATAAAATAATAATAATAATAATAATAATAATAATAATAATAATAATAATAAT
Organism: Vipera ursinii; assembly: GCF_947247035.1. Taxonomy (NCBI): domain Eukaryota; kingdom Metazoa; phylum Chordata; class Lepidosauria; order Squamata; family Viperidae; genus Vipera; species Vipera ursinii. Next base: position 7,938,693 of record NC_139524.1, on the reverse strand, counting down.
AATAATAATAATACAAAGTTGGAAGGGACCTTGGAGGTCATCTAGTCCAACCCCCTGCTCAGGCAGGAAACCCTATACCAAAGAAAAAGTATAAAATATTTTTATTACATTGGATGCTATGTTGCCCTAGTACAAAAGTCCATTGTGCTTTATGTGCAAAGTTGCAACTTTACGTCCTGCTCCAATAATGAATAAAAAAATAGTTTATCATTCCTTCTCCTTCTTTCCTTCATAGGGCATAGCAAAATATTTCATAATGATAAATCATTTAAAAAATTATTTTGTACACAACTCAAGGACACATTTGACTCTGGCTATCAAGGACAAGACAAACTTTATAAATAAGACACTGAATACTTTTATCCCTCTTAACAAGTTTACACGATCATTTATATATGCACGCATTCAGGCAAGCGAACTATCAACTATTCCCTCCCAGCGTTCTACAGAGCACCCAAAATAAAGTCATAAGATATGAGAAAAAAAAGAAGATGCTGCTAAATGCTATGTGGTAGCTGCCACTAGATGGGTCCACAGTTGTTGACCTCCATCACTCAGGACAACTGTGGTCCACTGAAGCTTTACACCAGGGGTCTTCAAACCTGGCCCTTTTAACGACTTGTGGACTTCAACTCCCAGAATTCCTCAGCCAGGCAGACCCCTGCTTTATACTGAGTGGTAAAACTAACTCAAAAATATATTCGCATAATTCTGTTAAGTCGTAGAAAACTAAAGCACCTAAGTAAGCCGTAATTAAATGTAGGATATTATGAAAGCAAACCTAGAGTTTGCTTAAAGGGTTAAGTAGATGCAAAAGTCACAGCTGGAATATAACCCTCATGCGATGATATCATCAGCAAATGGCGTAAACTGAATGTCTGTGCATGATGCGACTTGCCCCTGTATGTTTAATAGTAGCAGTGAAGAATCCTTAGGTTTGTTTTGACTCTCCCCGAAAATTTTAAAGTAAGTTCTCCTGAAATGGTTTTAGGAGCGGGGAAGTGGAATCAGTTCTTGACACGTTCCTATTTTGCATATTCTGAGCTGTCATTGTGCATAACCAGCTGGGAAATAAATACAGCTATGCAGTCCTATTAGATACAGAGAGAGAGAGAGTAAACAGCCCCCTTCTCCCCCCAGCTCTGTTATTTCTTTGAAATCAAGAAGCCCGGCCTTGTCTCACCACTGCCATTTATATATGCCATACGTGCATATGTAAATGACCGTGTACATTTGGTAAGAGGGATAAAAATATTTAGTGTTATTTATAAAGTTTGCCTTGTCCTCGATAGCCCGAGTCAAAGGTGTTCTCGAGCTGTGTACAAAATCGTTTTAAAAATTATTTATCTTTATGAAGTAGTATGCTATTAATTTATCCCAACCAACCAAGTTCCTGTTCCTTTCCAGACCCCTAACTTGCCTCCTACTTTTTAATTCAGAGCCACGGAGTGAACCCACAAGGAAGGTCTTTATAGCACATTGCCGTGGGAGAATAAGAGTTGGGGCGGGGGGGGGGGAAGAGAGAGACAGAAACAGCTATGCTAGCTTTAAAAGCACCCCACCGATCTCTTCCTGGTGCAAAATAGAACATTATGTCCAAAGGAAATGTGATCTTGTTTTTGCATGAAACCAATTAAAATTCCTATTTTGGTCCTGTAAATATAAGCTACCAAACATATCACTAGATGCTAAGATCATAAGACTACATCTGATTTACTTTGGCCATGTCATGCGTGCAAATTCATTGGAGAAGGCAGTGATGCTAGGATTGGTTAGGGCAGGGGTCTTCAAACTTGGCCCTTTTATGACTTGTGGACTTCAACTCCCAGAATTCCTCAGCCAGGCACGCTGGCTGAGGAATTCTGGGAGTTGAAGTCCACAAGTCATAAAAGGGCCAAGTTTGAAGACCCTTGGGTTAATTAGTGGATCAAGAAGAAGGGGCAAGCAAAGAAGATGGTGGCTTGATAACATCACATCGGGTACAAACTCAAACATCCAACATTTGAAAGAAGCTGCTCTTGACAGGGTACCATGGCGAACACATGCCTATAAAGTCGCCCAGAGTAGGACACAGCTAAATGGTTACAACAACAACAACAACAACAAACATAAGCTACATCCAATCCACAGGTACCACCAGGTCCTGATTCAAATCCCACTCTGCAATTCTGCAGTCTAGAGAGGAAATGTTAATCAACTAGATCTCCCGACACCTTGCTCCAGGTTGTTCACGCTGTCTCGGGACTGTTGGAACATCCAGTTCATGAACTTTGCACTTTCTGTGCTACCAACCAAAGCTTTCCATTCGTGGCAGCATTGGAGCATATGATAGCAATTAACCCTTCAGAGTCTGAATACAAAATGCCTGAGTGGCACGTACAAAGGTCTTACTTCCTACACCCTTATTTTGATCTGATATGCATGTCAGAAGCAGGAAGGAACTACATTTGCAATGCAAGGTGTACCATCTTACCACAGGTAGAGCTGTAGATTTATTTATTTATTTATATTTATTTTAATCCCATTTATATCCCGCCCTTCTCCGAAGACTCAGGGCGGCTTACAATTTAAGCACAAATCAATGTGCTTAGCAGTAGCCTTCATTCTATGTATATGCCTGCTTATTAGGGCTTTCCCCCCCCCCAAGCGGCATTATTACAAAGTCAGCTTATTGCCCCCAACAATCTGGGTCCTCATTTTACCTACCTGGGAAGGATGGAAGGCTGAGTCAACCTTCAGCCTGGTGGGACTCGAACCTGCATTAATTACAGGCAGCTGGTGTTACTTAAGGAGGCATTAGCCCACTGCTCCACCAAGGCTCTTAACTTGGGAAACACTTTAAGTCATTAGAGAACCATCCATAGACCACCATGCTTGTACAAGATAGGTAGGTTTTAAATGTTATTCTTAAAAGCTTCCTGGGGTTAAAAAAGGGGGTGGGGGATTCCAGAAGTTTTTAATAATGCGATGTATCCCAGGCCTTAAGTCACTTGTAAAGGTTAAAGGCTAACATTTTGTTGTGATCTCATACTAAAGCTACTGCAACCACTCTGAATGTTGAAAATAGCTTCCAATTCCTCAGGTAAAAGACACCAATTAAAGGGATGAAAACAATATGTTTCTTGAGAAATTTGGAGCGATAGTAAGATTGTGGGACCAAAGAAGAAACAAAGCAACATAAATTCTCAGTTTGCCTTCAGCTACAGGCCAAAACAATAATTTTTCTGCCACTTAACAGAGGACATTTATAGAATTAAAAAAAAACCAGTGTGTGTATTCATTATTCTAAAGCAGCAGGGAACGATGTACTATTCGGGGCAAGTTTCTGGCAACTCAGGTTAAAATAAAAAGTGACAGAGGGAATCAAAACTATTCAAGAAAGGGAACCAGTGTTCAAATAGGGAGACTTCAACTTAATTAAATCCCACAGAGTTTCTTCAATAGTATTAGAACTTTCCCACCCATATCCCACCCCCGGCAAAGATGCAATTATGACACCACCCTGAGCCTGTTCCGATGTTGTATGAAGGCATAATTTTCAAATAGTAAGCCTGTCAAACAGAGCCTGTCTCTGGATCGAAGTTTGTGATGTTGATTCTGAGATTACTTTGGACGACGAAGGAAATAAAGCAATTCAACTTGATTCCAATAAATAAGAAAAGCAGAAGTAATGCTCAGAGTTAGAGCCAAGTCTGGCCTTTTTGTTTCGTTTTTTTGTTTCGTTTTGCACAGGAGTAAGATCCCACCGTGGTATTCTGCATATCTATCTGTTCATCCTCAGAAACCATATTTATATATCTATAATTTTTATTTTTATTTTTTTAAAATTTGTGCTTTTAAGAGTTGGTTGCACTAAATGCCATTTGATAGCTGCCTGGGTACTTTGTCAAGTGGAAAATGCATTGCACTGAATGAAATGCTTAAATGCCCAGCCCAGCCTTGCATTGCAACATACCTTTTAAAAAAATACTTTCCAATGTTTGTTTGTTTGGGGGAGGGGTTCAAGAACTGACCAGAAGATTCTGCCACTTTTCCTTGCCTCATTCAGCTAAACCCACCAACCTGGGCACAGCCCTACGCTATGAACTGGCTTTGGACACGGAAATGCCAAAGAGGTCAGGGCATTCATAACTGCCCCACTGCCATTTTGCTCCAGGATGGGAAAATGAAGCAGGCAAAAAAAGAAAAAAAGAAAAAAACCCTCTCCTGCTCTCTACTTTTCCAGGTCTCAGGGACCCACAAATCCAACCACCCAGCAGGGCAGCTAAACACCCCCCACACCCTCAAGTAACCCTGTACTCTTTTGCCTTTCCTCCCCTGTCTAGTTCTGAATGCATGTTTTCTTCCCTTGCTCTCTTCTCACACAGAGAGGTAAAGGTAAAGGTTCCCCCGCACATGCGTGCTAGTCGTTTCCGACTCTAGGGGCTGGTGCTCATCTCCGTTTCAAAGCTGAAGAGCCAGCGCTTGTCCGAGGACATCTCCGTGGTCATGTGGCCGGCATGACTAGAGGCCAAAGGCGCACGGAACGCTGTTACCTTCCCACCGTAGTGGTCCCTATTTTTCTACTTGCATTTTTACGTGCTTTCGAACTGCTAGGTTGGCAGAAGCTGGGACGAGTAACAGGCGCTCACTCTGCTACGCGGCACTCGGGATTCGACCCGCCAAACTGCCGACCATTTGATCGACAAGGTCAGCGTCCTAACCCACTGAGCCACCGCATCCCTATACAGAGAGGTAACCCCATAGCAAATACTGAGTCACTTTGATGGCACCAAATAGCTTAACCGAGTTGCACAAGGCAAAGGTTTGCAAAAATGCATTCTCCTTCCCTCGTCCAGCCCCCATTTCTCAGTTTCTCTTGCGCCATCGCTGTCGTAAGATCCTATCTTCTGGACAGCTCACCTTTTTTATAAGCTCACTTGGGATGCACAATCCACAATGGGTCCCTTCTAGATGTGCCTGGGAATGCCAGGAGCTGCACTTCCAACACATCTGGAAGGCTTGCCATAGTGTCAAATATCTGTAGCTGGTGAAGGTTCCTTCTCCAAACTTGTGGGTTGGTTTCCGAATGTTTCATTACCAGGCTAGGTAACATCTCCAGTGGAGTTTAGGGGTTCAGAAACCAACCCACGTCTGGAAGGCACTAAATGCAGGAGGCTGTAACAAGAGACTTGGTGGAGCAGTGGGCTAATGCCTCCTTAAGTAACACCAGCTGCCTGCAATCAGCGCAGGTTCGAGTCCCACCAGGCTCAAGGTTGACTCAGCCTTCCATCCTTCCGAGGTAGGTAAAATGAGGACCCAGATTGTTGGGGGCAATTAAGCTGACTTTGTAATAATGCCGCTTGGGGGGGGGACGAAAGCCCTAATAAGCAGGCATATACATAGAATGAAGGCTACTGCTAAGCACATTGATTTGTGCTTTAAATTTTAAGCCGCCCTGAGTCTTCGGAGAAGGGCGGGATGATTAAAAAAACAATTGTCACCAATGGACGTAGAGGCCTGTAAGCAAAACCCACAAGGGTCTCTGCCTCCTAGAACTTATAATTCTTTATTTAATTTCCCCCCCCTCTCTCTCTCTCTTAAAGGGCCTTTAAACAGCAATGTCATCTACAGACATTAGCAAGTAATGATGATGCTTATTTCTCTGCTGTGAACCCTCTGCAGATTAGCTGCTGTTATCAGGGACAAGCAAGGGCGCTCTCTCTCTCTCTCTCTCTCTCTCTCTCTCTCTCTCTCTCTCTCTCTCTCTCTCTTTCAGTCAGCTGATGCTTTGCATTTCAAAGGAGAAGACATCAGGGGGAAAAAGTGGGAAATGAGCAGGATAGAGAGATGGATTTCAGTATCCTTTGGCATTTTGACTTCTAGCGCAGGGAGGACTTTTTAAAGTTTTCGCTTGAAACATTTTTCTATGGTAGCTTTAGAACAGCTCTGTTAGGCAGGCCTGAAAACAACAGCTGTATTATTATTATTATTGTTGTTGTTGTTGTTGTTGTTGTTGTTGTTGTTAAATAAAATTATATGCTGGCTGGCTCCCAGAGATTCTGGGAGGCTTGCAAATTATTTCAAACATGAAACACAAGGGCCAGAGAATGATGGGGTTTGACTTAAAGCAGGAGAAGCCCCATGGAAGTTTTGAAAGTCAACTCCAATTGGTCTAGGGCCACACAGGAACTGTAGTTCCAAATATCTGTCAAACTTACTTCAACTCAGTTAAGCTAAAGCAACCAATTATTGCAATTAGTTTGCCAGATGTGCTGAACACAGACAGCCACATTTCACTGAGCCAGTTGCTTCACACACACACACACACACACACACACCAATCTCTGTGGTCAGTTGCTGGATTGTCAGAACCTGAATTAATTTAATGGAACAGGCTTAAGTTCTCCCTACATACCACTTTGGTTTTAAAAAGTCTGCAAGTCTATCCTGCAGCTGAAAAGAGCTGAAAAGAGCTAAAAGCCAGACTGGGTCACCTTATCAACTCTGCACCTCTCACGACTTCCTACTCTCTTCTGACTTACTTCCTACTCTCTTCTGACTTACTTCCTACTCTCAGTCACCAGCAAGGACCAATTTTAATTCGGCTAAGGAGGGACTCCGAAGGGCCTTCTTCCCTTTTGGAAGGGAATCGGGACCCGGAGCCCGTTCCCTAAAGCTACCCAAGCAAGCAGGAGAATGTCCATTTGGCACAAGGGCCCATTTCAGAAAGTGGTCCAAGCTCCCAAGCGCCCGCAGCGGGCCACCTTTGGGGAAGCGGAGCCCTTTAGTTGGGGGCAACTCCGACGAAACTCTCGCCCCTAGTCTTCCGGCTCCGAGCGGGGCTCAGCCGTCTCGAAGAGCTTTGGGGGTCTCTTCCAGGGGTCCAGCCCAAGAGCCTCGGCAGGCGGAAGACGAGGCGCGAGCGGCCGGGCAGAGGGACCGGGGATGGCGGAGAGGGGGGGGGGGCTGCGCCTGGCTGGCTGGCGGTGTCAGTCAAGGCAACCTGCGCCAAACACGCCCCTTCGCAGCACCTTCGGCGCCTCCCGCAAGCCTGGCACAGACCCGGGCCGGCGGCGGAGAGGCAGGGCGCATCGCCAACCCAAGGCAACCTCGCTCGCTCGCCTCTGCGGCCGCGCTCGGGCGAGGCAGGGACACACACCAGCCCTACGCCCCGGGGCCGGGATGTGTGTGTGTGTGTGTATGGGGGGGGTGTCTTTTTTTTTTTGCAACGCAGGAGCCACGCCAACAGGCAGCCTTCCCCACCCCCCATGAAACTGAATATACGTCTCCCAGGATAAGGTTGCCGGGATGCAATCTGGGTCGGTCCCCGGGACCAGAGACCCCGTCCCCCGTCCCCTTCCAAGCGCCTAGTAGTCCCTCTCGCCTCCCTCCCGGGCTTGGCCGCCCCCTCCCCACCACCACCCCGCCTTCCCCATCGCCCCCCCCCCCGCTCACCAGGTAGGCGCCCACGGTGCCCTGGGCCAGCATCAGGACGCACTCGGACACCAGGAAGACCTGGATGCTGGCGAAGCGCGACTCCTTCTTTTTCCGCTTCTTGGCGCGCTGCGCTTCGTCCCCTCCTTGCAGCTCGCCGACCTCGCCGCCGCCGCCCGTCGAGGAGCCGTGGGACTTCTTCGCCTGCATCCTCCGCCTCCCCTGCCTCCTGCGCGGCGGGTCCTCGAGGCTCCTGGCCGCCTCTCCACGAGCTGCCCGGGCGCGGCGGCTCCAATCAGATGCCCGAAGCCGGCTGTTGCCACCGTTGCTGCTGCCGCCGACGCCCCCGGCGCTCGCCTCCCTTCCTGCCGGCAACCGCCGCCGCCGCCGCTAGTGCTGCCATGGCCGGCTGGCTGTTCGCACGCCTCTTTCCTCCGCCCGCTCCGAAGGCTCCCCCTTCCTCCGCGCTTTCTCCTCCCCTCGCGCGGCCGCCCTGCCAGCTCCGGCTCTCGGGCGCTCCTGCCGCCGCCGCCGCCCGCTGCTGGAGGGGCGCCAAGGGGCCGGGAGGGGCAGCCCCGGGGAGGGGGCGCCCGCTTGGCGAGGGGAGGCGGCGGCGGCTGCCGGCCTCCTCCAGGGCGCGGGGACGGAGCGGCTGGGGAAGGAGCCCGGGCGCGTCCTGGGGAGAGGCGCGCCAACGGGCTCGGCGGGGCTGGAGGCGAGGGAAGGGAAGGGGCGACCTCTGCGGTGGGCTTTGGGGGGGGGAAGGGAAGAAAAAGGGGTCTGGCTGCCTTCCCCCAACGCCTTGGCCCCGGACTGGGACTGGACTCCTTACTGGAAGGTGACTCCTGGCCCCGCTGGGTTGGGTTCACACGACCAAGAGAGCCGGCTTTGGCTTTCGTGTTTGGCATGGACCAGCCCTTAGGGAGCTTTCGTGGTTTGGGCTGAACGCCCAATCTTTGCCTGCCCCGTTGTGGACTCTAAAAAGCCCTTCCGGGGTACTTCCGGGGTAGGGGTTAAAATAAATTTAAAAAAAAAAGTCAAGAAGGCAGCTCTAATGGTGCAATGGAAGCTCCGCAAATGACACATATAAAAATAGGTGGAGCTTTGTTTGGACGGTCGGGGATGCCATTTTTGACTTTTCCCAACCAGACCCCAGATATGCCTTCTGCTTCCAGGGCTTTGCAAGCCTGATCCTTAAGGGGGACTCTGTAGATTAACCACCTGGTTGATCAGGTGTAACTTCAGGGACTCTGAGAAATGGGTCCATGTCTCTATAACAGTAACACCTCGGTCAGGGTTAAGGCTGTCCATGGACAGGAAGAGGGATGGATGGATGGATGGATGGATGGATGGATGGATGGATGGATGGATGGACGGACGAACGGATAGACAGAGGGGATGGATGACAGACGGATAATGGATGGGGAGACAGATGAGATGATAGATTGACAGGCAGAGATAGACAGATATAGAAGAGAGAGAGATAATGGATTGAGGGATGGATGGGATGATGAAAGGTCAAGAAGAAACAGATGAGACAGACAGATATGGTGGGTAGGTGGATGGATAGATGGATGGATGCTGGAGAAGACCTGGTAATGGGCAAGAGGACTCAACCAAGGGGGAGGGCAGGTGTTATTTATGTTGGCACCACAAGATATTTAAGGGCCCTCTAACTCATATGTTATGGTCATGTTCTTCCTTGCAACCTTTTGGGAGTACTGTAATGTTATATTATGTTGACAGAAGACAAAACTGGTTTTCAAAGATGTGTGTGTGTACTGTACTCTACTGCATTGTATAAAGATACTTGGAAATTAATATGTTCAGAACAAAGAAGGGATTTTTGTGCTCTAACAAAGCAAAACGAGTAATCCTTGGGAAGTGGAAAAATACTCTTAATTCCAGAGATAAAAGATTGGATTTCAGGGAAGCGTGATTAAGCAGTTTTGGAGAAAATTGTATATTCAGTTAATCAGAAAATGTCATACTATTTCTCCCATGGAGAAAACCTTTGGAGCAGGTTCACCGTTAAAAGCTTTTTTTTTTCCCCTTGCAAAACACAAAGTCAGGGAAACTTGGGATATAGTTGTAATTACGGCGTGGGGTGGGGATTCTGCGTTCTTTTTATGTATTTTCTTCTTTACCATTTTCCTTTCGTATGTAGGGTGAATTGCTTATTTTCTTCATGTCTGTTTGAAAATGAAACAATAACAGCATTTAGAACAATAAAAATATTTGAAGGAAGGGAGACCACAAGGACATGTATGGATGGGCCGTGGACAGAATTGCTACCTTCACACAACATTGTGTGTGGGGGGGGGTGTCTATGGCTTGGAAATAGGACTTCTGAGGATGACTTAAGCGTGGTCACTTAACACAAGCAAACAAGAGCTAGTAGAGTGCAACAAAATGTGAGAACATTTCCAGCTGAATTAGAGAAAACATTGTGTCCAAGATGAGTGAAATCATTGTTCTTTTCTACCCTGCACTGTAGTGACCACATCTGGAGTCCTGCATGAAATTCTGGGCAGCACATCTGCACAAAAGCATTGAAAGATTGGAGATTGTTCAAAGAGAGCAGCAAAGGTGATATAGGGACTTGAGGACCTGTGGGGTCTTTGGTGCCCTCTGAGCTTGGTGGCTTTCTTGCAGACATTTCATTACCAAACTAGGTAACCTCATCAGTGTTACAAGGCAGTGGGGTGTGGAGAGAGGAGGAGGAGGACTATGGGGTCCATGGTGCCCTCTGAGCTTGGTTGTTTTCTAGCAGACGTTTCATTGCCAAACTAGGTAACACCATCAGTGTTAGAAGGCAGTGGGATATGGAGAGAGGAAGAGAAGGAGGACTATGGGGTCCATGGTGCTCTCAGGGCTTGGTGGTTTTCTTGCAGACGTTTCATTGCCAAACTAGGCAACATCACTGATAACGTCTGATCAACTGATGTTGTTACCTAGTTTGGTAATGAAACATCTGCAAGAAAACCATCAAACTCAAGAGAGCCCCCAAGGGCTCTCTAGTTTAATTCTGAGCTACAAAGATTCTCTTATATTGGTACTTGAGGACCTGCCTTGTGAGACCAGGCTGGAGAAGGAACGGAGCCACAAGAGCTCCCTTCAGAAACACAGTAACGTGTCACAGGAACATCATCAAGTATTTTCCATGACTGCACAAACTAAGACCAGAAATATCAGGTAGAAGTTGCAGCTACCTGGATTCTGTTTAAACACAGATGTCCGGTGGTGACATCTGAATGAGGGTGGAAAGGTGCACCTAGGGAGGTTGTGAGTTCCCTGTGTCTGGAGGCTTTCCAGAAATGACCATACAAGCCATTTCTCTAGGACGCTTTGTTTTGTTTTTTCTGAACGTTGTAGAAGCTTAGTTAGTAGACGAGATCTCTTAGGGGCATGAAACGACTTAAGAAGGATGACGTGTTTGACCACTCCTTCGGTTCCAGCCTGGCCATCCCCTGCAAGGAGAAGCGTTCAGTTACAGGTTTCATGGAAGTCTGTCTTCTCAAACAGAAAAGGGACCAACATTTTTTGAGAAGTTCTTTTAGGCCTCTAGGAAAGGTGTCTCCATGGCAGGTTTTACCCAGCACTTTCAGCCAAGTTATATATAACTAGTAAAAGCTCACATCAGCCACGTTTTGCATGCTGGGTGAGTTTGTGGGCTTGGCTTCGAACTTGGTTAAAGGAGCTGGGTAAACATGACTGATTTGGTTTCCAAAATTCTGTAAATTAAATGCTTAGCTTCATGACCACAAGACTAACAATGAGTCTCATTGTGAAGTCAAAGCTTCTGAGTTGGACTCAGAGGTCATGCACTTGGCATCAAGACACTAGTTGTTGATTTACTAAACCTCCTATTTCTTCAAGTAAAATCCCAGCAGCTACTCTCTTCCCACCTTGCATAGGATAAGCTGAATTTTTACTAATGGAATGGACTCCCACTTTATAAAACCCTACTGCAACCAATTTTGGTCACCATGCTACAAAAAAGATGTTGAGACTTTGGAAAAAGTTCAGAGAAGATCAACTAAAATGATTAAAGGCCTGGAGACTAAAACATACGAAGAACGGCTGCAGGACTTGGGTTTGGCTAGTCTAAAGAAGAAATAGGGGAGACATGATAGCAGTATTCCAGTATCTGAGGGGCTGCCACAAGGCAGAGGGGGCCAGGTTGTTCACCAAAGCACCAGAGGGAAGGATGAGAAACAATGGTTGGAAACTGATCAAAGAGAATAGCAACCTGGAATTAAGGAGAAACTTCCTGACAGTGAGGACAATTGACCAGTGGAACAGCTTTGCTTCCAGAAATCGTGGGTGCTCAATCACTGGAAGTTTTTAAGAAGAGACTAGACAGTCACTTGTCTGAAATGATATAGGTTCTCCCAGTGCTTTTTTTGTAAAAGAAAAAGGTGCCGGAACTCACACATTTCATACAACACGCCTTGCCTACCCTACAAGGTTCCATCCAAAAAAGGTGCCGGAACTCCGTTCTCAGCATTCTATGACAAAAAAAGCCCTGGGTTCTCCTGCTTGAGCAGGGGGCTGGACTAGAAGACCTCCAAGGTCTCTTTCAGATTCTATTCTATTCTATTCTATTCTATTCTATTCTATTCTATTCTATTCTATTCTATTCTATTCTATTCTATTCTATTCCATATTCTATTCTATTCTATTCTATTCTATTCTATTCTATTCTATTCTATTCCTCCATATTTATTCTATTCTATTCCATATTCTATTCTATTCTATTCTATTCTATTCTATTCTATTCTATTCTATTCTATATTCTATTCTATTCTATTCTATTCTATTCTATTCTATTCCATATTCTATTCTATTCTATTCTATTCTATTCCATTCCATATTCTATTCTATTCTATTCTATTCTATTCTATTCTATTCTATTCTATTCTATTCATATTCTATTCTATTCTATTCTATTCTATTCTATTCTATTCTATTCTATTCCATATTCTATTCTATTCTATTCTATTCTATTCCATATTCTATTCTATTCTATTCTATTCTATTCTATTCTATTCTATTCTATTCTATTCTATTCTATTCTATTCTATTCTATTCTATTCTATTCCATATTCCATTCCATTCCATTCTATTCTATTCTATTCTATTCTATTCTATTCTATTCTATTCTATTCTATTCTATTCCATATTCTATTCTATTCTATTCTATTCTATTCTATTCTATTCTATTCCATATTCTATTCTATTCTATTCCATATTCTATTCTATTATTCTATTCTATTCTATTCTATTCTATTCTATTCTATTCTATTCTATTCTATTCTATTCTATTCTATTCTATTCTATTCCATATTCTATTCTATTCTATTCTATTCTATTCTATTCTATTCTATTCTATTCTATTCCATATTCTATTCTATTCTATTCTATTCCATATTCTATTCTATTCTATTCTATTCTATTCTATTCTATTCTATTCTATTCTATTCTATTCTATTCTATTCTATTCCATATTCTATTCTATTCTATTCTATTCTATTCTATTCTATTCTATTCTATTCTATTCTATTCTATTCTATTCTATTCTATTCTATTCCATATTCCATTCCATTCCATTCCATTCCATTCCATTCCATTCCATTCCATTCCATTCTATTCTATTCTATTCTATTCTATTCTATTCTATTCTATTCTATTCTATTCTATTCTATTCTATTCTATTCTATTCTATTTGTAATCCTCACCTACAACCACAATTAAGCCCAACATTTCCACTGATAAGCAGGACAGTTGTTAAATTAATCTGGCTTCCCCATGGACTTAGTTTGTCAGAAAGCCACAAAGGGGGTCACATGACCCCAGGACCTTGGAACTGTCATAAATACATGCCAGTGGCCAAGTGTCTGGATGTTGATCACATGACCGTGGGGATGCCGCAACTGTCCTAAGTGTAAAAACTGGTAATAACTCACTTTTTTCAGTGCCCTTGGATCTTCTTACAGTCACGAAACAAATGGTTGTAAGTTGAGAACTACCTGTAATTAAGAATTTTGCTTGGCTCTTTCTGTCCAAGCTGTGTTTCTACCAGCCCACAAATTGTAAAGAATGGTAGTCACCGAATCTGTGAGAGGCAGATCGGACCCAACTTCAACCATCCTTTTGAAATACCAAGTTGCTTTGATTTCAGGGATCAGAGAACCAAATAGGTTTGCCTCAGATCCATCAGAGGTTGTGGGTGCCCCATTGCTGGAGGCTGGTAAGAAAAGAATGGACAGCCACCTGTCTGAAATGGTATAGGGTCTCCCGCTCAAGCAGGAGGTTGGACCAGAAGACCTCCAAAGTCCCTTCCAACTCTGTTGTTCTATCTTCTATGATTTGAGGAGGAAAACGGGATTGAGGACAGTTTACCTTCTCACTGAGGACCCCGTGCTGTGTGTTTGAAGATCGTCAGTTGCGTGAAAATGATTGCTTGGCCCAGAACATTTCATCAGGCCCAAGAATAAATCAACAAACTCAGTTGCAAAGACTTCAGCATTTAGCCACTTCTTCTGGGCTGTAATTATCTTGGATATCTCATTCGATGTCAATCTGTTTAGCCCCGAGCTGTTGCATGCAACAACCTTTTATGCCTGTATTCTGCTCCTTCTGTCCTGCAAAAAGCAATGTGGCCCCAGAGTGACTTGTAAACAAACACCAGCCACTGCGCTCTCTCTCTCTCTCTCTCTCTCTCTCAGCAAGAAATGGGCAGCCAAGGTTGGTGAAAATTCTCCTGTGCTTCAGACCATCATCTTTTCCACTGCAGCTGCCTTTTTTTTCAAGGGACTATATTTTAAACCCAGCAGCTGTCAGGGGCACTTGGCCCACAAGTCATTCCCAGCAGACATGGAGGCAGGTCTTTTAACTCTTTCTCGCCCTGGACCTGAAGAGCAACAAAGTCTTCTTCTGTCTCTGGGTCATACCTGAGCAATTACTAATATTGCCTTGCAGCTTGGTTTGTGCATCTGATTAAGAACCCTCAAGCTCTTCCTCCTCCTCCTCCTCCTCCTCATGTTCCTCCTCTTTATTTATAAAATGTATTGGCCACCCATCTTACTACAGGTGGTCCTCTTCGTATTCTTCCTCTTCCTCTCTAGGCTGAGAGAGAATTGGTTCAGAAGCTTTTTGTTTGTATCTTAACCTGTAGTCCTATAATCCAAGAATTATACCCAGATACAGATTTCTACCAGAGACATCACCCTGCCAACAAAAGTGCATATAGTCAAAGCTATGGTGTTTCCAGTTGCAATGTGTGGCTGTGAAAGTTGGACCATAATAAAGGCTGAGTGCCAAAGAATTGAGGCCTTTGAACTGTGGTGCTGGAGAAGACTCCTGCGAGTTCCTTGGACTGCAAGGCGATCAAACCGGTCAGTCCTAGAGGAGATCAACCCTGACTGCTCTTTAGAAGGCCAGATCCTGAAGCTGAAATTCAAATCCTTTGGCCACCTAATGAGAAGGAAGGACTCACTGGAGAAGATCCTAGTGCTGGGAAAGGTTGAGGGCAAGAGAAGAAGAAGGGGATGACAGAGAAGGAGGTGGCTGGATGAGTCACTGAAGCAGTAGGCGTGAGCCTAGATGGACTCCAGAAGATGGTAGAGGACAGGAAGGCCTGGAGAACGTTGTCCATGGGGTCGCGATGGGTCAGACACAACTTCGCAACTAACAACAACAACCACCATTTGGCTATGCAATAGATAAATCAACCCTGTATATTTTAGGAAGGGCCTGCATATGTAGAGCAGTCTATAGCAACAATAGATAAGCATGAAACTATGATATCTTTCACCTGCATGTCCACCTTGGAAGTTGTAAGGGTTCTAAGATAATGACTATAGAAAGTAACCATGAAGCTCCCTAATCTGGCAACTTTCCCAGGTTTAGAAACCTTGTTTACATGAAACCCACATCACCTGATTAATGAATTAGCTTACAGACCTGATGGCGCGTGTTGTGTGAACGATACAGTCAAGATGGTCAAAGTGCAATCAGGCACATAGGACAGGAATGTGACGTCAATGAAAGCTGACTAGCTCCAAGATATGCTAAATCTCCTAGTTTTCCCCCTCAAGGATCTTCCTTAATGCCAGATACTTCTGTTGAGTACGTGTCAGAATGTCTGTGGAGATGCTCAGTCATCCAGGTCCTGGTTGTCCCAAAGGTGCTTTTTTTCAAGAGGCAACTGGACTTTCTTGTTTTTCTTGAAGATGTTTTGCTTCTCATCCAAGAAGCTTCTTCAGCTCTGACTGGATGGTGGGCAATGGAAGGATATATATTCCTTGCAGATAGCTGGTCATTTGCATTATTTTAGAGAGTGGTTGAGACCACTTGGAGATTTACCTGTGTCCTCAAGGTCACTTGAGTGGTGCAAATGCTTGTTGAGTCTTCTTGGAACTGCTGAAAGGGCTGTGTTGTAGACTGGAGATAGATGATGTCGGATCCTCCCCCTCTGTTGAGAGACGACTGTTGAATTTTGAAGCTTCTTGGATGAGAAGTGAAACATCTTTAAGGGAAAACAAGAAAGTCCAGTTGCCTTGTGAAAAAGCATCTTTGGGACAACCAGGACCTGGATGACTGAGAATCTCCATGGACATATAACCACAGTCCTTTCAGCAGGACTTGAAAAAGCACCTTTGAACAACTGTCAGGATCCTAGCCAGCTTGGATCCTTGGATTTCAACAATGCAAAAGGCACCAGGTCAGAGCAAAACAGTTTAAAATACCTAAAAAATGAGTTTGAAGGTATTTTGAACAGGCTGTGTAGATGCAGGAGATTATATGCTATGGACACATCATACATGGTAAGAAGACTTGGCGGCAAGGACAGCTATGTGCCTGGACCCTGATGGGCCTGATGGCGGGTGACCCCATGGCAGATCCAAGAAACAGTGGATGGATCACATCAGAGAGGACATGAAATGCATAACAATGCTGTAGGTTGAGCCAAATGCTGTAGGTTGAGCCAAATGAAGACAGTTTTGCCATTAGCAGACCCTGCCATAGTGCGGGAATGCTAGGAGGAAGAAGAAGAAGAAGAAGAAGAAGAAGAAGAAGAAGAAGAAGAAGAAGAAGAAGAAGAAGAAGAAGAAGAAGAAGAAGAAGAAGAAGAAGAAGAAGAAGAAGAGGAGGAGGAGGAGAGGAGGAGGAGGAGGAGGAGGAGGAGGAGGAGGAGGAGGAGGAGGAGGAGGAGGAGGAGGAGGAGGAGGAGGAGGAGACGTAGAACAGGTTGGGACTGCAACAAGACAGGTTCATGAGAAATGCTCAATCAGAAATGTGCACGTTTCTGGCTGACTGTGATAAGAGAACTAGGTTACTACTATTTATGTCATAAATGAAAGTTAAAATCCTGGCTTGATGGGCGGTGAACACAATACAACTTCTTTTTGACAGAAGTGTCCTTGAAATGCTGTGATGTGATCTCATTATCTGTTAACTGCTCAAACTGGGACATGTCCATGGCGAAGGAGCAACCAGTGCGAAAGACTCCCTGAGCATTTTGCTTAAAAGCTTCATTCCAAAGGCTGAACTCATTTAGATTGTTCTGATTTGCAGCTTAGTGGGGAAATTAATTTTTGAATTACTGTTAATTGCCCCTTATTTAATCAGCATTTGTCGGTTAAATTATAGCTTTCCTACCATTATTGGTTCTTTCTTTTCTTTTCCTTTATAAATAGTAGGGTTGTGCATGCTTCAGAAATGATTCAGAATAGATGCTTTGCAATGTGCCCAAGTGTGTAAGAGCACAGGTTTAAAAAGGGCCCAGATGAAACTCATTAAAATAGCTCTCTCTTTTTCCCCCCACCAGGCTTCTATGAAAATAGATACAGTTGCTTTAAAGTGAAGCTTTGGATATGATCTTGCACACTCTGAACCATCTGTCCTGAAATGGATCCTGAAAGATCATCAAAACTAAAGCCCAGTTAGTTCAGTATCTGTTCAAGAAATGGGTGGGAGATAGATAAAAGGAAGAAGTGTGTACAACAGCATGCCTTGTTGAGAGGGAATCAGCATGGCTTTTGAAAACCCATCTTTCTAATCTGCTTGAATTCTCTGAAGAACTCAGTCAACGCATGGGTAAAGGTGACTCATTGACATTGCAGACCTGAATTTTCCAACAAATAAAATTATAATATAAATCATTAGAGGAGTTAAGACAAGAAAATATAAGTTACTCTTGGTTTCAATATACCCAATTGAAAGCTAGGTGGAAGTTAGATCAAAAGGTTGGCATCACAATTACAGATCAAAATTTAGTAAAACAAATTAGAGATTTAAATTGTGCACATATAAAGAGGATATATAATGCTTTAATTGAATTGGATTCGGAAACGGAATTGGTTAAAGACTGTATGATAAAGTGGGCACAAAATATTCAGGAACCAATCTCGTTGGACACCTGGGAGATAATTTGGGTCAGAAATGTTAAATTTACTCAGGCTCAAAACTTAAGAGAAAATTTTTATAAAATGTTTTATAGATGGCATCTGGATCCCAAGAAGTTGTCCAACATGTATCCTAATTTACAGTCTAAATGTTGGAGATGTGGTAGTTCAGAAGCTACCTATTTTCACATGTGGTGGACTTGTAGAAACATAAAAGCTTTTTGGATCAAAATTTGGTGGAACATTCAAAAGATTTTTAAGAGAAAGATAAAGTTTTCTCCGCAATTATTTTTATTGGGTATTGTTGTAGATTGTGATGTTAAAGAAACTAATTTGATGTTGAATATGATAACAGCAGCACGGTTACTGGTGGGACAATATTGGAAGAAGGATAGTTTGCCCACTATAGAAGAATGGGTGTTTAAAGTTTCGAATCTTGCAGAAATGTCTAAGATTTCTGCTTATTTGAAAGATCATTCACAGGAAAGATATATTTCAGTTTGGAGGAGATGGATAAATTATATTCAGAACAAATATGGGACTAAAAAGTTCCATTTAGCTTATGAGTAGATTTTAGTGGGATATTGTTATTGGTACTTTGTTTGTAGTTATGTTAAAGGGGAGTTAAAGCACATTATGAATTTGGTTAATTGTATATTATGCATAACTTTTATTTAGAATATGATTATTGTAACTATAATCCTGTATTTAGCTCTGGGAAATGGGGGGGAAGTGGGTGGGTTTGGGGTGGGAGGGATTTGGGGATATATTGTAAAATTCTGTTTTTGTAAAACTCTTTAATAAAAAAATATATAATATTTCTCAGCTAAGCCTCTTGGGTAAGCGGTCAAGGGAGAACAATTGTAGCAAAGAATTGTTGCCGGGGGTGGTGGTGGAGGGGGGTGGAAACGAAGGAAAGTTATTCTGTAATATTAGGAGAAAAATGTAGTTAAAGAAAACAGAGTTGCAAAGAATCCAGTAAAAGAGAGCAAGGAATGATTAAGAATAAAAGAGGCGCAGCTTTAATGAATATACAAAAAATTTATTGGGTGTGGCTATAAAAGGCTAAACAAGGAGGCTTTGGCAAAGCGAGTAGCATTAAAAACAAAATTGACGATATCATTTGGGATGCAAGTGAATTGAAGAGGTGCTCAAAGCAATAGTTCAAAGGTTTGCAAGGGAATTACAGTTAGTCCTCGACTTACAATAGTTCATTTAGTAACCGTTCAAAGTTACAATGGCACTGAAAAAAGTGACTTACGACTGTTTTTCACACAACCAATGCAGCATCCCCATGGTCATGTGCTCAAAATTTGGAAATTTGGTAATCAGCATGTATTTTTGACAGTTGCAGTGTCCCGGGGATCACGTGATCACCTTTTGCAACTTTCTAACAAGCAAATTCAATGAGGAAGCCATTTTACTTAACAACTGTTGCAAGAAATGTCATAAAATGAGACAAAACCCATGTCACAATATGCTTAGCAATAGAAATGTGAGGCTGAATTGTATTCCTATGCAGAGGACTATTGGCAGCTAAGGAAAAAAGTGATTGAAGTTCAGTTCTTCAACAATACTTACGACTAGGAATGTTTATGGTGTAACTGAACAAATGTTAAAATATGGATGGCTGGGGAATTCTGGGAATTCTCTTCAATTCACTTGCATCCCAAATGATATCGTCAATTTTGTTTTTAATGCTGACTCGCTTTGCCAAAGACTCCTTGTTTAGCCTTTTATAGCCACACCCAATACATTTTTTGTATATTCACTAAAGCTGCTCTTTTTTTCCTGAGCCACAGGTCTTAAAGTTGCCAAGGTTAGATTCCTCTGATATAGACAGTGGTGGGATTCAAATAATTTAACAACTGGTTCTGCTTGTTGTTATCACCGGCACGACGCGCCTCGCACTGTCGTCATCACTGCATTGTCGTCATCACGTAACGTGTCTTACATTTATGTCATCACCGGCGCAGTATGCATCACATTGACACCACAAACGCGATATGCATCGCATTGACATCATCACCAGTGTGATGTGTGTTGCCTTGATGTCCTCACTGGCGTGACACGCCTCACGGCAACAGCGGCATCACTAGTGTGACACGCCTGGCGGATTTATCATAACCGGTTCGCCGAACTCAACAAAAAGTTAGGTAGCGGCAGGGCTTTTTTTGTCATAGAACATCCAGAACGGAGTTCCGGCACCTTTTTTGGATGGAACCTTGTAGCGTAGGCAAGGCTGGTTGTATGACGTGTGTGAGTTCTGGCACCTTTGTTGTTTTTTTTAACAAAAAAAGCACCGGGTATCAGTTCTGTCAAACTGGTGTGAACCAGCTGAATCCCACTACTGGATATAGAGAAAATTAATGAGGTCTGAATTGCAAAACAAATATCTGCAGGGAGAATGAATGGGTTGAGGCAAGGCAGGAATGTTAGCGATGTTAGTGATAAATAAGATATCTCATTTCTTTTCAGCCATGCTTGTTGCAACAATTACCTTGCCTGTTCCCTTTTGTTGTTATTTCTGAATGCCTGAAAAAGAAAAGAATGGCCCAACTTTTTTTTTTACCAGAAATAGTTACCTGGGAATAAAGAGAGAACATCCAGATTTAATTTCCTCCCCTGCTGTGCTTTGATGAATGGATTTTCATTACAAACAATAGACAGTGATCAGCCTCCCCCTTTCAGCAAATGAATTTGGGCTTTTGAAAAGAAACTAGCCCAGGAAGTGTGTGTGTGTGTGGGGAGAAATAGCATCAGAACAGAAGAGCTCCATGTGTGCTGGACTGTTCCAGGGATGCTGAGAAGCAAAATGCCTGGAAATTCATTTGAAATAACCATCCTTGGCAGGAACCCAGAGGTATGCAAAAGAAGAAATGTGCACATTGCAGAATGAACCTTTCATTTCCTCTCCTCTCCTCTCCTCCCCTCCTTCCCTTCCATTCCCACTCTTCCTTTCCTTTCCTTTCCTTTCCTTTCCTTTCTTTTCCTTTCCTTTCCTTTCCTTTCCTTTCCTTTCCTTTCCTTTCTTTCCTTTCCTTTCCTTTCCTTTCCTTTCCTTTCCTTTCCTTTCCTTTCCCCTTTCCTTTCCTCATTTCCTTTTCCTTTCCTTTCCTTTCCTTTCCTTTCCTTTCCTTTCCTTTCCTTTCCTTTCCTTTCCTTTTCTTTTTTCCTTTCCTTTCCTTTCCTTTCCTTTCCTTTCCTTTCCTTTCCTTAAATCTGATAAACCATCAAATATGGGCAAAAACAGCAAAGAACTTTAAACATAGAACATTTCCTTCCTTCCTTCCTTCCTTCCTTCCTTCCTTCCTTCCTTCCTTCCTTCCTTCCTTCCTTCCTTCCTTCCTCTCTTTTGCTCTCTCCTTCCTTCCTTCCTTCCTTCCTTCCTTCCTTCCTTTCTCTCTCTTGCTCTCTCCTTCCTTCCTTCCTCCCTCCCTTCCTCCCTCCCTCCCTCCCTCCCTCCCTCCCTCCCTTCCTTCCTTCTTGAAATACATTGTGTAAGAGACTCAAAATCCTCTCTCTTCATGAGAAGCACAGGCCTCTGAATATAAGAAAGAATGAGACCAAACTTGATAGAGAGAGAGAACCCAGCAGAAGAAAATTGGGCAAAAGAAAAAGGCTGGACCATCCTGAAGCTACAGAGATTAATAAAGAAATCCTCGAGGCCACTTTGAGGGTTTATCTATACCCTCAAGGACACCTGAATTAGAGTGCAAATCAGATACCACCAAGTGGCCTCAAGGACTCTCAGAGAGCTAACCCTAACCTTCAGACTTCTGCAAAGAATATAAATTCTTCCACTCCCCACCATTCAGTCAGAACCGAAGAAGGTTGCTTCTTGGATGAGAAGTGAAGTGTTTTCAAAGAAAAAGCAAAGTCCAGTTGCCTTTTGAAAAGCACCCGTGGGACAAAGGTTCCTTGTAAGTGTGGATCTACACTCTGGATGCGGCTGTCACAATTCCTGGATTGAAATACTCAGCTTCCAAAAAGAAGTGCTATAACAATGGCTTTATTCACATAACTGGAACCACGCTTAATCATGATGAATTAATTAAAACACAACTGTCTGGCTTCATAAAATGTGCTCAACCAATACTAAGATCTATCTAGATCTCAGCAAATAGGCCTCCAATGAATATTTGCAACCCATTGTTGTTGTTAGCTGCAAAGTCGTGTCTCACCCATCGCGACCCCCTTTTGACAATGTTCCTCCAGGCCTTCCTGTCCTCTACCATCTTCTGGAGTCCGTTTAAGCTCACGCCTCCTGCTTCAGTGACTCCATCCAGCTACCTCATTCTCTGACGTCCCCTTTTTCTTCTCTTGCCCTCAACCTTTCCCAGCATGAGGCTCTTCTCCAGTTTGCAACTCATACATGATATTTAACTATCTGATCAGCTTGGCCATACATCTCTGCAGGAAGAGTCATGTGCTCCAAATGACCAAGTCCCCTCAAAAGATAAAAGTTCCACAGATGATCAAGCTTTCACAAACAAGACCTAAGCTCACCCAGCTTCTTTCAATTCTCTCTCTCAGCAGCTTCTGTTAGGACTGAATTCCACTGATGTGAAAGGAGAAAAATGAAGACAATGAAAAATGCAGCTGGTACTGTTCATGGCCACTGATAGATCTTCGCTCCATGATTTGGCTTAATCTTCTACTAGTGGCATCCAAGCCTATTAATATAATATGTCCCTTCTGTTTCTCACATGTCTCAGCCTGCATTTTTATCAGAGGCCCCTGTCCCACGGTTATAATAGAGTGAGGATGCTATGCTATCTTCTTTCTTTTTAAAAAATATATTTTAACATAATCATCACTAATATTTGGTCAACAGCATGTTGTCTGGGTTTAGATTTACAAACAATAACAATTTCTATAATTCCATACTCCACATAATAGCTTTCCTTGATTTTCTCTTCTTCCAATAATACTTTCTTCCTTCTCTACACTGTTTTTACTTCTCAATCGTGTCCTTACTCAGGAGCTCTGGTTAGAATGCAGTATTTGCAAGCAAGCTCTACCCACAGCCTGGAGTTCAGTCCTGACCAGCTCAAGATTGGCTATGCCTTCTATCCTTCTAAGGTCAATAAAATGAGGACCGAGATGGTTGAAGGCAATAGGCTGACATTGTAAAATGAACTGAGTGAACTTCCTTTGAGGTAGATTTGAGCTCACAATAGCAATCGCTAGCTGAGGAAAATTCTAGAATTGGGTGAGGGGGAGCTTACTAGATGAGTTTTGCACAAACTGTCAGAGTTATTGTAGGTGTGCTACTAAAATCTTCTCATCCAGCTAGAAAGGATGCTCAGCACATCACAGAGTAAATCTGCTCCTAATCTTAGTGAAGAAACAATGGTTTGTTTCTCATCTGACACACTTGCAAGAGAAGCATTCTATTTTCCTTTAAATGAGTATCTTTGCTCACGACAAAATGAATTCCATTTGTCTTGAATCAAAGGACATAGGATGCCACAAAGAAGAGGGTGTCAGCCTATTCTCCAAAGCATCAGAAGCCAGGACAAGAAACAATGGATGGAAACTAATCAAGGAGAGAAGCAACCTAGAATTAAGGAGAAACTTCCTAACAGTGAGGACAATCAACCAGTGGAACAACTTGCCTTCAGAAGTTGTGAGTGCTCCATCACTGGAGGCTTTTAAGAAGAGACTGGACAGCCATATGTCTGAAATGGTATTGGGACTCCTGGTTGAGCAGGGGGTTGGACTAGAAGACTTCCACGTCCTTTTCAACTCTTTTATTCTGCTAAAACAGTGAAAAAAGTATAACCAAGAAAAACATTGTGTGGTATGTCATTACAACAGTGAACTGTTAACATCCTATATAAACTTATCAATATTTTTGGCACCTGTAAACCAAAAAGATAATAATGTTGAAGCAAATGGTGAGAAATAATCAAGCTATGAAAATCTAATACTTATACAGTATGATGTATCGTTATGGGACATATCGTATTAGATAAATATTAGATTTTTGTAGCTTCACTGTCTTGTATCCTCAGCCTCCAGATTGTTTTCTTGGCTTACAGGTGTTAAGAGATATTGTAAAAAGGAGCTATCACTTAAACTGATGCCCTGTGAAGACATAAGGATAATAGCTGTACGTTGTATGAATGAAGAAAGACTGATTTGCATATTTATCAGATGCCTTTTAGCACAATTGTTGTTTTGTGATTTAGTTCAAAGTAATTTCTCTGGAAGGGCAAATGATAAACAATGTACTTTCAGAATCACATCAGCCGACTTGACTCGTTCGCAGCATCCCAAAGACTAACAGGTGGTTCCTGCAGTTCAACGGTCCATGAAGGTGAGGACAGCCATCCTTTGTCCCCATCATTATGCACTCAGGAGCCATCCTGAATTTTTGAATTCAACAATCATGGTTAGCTGAAGTGGGGATCCTCAAGAAAAACAAACATCCCTGGAAGTCTGAGCCAGCCTTTTGAAACAAAAAAAAAAAGAAAACAGTTATATGACAACAGCAACCATTATCTGGAAACAAGCACATCGTGAACACATTTCAAGGAGGAATGGGGAGAAAAAGTAGAAAGCTAAGGTTAGGACGCTGAGCTTGTCGATCAGAAGGTCGGCAGTTTGGTGGATCAAATCCCGAGTGCCGCGTAGCAGAGTGAGCGCCTTTTACTCGTCCCAGCTTCTGCCAACCTAGCAGTTCAAAAGCACGTAAAAGATGCAAGTAGAAAAATAGGGACCACTGCGGTGGGAAGGTAACAGCGTTCTGTGCACCTTTGGCATCTAGTCATGCCGGCCACATGACCACGGAGACATCCTCGGACAAGCGCTGGCTCTTCGGCTTTGAAACGGAGATGAGCACCGGCCCCTAGAGTCGGAAACGACTAGCACGCTTGTGCGGGGGAACCTTTACCTTTACCTTTAAGGAAGGAGAAAGACAGCTGGTAAAAGAAAAAAGCCAAAAGAAAGAAAAATGCAAGTACATCGTGTACCTTTTTTAAGGTGGAGTGAGGAGAAAAAGTAGAAAGCTAAGGAAGGAGAAAGACACATGGAGAAGAAAAAAAACGCCCCAAACTGCACACAGTGATACAAAAAATGTGAAAGATTAACATTCAGTTTAAACAAGAACATTCCTTGCTGGGACTAATGGATAGACTTATTGTTTTTGTATATGGTAAGTGCTGCAAGACTATTATATGCACAAAAGCCGAAAGACTCTGAAGCACCCACGGAGAAGGAACGGCTGCTGAAAATGTCAGAAGTAGGAGAGGTGGCCAAATTACCTGGTCTGGTTAGAGAAAGGACCATCCAGGCACATTGGTTAGTGACTGGAAACCCTTGATGAACTTCTTTGCTACAAGAAGAGAAAAAAAAATGAGCTTGTGACTTATGGGTGTGGCGATTAGGAAGGGAAGCTTATGTGACCTTTAGAGCAGGGGGGTCTTCAAACTTGGCCCTTTTATGACACGTGGACTTCAACTCCCAGAATTCCTCAGTTGAAGTCCAGAAGTTGTAAAAGGGCCAGATTTGAACACCCCTCCCTGCCTTAGAGGGAGAAGATAAAAAAAGGAATGCATGTGTAGCTGCTGGTAAAATCAGAAAGAGCTTCTTTATCACCTTTTCTCTTTCTCCCTTTTGTCCTCTCTTTATTATTTTTACTTTTTTTTTACATTCTTTACTCTTTTTTCAAAAGTTGAACCCTTTTATTCTTTTAAAAACATTGAGTCAGAGAGAGAGAGAGAGAGAGAGAGAGAGAGAGAGAGAGAGAGAGAGAGAGAGAGAGAGAGAGAGAGAGAGAGAGAGAGAAACAACTGGAGAAATAAAGATATGGCAATTAATCACTTAGCGTTGTGCACAATGAGATCCTTTCCAGCAGCATGAATGTTAAAAAGCAAAATGACAAGATGAAAGTTTCTTTTGCAGAGAGGACCTTCCCATATTTTCATACTGGGCTTGGCCAGCCCTAGTAACAAGAGAGGTGAGGATGAGTGAAATTGGATGGCCAACTCTCCTAGGAAGCCACCAATTGTTGGGTTTTTTTATGGTTTTTAGAACTCAGTGTTGACATGTTTGTTGCAAGATGGTGTTATTGTTTGTTCAGTCACTATGTCATATCCAACTCTTCATGACCCCATGGACCATACCACTGCAGGATCTCCTGTCCTCCGGGGTCTGCCCAAACTCATGTTCATTGCACCGATGACGCTATCTAACCGTCTTATCCTCTGCCATCCTCTTCTCCTTTTGCCTTCTATCTTTCTCACTATCAAACTTTCCAAGGAGGCCTCTCTTTCTCATTAGGTGGCCAAAGTATTTGGGCTTCAGCTTCCATACCTGTCTTTGCAAAGAACAGCCAGGGTTGATTTTTCTTTAGGATGCAAGATGGTAGTTGCCTCTTAGTTGGGATTCTTGGAGAGAATTAGGGAAAAGGTGCCCCAATGAGTACAGTGTGTATGATTTTTCTGAAAGAAACTCTTCCTCCCACCATTCCTGAAGTCTGCCTACTAGTTTCCTTCAAGTTGCTTGCAGGCAGTTGATCAAAGGATGTTGAATGGGTTTGCCTACTTAGCAAGATTCAAGGCTGACTATCAGTATCACACTGCTGTCACACCTACTGCACAAGCATACCTGGCAACTCTACATTGTTGAAGTTCATAGAGAAGGAAGATCTCTCGGCGTATTTTTATATATGGTGGACCTGTAAAAAGGTTAAAGCTTTTTGGATTAAAATCTGGTGGAATATGCAAAAGATATTTAAGAAAAGGATAAAGTTTTGTCCGCAATTGTTTTTACTGGGTATTATTACTGATACTACTGTTGTGGACACTAAGTTGATGTTGAATTTAATTACGGCAGCAAGACTTTTAGTTGGGCAATACTGGAAGAAGGAAGAACTGCCGACTATAGAAGAATGGACTTTAAAAGTTTCCAACCTGGCGGAAATGGCAAAGATCTCGGCGTACTTGAAAGACCATTCGCAACAGAGATATATTGTGGAGTGGCAAAAATGGATTGATTACATCCAGAATAAATATGGGACTAAAAAGTTTCATTTAGCATTTGAATAAGTATTGATGTGATATTTATATTTATTTATTTATTGATTGATGGGATTTATATCCCGCCCTATCTCCTGAAGGACTCAGGGCGGCTCACAATAAAACATATAATAAGTACATAAATCAAGATAAAATGAAATTGAGAACATCAGTGCAATAAAAAATTAGAGAATTTAAAAATGAATTAAAAATACTAAATATAAATTAATTAAAATGCCTGTCAGTATTGCTTGTAGTTATTTTATAAGAGTTAAAGTGCGATAGATTTAATAGTTTATTGTTGTTTGCATAAGGTAGATTATGATTGTTTGTATTTTTATACCCTGTATTTAGCCCTGGGAAGTCGGGGAGGGGGAAGGGAGGGAGGTGTTGGGGAGGGTTGGGGAGAGGGAAGGGGGTTGGGAGGGGTTTTGTTTTGTTAAAAATGTATTGTAAAACTTTTCAATAAAAAAAAGAGAAGGAAGATCTCTCTTTTCAGGAATTCTTTTAGGGGTTTGAACTTAGCTTGGCCTAGGATGCTCATAGTCTCCCAGCTGAAACGATGGCTAAGTCTGTATTGTGCAGTTAATTAGGCAACATCCTAATGCAGGAACTTCCAAGAAGAAAACAACACTCCCACCTACACTCACAGGGCGAGCCATTTGCACATAAATGGAGAGCAAACTCTATCCACTTCTAGCGCTGATGATGTTACCTAGTTAGGTAATGAAACATCTGCAAGAAAACCGCTAAGCTCAGACAGCCCTGAGGATCCCAATATTTCACTCTGGGCTACAGATATTTGCTTCTATTGGTGATCTAACCTTCCTCATGTTTTATAACGTCTCCAGTTCAGCAATGCTGAAGTAGAATGAGTGAATTCTATACTGGAACATTAGCTGCACTGCGCCTTGCTCTTCATGAAAATCTCTTCGCCCCAAGCAGGAATATACACAGAATTGTCCTTTGCAGTAAGGAAATGCTTGCTCCCCTGAATAATGGATGCCATTATGAATTGGTACCCAACGAAATTATTCTTTTTGTCAGCTTCCTGGGCATTGTATGAAAGAGACAATTTATCTTTTGCCTTTTCAGCATGTTCTCAGGCTTGTAATTTCTGTGCAATTAGGTTCCACTGAGAAAGTAGGAGATACCATGATGGCAATGGATCACTTTTAAGCAGCGGAGAAGGGGAAGGATTAACCCAGCCATCCTCCTTTTGTGAATGTCACTTTCTATTTCTTGTGGCTTGCAAGAAGAATGAAAGTACCACAGCTAAAGGAAAATGCACTTCAGAGCAGGATAAATTGAGAAAATGAGGCTGGAGATTCTTCTTACACGAAACCATCACAATCTAGTTGATCTGGCAAATCTCTTTCTCCCAGAAATACTGAGTTTTTTAAAAAAAGGAATTTGCTTGATGTATTTCTATTTTTCCTGGCAGGATAGTCCACAAAACTGATGGCTACAAATATCGACAAAAATATAACAAAACAAAATCACAGCTCAACTTTATTGCGACAGTCCCAGATCACACGCTAATGCCAACCGGTGAGGACAGGAGATTGTTTCCACTTCCTCATTCAGTCTGTAACTTTAAGACCTCGCCCTGCTGTAATTACTTCTCCCTACGCACCATAAATCCAAATAAGATCCAAAGTTCACAATTTCCTAGCACCCCGACCCTAACTGGCTTCTATGATTAATTTGCTGTGTTGTGTTTTCATTAGGCAAACAGATTGTGGAGGAAGAGAAAGGCAAAAATAAAAAATAGGTTCTCCTATGATCTTTCTGAGAAGAGGACAAGTGAAAATATTTTTGGGTCAGTTTCAGAACCATTCCGTGTTCAGAGGCACCAGCAGACTGATTTCTGGACAGGAGGCCAGGATAGTGTGTGGGTCAGCTTGGACAACACCTATCTGTAACACCGATCTACAGAACCAGTTTGGTCTAGTGGTTAAGGCAGCAGGCTAGGAAGAGGGAGACCATGATTTAAAGTCCTACCTTAGACATGAAGGCCAACTGAGTGACCTTGGGCTAGTCACTCTTCTTTCAGTCTGACCCACCTCACAGGGGTGATTGTTGTGGGGAAAATAGGAGGAGGAATGTGTGTTGGTTATGTTTGCCACCTTGAGTTATTTGTAAAAATAATAAAGGTAGGAGAGGAGAGAGGAGAGGAGAGGAGAGGAGAGGAGAAGAGAAGAGAAGAGAAGAGAAGAGAAGAGAAGAGAAGAGAAGAGAAGAGAAGAGAAGAGAAGAGAAGAGAAGAGAAGAGAAAAGAAGAGAAGAGAAGAGAAGAGAAGAGAAGAGAAGAATAAAAAAATCTCGGTGTTCCTCCTTCACAGACAGAATCTAGTGGATAAGTATTCAGACAGCAAAGAAGGCTTTGTCATTCAGCAGGAATGTTACTGCATAATTATGTCAGTTTAGAAAAGCCTGAATGATAGCATTAGCTGCAGAAGGTGTAAAAGCCCAACGGGATGCTGGATTACAAGCCTTGAGCATAATCCTACAGAGTTCTTCTCATGTAACTTTTCCCATATGAAGTAGGATTCCCTCATTCCAAAAGATCCATGAGGCGTTCAGCAAACCAAGCATAATTTTCAAGAACAACCTCTCCTCACGCCTGAAGACAAAAGTTTTCAATCAGGCTGTCCTACCTGCTCTAACATATGCTGGCAAAACACGGACACTAACCTCACAATCAATACAAAAGCTAAGAGTGGCACAAAGAGCCATGGAAAGGGCAATGCTCGGCACTATAGGACAAAGTAGAAAGACCTGCACTTGGTTGCCAAGGTTGCCTACCCCGGATCTATACGACGAAACTCTATGATAGCATCAAGAGAGTAAAAGAATTGAAATGGAAATCGGTGGTCTCATAGCAAGAAGAACCGGTGATAGGTGGACCAAGGAGGTGATAGAATGGATCCCACTTGATCAAAAGAGTTCACAAAAGAGACCTAACACAAGATATCAGCAACAATATCGGCAAGTACTGCAGGCCCAGTTGGCAGAAGAAAGCTCAGAACTGTACAGATTGGAAACATCCGGAAGAGGCCTTCACCCTGCAAGTGGATCCAGGGGTAGGCAACCTTGGCTCTTTTATGACTCGTGGACTTCAACTCCCAGAATTCTTGAGCCAGCATGGCTCAGCTTGGAAACCTCTCCCTTTCCCCTCAGCATGGTTGGCTCAGGAATTCTGGGAGTTGAAGTCCACGAGTCATAAAAGAGCCAAGGTTGCCTAGACAATACCTAAAATTATGATGATGATACATGTCTAACATGGAAGTCTGGCTTTAGGAAGTCTGACTGACTTATCCAAGTTCAAGCAGGAACAGAAGCCTACTTATTTCTCTCCATCTTTCGGGACTTTTCTCTAATCCTCACCCTAACATGTCCACTCCCGTTTCCTCCATCCAGACTCCATACGTTAATGATTTATTTTATTGGGGTTTTTACACAGGGATGATCCTGTGTAAGTTTCTTTGGAACACAGTCACTAACATGCTGCTGGGCCTCTGAGCCTCAGAGTTACTACCCCGAGCAAAGTCAGTTATCTCATGTCCAGCTGCTAAAAATAGCACAGTTCACTTTCTGGCCTTCCAGTGATTCATGAGAAGGGAGGCAACCTTTTCAGTTGGTCATCTGCTTGATAATCTAGGATTTCTTTGCAACAAAGAGCGGTGCTCTTTTCTTTGTCAGACTCAACTTTCAGAAGAAAAATTGAGGTTGCCAGAATCTTATTGCCTTCATGTTGCTCCGAAAATAGGGAAAAAAAAGATTGCAAGATGGATGATGACACTCAGGACTCTATATTTGGGAATAGAGGTTTCAGCGTGCATAACATCACACATCAGATTCCAAATTTATTTATTCAGTTTCTGTAACTGCCCATCTCAACTAAGGACTCTGGTGACTTACAATTCCAAAATTATAAGAACAATAATAAAAAAAACATTTAAAACAATCAAAATGTCCAAAACAAATACAGGTAGTCCTCAACTTACCACCAAAATTGAGTCCAAAATTTCTGTTGTCAAATGAGACATTTCTTAAGAGAATGTTGCCCCATTTTACGACATTTCCTGCCACAGTTGTTAAGTGAATCACTGTAACTATTAAGCTAGTAACACGGTTGTTAAGTGAATCTGGCTTCCCCATTGACTTTGCTTGTCAGAAGGTCGCAAAATGAGACCACATGACCCTGGTACGATGCATCCATCATAACTATGAATCAGTTGCCAAGTATCCGAATTTTGATCAATTGACCACAGGGATGCTGCAATGGTTGTAAGTGTGAAAAATTGTCATAAGTCACATTTTTCAGTGCCGTTGTAACTTTGAATGGTCACTAAATTAACTGTTGTAAGTCAAGGACTCTCTGGAGATACAGCAGCCTAGCTAATTAACCAGTTAATAGTAAAGTTATAAAATGGTGCTCTTTGCATATTCAGAGCTCCTTTCTTGGGTACACAGCCAAGTTTTTAAAGCCTCTTTTATACGCATCATTTCCAGGGTCACATCCTCAATATACCTTAGAGCATCTTCATAATATCACACAGCCATTATCGAAATGATGTACAGCATATCTACATTTATTTTACTACAATAGCTGGATGAAGAAGCTAAAGAAGGTTTAATTTGGATTTCAGCATTGAGCAGGTTGGATTTAAAGGCCCAAATGGTTCTAGGATTCCACGCTTCTTGTATTTTAACTGCTTTACTGCATTGATTCCAGCAACTTTAAGATGCATGGATTTCCATTCCCAGAAATCCCGTAGCTAACGTGATGGCTGGGGGGAATTCTGGGAGTTGAATTCTACCAACAGAATTACAGAGTTTTAAGGGACCTTGGAGGTCTTCTAGTCCAACCCCCTGCTCAGGCAGGAAACCTTATACCACTTCACACAAATGGCTGTCCAAATTCTTAAAAACCTCCAGTGTTGGAGAACCCACAACTTCTAGAGGCACTGATTTGTTTATATGCCGCCCTGAGTCCTCAGGGAGAAGGGCGGCATGTAAATTTAATAAACCTTAACCTAAACCTAATAGGAAAATTTCAGGAAATTTCTCTTTAGTTCTAGATTGGATCTCTCCTTAGTTTCCATCCATTGCTTCTTTGATTTGGAGAATAGATTGACACCCTCTTCTTTGTGGCAGCCCCTTAGTTATTGGAACACTGCTATTGTGTCACTCCTAGTCCTTCTTTTCATTAAACTAGACACCCCCAATTCCAGCAACCATTCTTCAAATTTTTTAGCCTCCGGCCCCCTAATCATCTTTGTTGCTCTTCTCTGCACTCTCTCCAGAGTCTCAACATCTTTTCTACATTGTGGCGACCAAAACTGGATGCAGTATTCCAGGTGTGGTCTTACCAAGGCATTATAAAGCGCTTCTAACACTTCACGTGATCTTGATTCTATCCTTCTGTTAATGTAGCCTAGAATTGGGATGCTGGAATAGAGTGCACAGAAGCCACAATTTACAACTTGCGTAATGTGCAGGCTCAACCAACTCAAGCCAATGTAAGCAAAACAGGGCTTTACATGATGTATAAAACCATCGTTTGCTTACCGACCAGATTTAGGGGACTTCTGCAACTAAATTAGCACCCTCCCATCTTCAGAACGCACTGAAATGGCCTGGCTCCTGTACAGTACATCAAATTAAGCTCTAAAATAAATAAACAGCACACTTTTATTTGCCCATTTGCAGGCAATGCCTGAATCCACTGTTTAAACCTGTAATCGCACTGGGTTTAAATACATCCCAAAGCCATTCAGAAAGTCAATGCAGTCCTGTGGCTATTTGGAAGGGAACCAAACTATTTCAGTGTCATTGATCTGAGCATGTCCTTTGGATTGCCTCTCACCGCCTCTCTGCTTCTCACTTGCATCTGAATTGAGCTCAGAGTCATCATAGACAAGGCACCCAGAGACCTCAGCAAAGTCTGTAGGGCTCCATCAGAGATATGCCAACTCTGTACTCCGCAGCGAAAACTTCTTCAAAGCAAGTGCAAAACTCAAGAACCTCTAGCAGCTCTCCTTTACGTTCCCCCTTCATGGTTTACTCTTATAAAAGAGGTATAAAATGTAGTTAAATGTCATGCAGCAGGATGGTGTTAATGAAAGTGCTGCTGACTTAAATCTTGGAGAGACTGCCAGGAGGTTATTATAACTGGACAGTCATGCTCACTCTTGATGGATGAGTTGTTGGGAACTGCAAGGCCTGGCCAGCTCAGCAAGGCAGGAATCTTGTTTCCGAAGGTCATCCTAAAATGCCTTCCCAGAAAGTAGCAAATTACAGAAGGCTATTCCTACGGGATTCCCACACTAGGGATTTTAGAAGAGAATTTTTGTAGCTCACGGCCGAAATGAGGAGTCCTTGGTGCTCTCTGAGCTTGGCTGTTTTCTTGCAGACGTTCCGTTACCCAACTAGGTAACATCATCAGAGCACGGTTGATGTTACCTGGTTGGATAATGAAGCATCTGGAAGCAACCAAGCTCAGAGACCACCAAGGACCCCATCCTAGGGATATTTTTTTTAGAGTTTAGAAGAAGACATTTGGTGTTGTCCAAACTTCCTTCAAGGACTTCTGGGAAGCTAAGGCAATTCTCTAAAGGAAAAGCACAATGATTTATTTTTAAGATCCAGAGAAAATGCATGATACTTGGAGATCACACTAGAACACCAGTTGGACTCTTCCAGTCTCATTGAGAATGGCTGTTCTAACTTTGTGATTTTTGGATTATTGTTAATATGTTTTGTGTTTTTATGCTGCAACTGGACAATCTTCAGATTGTTGGATTTCTTGTTCATGTTACCCTCAGGTCAATTGGTTTGGGAGGGTGACCTTGCTAATCTGTCCCCTTTCAAAACACCTCTGCAAAACTGGCTTCTTCTTCTTTCTTTTTTTTTCCAGTGTGACAGCACTGATTCTGGGTCTGTTCCACTAATCTCTTTTTTAGATAAAAGTATCTTTGATAAAGGCTCAAGGTCCCTTTCATGGAACAGTCTTATCTTTGTTTTTAAGATTTTGTAATGAAGCCAGTTGGACCTGAAATTCTCCACCAGATTTGGGGGTTGTGAATTTGGTGAGTGACATGTAAATATTGTCAAAAATATGAAGGTAGATCTGGGGACCCTTCTCAAATGTTATGGTTCCTGCTATATGGAGAGAGAGAAAAAATGTATTGGTTTTATCCATGTTTATTTTTATCTCTCTAAAGTTAGTTCCTGCTATATGGAGAGAGAGAGTAAATATATATATTTCCTTTCACTTATAAATATATATTAGAATTATATTATAACATATATGTATCACATATATATATATATATATATATATATATATATATATATATATATATATATATAATGAAACTGTTTCATTGTATGTATATGTGTGTGTGTGTGTGTGTGTGTGTATGTATGTGTCTGTGTGTGTGTAAATTTTTTGGATTGCTAACAGACTACTGCCTGTGGATGGCCTTGGGTTAGGCTGAAACAGGAAATAAGATTTGTCCCATGTTTGGGGCCTAGCAAGGGATATATATATAGTCGTTTCCGACTCTAGGGGCCGGTGCTCATCTCCGTTTCAAAGCCGAAGAGCCAGCGCTTGTCCGAGGACGTCTCCGTGGTCATGTGGCCGGCATGACTAGACGCCAAAAGTGCACGGAACGCTGTTACCTTCCCACCGTAGTGGTCCCTATTTTTCTACTTGCATTTTTACATGCTTTTGAACTGCTAGGTTGGCAGAAGCTGGGACAAGTAACAGGCGCTCACTCTGCTACGCGGCACTCGGGATTCGACCCGCCAAACTGCCGACCTTCTGATCGACAGGCTCAGCGTCCTAACCCACTGAGCCACCGCATCCCTTTTATGTGTGTGTGTGTGTGTGTGTGTACACACACACACTCTGTATAGCAGAAACTAACTATATGTAGGTAGATAAAAATAACCATGGGTAAAACCTAAGATTATTTTTATCTTCTCTGAAATTAAAACAGAAGAAAGAGACTGCACAGCTATCAGGCGGCTATCAGCATTCTTCAGAAAGCCTCGAGATAAGCGTCCATAAACCGTTCTTTAGATATGAAATACAGTCATCCAAAAATACACTTGGGTCCGTGCCTTTGCTAAAGAGATTTAAAGCTGACACTCAGGCCAATTTTATCAAGTTACTGAAAGTCTCGCTTTTCTTAACTCATAAAAAAATCAGGGATCCCACTGAAAAGCTTGGGTCATCAGGGCACTGCTGAGAATCCTATCGCCTGCCGCCCTCCAGGGCATCTGTCATTTTTGTTATATGTATAAATGATCTTGATTTCGCACAAATGTTTGGTTTCTGGTACATTCTGCCTCTGGAACAACTGGTTTGGTGCAAGGGTGAAAACAAAAATGCAAGGGCCCTTCCTTCCCATCTACCTGGTAGAAATGGAGGCTCTTAAAGATTGAGGAAATTGAAAAACCACATGTTCAGAGACTGCCTCACTAGAATCTTTGTTTAGGTCACATTATAACGAGATAGGCTTCCTTTCAAGCCCAAGACTGTAGATAAGGCACCTAACAGACACTACTTGAGTAAGCCAAGACTTTGGAGGAATTCAGACATCTCTTTCTTTCTTTCTTTCTTTCTTTCTTTCTTTCTTTCTTTCTTTCTTTCTTTCTTTCTTTCTTTCTTTCTTTCTTTCTTTCTTTCTTTCTCCTTCCTTCCTTCCTTCCTTCCTTCCTTCCTTCCTTCCTTCCTTCCTTCCTTCCTTCCTCTTATTAAAAGAGTTGTCTTGAAAAGATTACTTTCCTCCTGATCAACAGAACTAACTTCAAATAAAATGAATGGATCTCTCCTTGCTTGTAGCCCTCAGAAGGACCCCAGAAGCAAAGGCTCAAAAAATCTGCTGCCAGATCCTTGGCCCAATCTAGTTTACTCTCATTCGTCAACTTCAAAGAGGAGAATCTAAGGATGATCTGAGAAGCTTATGTGATGCTAGAAATCTGTGGCTTGTGAGATTCAGGTCTTGATGTTCTGGGATCTTTCAGCATTATCAGCTGCCTCCATAAGGGCCGGCATCCTATTTTCTATTTTGCTCAGGCTCAATAAATCCTTTCAAATTTGATGGAAAGGCACAATATCTAATAAATAAGTCTTTGAGCTTGCAACTGATATGAGGCGAAATCTAATAATTTGGACTTTCTAAGAAGCAGTAGAGATTATAAAATCGACTGCAGCAAAGATGCTTCTTCCCCATATTTTTGGATGTGCTACTGAGAGCCCCTAAGAAAGTTGCTATTGAACAATAGTGTTCAATGTGTTTAAATACATAGAAAGTAATCATATTAACTGCATTTAATTAAAATGGATCTCACACAGTAGGCTTCATTTTAAATTTGCTAGAATTATAAATTAAATTAAAAAATTAAATTAAATTAAATTAAATTAAATTAAATTAAATTAAATTAAATTAAATTAAATTAAATTAAGGCTTTGGGTTGATGCAACTCAGGTCTTTTCCTTAGTGTTGCCCCTGGTGTTTTGCTCAGATGGGTTCAGAAAAAGTTCTACACATCTACAGTATGCTTTGACCCATTCTTCCCTATTCCAACTTCACCCTGTTTGCACCTTGTGTCATGTAATTCTTTAGAAATCAACATTCTCTGTTTAATTGTAAGCTGGGAGCTTCATTCATTGGGAACAAGAGGTTGACTCTTGGAAATTACATCAGATATAGGCAGGGCTTTTTTTCTCATAGAACGCCCAGAACGGAGTTCCGGCACCTTTTTTGGATGGAACCTTGTAGGGTAGGCAAGGCGGGTTGTATGACATGTGTGAGTTCTGGCACCTTTTTCTTTTCTTTTCTTTTCTTTTCTTTTTTTTACAAAAAAAGCACTGGATATAGGTAGCAACAGAACTGAAGGAGCTTCTTGGAGGAGAAGTGAAACATCTTCAAGCAAAAAATGAAGTCCGTTTGCCTTTTCAAAAAGCACCTTTGGAAGAACTATGACCTGGATGACTGAGAATCTCCACAGACATTTAGGTAGCAACAGGTTTCTCGGATGGAAGAAAGATGGACTCTCTGGGGATGGGTGAAAATTGGGGCACCAGCTTTGCAGCCATAGTTCATGAGAATAATGAACACTAATAATCCAGGTCCAAAATTGATCAGTTAAGGATACATGGCATATGGGAACAGACAGATCTGGTGCCTTGTGCTATGAAAGCCAGGAGGTCACAGCTGAGATGTCTAATATTTGGTCCTGACGATCAAATATAGCCAATAATAATACTGCTTACACTGCATGGACTCTACTTAGATCATGGCATTAAGGATATTTACCCACGTAGTAGGGCTATATTACTATTATCCTTTTCATCTTTTCTGCTACCTTCTCCTATTGGTATTTTATGATTATACTACTTTGTTGTTTGTATGTACAGTGAGAGCTTATGCACTGGAGACAAATTCCTTGTGTATCCAATCACACCTCACTGATAAAGCTCTTCTCTTCTCTTCTCTTCTCTTCTCTTCTCTTCTCTTCTCTTCTCTTCTCTTCTCTTCTCTTCTCTTCTCTTCCTCTTCCTCTTCCTATTCCATTCCATTCTATTCTATTCCATTCCATTCTTTCTCTATTCTATTCTCTATTGTTCTATTCCGTTCCATTCCATTCCATATTTTCTGATCTAAAATAAAGATATGGATTTAACACATTCCTTTATCCCCTTAATCTCCAGTTACCTTCTAAATAGATTGAAAATCTCAGCCCCTTGCCTGCAATGACATTGAGGAGACATTGACCACAACTGCTGCAGAGTTAAGAACCCTGTGTTGCAAAATCAAGCAGAGAGCTGCTCTGAATGAGTGAACAAACGAATTATTTCATCTTGGCTTCTTCAGGTTTTTTTTAAAAAAAGGAATAGGTTCCTCAGAGTAGAAGCAATACAAATTCTGGTGACACTTCTATAGACATTGTTAGCTGGCTAAAATATTAAAGAAGGGGTACATTAAATAGGGACGCGGTGGCTCAGTGGGTTAGGACGCTGAGCTTGTCGATCAGATGGTGGGCAGTTTGGCGGGTCGAATCCCGAGTGCCGCATAACAGAGTGAGCGCCTGTTACTCGTCCCAGCTTCTGCCAACCTAGCAGTTCGGAAGCACGTAAAAATGCAAGTAGAAAAATAGGGACCACTACAGTGAGAAGGTAACAGCGTTCCGTGCGCCTTTGGTGTCTAGTCGTGCTAGCCACATGACCACGGAGACGTCCTCGGACAAGCGCTGGCTCTTCGGCTTTGAAACGGAGATGAGCACCGGCCCCTAGAGTCGGAAATGACTAGCACGCATGTACGGGGGAACCTTTACCTTTACCTTTACATTAAATAAAAGAGTTGTGCATTTTGATTCAGTTTTTTTTTAATGCCTTCTTGGAGATATCAAGTGTTTGGAGAACCAACAAGTGATTACTTGATACCAGCAAATCATTCACACAACTAAAATTGCTTGGAACACATGAGCCTGGCCTTTGCGGGGATTGTCTCCTTATCTTCTGCTTCCGTGCATTTTAAGAGCAGTGGAAATCCATTAACATTAATTGGCAGACATTTTTGTGGCTATGTTTATATGACCTGTCAAAGTGATGCTTATCGAAGGAAGTGGCTCTGCTCCATTTCCCCCTCTTGCCAGGCCATTAGCAAGGGACCAAGAAATGCCTACATAAAACTCTACTTTAGAGAGGTCAAGAGATGGCTTTGCATTTTGCTCAATGCAACAACCACTGCGAGGATTAACTGCGAATATAATTCTTAACGATCCCAAACAGGAAAACCGGTTCATCTCTGTTTCCCGAATTTTGGTATACACAAACTCACAACTGTGAACAAGAACGACTCCAAGCATGTTTGCTCACCCAGCAAACTAATCATCTCCATGTCTCACAGGGGGGAGAGAAATACATTCACAACATCAGCAGGAGCAACTTGCTTACAATTGTTGTGACTCAGGGCCAGCCTGTGGGTCCGACAGCCGGCTCCGACGTATCGGAGGACTCAGATGAGGGGGAGGAGGGAGACGAACCGGCTGATGATGGTTTGGAGGCTTTGCAGAGTCCTCAGCCGGGGACCTCTTCTCAGCTGCGTGAGCCCGAGAGTGCGGAGGAAGATGACCCACAGCTGGCCCTGTTCAAGGACGCCCGACGCAGGAGGCAGTCGAGCAGGAACAAACAAAGAAAGGCTATGGGACTCCTCGGGAGGAGGCACAGGGAGACCACGCCCTGAGCTCTCTATAAAAGGAGTGTTTGGGGAGGGGCTGGTTGCTGAAAGCAACTTTTCCGCTTGAGAAGACAAGCTCTAGTGTTTTTGTTAACTGCGTAATTAAATCTTGGCAGAAGCCTTTTAGCCTTGGACGCTCTCCAGTCTCTTCTTTCTGATAAGGGGTTTGTTAGAAGAGGGCTGGTTCAGAACAGTTTGCTTTCAGCCTCCCACCCATTACAACTACGATGGAGCAGCTTCTTGCCGAGAATGCTCAGCTCACCCAGCAACTCACTTTGCTGGCAGCTCAAGTGGGGCAACTACAAGCCCAGGTACATGCTGCACCCCCACCCAGGAGGAAATGTCAGATAGCTAAGGTGGGTTTCGTGTTGAGCCTTCTGTCGGGAGATGCAGCTCGTTGGGGCACGCCTCTGTTGGCACAGCTTAGCCCTTTGTTGGATAACTTTGGGGGGTTTTGTGACCATATGCGCCTCATGTATGAGGACCCAATTAAGGCGCAGACGGCCACCCGACGCCTGAAAGCTTTGAGGCAGGGTCAGCGCCCCCTACAGGCCTACATCAGCGATTTCCGGCTGCTTAGCCAGGATTCCGCCTGGAATGAGGCTGCGCTCGTGGATGCCTTCCAGGATGGCTTGTCGGAGGAGATGTTGGATGAGCTGGCCCGCGTGGACATTCCCTCAGACCTGAATGGGCTGATCCATCTTTGTCTGCGGATCGATGCCCGGCTGCAGCAGCGAAAGAGTCGCCGTGCCACCCCACAGACCCCTGCCGCTCCTGTTGTGCGTGAGCCCCCAGTCCAGAGGGAGGAGCCAATGGAGCTGGGTGCCGCCAGGTCCCGTCTATCGGAGACGGAAATGGACAGACGACGATCGGGGGGGTTGTGTTTTTACTGTGGGGACCCTGGACATTTGGCTGCTTCTTGCCCGAAGAAGCGTCAGCGGGCGTCAGTGATCAAGCCTGCCCCGAGAAAGTCCCCTGCTTTGCTGTCGGGAAACGGCCCGAGCCCGATCTAGACGGTGTGAAAGATCGGGTGACCCACAACGACCACGCCGAGCGACGCCGTTCCGACGGTGCCTGTGAACCTCCACGGCATTTGATTCTGGAGGCACGTCTGATCCTTCCTGGCAAGCCAGAGGGGATTCCGGTCCATGCCTTAATTGACTCTGGGGCTACCACTAACTTTATGGATTCGGCCTTTGTGGCCAAATGGGCTGTTCCCCAGTGTCCAGTGGATCCACCCATGCTTGTGGAGACCATCGATGGTCGAGTGCTCCTGTCCGGGCCTATTACGGCCGCCACGCAACCCGTGTGTATGGCCATCAGTACCCATGTGGAGGCCATTCAGTTCTACGTCACTTCGGATCTGCACTTCCCCGTGGTCTTGGGACTGGCGTGGCTCCGGGCGCATGATCCACAGATCTATTGGTCTCAGAACTTGGTCACCTTCCCAAGTTTGCAGTGCGTGGACCACACCCGCCATATCTGTGCCGGCCAGGTGGAGGGTTCCCCAGGGGT
Organism: Vipera ursinii; assembly: GCF_947247035.1. Lineage (NCBI taxonomy): Eukaryota > Metazoa > Chordata > Lepidosauria > Squamata > Viperidae > Vipera > Vipera ursinii. Next base: position 7,898,064 of record NC_139524.1, on the reverse strand, counting down.
TTCCTTGCCTCCCGAACTGTCCGACTTTGCTGACGTGTTCAGCGAGTCAGAGGCGGACCAATTACCCCCGCACAGGCCCTACGACTGCTCCATTGACCTAGTCCCTGATGCGCCTCTCCCAGTGGGGCGTTTGTACTCCATGTCGGAGCCCGAGTTGGCTGCATTGCGGGACTTCCTGACAAAGAATTTGGCTCGTGGTTTCATCCGGCCCTCGTCCTCGCCAGTGTCTGCGCCCGTGCTCTTCGTCAAAAAGAAGTCGGGCGAGTTACGGCTTTGCTGTGACTACCGGAAACTCAACGCCATCACGGTGCGTAACCGCTACCCGCTGCCCCTCATCCCCGAGCTCTTGGACCGACTCCGGGAGGCTAAGATCTTCACGAAACTGGACCTGCGTGGAGCTTACAACCTCGTCAGGGTTCGGCTGGGTGATGAGTGGAAGACGGCGTTTGGTACTCGCTATGGACATTTCGAGTACACGGTGATGCCGTTTGGCTTGACCAACGCCCCCGCTGTGTTTCAGCATTTTATGAACGATATCTTTCGGGATCTGTTGGACCAGTTTGTCGTGATTTACCTGGACGACATCCTGATTTACTCCCCGTCGCGTGAAGCGCATCATCAGCATCTCCGTCAGGTCCTGCAGCGCCTCCGGGAACATCGGCTGTTTGCCAAGTTGGAGAAGTGCCAGTTCTACCAGGTGACCATCGATTTCCTGGGTCACCGCATTTCTCCTGAGGGCATCGCCATGGAGCCGAGTAAAGTCGAGTCGTTGCAGAGTTGGCAACCCCCGCGTCGCGTGAAGGACGTTCAGCGACTCCTTGGATTTGCCAACTACTATCGGACATTCATCCCTGGCTTTGCTGCCTTGACAGCCCCCCTCACCCGGCTCCTGCAGAAGAAGACTCGGTTCCAGTGGAACGCCCCCGAACAACAGGCGTTCCAGGCTTTGAAGGACGCCTTCATGAAGGAGCCCATCTTGAAACATCCCGACCCGCAATGGCCGTTTGTCGTGGAGGCGGACGCCTCCGACATTGCCATTGGGGCCGTGTTACTCCAGGCGACGACGCCCAGCGGTACCCTTTTCCCTTGCGCGTATCACTCTCGGAAATTGAACCCCTCGGAGCGCAACTATACCATCTGGGAGAAGGAGCTGCTGGCCATCAAGGCGGCGTTCGAGGCTTGGAGGCATCATCTGGAGGGGGCGCGGCATCAGATCGAGGTCCGGACGGACCACAAGAATCTGGAAAGCCTGCAGACCGCTCGGAATTTGAATCAACGCCAGATCCGGTGGTCCCTCTTCTTTGCGAGGTTTGACTTCCGGGTGCGGTACATACCAAGCGGGCACAACCAGAGAGCAGATGCTCTGTCCAGAAAGCCCGAATACACCCGAGCGGAAGACAAGCTTCCGCCCAGGACAGTGATCCCCGTCGAGTCTTTTGCTGCGGTGCGGGAGCCGGTGGATATACGGGCTCGGATCCGGGAGGCGCAGCAGCAGGAGGCGTGGGTGGCTCAGCGGAAGGAAGAGGTGGGGCCAGATTCGCCTTGGTCGGTCGCGGATGGACTCCTGTATTATCGTGACCGGCTCTATGTTCCAGGAGGGCCACTCAGGGGACTCGTCCTCAGCCAGTGTCATGATAACCCGGCTGCGGGGCATTTTGGCCTGTTCAAGACTCTGAACTTGGTCTCCCGTACTTTTTGGTGGCCCCGAGTCCGACACGATGTCCAGTCTTATGTCACCTCCTGCATTCCTTGCAGGCAGGCCAAGTCAGCGACAGGGGCCCCGCCTGGTTTACTGCAGCCCTTGCCAACACCCAAGAGACCCTGGGGGGCTGTGTCCATGGACTTTCTGACGGATCTACCCCCATCCTCCGGCTTCACGACAGTGTTTGTGGTGGTGGACATGCTGACCAAGATGGCGCACTTCATCCCTTGTCGCGGCTTACCGTCAGCTCGCGCCACTAGTCGCATGTTCATCCAACAGGTGTTCCGGCTGCACGGCCTTCCCGATAGAGTCGTCTCCGATAGGGGGGCCCAGTTTACAGCCCGCTTCTGGCAGGAGTTGATGCGGGCGTTGGACATTAAGGTTTGCCTCTCGTCCGCGCATCATCCACAAACCGACGGGGGTACCGAGAAGGTCATTGGCATCTTAGAGCAGTATCTGCGCTGCTACGTTAACCTGCAGCAGGACAATTGGGTGGACTATTTGGCCATAGCCGAGTTTGCCTATAACAACTCGCAGCACACCTCCACGCAGATGACACCGTTCTTGGCCAACGTGGGTTATCACCCCCGGTTTTTCCCCCTTTCTCCCGTGGACTCATCGGAGCCGGCAGCGAACGAATTTATGACGGAGTTACAGGCGATCCATCGGTTGGTGCGACGGCAGCTGGAGAAGGCCAAGGCCGACTACAAGAGGTTCGCCGATCGGTCGAGAAGGGATACGCCTCCACTATCGGTGGGGGATCGGGTCTGGCTGTCCACCAGGAACCTACCATCCACTCGGCCGGCGAGGAAGCTGGACCACCGTTACCTTGGACCGTTCCCAGTCGAGGCCGTCATCAATCCGGTCGCCTATCGTTTAACTCTGCCACGTTCCCTGCGCGTGCACCCCGTCTTCCATCGGTCCTTGTTGGTCCCCGAACAACCGGCCTGTCCACTTCGCCAAGCGGAACCTCCCCCATCAGGAACTCGTGATGGAGGCAGCACCCCCGAGTACGAGGTCGCCAGCATCAGGGATTCCCGCTGGCTGAAAGGTCGCTTCCAGTACCTGATCGAGTGGAAAGGGTACGGGCCGGAGGACTTCACATGGGAAGACGCGACCGCCGTTCATGCCCCTGCGTTGGTGACTGCTTTTCACGAACAGTTCCCATCCCGACCGCATCCGGATCGGCAGACCCGGGGGAAGGGCCCTGCGGTGCGGGATAGTGTTGTGACTCAGGGCCAGCCTGTGGGTCCGACAGCCGGCTCCGACGTATCGGAGGACTCAGATGAGGGGGAGGAGGGAGACGAACCGGCTGATGATGGTTTGGAGGCTTTGCAGAGTCCTCAGCCGGGGACCTCTTCTCAGCTGCGTGAGCCCGAGAGTGCGGAGGATGATGACCCACAGCTGGCCCTGTTCAAGGACGCCCGACGCAGGAGGCAGTCGAGCAGGAACAAACAAAGAAAGGCTATGGGACTCCTCGGGAGGAGGCACAGGGAGACCACGCCCTGAGCTCTCTATAAAAGGAGTGTTTGGGGAGGGGCTGGTTGCTGAAAGCAACTTTTCCGCTTGAGAAGACAAGCTCTAGTGTTTTTGTTAACTGCGTAATTAAATCTTGGCAGAAGCCTTTTAGCCTTGGACGCTCTCCAGTCTCTTCTTTCTGATAAGGGGTTTGTTAGAAGAGGGCTGGTTCAGAACAACAATGTCAGATGCAACTAGTCAGGAACATTCGTTGAGAACAAAGCACAGAAGAGTTTCTTACTGCTACCTATGCATAAGGATCTAGTCAAGTAATGGCCGAAGCTAAATTGGCACCAGATAAGAGTCAACGGAATTCATGGGGTTCTGGACTTGGTTCCAGTGGTGGAATTCAGCCAGTTTGCACCACTTCGGAAGAACCGGTAGCTATTTTTTTTTAATTGCCCAGGCCCAGAATGGGCTTCTGGAAGCAGCATCCACACAGAGAACCGGTTGTTCACCTATATCAGGGGTTGGCAACCTTAAACTCTCAAAGAGCCACTTGGACCCTTTTCCCAGAGGAAAAAAACACACTGGGAGCCGCAAAACCCGCGCACGCACACAAAGGGGGGAGCTTGATTGAAGAGTTTAATTAAAAAGAAATAGAGGTTGCTGTGCATGAGTTCTCTCTCTCTCTCTCCCTCTCTCTCTCTCCCACCCCCCTCTCTCCGATCTTCTGCTCACCTGGCAAGCTGGCTTCGCATGGTTCTCGGACAAGCTGACACATGTTCTTATTGGGCTGGCTCTCCTGCCCTGCTTTCTGCTGCTTCCTGTGGAGAACTTGTCAGCTTCTCAGAGAACAGCGTGAGTTTTACACACACACACACACAGAGAGAGAGAGAGAGGGGGGGGGAAGTGCAAGTGCCTCTCTCTGTCTCTCTCTCTGCAAATGGCGGAGCACAACTGGGAGCCGCAGGAGAAGGCTGAAAGAGCCGCATGCGGGTTGCTGACCTGTGACCTATATGAATCCCACCACTGCTTGGGACTCTTCTGGCAATGCAATGACTCCAAACTGATAACACATTTCACCCCTGTCTTCCAGTTGAGCCTGGTCTTCTCCTATACCCACTGGATGTCCAGAAGATGTGGTTTTTTTTCCAGGAGACAAATGGACTTTCTTGTTTTCCTTTGAAGACGTTTCGCTTCTCACCCAAGAAGCTTCTTCAGCTCTGACTGAATGGTGGGGAATGAAATGTTTTATACTCCTTTCAGACAGCTGGCCATTTGCCTTCTTTTAGAGAGTCGTTGAGGCTACTTGGAGTCTTGGCTGTGTCATCAACTGCTGAAAGGACTGTGTTGTAGACCAGAGGTAGAAGATGTTGGATCCCTCCCCCTCTGTTGAGAGACGGCTGTTCAATTTTGAAGCTTCTTGGGTGAGAAGGGAAACATCTTTAAGGGAAAACAAGGAAGTCCAGTTGCTTTGTGAAAAAGCATCTTTGGGTCAACCAGGACCTGGACGATGGAGAATCTCCATGGACATATACCCACTGGATTTCAGTTGGCACTTTGGAATGGCTTTACACTAATCCAGCAAGATTTATATATACCGGTATATATAATTGCTTTTTCAAAGTCCAGTTCTTCCTCTGGACTATTTCCTCCTGGTCACCCCCAGATCTAGTTTACTGAACCACAGACACAGTCCAGCCTGCTCTTTTTATAAAGAATGGATGCAGCTGCTCACTTTATCTTTAAAAGTTGGTTTACTTTGGCTTTCTACTTCTGTATAAATTTGGGCGGATGTTTATAACCTCTCTTCCTGCAATCTTTTCTGTAACGAGTACATTTAAAAAAAAAATGCCCCCCCACCCCGGTTTAAACGGGCCATATTTCGTACAGTATAACCTCCATCTGAAAAATTTGAAATGCAAAGGCTGCACTTAGGATTTGTGGTTTTGGTGATTAGAAAAAAAGAAGGATAATGTAGAAAAGACATAATTTTATAACTACGTATATTTGCTACAAAGGAAATCGGAAACTACAGGCAGTCCTTGACTTACGACAGTTCATTTAGTGACCCCTTGAAGTTACAACGGCACTAAAAAAAAGGTGACTTATGACTGCTTTTCACACTTGCAACCCTTGTAGCATCCCCAGGGTCACGTGGTCAAAATTCAGACCCTTGGCAACTAACTCATATTTATGGCGGTTGGAGTATCCCAGGTCCCATGATCCCCTTTTGCAACCTTCTGACAAGCAAAGTCATTGGGGAAGCTAGATTCACTTAACAACCGTGTCACTAACTTAACTACTGCAGCGGTTCACTTAACAACTGTGGCAAGAAAGGTCGTAAAATGGGGCAAAATTCACTTAACAAATGTCTTGCTTAGCCATGGAAATCTTGGGCTCAATTGGGGTGGCGGGCTACATATTTCCTGCTATTTCTTTTTATTCTTTCTTTCTGCACTTTTGCTTCCCCCCCCTTTCTTCTTCCTACCTTCCCTTGCTGCTTTTACTCTTCACCTGTTTGCGTTAGTTGTCATGTTCTTTGTAAAACTTTCCATTAAAGAATTACATTAAAGAAAATTTAAAGAAAAATATGGATTGCTGCAATGCTCTTTACGTGGGGCTGCCCTTGAAGTGCACCCGGAGGCTTCAGCTGGTGCAAAAATGCGGCCGCGCGGGTGCTTATGGGAGTATCTCGATACTCCCATGTTACACCACTCCTCCGCGGGCTGCATTGGCTTCCGGTTACCCTCCGGGTGCGATTCAAGGTGCTGGTAATTACCTTTAAAGCCCTACATGGCTTAGGCCTGGGGTACTTGCGAGACCACCTGCTGCCATTATCAACCTCCCATCACCCGGTTCACTCCCACAGAGTCGGCCTCCTAAGGGTGCCGTGGGCCAGGCAATGCCGTCTGGCGACCCCCAGGGGTAGAGCCTTCTCTGTGGGCGCGCCGACTCTCTGGAATGAACTGCCTCCGGAGCTGCGGACGGCCCCTGACCTTCGGTCTTTCCACCGTGACCTGAAGACTTGGTTATTCCAACAATTTGGCTTTTATTGAGTTAAATTGTCATGTATCTATTACATTTACTGTTTAATTCTTTTTTAAATTTTGTATTCCATGTTTCTTAAATTTGTTGTTGTGAGCCGCCCTGAGTCCTTAGGGAGAAGGGCGGCATATAAATTCAATAAACCTAGATCTAAGTTAAAGTAAATTCAGGAATTAAAGAAAACTACGAACACTTTTAAATCCATTCAGTCACGTTTTTAAAACCCCAGTCCCCTCCTCCTGGCTGATCCCAGATCCTGCTCTTTGCAGGGAGCTTTAAATAACTGGAAATAATATATTATTTGCAGCCAATCCTTTTGCCTTGGCGCGGCTTCAATTCCATCTGTAGCTAGCACAAGCTGGTGGATCACACTGAATAAGCTCTGCTCCCAGGCGCCTTTCCATTCTAGTCAAGGAGAGAAGCAACCTAGAACTAAGGAGAAACTTCCTGATATTTAGAACAATTAACCAGTGGAACAACCTGCCTCCATAAGCGGTGAATGCTCCAACACTGGAGGTTTTTAAGAAGAGACTGGACAGCCATTTGCCTGAAATGGTATAAGGTTTCCTGCCTGAGCAGGGGGTTGGACTAGATGACCTCCAAGGTCCCTTCCAACTTTATTATTATTATTATTATTATTATTATTATTATTATTATTATTATTATTATTATTATTATTATTATTATTATTATTATTATTATTCCCAAGTGCTAGAAAAAAAAACCAAAAGCTTCTTTCACTCACTGTAGGCAGCTGAAGATTTGCCAGAGGGAAAGAAAGATAAGGGGAATAAGAAAGCCTATTTGCATAAATATGAATCCACCTGATTATATCATCCTATTTTACCTCTCAGGTAAAAGGAGAAGGAAAAGACGAGCCTGTAAGCTACATCCCCTCCGGTCCACAGAATATTTTTCGGCTTGCAGGCTGTTTCAGCAGAGTTGTTTTTGGAAACCCTGTTTTGAAGATAAAACCAGACATTTATGTGCAAAGGATAGAGATATAAATCTTTCGGGCTTTTGTAGAGGAAGATTTCTGCACTGCGAGGTTTATTCTGTATTATTCATAGATCAGTTTTCAAGTTTGCTGGCCAAGCTGATTGAGGTCCATCTGAGTCCAGTTGACTCTTCCTGCAGTATATCAGATTATTATTAGTGCTCATAAAAACCCCATAATTTATTAAGATACATGCCTGCAGCTGCGAGGACAAATTTTGCACAACCCTGGAAAAAAAGACATCGTATCATATACTTAACCCTTTCCGTGCTGTCTGGAAATCAACCCAAGCCATACCGAAATTAACTTCTGTTTTGATTTGTTTTAAAGATTGTTTGTTCTCTCTGATGATGAAGATGGTGATGATTGCATTTTCCCTTTTCTCAACTGGGCAGAGAGAATTTCCCTCCAGACACATGGAATTTACTCTCATTCCTTGGAGTATTTTGAGTGTTGTAGGGAAACAAGCGATTGGTCTATATAATCTTCAGGTAAGGCTTGTTTTCTTTGCCATTTTTTTCCACCAAAAAGCTTCTTCCAGTTGTCACCCAATCTCCCTTTGGATGAACACATTTGGAAGTTTGTTGGCGTGCCATGTGTGATCTCCCTGAATGGCTGCCATAGTGCACGTGGATAATTACAAAAATACCCATTTGGGATAAGAGAGAGACAGCGTGGGGCGGGGGATTAAATGGCTAGAGAACAGAGGTTCTAGTCCAGGGGTAGGCAACCTTGGCTCTATTATGACTCATGGACTTCAACTCCCAGAATTCCTGAGCCAGCATGGGGGAACTATGGCCCCTTCATGACCTGTGGACTTCAACTCCCAGAATTCCTGAGCCAGCAAGGGGGAACTATGGCCCCTTTATGACTTGTGGACTTCAACTCCCAGAATTCCTGAGCCAGCATGGCTCAGCATGGAAACCTCTCCCTTTCCCCTCAGCATGGCTGGCTCAGGAATTCTGGGAGTTGAAGTCCACATGTCATAAAAGAGCCAAGGTTGCCTACCCCTGTTCTAGTCCATTCTTAGGTACAGAAACTGGATGGCCTTGAGTCAACCCTTCTGCTCAGCCCAAGAACCAGTGTGATGTAGTGATGAAGGAGCTAGGGTAACCTGGGATCCAGGTTCTAGTCCCTCACAGACGGGGAAGTTCCTCCTTCTCAGCACAAGGGATTAATGGAGAGAATGCAGAACTTGGAGAGGTGAGACCTGGGTGCTATTCTAGACTTGGCCACAGAAAGTCCTTGGATGACTGTGGGCCAGTCCTTCCCTCTCTGCCCAAGGGTGTGAAAGATGCCTGTGTAGCAATGGTGAAGATACTGGATCAGGAGTAGAGAGACCAGATTCTAGTCACTCCTCAGCTACTCACTTTGGTCAGCTCCTCCCTCTCAGCCAAGTTTCTATGTGGTGGGATGGTGTAGGTGCTAGATGCAATGTGGGTCAGAGTAGACTTGTGTTCTAGGTTTTTCACAGCCATAGGCACTTCCTGGAAGACAAGATTAGGTTGTCCCTCTCAGCCCCAAGATATATGTGAGACGGTGGTAAATAAAGAGTAGATAGATCCATTCTACTTCCCCTTCAGCCATGGAGGACTTAGGGCCAGGCCTTCTCCCTCAGCCCAAATCAAGTTTTATAACAAAACAAGCAGAAATTTACAACCAGGTGGACAACACTCTGAACCACAACAGCCCTTTTATCAGAAAACAAACTGGTCTGCCATCTTTTTGTTTCTTTCTTTAGCTTCCCTCCTGAGATGTCTCTCAGCATTCCTGACTGAAGTTTCTCTTCTTCTTCTTCTTGTCATGGGTAAAAATGTGAATGTATTTCAAAGCCCTGGGCTCTAGCCATTTATATTTTTCTCCCTAAAATGTCAAAGCAACGGTCTTTCCAGTACTACTGTTACAGGGCGAGAGTTGGATACATAAAGAACCAGAGGAAGACAATAAATGACTCTGAATTATGGATTTGGGGGGACATGACTAAGAATACCATGGATGACAGGAGGAGTCAATCAATCAGTCTTAAATAAAAAAATTAATAAACCTTAAACCTTAAACCTTGAGGCAATGATTAGCAAGCAGACACTCACATCTTTGGGTCACGTGAATTATGAACTAGATGGGCCAGAAAAAGCAAATATGTTTGGCAAGCTTGCAGAAAGGAGAAGATGGCAAGAATAGAGACAGATCAAGGATGACACTGGAAGATCAGTGAGTTGTCACCAGGAACAGGTTAAGAGAGTAAAGATTTGTTCAGATGGTCAGCAGAAGTTGGACTTGAGTTGGTGGCAGTTAACTAAGGACAATTCTGCACTGCAGGTTATCCTACTCGTCTCCCATGCTATTCCTAAATGTTTCATAAGCCATCTTAAGAAATTCTAATCCAGAGAACAATGGGATTAGTTAGCACTCAGTACAAACTATGGCCACTCAAGATTGTATAAAGTTCTTTGATAGTAGGAAACCATCAAAGGACAGGGATTGGATTTCTGGAAAGACCTTGGTTTTTTTTACTAGTCAGGTAGTGTAACAAAATCTTGAAAGCCTGCTCAAGCAATGGTCTAGAACAGATCAATTTATAAAATAGCATATTTAAGACAGAGTGACTTGAGTCTCTTTCTCACATTTCTTCTTTCTTCTGGCTTCAGGAATCTTTCCTATAATGTTCCTGCTGCCTGCTCCACGTTTCCAAGGACTACTGGGCATTGCGTCACAATCTGATTGGCTGTTCCTCTCCTTCTTGCTCTTCTCATTCATGCAGGAAAGGCAGCAAGCCTTACTGGCTGGCTTCTGTTGGGCTGATTTATCCATGCCTCACTTTCCTTTCAGGAATTGTTTGCTCCTCACTAGTCTCTGTACAATTCTTTTGCACACACAGATACCATCACACTCCCTATCTGCATTATCTCCTTAACTAAAGCCGACCCTTTCATTTTCTTTTTTCCCTTATTATCATAGCATCAGTGCAACAATGCCAAAATAAGAACAGTATAGAATAGGTTGTTCTTTCATTCCTACAGTATATACCCCAGAAGGTCTATGGGACTGCCCTTGTCCATGTCTCTTTCTCCCATGGATGTCCTGCGGTCTGCCCTCCTGTATCTTTGCAGCAAAATGGATGGCAAACAAATTTAATAAATAAGTAAATAAATAAATAATCTCCTTCCTTCCTTCCTTGAGCTCCGGACGGCGCCTCCTTCGCTCCTTCCGACGCGATCTGAAGACCTATTTATTTGAACAAGCCGGCCTGGCCTGATGGGGGATGTGTTGGGGGTTTTATTGCAGATTTTTTATACTATTATTTATTGTTTTAGCTCGGGCTCCTATTTAATTCTCTTTTAACTTTTGTACTCTGTATTTTATATGTGCCCTGTTCACCACCCTGAGTCCTTCGGGAGAAGGGCGGTATACAAATATAATAAACTTAAACTTAAACTTCCTTCCTTCCTTCCTTCGTCTTTTCTTTCTTTCTTTCTTTCTTACTTACTTTCTTTTTCTTTCTTTTTTCTTTCTTTCTTTCTTTCTTTCTTTCTTTCTTTCTTTCTTTCTTTCTTTCTTTCTTTCTTTCTTTCTTCCTTCCTTCCTTCCTTCCTCTTCCCTCCCTCCCTCCCTCTTACCAATGCTGCCTTGAAGAATCTAGGCTGTGTGCCATTGCATCATTCCTTTCACTCATATGCCTTCAAGATGTCCCCCTTTTTTCAATGCTGTCACAACTGTCAGCTGTTTGTTTAGGAGCCTGATGCAACGTTCTTATCTAGCACTGTCACAAAGTGCTACTACAATACATTACACATTTTATTTGGGTTCATGTCAAATTGTGGTATGTCTACCTTTCAGTTCCAGGGCAGTGAGATGTTCCCTCTGTAATTTTCCTGTTAGCTGACAGAATCTTTCAGGTCATCTATCACGTTGCCTGGTTTTGCTACTTGGCTTCAAAAATGCAACAGAATTGCTTCCTGAAGATTAGGTCCCACCCAGAGAAACTTTCCTTCTCTATATTTTTCTTTGTTTGTGTTCTGTTCCAGCCTGCTACTGGCCCTGCAGAAAAGGCAGGGACAACCCCTTTACAAATGGCAAGAGGCTGGAACTAAGCCTGCCAAATTTATTAACATAAAACAGAGCAAAACAAGACACGAACCATGAAACAGGAGCTTTTCAAGCGGTTGCCTTCAGCAAACCAGCCCTCCCACGCATTCCCCCTTAAATACAGTTCAGGGCGTGGCTTCTCTCTGCCTCCTTCCGAGATGCCCCATTGCCTTCCTCTGTTTACTCCTGATTGACTGCCTCCTGCGTCGGGCGTCCTTGAACAGGGCCAGCTGTGGGTCATCTTCATCCACGCTGTCAGGCTCACACAGCTGGGTCTGCGTCGTAACCAGGTGGGAGGGGCCTGGCTGAGGGCTCTCATCAGCAAGCTCTCCAACCCCCTCAGCAACCTCTCCAACACCCCCCTCCTCCTCTGAGTCGTCTGACCCAACTGCCGAACCCACAGGCTGACCCTGAATCACAACAGTTTGCTTGTTTTGCTGGCTTCCGGGCCACAATAAGGTTTTACCTACCTACCTATCTAGAGGTTTTTCTTTGGCAGAAGCAAGGAGAAATATTGCATACCGTGGACAAGCGTGGAAAGAGGAAGTGTAATGGGTTTAGCCTAATCTGGGGAGAAACTGAACGAGACTTACAAGGAATATCAAGAATTAAGTGAGCAGGAGGTTTTACAGGGGCCAGAAAATCACCATTTCGAGCCTGCCTTGGGTCAATTGTTAGATTTACAATGTATTGATTTTATAACTTTGAAACTGTAGCTTTTTTAAAAAAAAGAATGAAAATGAGAATGGAGATTGGAACAGTCCACTTTGCCAGTCAGGAATGAGGATATGGAAAGCCGTTCGAACAATCATAGCTGTGACTATTAATTAAACCAAGACAGAACACTTGAAACAATCTGCATTACAAGGCTTAAGGGCAGAAACTGCCTCACCACCATCACTACATTTGAATCACAGGCGCAAATCATAGACAGAGGCTGCTTTTTTGATGAGCTAGGACTGGGAGGAACAAACGCCATCCATTTCTTGCACTTTCAAAGTGGTGACCCATGCTGGATGCAGGCAAAGCAGGATGTGCAGACATGGCCTGAGTGAATGAATGAATAGAATAGAGCAGGAAGGGACCTTGGAGGTCTTCTAGTCCAGCCCCCTGCCCAAGCAGGAGAACCTGTACCATCTCAGACAGTTGAATGTCTCTAGTCTCTTCTTAAAAATCTCCAGTGATGGAGCGCTCATGATTTCTGGAGGCAAACTGTTCCACTGGTTGATTGTCCTCACTGTCAGGAAGTTTCTCCTTAATTCCAGGTTGCTTCTCCCCTTGATCAGTGTTCAACCATTGTTTCTCGTCCTGCCCTCTGGTGCTTTGGAGAATAGTTTGACTCCCTCTTCTTTGTGGCAGCCCCTCAAATACTGGATCATTGCCATCATGTCTCCCTATTTCTTTTTTTCTTTAGTTTAGCCAAACCCTTCCTGCAGAACTTTTCAGCTCTACCAGAAACTGAGGGAAGAGCCGTTGGTGCAGTTGTGAAGGGTCAAAACATTTTGGCATAGTGAGTTTTTCACTGTCCTTCAGGACGCACCCATTGCTGCTTTCATGGAGTCCATTCCCTTTGCTGACGGTTGTTTCGTTTCAGCTCTCCTAGCGTTGTAAGTCCCAGGCAGCCCTAGTTTCTCAATCTGGTTCTTTGCAAAAGTGCCAGTCTTAATGGTCCCCTGTCAGCATTGGAAAGCTGCAATGACCTTTCCTCTCTCTTTGTTTTTGGGCACTCACTTTGCTGACCCCCATCCAGGGATTTCATTTGATCATGCTGGAAATAACTCATGTGCCACATTATGGGCAGGTTGCTAATGTTATCACTTACCTTCTCAAATCAGCATTTTCCAGAACTCAGTCCTGGAGTTTAATTGCCAAGTTTTAAAAAAAAATCATCCATCTTCTACTTTTTTTAAAAAAAAAATTATTTTAATCCCATTTATATCCCGCCCTTCTCCGAAGACTCAGGGCGGCTTACAATTTAAGCACAAACCAATGTGCTTAGCAATAGCCTTCATTCTATGTATATGCCTGCTTATTAGGGCTTTCGCCCCCCCCCCCAAAGCGGCATTTTTACAAAGTCAGCTTAATTGCCCCCAACAATCTGGGTCCTCATTTTACCTACCTCGGAAGGATGGAAGGCTGAGTCAACCTTGAGCCTGGTGGGATGCTAACCTGCAATAATTGCAGGCAGCTGATGTTACTTAAGGAGGCATTAGCCCACTGCTCCACCAAGGCTCTACTTCATTAGTGCTGGCTCATAACTCATGAGATTATTGTTTTATAGAACTCAAATGCTCTCAGATATCTTTTGAGGTGAGGCTCAATTCTTGGACCATCATGGCTTCATTGTTTTATTGGCAATCAAATGGAAGTGCCTTGCCACTGCTTTCTTATAGAATTTTATTTTATTTTTTTTAATTTCCCAGTCTAACTTAAAACCCTCGTTTTCCTTGGAGGTCTCCCACCCACAAATACATCAGGTCTGACCTTACTTAAACCAAGTTTCCCTGGACCAGCAATAAGAGGCTAATAGCCTAATTTTCTTTCTAACAGCATTTGGTTAAAACTCAACAGTTTTAAAGAGCTGGTTTTTAAGGAATGGCATTGCCCTTTTCAATGGGATATGAAGAATTGCATGAGATTTACCATTGTAGATTTGGAGGATTTTTTCAATATTATGTAAGCGATGCCTACGGAAGGAAAAGAAAGAGAAAGGGGAGTTTATCACTCTCTTATTTGTTTGAAAGGCCCTGAGTTAAACATATTCTTTAAAAAATGCAATTGGCATGCTGACTGACAGAGCTATTTTGCCTTTAGGATACTTTAAACCCTGCCTGATGGCATTAAAGTGGAATTAAAGAGGCAAAAAGGGAGTGTGGGAAGACAGCCATTTTCCCCCTGCAGAATGCAGCTCCTTGCGCCTTCTCCAAGGAAGACAGGCAACCCTCTTCTTGGGTTCTTGTTCCAACTGCGTCAGAATGCATTTAATTAAATTCTCATCTTGCTAATCTCAGCAGTTACTGATGATCCCCCCATAGCAAGCCATTGTTCTCGAAAGCAGAAATCAGCAGGAAAAGTTAGGGAATGAGCTTCAACTAGTGTTTGCCTCAGCTGGTGAAAAGATGGGGAACAGCTTTTGGGCCATTTCCATGGAACAAATGTCTTCTTGACACGGGGACCCGAGCGAGCAATAAAGGTAACCCTCAACTTACAACCACACAGTTCAGCCCAAAATTTCCATTGCTAAGTGAGACAGATGTTAAGTGAATTTTGACCCTTTTTTTTAACCTTTCTTGCCACAGCGTTTCAGTGAATCACTGCAATTGTTAAGTTAATAACAAGGTTGCTAAGTGAATCTGGCTTCCCTATTGACTTTGCTTGTCAGAAGGTCACAAAAGGTGACAGCAATAGCACTTAGCAATAGCACGTAGACTCATATACACATCACAGTGTTTTACAGCCCTCTCTGAGCACTTTACAGAGTCAGCATCTGGCCCCCAACAATCTGGGTCCTCCTTTCACCCACTTCAGAAGGATGGAAGGCCGAGTCGACCTTGAGCTGGTGAGAATCGAACTGCTGGCAGTCGGCAGAATTAACCTGCAATACTACATTCTAACAAGTGCGCCACCATGGCAGATAGATAGATAGATAGATAGATAGATAGATAGATAGATAGATAGATAGATAGATAGATAGATAATAGAGAAGATAGATTAGATAAATAAATAAATAGAGAGATGGAGAGATAGAGATAGAGATGAAAGATAGAAAGATAGAGAGATAATAGAGAGAAGAGAGAGAGAGAGAGATAAAGAGATAGAGAGATAGAGATAGCAATCGCAATAGCACTTAGACTTATATACCACTTCACAGAGCTTTACAACCCTCTCTAAGCAGTTTGCAGAGTCAGCATCTGGCCCCCAACAATCTGGGTCCTCATTTTACCCACCTCAGAAGGATGGAAGGCTGAGTCAACCTTGAGCCAGGGAGAATCGAACTGCTGACAGTGGGCTGAGTCAGCCTGCAATACTGCATTCTAACCACCCCGCCACTACGGCCCTTGGGGGTCGTGATCACGTGACCCCAGGACAATGCAACTGTCATAAATATGAGTCAGTTGCCAAGCATCTGAATTTTGGTCATGTGACTGTGGGGATACTTCAATGGTTGCAAGTGTGAAAAATGGTCCTAAGTCACATTTTTTTCAGTGGTGTTGTAACTTCGAACGCTCTTTAAATATATTGTTGTAAGTGAAGGACTATATGTAGCTGTGTGAGAGAGCTATTTCAAGGAAGTCGTAGGGGACCGTATAGAGCAGCCTATGATCTGTCCTTACAAGAGAGGGCAAACAAGGCCACAGATTTAGAGGTATAGATTTAGAGCTAATTGAAAGGTAGAAGGGCAAGTTTGGAAATAATGACTATAATGCAAACAGAAATGCCATCCAGCATAGCTAGGCAGACCTGCTATTTAATATCCTGTCCACATTCAAGCTGATCTCCCGTCTTGTCTTTAAAGTGGACATGGGATCAGTGTACACAGATGTTACCTCCCATCTGTCAGACCTCAGGCCAGGCATAGTTATAAATCTTCACTCCCTGGAAACTTGAATCCTCTTTGAAGAACTAGATAACTGGAGAAGCTTCAGAGACCCAGGGCTGATTGATGAATTGCTTCATTGCAGATAAGAAAGAAGACAGACGCCAGCAGAATCTGACCACCATAGAAATCCAAGTGTTTCTCTAAATGTTAGCCCTGGAGTTTGAAGTATTTTCTGAGTAACAGAACAGAATAACAGAGTTGAAAGGGAGCTTGAAGGTCTTCTAGTCCAACCCCTGCTCAAGCACGAGACCCTATATCCATATATCCCTACATGGTTGTCGAATTCTTCTTAAAAACCTCCAGTGTTGGAGCACCACAACTTATGGAGGCAAGTCATTCTCCTACCATAGTGAACCAAAAACTTTTCTTTCCCAGGCTTCAGACTGGGGAGTACCCAGCATTGTCCACAGAAGCCAGTTTGGTTTAGCGGTTGG
Organism: Vipera ursinii; assembly: GCF_947247035.1. Classification (NCBI taxonomy): domain Eukaryota; kingdom Metazoa; phylum Chordata; class Lepidosauria; order Squamata; family Viperidae; genus Vipera; species Vipera ursinii. The sequence continues at coordinate 7,881,736 of NC_139524.1, read as the reverse complement.
CGTACCAGGCTAGAAAACCATGAAAACCAGCTGGATGACTTTGGGCCAGTCATTGTCTCTCAGCCCAACTCCCTTCCCCAGGGTTGTTGTGGTTGTGGAGAAAATAGAGGAAGGAGGAGGATTGGGTATGTCTGCCAACTTACTTGCAGAAATAATAAAGGCTGGATGGGGCGTGGTGGCCTAGCAATTAAGATACTGGGCTTGTCAACCAGAAGGTTGGCAGTTTAAGACGCAGGACTGCATGATGGGGTGAGCGCCCGTTCCTTGCTCCAGCTCCTGCCAACCTAGCAGTTTCAAAGAATGCAAATACAAATAGATAAATAGGTACCACTTAGATGGGAAGGTAATTAGCATTCAATGCACCTCAGTGTATAGTCATGCTGGCCACACGACCATGGAAATGACTTTGTACAATTCTAGTTCCCTCGGGTAAGAAACAGAGATGAGCACCCACCCCCTTGGAACAGGGAAAACCTTTACTTTCATCTTTTTAGAAATAATGATGATGATGATGATGATTTATTTATTTTATTTTTATGTTTATTCCATTTATATCCCGCCCTTCTCCGAAGACTCAGGGCGGCTTACAAGCTTAGCAGTAGCCTTCATTCTATGTATATGCCTGTGATGATGATGATGATGATGATGATGATGATGATGATGATGATTTTAAAAAGTTACGTTTGGTTGCTTACTAATATTTAGCTGTCGATCTCTAAAAGGACACAGGAAAAGAAAAATCTCATTGAAAATAAGCAAGGGTAGCAGCAAAGCTTCTCTGTAAATATGTTTATTTGCATATATTTTCCAGCCTATATTTTTAAAAACATTCTCAAGGCATTGCAGAGTAGAAGAAAAGTTATCGTGGGAATTTGCCAATCTTGTCTTGCCTGTCCAGCCTAGTGAGACCTTACCAAATCTTCCAGCCTATTTTTGCTTTGAGACCATAAAATTCCCCCCAGACTGCCAGACTGCAATTGTAATAGTTCAAATGTATCAGACACAGGGGAGGGACCGACTATCAGCATCCCAGCATAAATATTTTCTTTCAGCAGAACCAAGAGTGTGAATGCAAAATAACCAGGAGTCCATGCAGTTGTATAGATGGAAGATACACGAACAGAACAACAATCAAGAAATGTTGCTGGTGATGACCTATAAAGCCCTAAATGGCTTGGGTCCAGGTTATCTGAGGGTTAGCCAGGCCGTTCCATTGTTATCGATGGGGGGGGTGAGGTGTTACCCCCCCCCCCGTTGATAGGGCTCGCAACTTGGGCGTCCTCCTGGATTCATGGCTCAATTTTGAAGACCACATAGGAGCCGTGACCAGAGGGGCTTTTGCCCAGGTTCGCCTGGTGCACCAGTTGCGACCCTACCTGGACCGAGATGCCCTACGCACAGTCACTCATGCGCTCATGACCTCCCGTTTAGACTACTGCAATGGTCTCTACATGGGGCTGCCCTTGAGGACCACTCGGAGGCTTCAACTGGTGCAGAATGCGGCCGTGCGAGTTGTGATGGGGTTTCCCGATACTCCCACGTAACACCTCTGCTCCGCGAGCTGCATTGGCTTCCGGTTGCCCTCCGGGTGAGATTCAAGGTGCTGGTGATGACCTATAAAGCCCTGAATGGCTTGGGTCCGGGTTATCTGAGGGAACACCTGCTGCCAGCATCAAGTTCCCTTCGTCCAGTGCGCTCCCACAGGGAGGGCCTTCTCAGGATACCGCCGGTTAAGGAATGCCGGCAGGTTATTCCCAGGGGAAGGGCGTTCTCTGTGGGCACGCCGGCCCTATAGAACCAACTCCCCATGGAACTCAGGACTGCCCCCGACCTTCGCTCATTTCGCTGGGACCTGAAAACTTGGCTCTTCGAGCTGTCTGGCCCAGGCTGAGGGGTTTTAATTTTTAATTGGGTTTTAGTTTAAATTTTGGGTTTAATTAATTTTAATCTGATTTTAATTTTTGTATGTCTATTTTTAACCCTCCCTGTAAACCCTCCCTGTAAATAGGATGTCCACAAAGGGGCTTCCTGGAACATGGGAGGGATAGTGGTTTTTGGCGGTCCGGAGTAGTTATCGGATGATTGGGGAAGGGGTGTTGAGTGTGATAGGGGAGGGGGGAACCTGCGTTAGGGATATAAAAATGTGTCAAACAGCTCTTTAAGGTGTGGCTGAACTCCTACGTGTGTTTCAGCTCACCAAGCCTTCACAAATGCTTCTTTTTAAATAAAACTTTGTTGCTGGAATTCCAATTGAGTTTGTTTGTTTTGGGATCTTGAGCCACATTCCAAACACTATGATTCTATGAAATAACTCCCCCCCCCACCCTTGTTGCAACCTCTATGTCTTTTGATTTGGGATAGGGTTGGGGAGACTGGATTTTGCTGAGCATTTACTGGCTGGATGCCCTTCCCTGATGCCTATGCTAAGTTAGCAGCCGTTGTTTCCCCTCTGCGCTCTGGGAAAGAAAGATAGTTTGAGAGACAAGCATCTTCTCCTACTGGCCACCATGCTGCTCACTATGAAATAACAACAATGCAATATGTTTGTGTCTTAAGTGCCCATCAAATAATGGCATTAGTGGGGAGGGTAATGGTGATGATGTAATATATTCATGTAGACCGGCTGCTATGGGGTTATGCTCAGGGACACAGCAAGTCAGATCTTGGTTTCTACATTCTCCTCATCAGCAACCTACAACTGCCAGGTGTTGAGATGGAGGGAGAGGAGTCCAGTGCTTCTACATTCTTCGGCCAAATATCCTGCAAGAGAATCTCTCAAAGGTATCTTTGCTTTAAGCCCCAAACAGTTAGGGCTTTGTAGCTTAGGCAAGGTGATCTAACTGGTCCCATTCCAAACCTTGGCCCTGTTCACATGACTCAACTAACCCAGGGGATCATCAGTTCATTCCCTTTTGTGGGTTAGAGGCACAGGATCCATACTGACTGAGTCCAAAGCCAAGTTTTTAGTCCCATCAAAGTTGGAAAGGCTTTCGGTTCCAATTGTGTCACTGCAAACGGGTGCAGGAGGGCACACCCGGCCTCTGCTTCTGTCCCTTTGTCACTGCCTCTCCTCTGTGACTGGAAGGGGGGGTCGTGAAAACTAACATTGCCGCTGAAATGGTGTGCCCGGAAAAGCTCTTGAGGACTTCACCCCCCATCATGCACATTGAAAAGGACAATTAAGTAGTTCACAAAATGGTCATGGAATTAGTAGACGTAAAGGGAGTTTACTTACCTTTTTGGGTTGAGTTTTGTTATCAGCCCAGCTTGGCCCAGTGAGAAAGCGATTTTAACTTTTCTATGTAAGGCTCCTGGAGTCGCATTTATACAATAAATTTAAGCTGGTTAGCAACCAGTGCAAAGAGTTTATCATCACTACCTCTACAGAAGAATCTGATCTACAAACAGGCAAAGCTAAATTGGTGCTAGATAAGAGTCAATGGAATTTGGGGGGAGGGGGGGTTGGACTTTGGTCTCTTGTGGCTGCCTAATGATTTCAAACTGATGACACATTTAACCCCACCTTCCAGCTCAGCCTGTTAATCACTTATACCAGCCTGGGGAAGGGCAGCTATCTGTCGTTGTTGTTAGCTGCGAAGTCGTGTCCGACCCATCGCGACCCTATGGACAACGTTCTTCCAGGCCTTCCTGTCCTCTACCATCTTCTGGAGTCCATTTAAGCTCACGCCTACTGCTTCAGTGACTCCATCCAGCCACCTCATTCTCTGTCGTCCCCTTCTTCTCTTGCCCTCAATCTTTCCCAGCATTAGGCTCTTCTCCAGTGAGTCTATCTGTAGAGGATGCTAAAATTTGAATTCCTGTACAGAACAAGCCTTTGGATGCTGTGATCTAAATGGTCACATCCAAATCTGCAATTTATGATTCCATCCAGTGCAGTGAACTCTCTTTTAAGCATTCCATCTATATGCACATAAGTAAAAGCGACAGTATCATAGATTCAAGGGGGAGAGAGAGAAAGAAGGGTTATTGCAGCAAAAGCATTACCTGATGCAAATCAGAAGTGTCTGCAGGGTATAATAAAAAAACACAAAGACGGTGGCTGTGATGGTGCACCCAAAACTGTGCCTGTTCTTTTAAAGGTTTGTATACATTTAGTAGGTTACCCATAGTTAAAGAAAACATGACTTATGATGTCATATGAAGCTATCCAAAGAATTAGTTCCCACCTTAGACAAACATTTATTATCAGTTAGGTTTGCAGCAATTTCTTCCCACCTTCTAACGATCTCATTTCTTAGAAGCTGGTTTATGCAATACAGGTAATAATAGTCTCTGGATTACAAGCATTACCAAAGCCATGGTGGCGCAGTGGTTCAGATGCAGTATAGCAGGCTAATTCTGCTGACTGCCAGCAGTTCGATCCTGACTGGCTCAAGGTTGACTCAGCCTTCCATCCTTCCAGGATTAGTAAAATGAGGATCCCAGATTGTTGGGGGCAAGATGCTGACTCTGTAAACCATCCAGAGAATGCTGTAAAGTACTAGGAAATGACACCTAAGCGCTATAGCTATTGAAAAGTACAGGAAGTTCAAACAAAAATAAGAGGTGAGTGATTTCACCCTCCATCAATCAAGGCCATAACAGACCAGAGTACACAATTCTGCTTCAGGTTTATAGCAATTTGCAATTTATAAACCTCTGGTTCTTCCAGCTGGAGGTGATGGGAGTTGAAATATGTCTGGAAGGTGGAGAATTATATCCACACTATATTAGCTGCATCTGCTCTCTCTCTCTCTGTTTCCAACTCAAGATTGATTTAGAACTTAACCGCTCTTAAATGGTTTCTTTGCTCAATCAAGATTTGCAAAATTCTTTCTCCCAGAACTGTGGAGTGACATTTGGACAGATGCTAACTCATTAGACTTGTGTTTTTTGTTTTGTTTTTTAAAAAAAAATCTTTTATATGCTGCTGTTTTATAGCACACCTATTTTGTGAGATTGAATTTTTGATGTGACCATATTTCCAATTGTAGATTTTAGTCTGAGGGGTCTTTGATGCTGTCTGAGTTTGATAGTTTTCTTGCAGGTGTTTCATTACCCAAACCAGTTGACACCACCAGATCTTAGTCTGCTTTATAAACACCATCTTGGACCTGCCAAATAAGGTAGCAATATATCTTACAGTCATAAATAGCAATAGCAGTAGCACTCAGACTTATATACTACTTCATCATTCTTTACAGCCCTCTCTAAGCAGTTTGTAAACGTCAGCATGCCAGCCACCCAGCTAAAGCAAGCAAGCGAGCATCTACATCAGGCAGCAATGAAATAGGAAGATGCTGGAGGCGGATGACCACTTTAGTGATTTGATAAATGATAGCAATAACACTCAGCATAGTAAAAAGCAGAGACATCACCCTGTCAACAAAAGGGCACATAGTCAAGCTGGACCATAAGAAAGGCCGAGTGCCAAAGAATTGAGGCCTTTGAACTATGGTGCTGGAGAAGACTCCGGCGAATCCCTTGGACTGCAAGGCGATCAAACCGGTCAGTCCTAGAGGAGATCAACCCTGACTGCTCTTTAGAAGGCCAGATCCTGAAGCTAAAACTCAAATACTTTGGCCACCTAATGAGAAGGAAGGACTCACTGGAGAAGAGCCTAATGCTGGGAAAGGTTGAGGGCAAGAGAAGAAGGGGACGACAGAGAATGAGGTGGCTGGATGGAGTCACTGAAGCAGTAGGCGTGAGCTTAAATGGACTCCAGAAGATGGTAGAGGAGGCCTGGAGGAACGTTGTCCATGGGTTCGCAAGGGGTCGGGCACAACTTTGCAACTAACAACAACAACAAGCAATAACACTTATATACTGCTCCACAGTGCTTTACAGCCCTCTCTAAGCAGTTTACAGAGTCAGCATATTGCCCCCAACAATCTGGGTCCTCATTTTACCCACCTCAGAAGGATAGAAGGCTGAGTCAACCTTGAGCAGGTGAGAATGGAACCACTGGCAGTCGGCAAAATGGGCTTGCAATACTACATTCTAACCACTTCGTCGTCATGGCAAAAGAAACAGCAATAGCACTTAGACTTATATACCACTTCATAGTGCTTTACAGCCCTCTCTAAGCGGTTCGGAGAGTCAGCATATTGCCCCCCAACAATCTGGGTCCTCATTTTATCGACCTTGGAAGAATGCAAGGCAGAGTCAACCTTGAGGCAGTCAGGATCGAACTCCTGGCAGTGAGCTCAGCCTGTAGTATCGCTTTCTAACCATTCTGCCACCATGGCACAGAAAACTACATAACCTACGAAACAGTAATTGATTTGCCTTTCCAGGTGGTTCTTTCAACCCTTGCCAATCTATTTTAATTATCTCCCAAGGAAATGGTTCGTGTGCAGAATGAACTAGAAAGCCACTGAGATTATTTTCCCTCCCAGTTGTGTGGATGCTCCAGACATTAATAGGCTGGGCTGAAAACAAGAGGAAGGAGAAGAAAGGGTTGAACATGTAAATAAACATACACAGAAATGTCATGTTGCTGTCTGAATTAAGACAAATGAGGTCATTGCATTTCATAAATCACATTAATTACCTATTTGTGTATTACATTTTGGTTTATATATGAAGTTACAGATGTGGTTTGTTATGTTTTGTTTATGGAATGCATAAGCTCAAAGAGGATCTGTAGAGATATTTATCCCCTGCTACTATTTTTAGAGCAAAATATTAAGCACGCAGTAATGACAAATTGTTCCCTTCAGAATCATTAGATTACACTGCAGCGGGATTTAGGAAGACACCTGAGGCTCACAATTCCTAAATCACTGTGAGATGCTCAGAAAGGGTGGGTAGACCAGCATTATTCAACCAGTGGCTGAAAGACCTTGTCAGAAGGAACATCTGATTAATGGTTATTAAAATACATCCTGGAGTCGGAAGATATTATTATTATTAACTCAGCTGCTCAAAAAAAAGGCATCCCTATCGTTTTCTCTCTGGTAGAAATAGGCTGATCTTTTCAGCTAGCGGGGAATTCTGGGACATTGACAGCAGGTCCTGAACAGGTCCTAAGCCATCACACCCTCACAAATGGCATAGTACGGGGGTGTCAAACTCGCGATGTCAGGTGACGTGTCGCGATGTATCGCGTCTTTTTTCCCATTGCCAGTAATGGGGTCAGCGCGGTTTCGGCATGATGCATCCAGCCCAGGGACCGGCAGTTTGACACCCCTGGCATAGTAGCATTGAAGACACCGAAGGAATAAACCATCTTTCAGTTCAAGGCTCCCAATGAATGTCTCCATGACATAGTGAAATAAATGGAGTGTGAAGACACTAGAAACCCACAGGAAAACAGTCTGTAATGTTTGAAACTGCTAGGAACCCCAAACTCTCCATATCTTAAGTCTCACTAATTATGCCATCATGATATCCCCAAATGACACAAAACTAAGTTCACTTTTTTTCCAAGAAAAAAACCTTTGTGGTTTTATTTTATTTATCAAAGGTCTATCTGTGTCATTGTTAAGAGCTAGCATCTTATCAGTCAATCTCAGTTCAGTCCATAGGAGGGGTCTGCAACCTTGACAAATGTAAGACTTGTGGAGTTCAGTTTCCAGAATTCCTCAGCCAGCTATGCTGACAGTTGTCAAGGTTGCAGACCCCTGGTCCGTATTACGGTCCTGATACTTCAGTCATTCTCTCTAAATCCCATCATGACTACTCTTCAGTCTCTCCATGGCCAGTGATGGAGGATACTGGGAGCTGCTATTCTCCAGCATTTGGAAAATCTCTGAACTAAACGCAACCCCCCCCCACTCCCAAAATACTTTGCATAAAATCTGGATTTATTTACTGAGAGTGAGAGAGAAAGCGATGAGAACAACCGTTGGAAAGGAAGTGCATCTAAGGCAACAGAAGACACCAATAAAGGAGAACAGAAGTTATGACAATTATGCCAAGGTTGTAAATTACAGAGAACAGTAACTCATTCGTATGGAAGTTGGCCTTTAAATATAATTTTAAGGTAGAGTTAACGTCCACCTGGCTGTGTGCGTGCAGGGGCGTACTCACCTCCCCACCTTTCAAAGCTTAACTATAAATCAAGTATCAATATTTCAAGTTGATGCTTCCAAATAATTTTAACCATATCAGGACAGCCTCAGTCTAAAGTTTCCTAGAACTGCACTTGCAGATTTTACTCCGCTAATCGTTGCTGACTATTGGGGGTGATGCTCATCTCCCTTTCAAGGCCGTTGAGCCAACCCTGTCTGAAGATGTTTCCATGGCCATGTGGCCAGCATGAATTCACAGAGAGCTGTTGCCTTCCCAGCAAAGTGGTACCTATTTATCTACTCGCATTTGCACGCCTTCAAACTGCTCGGTTGGCAGGAGCTGGACAGGGCAGGAGGACAGGAGCTCATCCCATTGCATGGGGCTTGAGGAAAGTGACTAGATTTTTGTTCCCTCATTCATCAAACTCCACAGTGCCAGCATTAGATATCTTCTTAGAAACGGCACATCAAATTCTAAAACTTCCTACAATAAATTATGATGCCATGCTTGTTTTTGCATCGCTTGATATGAAGCGGAGGTTCATCGAGGTTCTGATACATACGCTGATAATTTAGTTCCACTTCCTTATTATGAATTTCAATATTTACTACTCCAAAAGTTTGGGAAATAAAAGAGGTGAGCCATTTCAGATCATCTCTTACAATTTAAGGATCGGTTTGCAACTGAAGTGAGCCTCCTAGCTAGCTGAGGAATTCTGGGAGTCGAAGTCCACCCCTCTTAAGGTTGCCAAGATAGGGGCATTCTGGTAACTGAAGTCCCCACATCTCAAATCATGCTGGCTGGAGAATTCTGGGACTTGAAATCCAACCATCTTAAAGTTGCCCAAATTGAGAAACACTAAGTTGCCTTTCTTTTTTTAATAATGTAATCAAAAGAGGAGGGGAATCAAGAAGAGACCATGAGAAACCCATGGGCAAATCTGTTTAATCAAATGTTATGTTGTTGTAGCAGAGGAAGAATTTTCCCTTTCTCTGCAAACGACAAGATTCCATTAACTTGCAAAATTCCACGGGGCAGATTCTAGAAGAGCAATATGGCAGGCAGAAGTTACCATAGCAACCATTCCCCCTCTCCCTGGCAAATCAGAGGCTAAAATTATTTCAAGGCAAGAATCTAAAATGAGCTGACAGTATTCCAGCTGGGGTGCACTTTTAATCACCGAAATTAACCTCAATTTGCAGGAGAGAAATGGATTCTTTAATGAGATTTGCTTTAATGCTTTATGGGTTTTCTAACTGGGAGAGGCGTCATTCATTTATTAAAATTATTTGTATGCCGCCTACTCACGCTACCCTAAGCAGCTTACAATAACTTTAAACAGCCATAAAATAAATGTTAGCAGAAACAGCTGGAAGCAACATATGTTGCTGTCCTCAGTTAAAATCTCCTTCTCCCAGTGTGCTGCAGAAGAGACCTGATTTAACCAGTTCTCTAAAGCAGGGACTCTGGCTGAGGAATTCTGAGAGTTGAAGTCCACAAGTCTTAAAGTTGCCAAGTTTGGAGACCAGTGTTCTAAAGAAGAGGTCCCCAACCTCTGGGGCACCAGGGACCAGCTCTGTGGAGAGAGGCTTTTCCACGGACTGGAGGGTGCGTGGTTTTGTGTGCTGCTTGCGTCCCACGGATGGGGCTTTGCTTGTTTGTGCGGACTGGTTGCTGGCATGCCGCAGCCCGGTACTGGTCCATGGACTGGGGGTTGGGGACCCCTTTTCTAAAGGAGATTCAATGGTGGACACTAAAGTAACTTCAGAGGTGGCTGTTCCTGTGTATGTCATCTCTGTAAGCTCTAACACCCATAGTATCTTCTCCCAATTAGGCTACACATGGGAGGCAGACTCTGTCTGAAGAAAACAACCAGGATCTCTGCCATGTAGGACTCTATAAGTGGCACCACCTGGCCTTGGTTATGAACAGGTAGTGGGATTCTGTAGATTGCATGTCATTTTCAAAGGCAGTCCTATGTAAAGTTAATTAAGAGATGACTAAGAGATGATAGCATCAGTCATTATCTTCCATACACCTTAGCCCAGGAAAAGATATTCCTGGTTCTGCATGCCATAAATTCCTGAACTATTTATTTATTTTATTTTTATTTTATTACATTTATATACCGCCCTTTCCCTGAGGACTCAGGGCGGTTTACAGGGAATTAAAAGTCAAAACATACAAAAGTTAAAAACCCGTTAAAAAATATTAAATTCACCCTGTACACTTAAAAACCCCAGTTAAAAATTTCTCCTCAGCCTGGGCCTGAGAGCTCAAAGAGCCAGGTCTTCAGGCCCCGGCGGAATGATCGGAGGTCGGGGGCAGTCCTCAGCTCCACCGGCAGCTGGTTCCAGAGGGCAGGCGCTCCCACTGAGAAGGCCCTATCCCTGGGTGTCACCCGCCGGCAATCTCTCACCGGCGGAACCCTGAGCAGACCCTCCCTGTGGGAGCGCACTGGGCGAAGGGCATTTGATGCCGGCAGCAGGTGTTCCCTCAAATATCCCGGACCCAGGCCATGTAGGGCTTTATAGGTGATAACCAGCACCTTGAATTTCACCCGGAGGGCAACCGGAAGCCAATGCAGCTCGCGGAATAGAGGTGTTACATGGGAGTATCGGGAAACCCCCATTACAACTCGCGCGGCCGCATTCTGCACCAGTTGAAGCCTCCGAGTGGTCTTCAAGGGCAGCCCCATGTAGAGAGCGTTACAGTAGTCCAAACGGGAGGTCACAAGCGCATGAGTGACTGTGCGTAGGGCGTCTCGGTCCAGATAGTGACGCAACTGGCGCACCAGGCGAACCTGTGCAAAAGCCCCCCTGGTCACGGCTCCTATGTGATCTTCAAAATTGAGCCGTGAATCCAGGAGGACGCCCAAGTTGCGAGCCCTATCGACGGGGGGGTAACACCCCCTGTCGATAGGGCTCCAACTGACTGGAGTGTCAAACTATGAAGATTGCTTTCGTTAGGACTGCCATGCTGCTGCTAGCTTGCCTACAGTTATGAGGGGGGAGGGTTAGGTTTGGAAGGCACAGGTGAATTCTATTCGTATGGGAACCAAGGTCACTGAAGACGTGTTGTGGTGGACAAAGACTGAGGATTAATTGGACAGCATGACCTGAACCATCAGAGAGGAGAGGGAAAATCTTACTCTTTTAATTATCTTTTTCCCGCCATATTGCCAGAGCTGGTTTTCAATTCTTTAGTGCCGGTATGCTTTGCCCAATAAAGTTTTGCATTAGAGATCGAAATGTCTCCTGTGTGCTTACTTCATTGGGTTATTCAGCCAGAACATTGACACTGAGTTGGATTCCTGTTCCAACTGAGTGGAGCGACTTGCCTCCAGAAGTTGTGGATGCTCCAAAACTGGAAGTTTTTTAAGAAGACTTTGGAGAAACATTTGGCTGAAAAGGTACAGTGTTTCCTGCCTGAGCAGGGAGTTGGATTAGAAGACCTCCAAGGTCCCTTCCAACTCTGGTATTCTGTTATTCTGCTTTGAACCCATCTCCTAACACACGCAACCTAGAGAAGACCATCTAATGATAAGGAGTTTAGGGAGAGTCGGCAGAGGGCTAAATCATCAGATGAACAGTTGAGAGAACAGAGTATGTTATCGAAGAGAAGGGTTAGAAAGACTATGACTGACTTCTAGTACTTGAGGAGCTGTTAGAGAGGTGTGACTTATTCTCCAAGGCACCAGAGGGCAGGACAAGATGTAATCTGTGGAAGCTTGTTAAGTAGAGATACAACCTAGAAGTAAGGAGAAAATTCCTGACAGTGAGAACAATTAACTTATGGAGCAGATTGCCTTCTGGAGCTGTGGGTGCTCCCTCAGACTGGACAACCATTTGACCGGGATGATATAAGGTCTTCTGCCTTGAGCAAGGTGTTGGACTAGAAGACCCCCAAAGTCCCTTCCAGCCCAATGATTCTATATATTCTAGTCAGCAGTAGAGACCACACACCAGCAGAAACTCACCTTGTCCCTGCTCCCCAACTTCCTATTATAAGCCTCACCCTTCTGGGGAACAGCACATGGATAAAATTAATGCCATTCCTTATCTTTCCCCTGAAATTGAAAAATGGTACACAATCTGAAACCAACTGGACAGATTTTCAATACAGTCATTGCTCGAGTCTCCTCCAGCCTCACTCATTCTCTACCGTATCAAGGAGAAGCAAAATAAAGACAAATCCAGGAGGAGAAATATTTCAGGTAAACTAGGTTAACATTTAATTTCAGGTTTTCTTGCTAGAGTGTCACTTCTCACTGATTTTGGTCAAGGCAGCTGGTGATGGAAATAACAACTTTTCGGTACTGCTATCCTGGCTTAGAATAAACTAAACAGAGTTGGAAGGCACCTTGGAGGTCTTCTACTCCAACCCTCTGCTCAGGCAGGAAACCCTCTACCCTTCCAGACAAATGGTTGTCCAATCTCTTCTTTGGAAAATTCTCCCTAGAAAGACTCAATGTTGATTTTCTCATCTGGAAAGAAGTTATTTTTTTTTCTTCCATTGTTCTCAGTAGCTTTCAATTATTGCCATATTTTCATTCCAGAGGTTCAGCCTTGTTAGTCATCGCAGCCAAAATAAGAGTCCCCTGCTCTCCAAAACGTAGTACAACATATGGCCTTAAAATGAGCAAATCTGGAACGGCATAATTTACTGTGGACTGATTACATTGGCAGATGCTTTATGCTTCTGTTTTTGTTGCTTTTAGTTTGTTTTCAACTTTGTGTCTTGAAATTATGCGAGCTACTTTGAAAATACAATAGGACGGGGTGCGATATCCAAGTTTTAAATAAACATTAATCCATCTGTCAAGCCGATTAGGGGGAGAGTGAACTTCAAAGCAAAGCAGGGGTCTTAAATAAGAAGACATGAAAATAACTACTTTCTCCCCTATGTCCTTTGATTCAAGGCAAGTGGAATTCATTTTGTCGTGACTGAAGATATTCGTTTTAGAGGAAAATAAAATACTTCTCTTGCAAGGGTGTCAGACGAGAAACAAACCATTGTTCCTTCGCTAAGATTAGGAGCAGATTTACTCTGTGACGTGCTGAGCATCCTTTCCACCTGGATGAGAAGATTTTAGTCACATCCGTCTAATAACGCTGGCCGTTCATGCAAAACTCATTTAGCAAGCTTTTTTTTAACCTGATTCTAGCATTGGCTCTTTATGGCTCATTTTAGAAGCAGATGTGCAAAGTGAGAGTGGAGAGATTTGTCACCCGCCACTGTCACACCGCTCGTTGATGGCTAATTGAACCAGATTTGCCGCTTAATAGTTACGTTGTGCGTATAACTTGATGTCAGCGCATCAAGGCAACCCTTCCCTTACTTTGGAATATTAAGGAAATATAATGGAATGATGTGAGTCACTCCTGATGAAAAAAAGTGAGATTCCGGGTGTTAGATTTATATTCTCATGAGGCCAGAAGAGCAAAAAAAGAAGAAGAAGAAGAAGAAGAAGAAGAGTTTTCAAGAGCAACGAAACCCAATAGAAGCAAGCAGTGGTGGGATTCGACCAGGTGAACAACCGGTTCTCTGTGTGGATGCCGCTTCCAGAAGTCTATTCTGGGCCTGGGCAACAAAAAATAGCTACCGATTCTGCCGAATTGGTGCGAACCGGCTGAATCCCACCACTGGAACCAAGTGACTAGCCCAGGGGTCTGCAACTTTGACAACTTCAAGACTTGTGGACTTCAGCTCCCAGAATTCCTCAGCCAGCATAGATGAAGTCCACAAGTCTTAAAATTGTCAAGGTTGCAGACCCCTGGGCTAGCCTAAGATTCCTACTTGAAGGAAACATCTCTAATATTTGGTTTGATCAGAAACCTAAATGAATCCACCATTTCATCCCTACAACAATGGGACCTGGATTTAACAGAAATAGCGCAAGAGGTGAAAGGGGAGCTTTGGGAATAAGTAAACCCCATGAGCACCTTATTAAGGGCTGTGTTGCCATTTGGGTGGTGTTTAACTCACAGTAGAATTTATAGAGGAATTAATTAAAACCTGCTAGACCTACAGCTTACCTTGGACAAATTGATTTGGGGAATGTGCTATATAGTAAGGCCTGACTGTACAATAAATAAAATGTCACAGGAATAATTGCCCCTAGGATCCAATTGTTAAATGATTATGATTATGGTAAAATATAGTTTTATTTGACAGGTTGGTTATGATATGCATTTACTGGCTGCTGCTTACATAACTTTATGTCAGGGACTTCATCCTTCCACATATAAAGTGCTTCTGAATGTATTGGATAAGGTGTACATGATTCAACCAAGAAATATAATTACGGGATGAGAGGGAAGTTGATTTATGGAATAAGAACATGTCCATAATCATGTACAACTGTAAGTGGGACCAGGCACACAACTGCTAAGTGGTGCAGTTGCAAAAAACAACAACATGTGACCACTGACTTAATGCAGCAGTTCTGGTAGGTGTTGTTAAGCACATTGTTACATGACCACAACTTATGACCTCCTACCAGCTTCTCCATTGACTTTGCTTGTTGGAAGCTGGCGGTGAAAGTCATAAATGACAATCACATGACTGTGGGATGTTGTGACTTTCATTACTTGGAAAGCCAAGCACCTGAATCATGATCACACGACCATGGGGATGCTGCAATGGTGGCAACTTCAAGGAAGACTACCTTACTAGCTAGAACAAGGAAACTAAAGACGGTGCACAAGTGCAAGATTAAGGGCAGCACAATGGTGAATAGAATGTGAAGGATGTGTGTAAATAATGTATGTTCTTATTTGTGGTTTTTACTTGTGGGTAATGTGCACTGGGGACAGCACTTAATTTCTGATCAATTGAAAGCCAAACATCCCCTATACAGACAACCTTGGGTATTTATTTATCTACTGTCTTCTCCATTGCCTGAATTATTTGACATTATCATTTCATCATTAAGAAAAGTCGATCAAGCAACTTCAGATTCCACTAGCATTGAATCAGCTTTGTGTTTCATCCATTGGCCTCAAAACAAACAATTATAATCTGGGCTTGGGTTCACCTCCCACAGTAACATTTGTGGGAGAATTAATTTGGGAGCTAGAATTTCCTAAGGCAAAAGGGCCAGTTCCGTCAGTGACGAACTGCTGCTTTGGAGGAAGCATGAAATATTTAGATAGCGTCTGAGAAAGGCAAGACAAAGAACAGTGCCAGATTTAAATTATTTTACCAGATGTAAGAAGGGGCTGCATCTTCAGACAGAAGTAGGCAAGCAGTTGGTTTAGATCTGCGGGGATCCATAGGGTGTATATGCCAAAATCTGCAAAAATGGCAGGGGAGGCATTGCAACCCACATTCAACTCCTTCTGAATGTGCTTGTAATGTTGATTTGCATACGAAAGGATTGTGACACCATACACCCCATTTGAATTCACTGATACTTACTCTTAACAGATGCTGGTGTTTATTTGCTTCATTCTAGTCAATTACTGTCTCTCAGCCCTAGGAAGGAAGGAGGCAAGGAATCTTGCCAAGAAAACTGCAGGAATAGTCTGAGCAATCACTAGGAGTGAACACCGACACGAAGGCAAAAAATGTTAAAAAAAATAGAATAAGAACTGTCAAATTTCCGTGCCTTGTTGAACGTCTGGATATTCATCTGCTGAGTTTCATTTCATCAAAACTTGACAACTGTTTGATCATATGTTGGTTAGCTGAAACCACGGTTGGATGGATTGGCATTATCATGACACCTGAAACTTAGAATCGTACAGCTGGAAGGGACCTTGGAGATCTTCTAGTCTAAACCCCTGCTCAAGGCAACAGACCCTATAGTACCATCTCAGTCAAATGGTGGTCCAGTCTATTTTTTAAAATCTCCAGTGATGGAGTGCCTACAACTCTGGGAGTCAAGCTATTCCGTTGATTAACTGCTCTCACTGTCAGGAAATTCCTCCCTACTTCTTGCTTAGATCTCTCCTTAAACAAGCTTCCACCCCTGACTTCTTTTTTTAAAACAAACAAACAAGTTTTATTGGTTTTTCAGTTAAAATCTACATATTTAGAAAGCATCATGGTGACTGAGTAATCAGAGATTCAGTAACAGAGTTTTCAGTACATAATTCAGGTTACATTATCAAAACGTCCTTCTCAATTTCTCTTAACATTTCATACAGCCAGTTTAAACTAATAAATTTCTAGAAATAGGATGGTCAGTTGAAAAAATTGTCAATTCAATTTCATTGAGATATATCTATCTCCTAATTTTGATTTTAATTATATTATTAAAATTTACCCTTTAACATCCCAAATAATATTCACAACCCAGATTTCTCTTATTTCATTACAGCAAAAACTATAGCATCTAACATGTACACAGTGGCTGAGTAGCTACCTAATAAACACTGTCTGTTTCACATCCTAATACATCACAAGTTACTGACAGGACCACAGCCTGTGTTTATCAATCTACAACTATTTATACACAACCAGATTCTGTTTTAAATGTTAGCTAATTCTTAATTCTTAAACAGAATAATCAAACGTCTTTTAACATCAAACGTGGGATCTATAAACCAAATTTCCATTATGTCAGTGCACAAATTATAATGTCTCACCCCTGACTTCTTGTCCTGCCCTCTGGTGATATGCAGAATAAGTCAGTCCCCTTTACTCTCTGGCAGTCCTTCAAGTGTTGTTGTTAGCTGCGAAGTCGTGTCCGACTCATCACAACCCTATGGACAACGTTCCTCCAGGCCTTCCTGTCCTCTACCATCTTCTGGAGTCCATTTAAGCTCACGCCTCCTGCTTCAGTGACTCCATCCAGCCACCTCCTTCTCTGTCGTCCCCTTCTTCTCTTGCCCTCAACCTTTCCCAGCATTAGGCTCTTCTCCAGTGAGTCCTTCCTTCTCATGAGGTGGCCAAAGTATTTGAGTTTCAGCTTCAGGATCTGGCCTTCTAAAGAGCAGTCAGGTTTGATCTCCTCCAGGACTGACCGGTTTGATCGCCTTGCAGTCCAAGGGACTCGCAGGAGTCTTCTCCAGCACCAGAGTTCAAAGGCCTCAATTCTTCGGCGCTCAGCCTTTTTTATGGTCCAGCTTTCACTGCCATACATTGCAACTGGGAAGACCATAGCCTTGACTATATGCACATCCTTCAAGTACTGGAAGACAGTTACCATGTACCCTTAATCCCCCCACCACCACACACACACACACACACACAAGATTCACACATCCCCAACCCAGGACTCACAAGCCCTTAAAAATCTGCTTCTACTCTTAGGTCAGCACAGGTGATGGATCCCTCTCGTGTGAGGACCTTGCTTTTGAAATGATGCTTGATTTCTTTTTCTTTTGCTGATGCAGCTCTGTGTTTTTGCTGTGCTGTTCTTGTTGTATTTTACATGCTGCCCAGAATTGTAACAGATTGAGGTGGCTTAAAAACCTTGCAAATAAATAAGTACATCACTTCATAAAGCCCTAAATTAGAGTGGGCTGAATACTTCACAGTGGAAACAAACAAACAAAACCTTTGGACCTATTTTATTTTTGTGCGGTGAGGGGAGTTAGATGGTTTCCAGAAGGTTTTTGAAAACAACCAAACAATATTGTAAGTTGCAGAATGGGTAAATCCAATCTGAATAAGGGTGCCTATCTTGAAGCAAACGCACTACTACCCTATTATACACTTTTTGATGCAAAAATGCCTCTCGGTCTTACAATCCTTTCTGGAAAAGCAAATGAAAAATAGCTTTCAAGGTATGCTGGGAAATATGGCCTTGTAAAAAATAGAAAAAAGTACAGTTCATCATGTTCATTTTGATGAGGTTCTCAAAAAAAGCTGTTCTGTGCTCAAATTTTTCCCTGCCTCCCCTGGCCCAGATATTCCTGTCCTGTTTGGTCTATTATTATTATTATTATTATTATTATTATTATTATTATTATTATTATTATTATTATTATTATTATTATTATTATTATTATTATTATTAGTCAAGCACCAGGGAAATGAGAGATCCAGGCAAATGGGTACAAAGATTTATTGTGAGCTTAAGCTCTTTACAAGAAGCCGAACTACTAAATGGCCCAAGCAAATTGGCCGTAGATAAGAGTCAAAGGAATTTAAAGTGGGCTGAACTTAGATCTCTTGTGGGCATGAAGGGACTCATGACTGATGATGTGTTTGACCCCCCCTTCCCTTGGGCTCAGCCTTTATAATTATTATTATGCAGAAGAACCTAAAGACACAGCTGCCATTCTTTAGCTAATGCTGGCTTTCATTTGCATCAAGTTCTTTCCAAGAACCTAGGATATCATAATGTATTGGCATAGTTTTATATGCAGATCCAAGCAGTGTGGCCTTTTATAACCGACAGATGGAAATTTTATGAATGTGCGGATTATCTAAGTGACATCCAAGGGTTTGGGGTTTTTTAGTATGGCTCCCACTGTGCTGATAACCACTGGGACCACTGCCACAGCTGATTTATGCCATAATCTTTCCATTTTCAAATTTATTAACTTATTGTTAGTACAGAATAAAACTGAGAACTCCAGTGACCTTGTTCTCGGCTTGAAAACAATTGACACAAAGTCTTTTGTTTACATCAATCACTTCTTAAGAAGCCACAAGGGACAGGAAGACAAAGCTGGTTTGTCAATTTCAACAGATCGATGGTGCCCAGCATTTGGTATTATATGCTGGTAAAAGATTCCTGTTGAATGTATTTGTTTCAATTTTGGACACTTGAAGCTAGTGTTTAATGATGCTTCTTCGTTTGGGGAAGTTTTATCTTTCTGGTTGCAGCCCAGAGGCAGGGCTTTCTGTAGAGGACTTTTTCCATAATACCCACTAAAGGAAAAGCAGTTGTATAGAGTTCAAAATCCCACCTACCATGTGGAAATCAAGCTGGTTGCTGCATAACCATTTTCATCGCTTAAATTATTGTACTCTGTAACATTCAGAGAGGGTGCAATGGCTCGGTGGTTAGGAAGCTGAACTTGTCAGCTGGAAAGCTGGCCAAGCACTGTGGGATGGGGCGAGCTCCTGTCCTTGCCCCAGGTCCTGCCCACCTAGCAGTTCGAAAGCATGAAAATGTGAGTAGAGAAATAGGTACCACTTTGGTAGGAAGGCAACAGCATTCTGTGTTTTGCAGCATGCTCTGTGCTGGGGCTTGAAGTCATGCTGGCCACATGACCCCAGAAATGTCTTCGGACAAGGCTGGTTCCCTCAGCTAAGAAATGCAGATGAGCGTCACCCCCTGAGATGGACATGACTGGAAAGGGGAAGCCTTTACCTTTACTAACATTCAAAAGTAAAAAGCAAAAAAAAAACAAAGACATCAACTGTTCTTTCTTTCCAGGAACAGTATATGTGTGTGCATTTGTCGGGGGATATAACGTTTAAATAAAACAGAGCCTCCATTCAGCATGAGGTTTTGCACGGAAAGGGGCATCTGGAAGGCATCTGTTAAATGTTTTACCTAGCACAGCTGAACATCAGAGTACATTGAATTACCCAGAACATCTTGGTGAAGTGGAAAAAAACACTCAGTGAGGAAATCAAATACTCTTCCAAGCAAGCACTTCTTTGCTTCTCCCCTCAATGAACAGCTTGTGGATGTAGCCTCTGAATAATTTAACATCTTATAAGGTTGGGAAAGTGTCGCTGCCCAGAGGGAAAATTTTGCATGGTGCAATACTCCAACATATGGTGAGAGAGCTGTTGGTAGAAACCTGGGCCAAAGGCATGAGTATCCATAAGAGAGGTCAAAGAAACCAAGATGATATCCATAACCTCACATGGTTAAAAAAAATTACAGCAAGATGGGCTACAATGCAGGATTTAAAAGAGTGACTCACACTATCTTTGAAGTGGTCTATTGAGAAATATGCTGTGACTTAATTTATAAGCTATACATTATACAGTATAGTGCATTATCACATGTTGCTTGCATGTACATTGAGAGCTTATGCACCAGAGACAAACTCCTCGTGTGCCTAATCACACCTGGCCAATAAAGAATTCTATTCTATATACAAATTATAATTCATTATATAAATCATAGTTTATAAGTTAAGTTATAGACTATGATTTGGGAACCATGTGGTTGAGTCATTGAAGCCACTGGGGGGTTTGTTTGTACCCTCATCTAGATAAACCCCCCAGTCGCCTCAATGACTCTCAGAGGGAGTGCTAACCACCAGTTGACTACAAAAAAATATGATCCTTCCATTTCCCCACCACCACCATCCTGTCAGAACTAACCCTTCCATCCCCTCACCATTCAATCAGAACTAGTGAATCTTCCTGAAACATCTTCTTCCTCAAGGGGAAAAACAAACATAGCTCAGCTGCCTTTTGAAAAAGCACCTTTGAGACTAGAACACAAGGCTATCGTTAGGTGTCAGGATTGAAGCTGGTGTCATGAGAGACCTAGATCCCCATGCCAGAAACATGTTTTTGTAAAATGAAACAAACAAACAAAGATGGCAGAGACCTTCAAGGCTGGGAAAAGAACAACAAAAAGACTGCTAACAAAAAGAGGGGGAGTAGGAAGAGTGGCCACAAGGTGACCGAAAGATGCATCATCATAAATCAGCAACAGCTTCCACCACTTTTCAGCAAGCAATTATGCTGACGAGACCTTCGTTTTAAAAAAAGTAACACACAATGCATAAATTCTCTTGGAATCAGGCGAACATAGGGGTCTCTTTCAAGGGTGGAAAAAAAGTCATAAGGCAAATTTCTGATGAACGAGTTCTACACACCACCACGATTCTCATAACATGTAAATCTTCCATGTAGTTATTTGATTTGGGGACTTTGCGTGATACCAGAAGCCAAGTGCTTCAAAGAAAAGCTGAGTAGTCGGTCTTTCATATTATCTTCCTTCTGGGGGAACCCACCCCCCTGCCATATTTTCTGGTTCTGCTTTCACATTGCATAATACAGTGGACCTCAACCTTTGCAGTTTGGTAGCCCAACTAGGGATGGGGAGAGGGGAACCGGGCCTGTGCACTCATGTAGTTCGGCTCACGTAAGTGGCAGGCCAGCATGCACATGCACGCACATGCAGCTAGTTGAGCTATGTGCACGCCAGCCCACCACTTGTGTAGCCTGGTTCCCCTCTCACCCCTGGCAGTGAGCTGCAGTGTGTGAACTGCAAGCTGCAGTGTGTGAGCTACAAGCACAGGCGTGAGTGCCAGCCTGTCACTCGTGTGAGTCCAGCTGTGAGCACGCATGCACACCTCCCTGCCACTCAAGCGGTCCACTTAGGCTACGGACAAGTAGTGGGCCACAGCTCAGGGGTTGGGGACCCCTGGCATAATACCTCTCCTTTTCCTAAATATACTCATAGATATCAAGTCTTCCCAGAAGAATAAGTTATGTTTAAGCCAGCACTGGACAGTCTGGTATAATTGCTACGATTTGTTCTTCTTGTGTAGGACAAATGTCACAGTTAATCTTTTCTGAATTTTAATCAGTGGGGAGAGCAAAATGTAATTAGCAAATTCTTTCTCCTGTTTTATAGAGAGTGCCATCTGTGAGTTTTTCAACACAATCTCTTATCTCTGTCATACAACCTTAGGTTTCTAGGAAGGGCTTAGAAACAGTCTCTTTTCACACCCTCCCTGTCACCACCATTATTCAGTCCAACAACTATTTCTGGACAAAGGAAAGAACCAAAATTTAGCACTGGGTGGACAGCTTTGGACTGTTTCTACATCCTGTGATGCTAATCGATTTTCATTAATGACTGAAGAATGGAAGGGGAGAGTGGAATATTTTCAAGGACCCCCAACTGGTTGGCAAGGACAGCCAATATTCTGGGAGACAATATCTTAATGCTCTTGATACATTAGAGAAATGGCTTGAAAATCTCTGCGTGAAATCCTTCCAGAGACTGATGCTGACTTCATTTAGGAAATATATTAAATATCCATATAGGATGAGCATTGCGTGGCTAAATCATAGTACAAGTGAAAAGAATCTTGGAATAATAGATGATCACAAGCCAAAGGTGAGTCAATGGAATGAGCAACTGCTACAAAGGCAACTACAATTGTTAGCCGAGCATGTTTGAAGCAGTTGGAGGTGCAGAGAAGCAGATCAAGAAGTTCAGGTCTTGCAAAAATAATCTAGACTTACTAGAAGGCAGATGCTGACTGAATGATAGGGGGGGGAAACTTCACCAAAGGAAGCAGTTCAACAGAGAACCAAGGCAAGTGATGAAATTCATGGATGTATTCAAGCAATCATTGAATAGTCAGAGGTTGATGGACAGGGACTAGACCCTTTCTAGCCTAGAAGTATAGCTTGTGTTGTTCCAATGCCTGTTAAGATGGAAAAACATGTAAACCAGCCAGGAACTGAATCTTAGATTCAGTTTGTTTTTAAGAGCTCAGCTTTGGTTCAGCTCATGTGTGTGTCTAAATAGAATTGGGTTACAATGTGATCCAGGCTTCCAGTTGTCAAAACTTGGCACTTAGGGTTCAGCTTCTTTCCCCAAATCTCCAGGAGCTAAACCTAAGTGATAGATTTTTCTCTCATTCATTTGCATTCTGGTAGGCCCCCAGAGATGTGTGACCCTCCTTGCTTCACATGCCATAGTGACAGAGGCCTCGGCAGCTGTGGCATGATGGCACAATCTCACCATGCAATGATCTGATCAGAGGCATCAACAGGAACAGACGTTTGGAGGGAAGGCGAGTAATTGGGTCTGAACAGCAGCCAACTGCTTTGCCTTTGTCAATATTGATGGCAGCCAACTGGCAATGCCTTCAAATATCAATCTTCATGAAGGGCTGATGTCAGATCTCATGCAAGTGGGCAAGATCAGGAAAGAAAGAAAGAAAGAAAGAAAGAAAGAAAGAAAGAAAGAAAGAAAGAAAGAAAGAAAGAAAGAAAGAAGAACGAGAGAGAGAGAGAGAGAAAGAAAGAAAAAGAAAGGAAGAAAGAAAGAAAGAAAGAAAGAAAGAAAGAAAGAAAGAAGGAAGGAAGGAAGGAAGGAAGGAAGGAAGAAAGAAAGAAAGAAAGAAAGAAAGAAAGAAAGAAAGAAAGAAAGAAAGAAAGAAAGAAAGAAAGGACTGTGCGTGTTTTAGGAAAAATGTCTTTAATGTTACTCTGGAATCTTGAAAACCGTAAGAGGAATTTCTCACATTCACTTGTAGTTCAGCAACTAAATAATGTCTAACTCTTCATCAACCATAGCCTGCCAGGTCCCCCTGTGCTCCACCGTCTCCTGGAGTTTGCCCAAATTCATGTCCATTGAGTCAGTGACCCTATCTAACCCTCTCGTCCTGTGCCATCACCTTTTCCTTTCGCCTTCCATCTTTCCCTACATCAGGCTCTTCTCCAAGGAGTCCTCACTTCTCGTTAGGTGACCAAACTATTGGTATCTGTCCTTCCAAAGAACAGTCACAGTTGATTCCCTTTCGGCTCGACTGATTTGATCTCCATGGAGTCCACGGGACTCTCAAGAGTCTTCTCCAGCACTTACAACAGGTTATTCCAAGTGAAGGTTCCTTGAACAGTTGCAAATGCTTCTTCCCAGATTTCTCCCCACCTGGCCTGAGCTGAAGCGATGGGAGGAGCTGCCAACAGGCTTCTCTTTGGTCTCTCATGGGTTTATTACCTTCCATTCCTTTCCCAGTCTTCCCTCCTCCCCAGGAAAAAAAAACTTTTACACATGTCAAAGTCAGCGGATATAGTAGTTAAGGTATTTGGACAAGTTCTAATCCCTCTTCAAGCCCTGGAGACCATCTGGGTGATTTGGGGGCCTGTCCACCTCTCTCTCAGCTCAACCGGTTAGTTGTTGTGGCAAAAAATAGGAGGAGTGTATACAGCTCTGAGGGACGCGGTGGCTCAGTGGGTTAAGACGCTGAGCTTGTCGATCAGAAGGTCGGCAGTTTGGCGGGTCGAATCCCGAGTGCCGCGTAGCAGAGTGAGCGCCTGTTACTCGTCCCAGCTTCTGCCAACCTAGCAGTTCGGAAGCACGTAAAAATGCAAGTAGAAAAATAGGGACCACTACGGTGGGAAGGTAACAGCGTTCCGTGTGCCGGCCACATGACCACGGAGACGTCCTCGGACAAGCGCTGGCTCTTTGGCTTTGAAACGGAGATGAGCACCGGCCCCTAGAGTTGGAAATGACTAGCACGCGTGTGTGGGGGAACCTTTACCTTTATACAGCTCTGAGAACATGGAAACAAAACTGGGGAAAACATCTAACTAATAAAATAAATAGCTACTGTAAAGACAGGGCGATAGGCAGTTAGAAGAATGCAGAAGGTTAGAACGTACCTCTAAACTCTAGAGTAGGAATCCTGATCTCCTCTGATCCATTTTTTGTATTAATGTTTTAAAAATTATACCCTGTAAACCGCCCTGAGTCCTTCGGGAAAGGGCGGTATATAAATTCAATAAATTAAATTAAATTAAATTGTCGTTGGTCACAACTCAGGATTCTTCCTTCACTTGCCCATCAGTAACCATAAACACTTCAGCTTGCCAGCAGGTTTCCTACCCAACTGTGATGATAGAATTTGCATTTACTGATAACAGTGTTATCTGGCAGTTTTACCTCTGAAAACAATCCCCAGATAGAAATCACTTTAAGAAAAATAACAGTTTATGGTAAGTTGAAGTTCCTTAAAAACAAATTCAATAAAAACACATATGTACACGTACACATCTCTCTCTCTCTCTCACACACACACACACAGAGAGAGAGAGAGAATGCAATACCCATTATGGATGTAATTGTTGCGCTTTTTCCTTTTCTATAATTATTTGCAATATTTTTTATTTTCTATACTTGTTTGCATTATTTCTTTTCTTTTCTTGAAGGTTTTTTTTATTAAAGGCAAATTATTATTAAATGAATAATTCAATAAAAACTTTAAAGAAATATGGCTCCAGGCTCTTCTTCCGAGATTTCCTCTGCTCCGAACTTCAAGAGCTGACCTGCTCTCACTCCCTAATGTGTAGGATTCTTGTAGAAGACATGCAGGGACCTCTCCACTGCCCTGGCTCCTGGTCCTCTGGAAATCCTAAATTTGGAAACCGTCATGCCCAATTCTGTGTTGCTTCAATATTATACCAACAACGGTCATTAATTCTCCACCATCCCGTCAGAGCTGAAGGAGCTTCTTGGATGGGAAGCTAAACGTCCTCAACTTAAAACAAGAAAATTCAAGTTTCCTCCTGAAAATGCACCTTTGGGATAACTGCCATTAATATATTAAGTGCACCTTGGCTCACTTTTGAGTCAAAAAATGAGGAATACTCTCCTATCGTTTGATCCCATCCATTCTAATTTTATCACGAGGTCAATGTCTCTTTCTCTTCGAGATATTTGCTCCTTGAAATATAGAAATTACAGTGACTCACCACACAGAGGCTAAGCAGATAGGCAGGTAATTAAATTAACTGACAATATCAATATTTTAATCTTGTTCAGACTGGTAGTCTGGATAGAACATTAGCTAAACAGAGAATGAGTCCTGTGAACTTTATCCAGCAGGGTTTTTTCCATCCGCAGAAGAAGAAGAAGAAGAAGAAGAAGAAGAAGAAGAAGAAGAAGAAGAAGAAGAAGAAGAAGAAGAAGAAGAAGAAGAAGAAGAAGAAGAAGAAGAAGAAGAAGAAGAAGAAGAAGAAGAAGAAGAAGAAACGAGTGACTTTTCTTCCTTTCAAGATAGGCTTGAGAAGACAGCTACTTTTATTCACACCCAGAATCTTTAGGGTGCTTTACTCATCCCTAGGAAGAGACAGCATCTCTTACTCACCCCCAGGCGTGCTTTGAGGGGAGTCAAGCTCTCTCTCAAAAACACAACAGAAGACATGCAATGAAAAAAAGTACAGCCGATGAATATGACAAGTTAGCCTGACCTGTGGAATGGATTGGTTCAGAATTTGCCCAAAAAAAGGACATGCCAAATGCAGGCACACATTTAAAAAGGATTACATGTCTATAGAAATTCTCAGTCATTCAAGGTTATGGTTGCCCCAAAGGTGCTTTTTCAAAAGGCAACTGGACTTCGTTGTTGTTGTTTTTTTCCTTGAAGACATTTCGCTTCTCGTTCTTATAAGTTAAGGGGCAGCTTTCAAAAGTCGACTGCTTTTGAACCAATACTAAGTCTGTATTTGCCCTCTTTCAGCCCTCTGAATTCTGCATTGCTAAGAATAAGAATAAGAAGCTATCCAGTAGAATTAGGTCAATCTTTCCATAATCTACCCTTTCTAATCATCAAATCCATAAATCACCAGTTCATTTTTTTAAAAAAAATTCCCAGCGGAAAAAATCCACAAGGAATTGCCAGGCACTAATAAATGTAGTCACTGAACTTTCACTAAGCAAATAAGCCAATCCCCCCATCCATTTTTGATAGCCCTAGAGCCCCCACAAGTGAGTATTTTTCCCCCACTCCTGTTTGTTTTTTTAAAAAATGCAACAAAGGCTTAAACAGCTATGTAAAGTCTTTCCTAGGCTTAAATATCCATACTGGTCCAATTTTCTACTTTTTTTATTACCTGTTCTTTCGCTACTTGAGAAGAGAATTGTTTTTTTTTAAAAAAATGAAACTGAAAACCTAACCTTTTCAAAGGAACTTGGGGAAATGCTCACAAGTCAATCAGTCAGAAGGGACCTTGGAGGTCTTCTAGTCCAGCCCCCTGCTCAAGCAGGAGATCTTATACCCTTTCAGATAAGTGGCTGTCCAGTCTTTCCTTAAAAAACCTTAAACCTTAAAAGTGATGCTCTTGCATTGAATCACTATATTGGAATGAACTACGTAGGTCACCTATATATGTTTCTCAGCCTTAACAGGTCATACCTGTCCCAACTTGGTCCTCTAGGGATGAAACACCCTCAACTCCATTTGTAGTGAAAGGTATACTTTAGTAAAAGCCATGTAGTTTACAGTATAGCAAAGCCAGAACTGATGTTCGCATGCCAAAATTTCCTGGTTAAATTTCTCCATCCAGTTCTCCCCCAGTTCCTGCCCCTTGCTAGTCCCTTATTGTCCAATTAGATTTGAATAAATTGTTTTTGGAACTGTAATGGCAACTCTGACATAACAACTTGAAGGTGGGTGGATTTCAACCCTCACAATTCCCCAGCCAGCATGCTTTAAAGTGGACGGATGTCAACTCCCAATGCTGGACCGCTTCCCTAAATCACAATGGTATAAGAAGCGGGAGGAAGTGAGGGATAATCAGACTTGCATTGTTTCATTATTGTAGTCAATCTGAAGAAAAAGTAGTTTTAACCTTCCTGGAGAGTTGATTTCCTGATCTGGTCTACTTAATAGGTCTGACACCACGTTAATCGATGATAGCCCAAAATAAAAAAAAAATCTGCTATCACTTTTCAGGGCTAACACATTATGCATAAGCTTTCATGTGTTGCAGCTCACACCATCAGATGTCATCACTGGAGGCTTTCAAGAAGAGACTGGAATGCTATAGGGTTGGACTAGAAGACCTCCAAGGTCCCTTCCAACTCTGTTATTCTGTTAAGAGTGCCAACCTGTCATGCAATTCAAAAGCTGAGTTTAACCGACTCAGATAAGCATGTTGTGATTAAACTTTATAATATATTAATATTATATATAATCTATGGAGTGGCTAAATTGATCTAGGCATCAAGCTAGGGTAGGGTTGGGTGGTAATGGAAGGACTTGCTTACATAAGAGCATTTTAACCTCCCAAGGCAGGCCTTTACTGAAACTGGTCTTATTCTTTTGTAGAGGTTGCGCACTTGCAATTTCTGAGAATGAGAAAAGCACTATTTATTTTTTCCCTCTCAACTCACTAAAAATCTTGCTGGAACAATAGAGTAGGCCACATTTTTATTGATTCACATATTCCTACAGTACATTGACTGTTGCCAAGTATTTCCAAAGCACATACTTGATGTAATCCTTAGCAACTGCATTTTTCTCCAAGCAAGTATTTTCCCTTCAAATGCCCTATAAAATCAGTTTTTATAATATAACAACTCTACTTGTATTGTGCATGTGTGCGGCTCCTGTAAAGTGTTTATGGAACACAGTGACAGCTCATATTTATCTCCCTTTAATTCTTTGTTAGGAATCCAAAAAATTTACACACATATATATATATAAAAGGTAAAGGTTCCCCCGCACATGCGTGCTAATTGTTTCTGACTCTAGGGGCCGGTGCTCATCTCCATTTCAAAGCCGAAGAGCCAGCGCTCAAAAAAATAAAGGGAACACTTAAACAACACAATGTACTGTATTTAATAGTAGGATGTCTTATTTTCCTTTTATTTTTTTGAGCAGTATACACACACACACACACACACTGAACTCCCAAGATATAAGAAAAAATTCTTCTTTATTGCTGAGCTTTTGTCAACAAGCTGTTGACATCATCATCAGAACGAAGGCTGAATGATAAGGGAGTCAGTACATACACTTATATGGCAGTTATAATGGTCAAATTGTGGAATGTGGGTGTGGTCTGTCTGTGACAAGCTCGCTTGTGTATAATCACAGTGGTTCCGGCTTTGTTGGAAAAGGGTTATACACAAGCAACCTTGTCACGAATAGGCCACACCCACATTCCACAATTTGACCATTATAACTGCCATATAAGCTCCTAATTTAAAGGGTTGTGCAGTTCCATAATACAAGTTTCATTGTATTTACACGGGCAAAAAACCTGTGATATAACATGGGCTGCATCCATAACTGATCCATGGCTGATTCAGCATTCTAATATTTGAGGGGCTGCCACAAAGAAGAAGGAAGTCTACCTATTTTCCAAAGCACCAGAAGACAAGAAACAATGGATGGAAACTAATCAGAAAGAGAAGCAACCTGGAATTAAGGAGAAACTTCCTGACAGTGAGGACAATTAACCAGTGGAACAGCTTGCCTCCAGAAATCGTGGGCGCTCCATCACTGGAGGTTTTTAAGAAGAGACTGGACAATCATTTGTCTGAAGTGGTATAGGGTCTCCTACTTGAGCAGGGGGATTGGACTAGAACACAGGTCTGCAACCCGTGGCTCCGGAGCCGCATGCGGCTTTCAGCCATCTCCTGTGGCTCCCAGTCCTCTGCCATGTGCAGTCCAAAAAAAAAAAAGTGGGACTAAAAAAGTTCAACCAATCAATTCAAATATGCAGGGTAGGTGCATCTCTTGCCTTGGCTCCACTCTTCAGTCAAACCCTGTTCTGCGCATGCGCGCATGTACACGCATGCACACACATTTTTTTGTGGCTTCCAGTTTTTCCTTTTGTGAGGGAACCGGTTCTGAGTGGCTCTTTCACTGTTTCAGGTTGCTGACCCCTGGACTAGAGGACCCCCAAGGTCCATTCCAACTGTTATTCTGTTATTCTCCTGCCTCTATTCCCACTGGTTTTTCTTCCTAAAGCATTAGGTGATAAATCCTTACATACAGGATCTGAAACCTTCTGAAGATAATCCTGGACAGAATAAAGGAAGAAAAACTACAAGTAGCCCTCACTTAGTGACTGCCTCATTTAGTGACTTTTCAAAGTTACTAAATGGTGCCAAAAATCCACTTATGGCAACCAGCCCTCGCATATGTAACCTCTGCAGGTCTCTCTGCTTTCATTTTCACTTGCTTACTTATCTCATACCAAGATGTTATGAAAGAGAAAAAAGTAAAAAAAAAACTGCAGTTCAGCTGAAGAAAGTCAGGAAAGAAGCCAAGGAAAACTGAAATAAAATTGTAAGCACTGTCATTGCTGTGTGATTTTCACTTAGCCACAGCTTTGCTTTGTTTCACAATACATTTCATTAAATGTTCCAAAACGTACACCTAAAAACTAACAGAAGCAGCAATCGAGCAAAAAAAAAGATAAGGAGGAAAGCGAGAGAGAAATAACAGTGCAGAAAGATATAATGAAAAAGAAAGAAAAACAAAAATGTATACAAAGGATGACTTGCGACTTCTTCCAAGGAGATATATTCAGCTCTTAGTTTAAGCATCTGGAAGAGCTTTTCTTCTGGCCTTTTGTAATTAAACATGGAGTAGAAGAGCAGAAGGATCACCACATCAATGACCCCAATGTGCCAGGATCTGGAGACCCTCAGGATTGGAGAAGATGGATTACTGGTTCATTTACTTAGATGCAGCAAGAAGAAGACAGCTTCCATATTTTCCATTTCATGGTGCCACAATGCTTCCTGCCACCCATCCAGGATTTATTTAGCATTGGAGGATTGGATTGAGTTTCTCTGAAGCTGCCAGCAATAGGTTTTAAAAATATTAGACTCCAAAGAAGTTTAGACAATGCCAAGATGCAACCTGTCAGAATATGGAGCTTAATTGTTTGGATGGTTGTTTGAATGGGGTGACCCTGATGTGTGTAGTGCTCAAACTGTGCCGTCCGTGTGTCACCAACCACTAATAATCTCCAGATTATGCGCCTGATTAGTGATAAAAGTGCAGATTTGGGTTAGCATGGCCTTTTGTCCTTAGATTAACTATCTGTCATTGAGTCACTGTTGACCCTGAGAAACCGCTTTCTCCAAGATGATGTCCCTAACCTGGTCTTTCATTAACATTACAATTGTTGACTGATAAGGTGATTCATAATCTGTCTCACCTGTGACCTTCATCTCCATAACTACTTTGTCTTCTCCCATTTCATCCCAAATTAAAATTCTACCATTCTAAGCATCTGATGAAATGAGTGGAGACTTGAAAGCTTATCCTTTTCAGTGAATTGGGTTAATTGGATGAGTTGTTATCAAACCTCTGACAGTTGGTTAGCTTAGATTTTCCCAGCTCTTTTCCTAAAACGCCTGCAGGCTGGACTTGATGCATTTAGGGCATGGATGGGTAGTTATTTTTCTTTGGTGCCCGCCTACTTCAAATGCTTGTAAAGAGTGATGGTAAGCTCATTGGAGTTGGTGGAGCTGAAGTTTTCAGCCCATTTTCCTAGCATTTGAGGGACGAACAGGGAGTCCTCTGAATGCAAAATAAAATAGTACATTAAGTATTGGATTAATGCATCCATCTTGCTCTTTTTTAATTTCATTTCAAATGCTAATTTCAGCAGGGCTTTGAAAATTGGAGCTATGGAGGTTGCAGTGAAGTTGCCCACCTAAGATTCAGGCCAATTACTGGAGCAGCCAACGTTGCAAAATTTGATTTAGAAATGGACAAAGGGGCAGATTGTCTCTTTCCCAAAGTATATTAGCTTATGAATTTGGGGGTCTTCCATCATCATTCTTGAGACCAGGGGATAGTGGAAGAAGGGGAGAAGAAATTAAAGGCAGCTAAGGAGAAATCATCTTTTCTCTACAGGATAACACCCCAAGATCTCCAGCCTAAATGTCATGGTGTGTGGGAATGACCTTGGGAGGTAGGAAGAAGAACCGCAAACTAGACCATACGTTCCCGGATTTTATTTTGCAGAACCCCCAAAGCATCATTGCAAAAAATATAGGTTCTTATATAGCAGTGGGGTGGACTAGAAGAGCTCCAAGGTCCCTTCCAGATTC
Source organism: Vipera ursinii (assembly GCF_947247035.1). Taxonomy (NCBI): domain Eukaryota; kingdom Metazoa; phylum Chordata; class Lepidosauria; order Squamata; family Viperidae; genus Vipera; species Vipera ursinii. The sequence goes on along the minus strand of NC_139524.1, from coordinate 7,850,241 downwards.
TATTCTATTCTATTCTATTCTATTCTATTCTATTCTATTCTATTCTATTCTATTCTATTCTATTCTATTCTATTCTATTCTATTCTATTCTATTCCATTCCATTCCATTCCATTCTTTCGTAACTCCTATTCTATTCTATTCTATTCTATTCTATTCTATTCTATTCTATTCTATTCTATTCTATTCTATTCTATTCTAGACATATTTTATTAACACAGATGTTACCTTTAGCAGATTTAATGAAACAAAACTCAGGAATAATTTTTTTTTACCTGTTTAGAGGCATAGGGAGGGAATAGATTCCTTGTTTTTAAAAATACATACTTTACTGTAATGAATCCAACTTGGGATATCCATGGGTTTTGTTTTAATAGCGAAAATGACCTGTCTAGTGACAGTGAAGGGATCATTTTGTGCCCCCTTCTTATGAACAGATGGGGCAACACTGTTGTGAAAACAAAGGCAGAACCTGGTTCCAGTATTTGAGGGGCTGCCCCAAAGAAGAGGGGGTGAACCTCTTCTCCAAAGCACCTGAATGTAGGCCAAGAAGCAAAGGATGAAAACTAATCATGGAGAGAACTAACCTGGAAACAAGGAGAAATTTCCTAACAGAACAAATAGTCAGTGGAATGGCTTTCCTCCAGAAGTTGCGGATGCTCCATTAAGGGAGGTTTTCAAGAAGAGACTGGACTAAATGGTGTAGGGTCACCTGCTTGGGGCAGGGCTGGATTGGATGACCTTCAAGATCCCTTATTATTCTGTTATTTCTGCATTTTTTCAATATGAAACAGATTTCTTTCTAGGGAACGATCAATCCTAGCCAGATTTCTTTTTCGTTACCAATCTCATGTCCTCTCCACACAGGCTGCTTCATGAAACCTGTTTACACCCTGAGCAGGAATCATTAGTTCCAGTACTGCAAGGAGAAGAGGTGAGTTCTCCAGCTTTCTGTTTCTACTCTCCAGGAGGGCTTGCAGTGTGAGCAAGCAGGGCCAATTTAGTCAAAGGCAGCTAATGATGAAACAAAAGGAGTTGTTCAACTTATTTAAAATCTGCCAGAACCCTGGCTGCAGGTTGCAATTTTCTGTACAACAGCCCTCATGCCAGTTCTTCTCATTTGGCCTGCAAGCACCCTGCTGATTTTAATGGATTGGGCTTGGAACACCCAGGGTGAACCAGGAAACTCAGCAAGAAAACACCCTGGCAATAAAGCTTTAGATCTAATCAAACTTTGCAGAGGCAATAAATTAGCCCTTTAAATATATTAAGCTTTCAGGAGCTATTAACGTAAGCATTCATTGCTCATTTATTTTCTGTTAGCTTGGAGCGCTGCCTTATCAAAAGCTTTCATTTTTCTTTCTTTCTTTCTTTTTAAAAAATGATTTTGTTAAAACTTTTTAAAACAAATAATAAATAGGTAATGCAAACTAATATAAAGCAAGGAAGAAAAAAGCAATCAAATCAAACTAAAAGGGAGAGAAAGAAAGAAAGAAAGAAAGAAAGAAAGAAAGAAAGAAAGAAAGAAAGAAAGAAAGGAAGGAAGGAAGGAAGGAAGGAAGGAAGGAAGGAAGGAAGGAAGGAAGGAAGGAAGGAGAGAGAGAGAGAGAGAAAGAGAGAGAGAGATGGCTTCTAATCTTCTTTCCAGCAGTTCTAAGTACAATAATAAATTTACCTCTTTCTGTAAAGTTACATTGTGACACTCTTATTTTTATAATGTAGCTTGTTTAATCATCAAAACCATAAATCCTAAGTTCTTTTTTTTCTAGTTTACACACAAAAAAGTCCATAAGAGGTTTCCACCCAGCAATAAATTGAAACTTTGATTTTCTTTAATCCAAGAAGTCAATTTGGCTATCTCAGCAAGTTCCGTCATCTTCTCCAATGATTCCTCCTTTGTTGGCAGCTATTGCCAAATCATTCCATCTTCCCAAACACTCCATTTCTGAGTGATTTCTTCATTAGGGGAAGGAGGGAATCCAAGGAGGATTAAACATTGCTAATAACAAAGAAATGTTTCATTCTTTTCTGGAAAAATGGCAAAAAGAAAGGAATGAAAGTATGTCCAAAAATTCAAGTATATTGAAAACAAAGGGGATTTATTCCCAGGTAACTCATGGACTATTGACTAAATATTTTAGGAATTGTACTGTGCATCTCCAAAAAAGTAAACAAATGGATCGTGAGCCAATCAACCCAGGGAACGTCTATTTAGGTGGTCTATTTAGGTGAGCCCACCAACGTGATGACATACAAAGGTAATTCTCAACTTACAACCAATTGTAAGTTCAAAGTTACAAGTGAAAAAGTGACATGACTATTTTTCACACAACCACTGCAGCATCCCCATGATCACGTGTTAAAAATTCAGATGCTCAGCAACTGGCACTTATGACAGTTGCGGTGTCCTGAGATCTTGAGATTATCATTTGGGACCTTCCCAGGGGGCTTTTGAGAAGCAAAGGCAGAGGGTGAAGCCAGACTCACTTAATAACCATGGCAGGAAAGGTCATTAAATTGGGCACAACTTACTTAATGGTCGCATTGCTTAGTAACGGAGGTTTCAGTCTCAATTATGGTCATAAGTTGAGGATTACCAGTATGGAAAGATTTTGCTATTGCGGTTCCATCTAAGACTGCTAGCATTCAAGGCCTCTTCTCACAACCCCTCTAACCCCAGCATGAATATAAGCAGGGACTGAGCATCCTCACTATCTTTCTTATTTTTCTTTCTTACTTTCTTTCTTTCTTTCTTTCTCTGTCTCTCTCTCTCTCTTTCTTTCTTTCTTTTCTTTCTTTCTTTCTTTCTTTCTTTCTTTCTTTCTTTCTTTCTTTCTTTCTTTCTTTCTTTCTTTCTTTCTTTCTTTCTTTCTTTCCTAAATGCCCAAATCAGGACAGTCCTGACAGATGTTTCACTGCTTTTACTAATAAGGACGGCACATGGCCTATGCACTGCTTTTATTACCTGGGATGATGGGTAGGGGAAAACAAGTTTGCCTAACCCATCCCAGCTCTGGCAGCACCCGTGCCATGATGACCACTGCTAATACAGTATGCATGAGCAAGTCACATGCATGGCCATCCACTGGCAATTTCTAGGTGCCATCAGCTGTAACATCAGCGGTGTAACTTAACACAGCCCTTCCTCCCACCTGCTTCACCCCATGCTTCTCTTCCTCCATGTCTGTTTCCCTGTGAGCTAGCTTGGAACATGGGTTTAGCACTTTTTCAAAAGGCTGCTAGACTCATGTTTAAAAATAGCCCAGCTGATCCTAGGTGTGAAAGAAGAGTGTGCCAAGCAGTAGCATCAGAGAGACCCCTTACGACTTTGTTAACATCCATGTGACTTATTCACAGGTGGATAAATCTTGTTGCTTAAACCTGTCATTGTAAGCACCCGCCTACCTTCACCCAACCCAACCCAACCCAACCCAACCCAACCCAACCCTGCTTGTGATGGGCAGAACAACTGGCAATTATTTTCCTGCCAGCGGGTGGCAAAAGAAACAAAGCTGGGGGGAAATCCACCTTGTCTCTTCTTTAACTTCTTTAACTTTAATGTGCCATCACAGTGAGCACATAACGCTGCATGGTTAGAATGCAGTACTGCAGGCTAACTCTATCGCCTGCCAGCAGTTCGAATCTTGCCAGCTCAACACTGACTCAGCCTTCCATCCTTCTGAGGTAGGTACAACGAGGACCTAGATTGTTGGGGGCAACAGGCTGACTCCGTAAACGGCTTAGAGACAGCTTTAAAAGCACTATGAGGCGGTATATAATTCTAAGGGGGAGAGAATGAGTGAGTGAGCAGGGGACTTTGTTACTATACCTCCAGCACAAGTACCAAGTACAGGTAGTCCTTGACCTACAACCACAACTGAACTCAGCATTTCCATTGCTAAGCAATTGTTAAGTGAGTTTTGTCCCATTTTGTGACTTTTCTTGCCATGGCCGTTAAGCAAATCACTGCAGTTTCTGTTAGTTAACACAGTTGTTACGTGAATCTGGCCTCCCCTTTGACTTTGCTTGTCAGAAGGTTGCAAAATAGGATCGCGTGACCCTGGGACGCTGGTAACCATCATACATACAGTCGCCACACATCCGAAATTTATCACTTGACTGTAAGAATGCTGCAACAGTGTGAGAAATACTCATGTCACTTTTTTCAGTGCCGTTGTAATTTGAAACAGTCACTAAACCAACGGTTGTAAATCAAGAACTGCCCCTACAATGCTTGGCAAGCGGAAAATAAAGTTATAGTACCAGAGTATTAGATACTTAGCGCCACAATCAGAATCTGTCCTATGATGGATGGATAGAAAAATAAGATCCCATTCTGGATAGCCAGACCTGCCACAAAGCTCCTTCCTCAGTGCTCCCAATTTAAATCCAAGTTTCCAATGATTGTGAATGCTTTCTAGCTAGAAGTCGCTCACAGTTTTCCAAGGACAGGAATGGTTTGCAAGGTTGAGCTGGATGTGATGGCTCAACAGTGGATGATTATCCATGTATCATGAGATGGTGATTTTTACTTTTCCCTTCTGAGAAGGATCAGCTGTGATTCGCTGCAATAACTTTGCATTACCAAAGCATCCTTGCATTTTGATCTAAGGAAAATGTACTTCATCTAGATGTATATATATTAAGTGCCAAGACCTAACAGGAAGGATTTCTGGGAATTTCAACTTTCACAACCCAGAAGAACCTCACTGGGCTTAAGTCAGGGGTGAGTAGGACACCAGAAAATATCAAATATTTCCCAAGCCTCTTTATGGCCCATCAAACCTTCTGACCATTGTTGCTGAAAATGGCCACCATGGTGTCCTATCATTTAAAGGTAGAAAAAAATATACAGAAAGATTAGTGTAAGTACTGCACACTATAAACCCAGAGGACTATCCTGCAAAGGTCTTTCCCAAAACCTGGAAAATGGAAAATCCTAGTTCTATCCATATGCCTGTGAAGACCCCCCCCCACCCCACCTCTTTGCAACATTGTCTCTCTCATTTATAGCTACCTCCCCATATTAAAATTCCCCCACCTGTTCTATTACTTGTAGCTCCAGTCCTTAATGGCTGCCAAGCTGAGAAAGATTCGACTGTACTAAAAGATGGTCAGCCAAACAGTTTTTGCAAAAAGGCTAGGAAATCTACAATGAACGCTGAGCCTCAGATGACCCATTTGGTCTGCATTTATTGCAATTTCATTGCCCCACATGAAATTCAAGGTGATGGGTATGCATCCTAGGGAGGTTGATACAGAAGTTAAAGCAGATTTTTTTTTATAATGAGTGTCTAAAGGAAATGTAAGTGTGGATTGTGATTGCATCTACTCAATAATACATTTTTTTTTCAATGTACATATAATGCTACAGCTACAGGTCCCACGATTATCAGGAAGATGTATTCATACACAAGTTGCAGGCTGGGTACAAAACAAGTCCGTTAGAAGTGCAAGAGAACATCACAAGAGGAAATGAGAAGATTCAGGTCTGGCTCTGGACCCATCCGTGTCCATTTTTCCTACGAGTGGACCAGACAATATGGCTTTTTGATATTTAAGACAACAGGAAGAAAGCAGCTGGGAACTCAAGCTCATTGAACAGATGCCAGAGAATACTGAACATGCATCAGCTGGACAGTATGCAACTGAGTCTTATCTAGGTATTATTATGGTTATGATGGTCTTTGACCACAATAAAAATTTGATTGGTGTCATTACAGTAAGAGGCGCAGTGTTTTGGTCTGCTTGTTTTCATTTTTATGGCATTTCTCTGCGGATGGCTTTTTTCCCCACCTGATTTTTTGTCAATGATAGAAGAGAGAACATCAGCAGCGAGTCTTCTGCAAACTGCCCACAAAACAGGATGTAAGTATTTTGAGAGGTCTTTGGGTCCTGGTGAGGAAGAACACTCCTGAAAAGCATCGAGATGTCCACTCTCTCTTCTCAGAATTGTCCTGGTCTCCTTGGCAACAGCCCAAAGCATGGGTCAAAAGTCCACATTCCCAATTGTGAATCACATGTCTTCAGGCCATCCATAATGGCCACTCTTGTCTTTTCTTGGCCTCACTGGCAATCACGGCCTCTTGCCATCTCCATCCAGGGTCAGTGTGTGTGTGTCTTGATACCTGCAATATGTCTTTGCCCTATACGCCAATGTTGATTTCCCTCCACGCCTCCTAAAATTGACCATGGCATGGAATACTTGAGAACAAGACAGCCTAAGCAATGCCAGAATTACAGGATTTTTCCTCCTGAAAAATCTTCTTTTCCTCTAGCTGATGATGCATTTTCAGTCTGTATTACAAAGAAAGAATGGGAATGACTGTTTCCCAATCTGTACTTTGTACTAACGTCAGTTAAATAGACATCTATCAATAATTCAACTATTGCCATGCATTCATGTGGCTATAGTGCATAGCATCCCAATAGTTCTATATTTTCTACATTGACGAGTTAAATCCTTGCCCCTCTTCATGGGGTAGAGGAAGGACATATTTGGTTCTGGAAAGCAACATTCAGTTGGAAACCAGTTCAATCAAAGACAGCAGCATAAACTCTCATTTTGTAGAAATAGTGCCCAGTAGAATACTACAATACTGTCCAATGGGTTAAATTAACATTAGCAGCACTTTCTCTTACTACATTAGGCTCCATTACAGGAATTAAAATATCCATGGGGAAAATTGGAAGCATTCCGCTTCGTTTTAGACCATCAATGAGAATGAAATGGGTTGTTTATTCAGAGTGAGTGTGCTTGCGTGTGTGTGTTTACATGCATACTTCAGTACAATATGTGTATTTGTTTGCATGTGCATATATATAATATATATAATGCAAATACAGGCCAGACTTTTTCAAACTGAATACAAAATCTAAATGACCTGAGAAAAGCATTGGACTAAATGGCCGTTGATTCCTCCAATTCCATTAAAAAAAAAGAAAGGGACGACAGGAGAACAGACTGAGCATGCCTCCCTGCAAATATGGGCAAGGTGACTTTAAAGGTAAAGGTAAAGGTTCCCCCGCACATGCGTGCTAGTCGTTTCCGACTCTAGGGGCCGGTGCTCATTTCCGTTTCAAAGCCGAAGAGCCAGCACTTGTCCGAGGACGTCTCCGTGGTCATGTGGCCGGCATGACTAGACGCCAAAGGGGCACAGAACGCTGTTCCCTTCCCACCGTAGTGGTCCCTATTTTTCTACTTGCCTTTTTACGTGCTTTCGAACTGCTAGGTTGGCAGAAGCTGGGACGAGTAACAGGCGCTCACTCTGCTACGTGGCACTCGGGATTCGACCATCTGATCGACAAGGTCAGCGTCCTAACCCACTGAGCCACCGCGTCCCCTAATTGAGGGGACGCATTCCCTTATTGAGGGATCCTAAAGGTGACTTTAGGATCCCTCAATAAGACTGCCTTCGACCAAATGTGGGGCAGAGGGCTGACCTTTTTCCAAAAGAATTATCTGAATCCTTGATGGGGGAGTGCAATGTTCCTTAGCTTTGGCAACTTGAAGGTTGTGTGGTCTTCCATTCCCAGAATTGAGTATGGGGAGTTGAAGACCACACATCTTGAAGTGGCAAAACTGAGAAGCACTGGACTAGTGGTTCAAATGCATGTCTAGCAACTAGAACATCCAGGTTCAATTTTCTTCTCCGTGGAAATACCTGGGGAGACCTGAGGTCAATGAGTCTACCTAAGCCCAACCTGAAAAAAAGAATTGTGTTTTGTTTGGTTTTTTGCAGGGGAAAATTGGAAGGAGTGTTATGTATTCTACCTTGCTCTTGAAGAAAGGAGAAGATGATGGATGATGGAGAGAGAGAGAGAGAGAGAGAGAGAGAGAGAGAGAGAGAGAGAGAGAGAGAAATTAGAGAGATGACCAATGATGGATAATATGGATAGAGATAGCTAGCTAGCTAGCTATAGCTAGCTATAAAAATTTCCTGGAAAACTGTAGAAATACAGATATCAAGCTATCTGTATTGATATCTATCTTGATGTTTATACATTCCTTTTAATGTATGAATTTCTCCCATCTGGTAGGCTGTGATGGCTATTGATTAGAACTTTGCACATATTTGTCAGGTAAGGGGTGTATCATGTATTTTGCCTGGCTGTGTGGGCTCCACCATCACTACACAATAGTTCTAAGAATCAAAGATTTAACCTTCCTTCAATAGAAGGTCTCCTCTTCTCCCCCTTTTCCCACAAAATATGAGGTATTGGCAGAGAAATATTGGTAGACGTTTTGATTTTCTTCTAAACAGGTCTCTTCGCCGTTGACTGGTGTTGTGTTTCATCCTCAAGCTGCTCACATCAGGACTTGGTCCCGCGTGTCTGGCAGCCGCAGGGCTAGGAGCCCTCCGCCAACTAGAGCAGAAGAAGCCAGAAGAATGGGGATCACTTTGGTGATCCCAACAAAAGAGGCAAAGATGGAGTTTCCCAAGATGGCCCCAACTTTACAGATGCCGGTGAGTATCCCAAAGGCTGTGGCTCTAGATAAGAAGGACAGAAAATCATAGAAAAGTTTCAGAATTCAAAAGCCAGAGATCCAAGGCTCAATCCCTTTAACATATGAACATTTCAATTCCTTTAAATATTTATAATAATTATTTCACCTTCACGTGCATATGACTGGGCACGTCAAGGAAGCTAGACGTAACTATTCAGATTTCAATAGGCATCTCGTGTCAAACACGGAATCCTGAAACCTACAAAAGGGATTTCCTAACCTCGTTTATGGGGAATTCATTATAGTGGAGCAATCTCTTTGAAACTCTTTGAAAACATTTTGTGCAGAGGCAGGAACAGCAGAAGAGAAATAAAAAAGGAGATGACACCAAAGGGAGAAAAAAAACAGTGGAGAAAGCTTTGAGGATTCAATAATAAACTGGGATTCCAGAAGCATCAAAATCTACAATGAATAGCTTTCAGAAGAGTTTGTATAGTAAGTAGAATGAGATGCCGGCATTAATAGGCTATCTTTATGTTATCACTGGTAGTTTAAAAAGGGTTAATGTATAGCTTATCACCCCCACTAGGTAGATTAGACTAGGAAATCAACTCTACAGGAAGAGTAGAACAATGCTTTCTTGAGACTGGCTACAAAAACAGAGTAAATGGTCTGTTACAAGTCTGATTATATGCTTTTCCCTTAGAACATAGAATAATAGGGTTGGGAGGGACCTTGGAGGTCTTCTAGACAATCCCCTGCTCAAGCAGGAGATCCTGCCTATACCATTACAGAAAAGTGGCTGTCCAGATTTTTCTTGAAAACCTCCAGTGATCGCTTCCAGCTCTACAATTTTGTGATTCCAAAAGACCAGACAGACATTAATCAGTGGTTTAATCAATTAATTAATCAATTAATCAGTGGAACAGATTGCCTCCCAGAATTGTGGGTGCTCCATCACTGCAAGTCTTTAAGAAGAGATTGGACATGGTGGAGTAGTGATGGAGCGCCCATAACTTCCATGTCCATTAGGGAAGCATCTGTGTCATCCACTTCCAGACATGACCTTGTTTCTCTGGACTTAAAAAAAAATGCTTCAACCCGTTTTGCCTAGGTAATGATTCTTGCATATATCCATGAAGGTCATCTACCTTACTCTTTAAAGATGGATCTCCTCTTAAAACAGCTTAGAACAAGTTCTTGAATATTTCCATCAAGGTCATCTTCCTTCTTCACTACAAGATTTAAATTAAGGTATCTCTCAAGTCAAGCTCTACTCTAATAACAATGCTGAACCCATCTGTAGTTTTCCTGGCAGCAAGAGGAGAGTGGATTTGCTATTGCAGTCTGCTCAGGATTTTTATTGTGGTGGTTTACTGTCCAGTCTAATCTGTGGCAATGTAGTTTCCTAATGGTTCCTCATTCATATCTACAGTACTATTGCTTGAGATCCACCAACATCCCTAGAAATTATCACTGCTGAGTCTAGAAGGAAATAGTTTGGCTTTGGGGAAGGAATTATGTGGTTGAAGAAATACGGCTCCATTTTAATTGAAGGTAAACACATTCCCAATAGGACCACATCCATCTAATCTCTACGTATAGTTTTGCAACTGTAACTGAACAAGAATTATACCAATGTTATCCAACCTTTTTTTATCTATGTTTTGTTTTGTTACAAATATTCCTACCTTTCATTGCACAGATTATATTTCAACTTCAGTTGAATAATCTTTACCCTTAATTCCATCAACACATTTCCTAGAGTTCTACTGGTTATCTTTTGATCTCTTTTCCCAAAAGAAAAGGTCATTTTTAACCAACACTGGAATTTAAAAAGAAAGAGAAGGTTGATCCCTTTAATCTAATCTAGAGAAAAGGAGGACTGGGGTGACAGGATAGCAGTGTTCCAATATCTAAGAGGCTGCCACAAAGAAGAGGGGGTCAACCTATTCTCCAAAGGCAGGACAAGAACCAGTGGATGGAAACAAATCAAGGAGAGAAGCAACCTAGAACTAAGGTGAAATTTCCTCACAGTGAGGACAATCAACCAGTGGAACAGCTTGCCTTCAGAATTTGTGGGTGCTCCAACACTGGAGGTTATTTAAGAAGACATTGGACAACCATTGGTCTGTAACGGTATAGGGTTTCCTGCTTGGGTAGATGGGGTTGGATTAGAGGACCTGTGGGGTCCCTTCCAACTCTGTTATTCTGTTCTGTTACTCTGTTATTCCTTCTATGACCATCCCATAAAGCCCAAAGAAAGACTGAAATGGCATAGGACCTCCCATCTTGGACAGGGGATTGGACTAGAAGACAACCAACGTCTCTTCCAACCCTATTACTCTATGTTCTATGTTCCTTTCTGGACAATAAAGTAGATGTGAGAAAGGGGAAGTTGGCTAGATGTCTCAGGGGAGCTTTCAAGCAATACATTTTTTGCATGATTCAAATAACAATATACAACAGGATACAGGCTACTGGGACCTCAAAACCAGGATCCTCCAGGAAAGAGGTCAGCAAAAATGAATCACCTTTTATGCGTGGGATACAGCTCTACCGTGATGACGTTCAAGGCGTTCCAGGCTGCGATGCTCGTGCCGCAAAAGAGACACTGCCATCCAATCATGGCTGACTCGCTGTAGCCAAAGAACAAGAAGAAACAACACACTGCCGAGATCAGCATGGACCCCGCTGCAAGAGAAGGCAAGGAAGAAGGGAGAAATATGAGCTTTGTCAAGATGGCATCCAGTAGTAGGCAATTAAAAGCCCATCCTTTTAAAATGTACGCTATACAAAGGGCAGGGGTTTAATTGCATTATGGCTTCTTCGATGTCTCTGCAGACACTTCCTGTTGGGCCTGTCCTAACCGAACAGAACTTGGACGCCCTTTCTGGATCAGGCGACTTCAAAGCAAAGAAAGTGGGATGAAAGTTCCTCTAGAAACATAGAAAACTGACAGCAGAAAAAGACCTAGTTTTCCGTTGAGATTTTGCTTTTGCTTTTCTTTTCTTTTTTAATGTATTATTTTTTAATATATTTTTTTTATTTTAATTTTTTTTTGCTGGATGCTGGATATGTGTTTATGCCAAGCATGTTTATACTCAGTTACTGATGACTGACCCACCACCTTCTCTGGAAGTTGTTTCCAGGCTTCTACTACTCTTTCTGAGAAGTCATACTTTCTAACATTACTTTTGAACTTCCTTTCTGTCGGTTTGAAGCTATGCGCCCGTGTTCTTCTTAATATCTAAAGGTAAAGGTTTCCCTGTCCAGCACCATCCAGGGCAGGGTGCTCATCTTTGTTTCTTGGCCAAGGGAACCAGCATTGCCCAATGACATTTTCTGTGGTCCTACGGCCAGCACGGCTGTGTGTCAAAGATTGCACGGAATGCTCTTACCTTCCCACCAAAGTGGCACCCGTTTTTATCTGCTTTCATGCTTTTGAACTGCTAGGTGGGCAGGAGCTGAGGTGAGGATGGGAGCTCAGCCCATTGCACAGAGCTCGGATCTCAAACCCAGGCTGACAAGCTCAATGTCTTTAACCATTGAACCATTGTGCCCACTCACTTAATATCTACCAAGGAGGAAATAGTCTTGGGGAAGACGATCATGCCAGGAAGACAAATATACAGCTCCACTTTCTTAGGAAGGTGCCCAATTTTTTTTTCCACACAGGGAAGGGATTTTGCATTGCTTGTTGATTGTTTCAGAAAAGCAGGGAGAAGACTTTAGATTTTATTTATTTATTTTATTTAGTTTAATTCCATTTATATCCCGCCCTTCTCCGAAGACTCAGGGCGGCTTACAAGCTTAGCAGTAGCCTTCATTCTATGTATATGCCTGCTTATTAGGGCTTTCACACACCCCCCCAAGCGGCATTATTACAAAGTCAGCTTATTGCCCCCAACAATCTGGGTCCTCATTTTACCTACCTGGGAAGGATGGAAGGCTGAGTCAACCTTGAGCCTAGTGGGATGCGAACCTGCACTAATTGCAGGCAGCTGGTGTTACTTAAGGAGGCATTAGCCCACTGCTCCACCAAGCCTTCATTCTATGTATATGCCTGCTTATTAGGGCTTTCACACACACCCCAAGCGGCATTATTACAAAGTCAGCTTAACTGCCCCCAACACAACCCCCACCCCTTGTTTGGAACCTGGTCCCAGGAGGCTCTATTGCATGCCACCTGTGGGTGCCTGGCTGTTGAACCAGTCATCACACGAAAGGACGACCAGGTCCACCCTTCCCCTTTGGTACCATTCATCCCCCGCTCACCGATCATCTTGATCCTTCCCAATTTGTCCATCAGCAGAGCTGAGATGATGTTACCAGGCAAGACAGACAGACTTCCCAAGAAGCTGACAAGGTAAATAAGGAAGTCATTGTCTTCCTCAAAATTCAGCTGACAACCCTTCTTCTGGTTATGGTAAGAGACGTTCACAGTTTCGCAGTCGATAAATTTATACTTGTAGAGATCTGTGAAGAGGAAAACATGAATGACCATCGCTGGAAAGCTTTCAAAGCAAGTGAGGAATCTGCAGTAGATCAGATTGCTGGGCAACAGCCACTCACCGTGAGGGTAAGAATTATTGGGGTGACTTTTAGTGCACATCTCCCATGAGGGACACAAGCTTTGCCAGATTCTACATTTCCGAGAGAATTTTAATGAAGGAGGAGATAGTGCAAGTGATCTTCCACGAGGTCGGGTGGACTCCTGCAAACAAGGCCTCCAAAATTGATCAGAAGTTTGTAATCCTTACACAATTTCACTCTCTGGCCCATAATGCAGTGTATTTAAAAAGGTCACTGGGCCCGGAGCTTCATAAATCCCCAGTCTAGAAGCCTAATTCTATACGTTATTCTGAGAAGGGATATCAGAAATCGTCATGGGATGGTTGCAGGGAGGTTTCAATCCAGGCCAAGGTGGCGGTCATGGGTTCGCAATTCCAGCCTAACCTAACCTGCATGTGGCTTTAATGCTACTTTGTAAAAAAGAACAAGGCTTAGATTGTGTTGTTGAAATTGTCCTTTGCCCTGGTTTGATGGCCCTTTGAACTGCCAAGTCAAACCGTTAGCATGAAAATCACAAATGATGGCATGGCCTTTCCATCCTCCAAAAAAAAAAGAAAAAGAAAAGCGAATATTTGGAGCGTACCCAAGTGCCGCATCATGACTGTCATGTTGAATATTTTGACTAAACTCTGCAGACACCCCTGGACTATGCTCGAAACATTCACTTTTCTTTCTTTTGGAGGAATGGGATGGGGTGGGATGGGATGGGGTGGATGGGATGGGGTGGGGTGGGGTGGGATGGGAAGGGAAGGGAAGGGAAGGAAAGGGAAGGGAAGGGAAGGGAAGGGAAAGGAAAGGAAAGGAAAGGAAAGGAAAGGAAAGGAAAGGAAAGGAAAGGAAAGGAAAGGAAAGGAAAGGAAAGGAAAGGAAAGGAAAGGAAAGGAAAGGAAAGGAAAGGAAAGGAAAGGAAAGGAAAGGAAAGGAAAGGATTGTGGAGGTCTTCTAGTCCAGCCCCTGTTCAAGCAGGAGAGCCTATACATTTCAGATAAGTGACTGTCTAACCTCTTCTTAAAAGCCTCCAGTGATGAAGCACCCAGGATTTCTGAAGGCAAGCTGTTTCACTGGTTAATTGTCCTCACAGTTAGGAAGTTTCTGCTTAATTTCAGGTTGCTTCTCTCTTCGGTTAGTTTCCAACCATTGTTTCTTGTCCTGCCCTGTGGTGCTTTGGAGAATAATTTGACCCCCCTCTTCTTTGTGGCAGTCCCTCAAATACTGGACTACTGCTATCATGTCTCCTCTAGTCCTTCTTTTCTTTAGACTAGCCAAACCCAAGTCCGACTAGCCAAACCCAAGTCCAAGAGGGAAAGGCCATGTCATCATTTGTGCTCTTCAGGCTAACCGTTGGATGGCAGCCCGCCATCTTGACTGTTCTGGACTATACACTGCAGGCCTTCCACCCTCGGCTCTGCGAGGGATTATTCTCCTTCTCTTGCCTGCAAGTTCTGCTGTAAAGATTTGGGTCTCTGTCTTCTGCTTTTGTAGAAACGAAGAGCTTCCCTCCCCGACAAGGCACCGTGTGTGTGCGTACCCACGTGCTCCTCCGCAACACATTACCTGTATCATAGAAGGTGGTGTTTATCAGAGTGCACTTTTTGAAGAAGGTCTTGCTGGATGTCACACCTTCAAAGTGGCAGTCCTCAAAGAGGGAGTTGTCAAAAGTCACATCGCGCATTTTCATCTGGATGAACCTGAGGATGGATAAGAAGAACTATAAGACCTTGCCTTCCACCTCATCAGAAGAAAGCCTTTTTTAATCAGCAAAGGATAGGAGGTAAGAAATGTAACAGGCTACGGAATGTAACCAAGATGCAAAAGAGTTAAATCAGTACTGGGAGCATCTTAAAACTTAGAATGCAACCCTTTGTCTCCCCGAGTTATAGAAACCTGGTAATCAAAGGCATTTTTTTTATTAAAGAGTTTTACAAAAACAAGATTTTACAGAATCAAAGGCATTTTTGTAAGTGGAAAAGTTGGAGGATTTGGATGCTAAGGAAAGTCGACTTCCTTGAAAGGCTGGGGGTTGAGGAAATAAATCATTCCAGAAGAAGCTGCTGTAATGGGAAACCAGATGATGTTCAAAAGTTCCCCGTTTTGAAATTATTTCAATATATGAGGACTGTGGAAATATTATTACATGCAACAAAGATGGAAAGATTCGACACTACTTACTATGGAGAAATGGATGGTGAAGTTGACAGATTTTGGTGAAAAGGGTAAATTTGTTTTGATTGGACTTTATTGTTTATAGTTTATATTTATTAAACACTCTGTGTTTATGGGTGACTGGAAGCCTCTTTTGGACTTGGTGAGTGAAAACTGGGGAAAATATGCTAAGGTTTTAATGACTGGATGCTATAGAGGAAGAAGAGACTCATCAAATGCAGTCTAACCATGAATTTCAGCAAAAAAAAAAAAAAGGCTACAGGAACTGCTGTCTCTCATATTGCCACAAGAGGTCAGAATGCCCCAAATAGAAAATAAAAAGTTCTTTTAAGTTGACATCAAAGAAAGAGGAAAAGAAAAAAAAAATCTGACATCCAAAATAAAGATAAATTTCCTTCAAGTTGAGCTTTACCCCTGGTGCTTCCTGGTGTCAGGCCACAAATGACACAATGAAATCCTCTTCAGTTCAGATCTTTATGGGCTTAAAGGTAAAGGTAAAGGTTCTCCCGCACATGCGTGCTAGTCGTTTCCGACTCTAGGGGCCGGTGCTCATCTCCGTTTCAAAGCCGAAGAGCCAGCGCTTGTCCGAGGACGTCTCCGTGGTCACATGGCCGGCATGACTAGACGCCAAAGGCGCACGGAACGCTGTTACCTTCCCACCGGAGTGGTCCCTATTTTTCTACTTGCATTTTTACGTGCTTTCGAACTGCTAGGTTGGCAGAAGCTGGGACGAGTAACAGGCGCTCACTCTGCTACGCGGCACTCGGGATTCAACCCACCAAACTGCCGATCTTCTGAGCGACAAGCTCAGCGTCCTAACCCACTGAGCCACCGCGTCCCTTTTTATGGGCTTACACTTAATCAAATCTTGCCAAACTACATGCAAGAACTAAGAAGCTGGCTAGTACAACTGGAATATTTCAAACCGGAAACTCGAGCTTCTGTACAAATTTCCATCGGTGCTGTGTTGCAGCTGAACAAAGGTACACAGCATATGCTCCAAATCCTTGTCTGCTTCCCCCCCCCCCCGAGTCCTATAATGGTGTGTGAGAATGACCTTGGGAGACAGGTGAAAACTGCTGCAGCCAGAGATATCTCAGCCCACTGAAGGAATAGGAGGCGGACAAAGCATCTCAGATGCGACCCTTCTTAGCTTTCATTAAATTAAAAACCAGGGAGGGGAGAGATACTTCCAGATTTGCAAGTTTCTACCACTATACACTTAACCATAAAGGTAGCTTTGGTGCTAATGGTTGGTGCTTCTTGTCTGGACTACCTCAAAGCTCTGAGGTCAGTTTTGCAAGTCTGAAAGTACCTCTTCCCCTCCCTTCCTCCCTGAAAATCATTTCTTTCTGAGATGGGTGGCGGGGTGATTTTAATAGTAAAAATAGGGATTGTGTAGATCTCATCCTCTACGTAGGGGGGCATGTTGACTCAGTGATTAAGATGCTGGGCTGGTTGGCTGGAAAGCCGACAGCCTGGGTTCAAGAGCCAAGTGCCATGTGACAGGGTGAGCTCCCCTCCTCGCCTCAGCTCCTGCCAACCTAGCAGTTTGAAAGCATGCAAATGCAAGTAGATAAATAGGTACCACTTCAGTGTGAAGGTAACAGTGTTCTGTGACATCATGCTGCCCACATGACCACAGAAATGTCTTTAGACAGCAGTGGCTCAATAGTCTTGAAATGGAGATGAGCACCGCCCCCCCCCCCCCCATACTCAGCAATGACTAGTGGAGTAAAATCCTCAGGGGCTCCTCCTCCCCCTCCCTCCTTTTGAGATGCTTTCTCCACCCCCGTTCCTCCTTTGGATTCAGGCTAGATCAGGGGTCTTCAAACTTGGCCCTTTGATGACTTGTGGACTTCAGCTCCCAGAATTCCTCAGCCAGGCATTCGTGCCTGGCTGAGGAATTCTGGGAGCTGAAGTCCACAAGTCATGAAAGGGCCAGGTTTGAAGACCCCTGGGTTAGATCATTGTCTGGCCTGCAGCTCTCCCTCCCAAGGTCATGTCCACCTTCAAAAGGAATCACTTAATGGAAGGAAGTCTCCAATTTGTGGCGACCTTGGGTGGTCACCTGAAGTCCTAATCCAGTTCAAACTTAGTTAGCATTTGGGCAGGAGAATCTGGGCAAAAGGCCAGATAATGAAGGAAGCAATAATGAGCCACTTCTGTGTTGACAAGAAACTGTTCATGTAGCCCCGAGAATTGAGTTGAACTAGAAGGATTTTTCCCCCCACTTAATCAAATAGAAGGGGGAAAGTATTGCATCCTTGCGGAATAATCATATTAAGTGGAGTTAAATTAATTTAAAGGCCTAATAGCAGCCCTTAACCCCTACATGATCGCTGGCTGCATATCAGCCAAATGTGCAATGTATTTCAGTAAAGATTTTTCTGGTCATCAATTTTTGTTATCAGTTATATTCTAATTTAACATACTATCGGAATATACAGTTTATTAAAATAGCACATTGTATCTGAAGTGAGTAGGATAAAACCATAATATGGTATGAAGACACACACACCCCCAGGTCTTCATCTTCTCCCCCCATTTTTAAAAGTGAGTATCTCCCTGTTGATCCTTAATTAAGAGATGGGCTTTCTGGAGCCATTTTCTCAATCTAGAGATAACAATGAATTTTCTAGGCACAACCCATCAACACATTCCAGCTCATTTTTCACACTCAAGCCCTCCCTGTGGTTGGAGGGAGGAAGTAATTGAGTAGTAAAAGAGATGGGATGCTTAAGGAAACCCTCTCTTTTTTTGTGGGACCTTTCTAGGACTTCAACTTATATATCAGGAGAGTCAAGGATTAGTTAGTGTTAGGCATATGATGATAGCCTACATATTGGGTTGGAAATATATAAGCCATGATGATGTTGTAACTTTAAGAAGGTAATTGATCCATGGGCATGTGAGGTTGCTCATGGCCATAAGAGGGAGCTAGAAATGTAGATTCTCTCTCTCACTGGCTCTCTCTGATTATCTGAATTTGCTGATCGCTCAATTATTGCTTTTTTGCTCTGTATCTGCATAACTGTGTTTTTGACCTCTGGACTGGTAAGAAGACTTTGTATTAGGATTTGTACTTGGACTGTTATTTTTGTGTATGACCTGGACTGATTATTTTTGACCGTGCATTTGTGTTTTTACACCACCTTAAAGTAAACTACTTTCTATTTTCACAACTCAGTGTATCTTGCGGTTACTGTGATCTTTTACTGCTCTCAATACCCTTCCTTGTCTGTGCAACTCCTTGGTAGCACAAGGAGACCTCTGCACAACCTTGGTTAGTAAGATAAGGCTGCTGGGGAGAAGTTGGTTTAACCCTGTTCCAGATGGGATGTGTTTCAGATGAAATCTAACTGCTGAGTAGGAATTTATTGGATCAATAAACGTCTTTTAATTGAACCCTCAGTCAATGACTGGAGCTGGAAGAGGATTCACATACAAAGGTGGATCTCCACCTTGTATGACAGGGGTCTTCAAACTTGGCCCTTTTTATGTTTTGTGGATTTCAATTCCCAGAATTCCTCAGCCAGGCACGCTGGCAGAGGAATTCTGGGAGTTGAAGTATACAAGTCATAAAAGGGCTAAGTTTGAAGACCCCTGTTGTATGAGTTCCACCACTTGGAATATCTGAGATAACATGGTGTAGCCCTAGAGCAGGGGTAGGCAACCTCGGCTATTTATGACTCATAAAAGAGTTGAGGTTGCCTACCCCTGCCCTAGAGGTTTAGGGGGATGATCATTAGGGGGCAGTGGTTAGAATGCAGTACTGCAAGTTACTTCTACTGACTACCGGCTGCCTGCAGTTCGGCAGTTCGATTTTCACCAACTCAAGGTTGACTCAGCCTTCCATCCTTCCGAGGCTGGTAAAATGAGAACCGAGATTGTTGGGGGGTGGGGGGAAGATGCTGACTCTGTAAACCACTTAGAGAGGGCTGTAAAGCACTGTGAAGTGGTATATAAGTGCTATTGCTACCTTTGCAGGTTGAGACACTCACCTGTCATTCTTGAATGTCCAATTAAAGTAGAGCTGGTTTCTAAGATTAAAGTCAAAGGTGAAATCCTTCACTAATTCTGCCTCGAAAGTCTTCCTCTCCGACTTATATGCTTCCTCTTGGTAATACCGTATCATATCAGGGAACCAGACAATCAGGCCATAATAACTGCAGAGAAGTGAAAATATCAGTTGCATTCCTTTTCGTGGTGACCCAAAGATCTCTTCCGCAGTTTTAAAATGGGAAGCAGAAGCTGGCTACACGTCTAAATTCTATAAGTTCACTCCCAATCCCCAAAAGTACATAAAAACGTGCTGCCCTGATCTTCTTAGGTGTTTTATTTTGTTATTGTGGCTAATGGTTCTAAAGTACAACCAGATAAAGAAGCTATTCCACCACCACCATCCCCCAAAAGAACAAACAGTTCATCCCTCTAAAATATACTGTATGTCTGAATGTTCTATTTTTTATGGTCCTCTCCAGTGGTGGGATTCAGCCGGTTCGCACCACTTCAGCAGAACCGGTAGCTAACTTTTTGTTGCCCAGGCCCAGAATCAACTTCTGGAAGTGGCATCCACACAGAGAACCGGTACTTCACCTATTTGAATCCCACCACTGGCCCCATCCCTCTACAAATGCTTGGCTTTCCTTCCTTCCCTTCAATCCCAAAGAGAGACCTCTAGAAGGAACTCCTTGCAAGGGGGTTTATTCGCTGTACTTATTACAGTACTAGCAGTGCTACAGAAACACTAAGTAGGAGTCATGCCCTTTAGAGATGGTTGGAGAACGTCTCCTTCCTCTGGACATATGTAGAAAAATAATCTAGTCGATTTTCCTGTCCAGTGGATGCAGAGCAGAATTTTGAGAGATTTCAGTTTTGAAAAATATGCGGGGAGGCATCAGCTAGAGTTGATTTCCTCGCTGATACGTTGGACATTCTCACTGCAGATCAAAGAGGAAGGATAATGTTCTACAAATCTAAAACACAACAATGCTAAGTCACCTACCTTAAGGCCATAGAAAACCAGACAACTGACAGTAATAGTGTGTTCATTCTGTACTGTGCTGTCAGACAATAAACCACATTGTCCATTACCTATAAAATCCAAAAAGAGTAGTCACAAAAAGTAACTAGCTCTTGGCAAAAGCAGTGGCAATCTCAAATTAATTCAGTGAGATTGATGACCTTAATTTATTATATAATTTATTATGATTTCTTTCATATTGCAAAAGGCATCTTCAATTAAGCTATTCATTCAGCTAGGTGAAAATTCTTACACTTAATCAACATCACTCATAGGCTGACAGTTTTGTGTGAACTAATGTTTGTTGGATCACACATTGTGTCAGGATATAATTTGATTTGGTTGATCTTAGTTTAAGGCAATATATGGACCACAGTGACATATTCAACAAATCATGGTTAAACAATTATGACTGAGCAAAATATGCAACCACATGGTCATAGATCTTCAAAATGCATCCCAGAATAGTTTCATCCCAAGGATTATTCATTGGAAGGAAAGCAGAATAAATTGTTGAATTAGGACATCACAGGTCACTGGTTCTTTTGTTTCATATAATATACTAGATTGTGACTGAAGGCGTGATAGGAACCTTAGCCATTGTCTTCATGTACTTGTACTTGTTTGTTTCCTAAGCCATAAAATGAGTTGTTTGTTTGAACACTGCATGTTAACTGGTATCTGTTTTACTAATTCAGGTTGTTGAGTTGTATGGATCCACGCTCTGTTGCTTAGTTACCCTCAGTGCTTTTTTGTAAAAGAAAAAGGTGCCGGAACTCACACATGACATACAACCCGCCTTGCCTACCCTACAAGGTTCCATCCAAAAAAGGTGCCAGAACTCCGTTCTGAGCGTTCTATGAGGAAAAAAGCCCTGGTTACCCTTATTCCATACCTGTCTGATGATAGTCATGGCTCTAACAAAACAACGTTGGTACCATGTTCCTGTTGAGCTTTGTATTTCAATAAATTCATCAGCCTGCTTGGGAGTTTTTATTTGAGCTACCTGAAGAAGAAGAAAAATGAAGTAGAATTTACAAGACTCATCATCATCGCTAGCAGCCTCTTCAAACGCAGCCTAGTTTGTGTTAGCAGCTTCAGAAAGGGGCCTATTCTCATGTCTGAACTGCTAATCCCCTGGAAGCCGGAATTGTTTGGGACTACACAAAACAAAATGTTGCCACGTTCAATGGGGGTTTCTTCAAGATAAGCATGTACACCTCACATCTTCTCTGGATCTACTCCATCTTTTAGAAAGGATGAATATGTGGCCAAGATCTTTGGTTTGAAGGAAAGAGGTTACTTATCCTCTATTCTCTTACAGCCTCTCCTACTGTCAGGTTTGATTGGGATGTACAAATGATAATTTTTTAAAAAATGGAAGGAATTACTCCAAGAGAGAGTTTGCAGAGCTCATATATGTACACAAAGAACAATGAACAGGGAATAATAATACCTGATATGGCCACTTATTCAGGTTCTGGCTGCCATCATGTATTTTCCCATGTTGGATTGGATGCTCAAAATAATGACAATATTGATAATAAAAATGCCAAATCTGGTCTGAACATCTGGCTGACTGTGCGATCAACCATAATAATTTTAAAAATACAGGCATTTTAAAAATGGCTAAAATTGAACGAGATTTTGACATTCTCATTGACTACCTGTTAAAATCTGTTTTCGTACCAGAACAAAAGGTATTTATAGGATTTCTGGCAAAAATACCAAAATCTTCTAAGATTTGAACCATTTTTGTTTTGTTGTTTTGTTTTTAATCCATTTTTATTTATGGGGTGGCATCCCAATTTGCCCAGAGAGCCTTTTTTATTCATTACTATTACCATTTACTAGTTATGGTGACCCCTCCTCAGTGTGGATGTGAGAGCAACTACACATATATTTGGCTTGAGGTCTTCATTAACACCTCTGGGAAAAGAGATGACCATCTAATTTGGCCTTCCATTAACCTGGTTCCTTCTAGAAAAGTTATAACTAGAATACCCATCATCCTCAGCCCAAGGAGTCATTATGAGAATGATAGGAAGCATAGTATAAGACATCTGGAGAAATCTGCTTTAGATTACATAGGGATTACACTTTGGCATAAAGTGCAAGAAGAGTCTTGAAGGAAAAACAATGTCCACAGTCATGCTGATACCTTTTTAAAGAGGATTCAGGGCAATTATCAAAAAATGGATTACCTTTGGCCCAAGGAGAAAGAAGAAATAACTTAGATCCAGCTCACCGTGAATACCCTTTCTGGTTCTCCCTTGGCTCTCATGTTGACATCATGGACTTGCTTAAGGATCATCCATGCTTCATCATGCTTACCAATCTGGAAAAACCACAGGAGAGGAAGTCAAAAGTTCCATATTGTACACCAGGAGTCTTCAAACTTGGCCCTTTAATGACTTGTGGACGTCAACACCCAGAATTCCTCAGACAGGCACGCTGGCTGAGGAATTCTGGGAGTTGAAGTCCACAAGTCATAAAAGGGCTAAGTTTGAAGATCCCTGTTTGTACATCATTCTCACACAACCTAATACTATGCAGATGAGATGAAACTGCAACTCCAGAACTCCACAGCTGAGGGAACACTGCTCTGGATGGAAGTTCTTCCTTTCCTGGATGAACAACTTTTACGAGTGAAGGCAAATATATGCGTCCCAAGATAATGTTGCAGGATTCAGCCTGAGTCGGTTATTGGGACTAGAGGTTTATTCTTCCAAGCCTTTGGACTCATGCTGGAGACCATCCTCAGAGATCATCTCTCTCCAGAATGACACAGAGAGAAGTTCCCTAGGGATGGCCTCCAGTACGAATCTAAAGCTTGGAAGAATAAACCTCTGGTCTGGGTGGCTGAACAACTTTTAATTAATCAACATTCTCTCCTCCCAGCTTTATGGGAAACTGGTACTTCCAGAAAACATCAAAGGGGGGAAAACGCTTGAAGAATCCTGGTTTTCTAAGGTCTCCATTTTTTTCTATGAATATAATCTGAGATGCAGGACAGTTTGCATTTCCAAGAAATGTTGGTAACTCCAACAATATTCAAATGGGAGAGAGAAAAAGGAAACAAAATACTCTAGAGCCATAAGAAGTAATCGTGTTAATCCTATTTAATTTGCTTTCATGTTAATGCTATCAATTGTATTTTAAATTAAATCAAATTTAATCCGGCTTCCCCAGATTTATTGAAAAGCGACAGTCAAAAGACAAGTAGGAACTTCACCATGAAGCTGTTGTACATATGGCTTTGGTGTAAATTTTACTCATTGGCTGCCCTGTAAATAAATTCTCCCAATTTGTAATAACACCATACTTTGGTCATGGTGGATGAATATTATTGGGACACGAAGTCCAACATATTTGGAGAGTTCGCTTCTGGCTTTGTGGTAGCTGTGTGAAACCAAAAGCAATTGTTTTCCAAGTATGATTGGTCAAAGAAGTTGTCGTAAGCAAGACTTACTGCCGCACATAAGAAGATGGGGTTGCACAAATTCCAGCAACTGGACCATTTCTCATTTAAAACCAATATCTCCTCATGAACATTTGGAAGGAGACTTTCCATTACTCCTTCTTCTGCTGAATTGGCAAGGAGATAGATCTCTTCACAGATCACAAAGGAAACTTGAAGCTGGTTGTTTAATCATGGTCTCCTGAATCTTTATCATCTAGGAACCAACTCCTAGAGGACAAATTTTGAGGTCTAGCATTTATCTTGGGCAATCTTTCAGGGCTCTAAAGTGAATTGTGGCTCATTGAAACCAGAATAAACCCATGCGGGTTGCCGTTGTTGACTCACCATACGTTATGAGCCTTAGCACAGAGTTATCCCCTTTTTACCCTGCCATGCATTTGTGTCTTTAGCAGCAAGAGAAAATTCTGCGTAACAATCTCTTTCTGACATGGAGAAAAGGAGGATTCAGTGTACAGAATTTTCTATATTTTCATAGCTAGAGTAGAGTTTGTAATCGGATTATTTTTAATCTAGGTTAAGCCCATTTCTGTACTTTCTGAACTTTCAGTTCAAAATAGCGAGAAAGCACGTTTCTGCTTTGCGCCCCCATTTTTGAAATCTGTCCCGAAAAAAGGGGAGAAGATTCAGAGTGATCCCACGGTTGCCCACTCGGTGCAACATAAAATATGTTTGTCTCCTTTTCCAGATCAGATTGCTTACCTCTAACAAAAAACGTGGGCTTTCTGGCATGAATTTCAGAGCCACAAGTGACGCTATGCAAGGGAGGGAACAGACCACCACAAAGACCCTCCAGCTGTGGAAGTGGTAATGCGTCCCCATACTGAACCCCCATCCTGTAAGGGAGAAAGAGGACAAGAAGAATAGAATACAATGGATCAGGGCCGGTACAGATGTCAGACATTCCAGGTTGAAGGTTCAGGGAGATGACTGATTGATTGATTGATTGATTGATTGATTGATAGGTAGGTAGGTAGACAGATATAGATAGATAGATAGATAGATAGATAGATAGATAGATAGATAGATAGATAGATAGATAGATAGATAGATAGATAGATGGAGATAGAAGAGACAGAGAGACACAGAGAGGGGAGAAATGGATGGGTGGATGATATTTATTGTAGCAGTGACCAGATAAAACAGAACATATATAAACTAAACAAAGCAGAGAAAAAAGAATCTAGCAAACCACTTGCTATATGTGATTCAAGCAGAAAGCTGACCTATCAGCATCAGGTTTTTTTTTCTTCAGGTTTGTTCACATTGTGTGCATTTTCCAGAGAGCCTTAACTTTAGGAGCTGCTGACCCAGCTCATTATTTTGGTGGACTAATCAAGAAAGCCACAGACTATCATTATTCAGCATTACAGCATCGTCAGGGATCTGTTACATCCCCCTTTGTGAAACAAAGCAGGTTTGGATTGTCTAGAGGTAAGATGACCTTTGGATAATAGGTACATGTATATGCAATAAAATGCAGGAATAAAGAAAATAGTCCAGAATCCACCCAGAACCTCAGAAACATTCCACAATTGGCAGATATAATTTGGGATTAAACCTGTAGCATTTCCCCAGGCTGGTCTGCTCAATTGGCCTTCTGCATCTAGATTCCTTCCACAAATGGTTGGACTATGATACCTGGCTAAAGAAGGTGGGAAATTCCGTCACCATCATCATCATCAACCATCCTTTGAGTCAAGCATAATTGATGAGCCTTGGTGGAGCAGTGGGCTAATGCCTCCTTAAGTAACACCAGCTGCCTGCAATTAGTGCAGGTTCGAGTCCCACCAGGCTCAAGGTTGACTCAGCCTTCCATCCTTCCCAGGTAGGTAAAATGAGGACCCAGATTGTTGGGGGCAATAAGCTGACTTTGTAATAATGCCGCTTGGGGGGGTGTGTGTGAAAGCCCTAATAAGCAGGCATATACATAGAATGAAGGCTACTGCTAAGCTTGTAAGCCGCCCTGAGTCTTTGGAGAAGGGCGGGATATAAATGGAATTAAAATTAAAAAAAATGATTTGATGGATTTGTGTTAACTACAGTATGGAAATGGTCTCTTAGCTTCTGCCAAATTCTATTACACAGAACATACTGCCTAATATGCATGGAGGGCACCAAGTTAAGTAAAGATACATTGCAGCCTGTTCTGGTTCCCCCTAGGTGAGTGGGAGAAAGCCATCTCAGTGAAATAAAAACTGGAGACAAGACACAGAAGCAGGAAAATTCCCTCCAGATCTGGAAGCAGTTACCATAATGTGGGATGATACTCCAGGCCATGACCGAGGCGTACAAACCACCAATCATCCAGAACATGCAGAGCCAGCTCAGGTGTTCCCCTCGCTTCTCACGGGCTAGGAATTCAGAGAAATAGGCAAAGACGATGGGCAGGGAACCTCCAATGCTGAAGAAAGAAAAGGAAGAAACTGGATGGATAAAATAACTTAGGAACCGTAGAAAGGATTTCGTTGTAACAGAGTAATATCAACTAGGCTGTCTGTGTGTTCTTTCTTTCTTTCTTTCTTTCTTTCTTTCTTTCTTTCTTTCTTTCTTTCTTTCTTTCTTTCTTTCTTTCTTTCTTTCTTTCTTTTGTAAATCTACGTTGGACTTAACAGAATGACAGAGTTGGACGGGACCTTGGAGGTCTTCTAACCCAACCCCCTGCTCAGGCAGAGGACCGTATACCAACCTCCAACCTCCTGTGTTGGAGCAGCCACAACTTCTGGAGACACGTCGTTCCACTGATTAATTGTTCTCACTGTCAGGAAATTTGGCTTTTTTGGTTGCTGCCCTTGTAACATTGCAAAATTTTACATTGCATTGTAACGCTGCGACATGGTCAACCGTTGTTCATAGGAGCTTGCTTGGCAAGGAGACATGTAGGAAGCCAATACATTACTATCCAATGTCCCCCTTGGCCTGGAATAAGCTTGTTCTTC
Source organism: Vipera ursinii (assembly GCF_947247035.1). NCBI lineage: Eukaryota > Metazoa > Chordata > Lepidosauria > Squamata > Viperidae > Vipera > Vipera ursinii. The sequence continues at coordinate 7,823,610 of NC_139524.1, read as the reverse complement.
TCCAGAGCATTCAGTACGTACCCGAAACCGGAGATCAGGCGGCAGAAGAGGAAAAAGCCGTATTGCTGCACAAAGGAGGAGAGGAGCACAAAACTGGCATTGATGGAGAGTGATATGATCAGGCATTGCTTCCGGCCCAGCTTGTCTGCTAGGCCACTCCAGAAAAGGGCCCCCACCATCATTCCAAAATAAACAATTAGTCCTGTACAACAGAGGGACACAAGATGTATTAATCCTGTACTCATTCGTGTTAGCAGTGGCATCTTTCCAGATTTCCAAAAATGCCCACTTGCCAACTTTGCAGAAATGATGATGCAGGCACCATCTTCCCCCAACAGATGCCACCAGGTAGCTCATGCAAAAGGCATCAAGAGTCTTCATTCATCACGGCAGCAAATGTCTATCATCAATTGGTGATAGACATTTGGGGGGGAAAAGGGAAAGGGAAACAGTCATCCTCAAGTCCAATGCAGCTCTTGGTCATGGTGACACGTCCATATGTTTTCTTGGCTATGGAAGAGAAGATGTTTGTCATTGCCTTTTTCTGGAATATTTTCCCCCAGATTTTCTACTCTAACATGGAAGTTAGGATGTCCTGGTGATACCTGCTTAATTTGAGGAGGCAAATCAGCCAGCGTCAATCTAGGTGCTATCCTCTGCTCTAGAAGGAAGGAAGGAAGGAAGGAAGGAAGGAAGGAAGGAAGGAAGGAAGGAAGGAAGGAAGGAAGGAAGGAAGGAAGGAAGGAAAGATTATTTATACAGGCTTGGGTGCAAATATAAGTGACCAGGTTTCCACATGTCCTATTAGGCTCTGATTTGTTTAACTATGGCTTGTTAAATAAGTGACAATTGACTAGCATCATACAACATTGTGGAAATAAACCCCATAAAACACAATAGCAGTTTAAGATGACATGTAAGCCCAGGCTGTGCATGTTTGTGCATAGATTATCCCTATGTGTGTACGTACACAACAGTATGTGGGAAACAAATCACACACAATATGGTCTATTTCCAAGTCCCACTGTCAAACCATTTGCTCATCCAGGGCTGTTTTTAATTGACTTTGGAATTAATAGCTGGGAACAGGATGGAATAATATACTGTTGTCCTTTCTCTGGCTCTAATCTCAGTTCTAATAGGAAGCAAAATATTCACAATTTGGCCAAGACAAAATGTACTGACTGAACCAATGTTCCGATGAACATTCCCAAAGCAGAAGAAATAAACTGCCACAAAGAAATGCCCGGCCTATTGCAAGATCCCCAGTTTGCTAAACAAGCTACTAGAAAGTCACAAATCATTGCTGACTCCCTTATTTTACCAAAGGAAAGTGGGGAGTTGATTAATTTCCTCCCATTATAGACCAAAGGCCCTTGTGATATTAAAAGGCACTGCAGCGTTAGCAACTGCAGCAGCCAGAAGCTTTATATCTATGGTAATCAGACATTGGAGGAGTCCATAAATACTGTTATTTCTCCTAATCAGGACAAAAGCAAAGGCTTTGTAGTGAGCAACACAACATTTAGATGCATTGGCTTCAAGGCTGCAAGCCAGCTGTGATTCCCTTTCGTGTATTCATTATTCCTTCTTTAGCTTAGTTTTGTTTTTCTCTTCTGGAGAAGATGCCTTTCTCTCCCCCTCCCCCCCGTTTTCTTTCTTTTCCCTATTAAGCATGTGGATAACACACAAACATATACAAATACACACACACACACACACACACACACACACACACACGAATGACTGAATCAAACTATAAACTCTTAAAACATACAGGGTGATTATAGGATAGAGCTCCCTTCTTGATGACTGTAGGGATTATTGGATTCCAGAGAATGGAGCATTGCCACCTGGCCTGATTGTGGTCCTCTTGCATCCTTCCTCTCCAGAATGTTGGATATTCACAGCCCCTGGCTATTCCAAGAGAGCCTTCGGCTGAAATTTATCTTCCTTTTCCCCACCAGTTCCTATTCAGTGGGACGAAGGAGGAATTGCCTTTGAAAGTTCTTCCAAAGATGTGGAGGTAGAGGAGTTTTCCTGAGTGGATTTCAATATTCTGCCACTTAAATAAGGACAGGATATTTGAAGAGTGACTATTAAGGTCACCTCATCTATTATACCATCATCCCTCCAACCATCTGCCTCCTCTCCATCCCATGCCAGGAGAAGCCATCAGAAGGAACATCTACTAGGAAATGTACAGAGTAGCAGCACTTATCTCTAAGGAGGTGCCTTGTCCTCAAAAACAATGGTTGAGGTTGTCCTGCTCCTGGGGCAATTTGGATAATAATAATAATAATAATAATAATAATAATAATAATAATAATAATAATAATAATAATAATAATAATAATAATAATAATAATAAGAAGAAGAAGAAGAAGAAGAAGAAGAAGAAGAAGAAGAAGAAGAAGAAGAAGAAGAAGAAGAAGAAGAAGAAGAAGAAGAAGAAGAAGAAGTTGGAAGGGACCTTGGAGTTCATCTTAGTCCAACCACCTGCTCAGGCGGGAAACCCTATAACATTTCAGGCAAATGGCTGTCCAGTGTCTTCTTAAAAACTTCCAGTGTTGGAGCATTCACCACTTCTGGAGGCAGGTTGTTCCACTGCTTAATTGTTCTAACTGTCAGGAAGTTTCTCTTTAGTTCTAGGTTGCTTCTCTCCTTGATTAGTTTCCATCCGTTGCTTCTTGTCCTGCCTTCTGGTGCTTTGGAGAATAGCTTGACTCCCTCTTCTTTGGGGCAGCCCCTGAGATAGTGGAACACTGCTATCATGTCACCCCTCATCCTTCTCTTCGTTAAACTAGACATACCCAATTCCAGCAGCCGTTCCTGTTTTAGTCTCCAGTCCCCTGATCATCTTTGTTGCTCTTCTCTGTACCCTTTCTAGAGTCTCATTATTCCTCTAAGTAGCCTGCCTCTGAATTTTAGGAGAATTTCAAAAAAATATGGAATCTGGCCTGATTGTTGATAGCCTTCAATCCACTGGAGTTATTGTCCCCATCAGCTTTGGGGTGGAAATAAGTGATGATTTACTAAGCTTATACCACATGGAAGTAAACTTCATGAAACCAAATAGCAGTTTAAGATGATCTGTAAGGTGGGATTGATTGATTGAAAGATTCATTGGTTTATAAAATTTGTTAGCTATTTATCTTACCACATGGTAACTCTGGGCAGCTTACAGTATTAAATTGCAATATTAAATGATAAAACAGTATAAAAGCTAATAAATTATATAAATACAATACTATATCAAAAAATCGACCTAGCAAAAAGATGGAGAGGAAGGGAGGGAGGATGATGGATGGGATCTGTTGTTAATCTATCAGCCACCTCCAATGTGAAAGCCCTCCATTGGAGCCCCAAATTAACTGGCAGAGCCAGATATTTAAGCTCTTATGGAAGGTAAGGAAGGTTGGAGTTGACCTCACTTGGGGGGGGGGGGTTGACCTCACTCTTACTCCCCCTAATTCAGGGTGGGAGGTTAAGATGTTCCAAAAGGCAGACATGTCTCTGTCTTAAAGAAGAAACGACGTTTTCAGATTCAGGGAACTAATCCTTGCAAAAATTGACAGTAACAGGTTTCAGCTTGTAGACCATCTTGCCACTGAAGATGCCAGCCACAGTTGCCAGTAAAACTTCAGGAAATTTGTTGCCTAGTCCCCAACCTCTAAAAATGCCCACCAGATGCCAACTGTGAAAATCTATACCAGTATATTGGAAAGGATAGTATTGAACTGAATTGAACTTTATTTGGCCAAGTGTGATTCGACACACAAGCAGTTTGTCTCCACTACAGAAGCACTCGGTGTACACGCAAACCAACAGTGTAATATTAATTATAATAATGATACCAATAAAAGGATGTGGTAGAGAAGAGAAGGAGGATAGGAATGATACAGCCATAACGCTTGGGTAAATATACTTAGACATAAGACACTACTGTGGGAATTAGGTGTTCAGCAGAGTGATGGGATGGGGAAAAAACTGTCCCTGTGTCTAATTGTTCGGGCATGCAATGCCCTGTAGTGGCGTCCCGAGGGGAGGAGTTGAAACAGTTGATGTCCAGGTTGTGACGGGTCTGTAGACATCTTCTCAGCCCTCCTTCTGACCTCGATGGAAGTCAGGCTGGTTGCAACTGTTCTTTCTGCCGTCTTAACTATCCATCGGAATCTATAGCTGTCTTGTTTGGTTGCGGTACCAAACCAGACGTTCTAGCAGATTTACTATTTAATAATTTATTTAATGTTTATTTAAGAATTACTAGTTCTGGTAATTATTACAGCCAAGACGGAAGATGTGTTACAGAGAAGAAAACTAATCCATCAGGCTACGTGTCTCATCATTTGCAACCAGCATGATCCGTACAGATCCACGCATCAAGTTAGTAAAATGCTCTTGTAAAATCAATACAGTCTCCAGGTCACAAACGGAAATGAGTAATGCCATTGGGAAAGTACACACGCCCTGCTTTGATGCAAGCCTTCGCTCACAGATTAAAAAAGAGAAGGGGGGGGGAGTAAACAGCCTTTTCTGCGGAGAAAATCCTTCATGCCAGCTGTTCTCCAAAGCTTCTTAAAAGCAGAGAGCATTCTCCTCCTTTGCCCAGCACATACATCAATTCCTGTGATCCAAGTCTTCCATCCACGTGGACACCATCATTCTATTGCTCTCTGCAAACAAGTTTGATCAGCATAACAAGGGACGTGGGGCTCCCTCAACAATTCTGTAATCCTGGCAAATATATTGCCCCAGTTATGGAACATAAAGAGAACAGCCCCCATCCTAAAAAAAAAAAATCTTAATGCTCTTGAAATGAAATCCAAGTCTTTGGATCCAGTTGGGTTCCACACACTTGAATTCAAGGGGATGCTGAAATGTTCAATATTTAACCACGTGCGATACAAACCAAGGACAACAAACTTTCCCAATCTATTGTGAAGTGTAAAGAAAGAATATCTACACTTATCTGTTTCAAATATTAAGGGAATGGCCTTAGTAGTTTTTTTTTGGGGGGGTCGATTTCATTGTACGGTTGTTTTTGTGTGTTTGTTTTTGCTTGTATAAAGGACAATTTGACTCCCAGCTAAAGCCACTCGATCTGCCTGGGAAGCTACAGATTAATGCAGAGAGACTGTGGTGTGATCGTAACAAAAATAATACTTTCAAACAAATGTGTAAAATAATTTATAGATAATACATATAACATGTGGAAACCATGCCCGAAAACCTATGGATTCTCTAACTTCCATTTGGTAAGATTTAATGTTTCTGGTTCGTCTGCCTAACCATTGTATTGTATTAATCCTACCCCCAGCCATCTATCAATTAAGAAAACCATTCACATTGTGGTACCCTCAGATGTGTGTAGTAAGAATTCTCCCATCTCAGCACTTCTTAAATAGATTAGGGGAAGACTTAGTTAAGCTTGATCTAGAATGAGCAATATGGAGAACCAATTCACCTAGCCACCTTCTGCTTGTTCAGTTTTACCTCTCCATATTTCCACCCAGGAATGAAAGCAGGTAATGAAATTAAAAACTAAATACATAATCAGGAAAAACACATCACCATCTTCCCAGCTCCTTAAGACAGAGGTCCCCAACCTTTTGGGCACCAGGGACCAGTTCCGTGGAGAGAGGTTTTCCACAGACCAGAGGGTGCGTGGTTTTGTGTGCTGCCTGTGTCCCATTGTTTGTTTGTGTGGACAGGTTGCTGGCATGCTGCAGCCCAGTACCGGTCCATGGATCAGGGGTTGGGGACCCCTGCCTTAAGAGACAGAGGACTCACCCAGCATTCCTTTGTTGGAACTTGATAAGCACATATCCTTTTCAGCGCTAGGCAAGACAAAACCAACCACGAACACTTCCGCTCCATCCGCCATCAGGGCCAAGCCCAGCACAATGAAAAGCATCCATTGGAATCGTCCGTGGCTGCACTCCACAATGATATTCTCATACTGATGGGCCAATTGCTCTTCATCTTCCATTTTTTCTGCTATTAGCTCATCATGATCTCTGAACTCATTGGACAGGCCGGCTTTCTTCTGCTTAGGCTTGTCATCTGGGTGAGGAATGCCCTGGTACTCTCCTTCGTAGACTTCGTCGTCTTCATCATGGCCTTCGGTAGCATCGCTCTGAGCATCTTCTTCCTGACTGGGTTCCCCCCTAGTGTGATAGGTTGGGTCATTGGGAGCATAACCTGTGTAGCCACCATCCTGGTAGCGATAGTCCTCAAAGCCACGGCTCCCCTGATTTCTATCATCCATTTTGAGCAAATATGTCTGGCTGGACAGTTATATTTATCAATGTTTGTACTGTGTTCGTGTAAGTGGATGTATTTTAATCTGTTCAGTTAACTACATGGGCATAACTGCCCCTTCCTTTGAAGATGTGCTTTATATGTGATCAAAGCACCACAATTTAGATGAAACTTTAATTAAGGAATTGTGTCCTTTCTAAAAAAGCATGCCATGATATTTTAGCTCTGCCTTTTCGTGCCTTCCGAAGGCTTCAGCTGTCAAGCGATGTTGGGGGAGGAAAATCAAAGGATCAGCCACTTTTCTCATCAGGCCCTAGTGAGTCTTTGTAGAACGTTTGCTTTCACGGTCCATCTTCCTGTGGAAAGTCACATCCTAGAGAAGAAAAAGGGGGGAAATACACAATTAAATGCTTTGAAAGGCAGAGAAAGGTCACGTCATGGTATATTTTCTGACATATTTCTTTCACAAAACCTTCCTGACAGAAATACCAAAGGAATTTCAAGAAAAGACTTTCAACTCATCTGGAAACATTTTATGGAAGGGGGAAAAAGGGCAGCTAAAATATATTTAAAGACACTGTGGTCCCTGGGATGTCTTTGTGTCTTCCATTTATATTCCGTATTTTGTTCAGGTGCTCAGGCTTGGCTAGCCCTCCATCCTCTTCCTCCAGGGAGTTTCATGGTGAAGATGGGCTAAAATCTGAGTCCCTTTGCTCCTAGTCCAACAACTTCACAATTACGTTGCATCGGTGTGCAAGAAATTAAATACAAGTGATCAAGGCCCAGAGATTTTTTTACAGGTTTCTTCCACAAGTGGAATCGTTTCGGCTGAGTGCATAACACCTGTCCTCTGGACACTGGGAAAAAGTCCAAGTTCTATCCGAAAGTCACATTTTGTAAAGCAGGCTTTTGAATGGCTATGAAACAACTGCATTCATCACATTCTCCCTTTGTAGATGTGTGAGACTCTCTCCAAATTTCCTTAGCACAATCCCTAAACACTAGCATTGCTTCTTGCCCTTTTGGGATGGTATAGTTCCTGAGACAACTTTACCCATGAAATGGACATTCAAGTTCTGCCTACTTGCTCCCAAGAGGAACTGGGGATAAAAGTGAAAATCCAAGCTCCACCCATGTGCCTCTCCCAAACTAATTCCCAACTCCACCACACTCATTTTGATGCCTGCTTTTTACCCGCATGTCTGCATCCCATCCTCATGTGCTCTTGGTATGAATGGCTCTTGGATTCTAAACAGTTGCTCTGCGATATTTGAAAAAAAACATTTTTCACATTGTAAGCATAAAGTCATATCTGCTTCTTTCCTGTCAGATTAAGATTCATGATCCTAGAATCTTACACATCCACCCAGATAAATTTATTTTTATTTATTTTATTTATTTTTATTTTAATTCCATTTATATCCCGCCCTTCTCCGAAGACTCAGGGCGGCTTACAAGCTTAGCAGTAGCCTTCATTCTATGTATATACCTGCTTATTAGGGTTTTCACACACACACACCAAGCGGCATTATTACGAAGTCAGCTTAATTGCCCCCAACAATCTGGGTCAGCAATCTGATCTGGCTGATATAAAGATCGACTATCATCAACCTAAATCACTCTGTGATAGTACATTCCAAGATGTTCTTACACGATCTAAATGTTAGCTTGGCACTCTTGAGAACATCTTGCATGTGAAGGAAGAAATCCCAGAAAGCAAAAAAGTAGGAATATTGACTCCTTGCAGGTGAGAAGCATAGTTCATTTCAGTTATCTTTGTGGAGATGGCTGCAAACTCAGATCATCATGATGGAGAAGGGGAAGAATTTAATTATGTCTGTCTGTCTGTCTGTCTGTCTATCTGTCTATCTGTCTATCTGTCTATCTATCTATCTATCTATCTATCTATCTATCTATCTATCTATCTATCTATCTATCTATTTTTTTATGTATCATCTATCCATCATTATCTATCTATCTATCTATCTATCTATCTATCTATCTATCTATCTATCTATCTATCTATCTATCTATCTATCTATCTATCTGCCTGCCTGCCTGCCTGCCTGTCTGTCTGTCTGTCTGTCTGTCTGTCTGTCTATCTATCTATCTATCTTTATTTCTATCTATCATCTATATCTAGCTAGCTATCATCTGTGTATCATCCATCTATCCACCCATCCATCCATTTATCTTCCCAGAAATTTGGTTTTCTGTTTCTGTGCTGACCTGTTCACTCACACATACATGTAATTATGGTTTAGTGATTTTATTAATATTCCCCAGCAATTCCCTTCACCAAAAACCCAGAACTATCCCAATCAAGTCCAGTCAGGAGCAGACCAAGATTAGTCCACAGAGCGATGGCCCAATAGTCCACAAGGCACTTGAATGTCGCTCAGACAAAACAACTCCAGCAGACAAAATTTAAATCCACCAGGCAAAACTTAAATCCACACACAAGAGAGCTCACGAGGCAAGAAAAGTTCAGAGTCTCCAAGGCGCGATTCAATTTAAAACACGGTGTCAATCCAGAGTAAAGCAGGAATCATGACGAACAAAAACATAGCTACAAAACTAACACGTTGTTCCCAGCAATGCCTCCATCTGTCTGCTATGATAAATAGCCAAATTCTAGTGCAGGGGTGTCAAACTCAATTTCATTGAGGGCCGCATCAGCATTGCGGTTGCCCTAAGGGGGCCGGGTGGGTGTGGCCTGGGTGGGCGTGGCCTACTGGGTGGGCATGGCTAGAGTGTGTATGGCCTACTGAGTGGGTGTGGCCAGCTCTACATTGTTCGCATCAAGGGTGCCTATGGGGGCCTGGGCAGGAGTGGGACAGATCTGGGGGTCTCTGGCAGAAGGAGGGTCTCTGGGCCAGGGCCAAGGCAGTGGGGGCCGTTCCCTCACTGTTTCCAGGATGGCTTTGCAGGCCGCATGAAACCACTTCGCGGGCCGCATCCGGCCCCCGGGCCTTGTGTTTGACATGTCTGTTCTAGTGCAACCCATCAAGACGGGCGGAGCCCTCTCCTCTCAAATAATCTGGCTGACTTTTCTGCTCTTGCCTTTTTTTTCTGCCCTATGTGTTCTCGGATCAGGCAGTTCCTCCTCCTCTTCACTGGCCGTCTGCCACTGTAAGCTTTCCCTGACTGGAGCCTCAGCCAAATCCCTTCTGGCCAGCCATTCAGAGCTATCAGTCAACTCAGTTTCTGACCATCTGAGGAATCAATTCAAGGGAGACATCACTGTTTCTGCCTTTCAATGGAGCAACATTTAAATTCACATATTATCCTGATTTGAAGGTCTATTACAAGTCCCACAATGGAGGAAGCACCTTTGAAACGTTAGAGTCACATAAGCTTTGCAAAGGGAAAGAAAATGGGGAAGCGGTTGGGATTTTCCAGAAGTATGAGCTTTGCCAATTCTCCACTTATAATCTCTGGCATTGCCAGAAACAACCCGTCGAATACAACAGAATCCGTTTTCTTAGAGGCCTGAATTTTAGTTGCTTTTTTGGCATTCTTTTGCACATGTAATTGTGTATTCCTATTCTCTTGCATCCTCTGCCATAATTGTGCGTTCCTGTTGCATTCCCAGGATCCCGGAGTCCCCAAAATCATGAATTTCAATCAGGATGGCAAACAGACCTTGGATGTGAATTGCCCAGAAAACCAATGAACAGCTTGCAACTCCAACACAGCTTTGGAAAAGAGAGAGACACGAAAAATTTACAGCTCTGACTTTCAAGTTTTCCTTTCTCCTTCTCTGTGAGGAAGGGAGCAATAGCTAATGAGCTGTGATTTTCGATTCCACTTGAAAGAATCGAAAATCCTCTTACAGAGCTTCAGGCCATCCTTTCCATTTCAATGACACGGGGGCGAAAGACACAAACGGTCTGTTTTGACTCAGCATTTGCAGTGCTGCACTGAAATGCACTCACATCCATTACGAGTCTTTCAGAAAACGGTCTGAGCTGCAGCTGACTTTATTTAACCATCTGATGAAGGCAGCTACGGCCCGTGGAAACTGGTCAGTGGTGGGATTCAAATATGTGAACAACCAGTCCTCTGCGTGGATGCCGCTTGCGGAAGTCCATTCAGGGCCTGGGCAACAAAAAAAAATTAGCTACCGGTCCTGCCAAAGTGGTGCAAACTGGCTGAATCCCACCACTGAAACTGGTGCATTTTTATAAAATGTGTCGATTTTAAAAGTTACTGTCAGGCTCCTCCCAATTTCTCGCCTTTCCTGTTCCTAGCACTGACTCCTCACCTGCATTTTTGCAATACTTCTGTGGATGCATCTGATTGCATATATATATATATATATATGCAATTGGTGGAGCAGTGGGCTAATGCCTCCTTAACTAACACCAGCTGCCTGCAGTTAGTGCAGGTTCGAGTCCCACCAGGCTCAAGGTTGACTCAGCCTTCCATCCTTCCGAGGTAGGTAAAATGAGGACCCAGGTTGTTGGGGGCAATTAAGCTGACTTTGTAATAATGCCGCTTGGGGTGGGTGTGAAAGCCCTAACAAGCAGGCATATACATAGAATGAAGGCTACTGCTAAGCTTGTAAGCCGCCCTGAGTCTTCGGAGAAGGGCGGGATATAAATGGAATTAATATATATATATATATATATATTAATATATATACTTTATATATATATATATATATATATATATATATATATATATATATATATATATATATATATATATATATATATATATATATATATATATATATATACCGGTATATACTTTATACTATATATATATATATATATATATATATATATATATATATATATATATATATATATATATATATATATATATATATATATATATATATATATATATATATATATATATATATATATATACTTTAAACAGATGGTTTGGTGGCGGTAGTGATGCTTGTGATTTTAAAAGTGAGGCAATGTCATAAAATCCATGTTATTTCTTTGGAACAAAAACTACCAAAAAAAGCCGATTGTGTCATCGGAAAGCTGGATAGGATTGACTTTTATTTTCTTTTAGATACACACCCCCATTGCAAGGGAGAGACTTTTTCTACTGGCATCTTTGCTTCTCTCTCCAGGAAGATATGCAAAGTAATAATGCTCATTAACATCTAGAGTGAGAAAAAAGGGGTCTCAGTCCTTGCTCTGAGTGAGAATCTTTACTCAAAATCTCTACTAAGCCGCACAAGAAATCTAATAGTTCTATTATAAATCTAATAACAGTTTGGTCTACTGGTGAAGGCACCAGGCTATAAACTGGGAGAACTCTAGTCTTAGCCATGAAGGCCAGCTGGGTGACTTTGAACCGATCACCAGGAGATGGTGAGTTCCAGTCTCACTTTGGCCATGAAGGCTGGCTGGGTGACTTTGGGCCAATCACGTTCTCTCAGCCCAGCCCACCTCATAGGATTGTTGCTGTGGGGAAAATAGGAGGAGGAAGGAGTATTAAGTATATTCACCACTTTTGAGTTATTTATAAAAATAATAAAGGCAGGATATAAGTGAATAAATATGATATTAATAGAATTGTATTTTGCAAACAGTTTAGGGCAAAAACTTTGAAAGGTGCATATATGTTCATGATATCTGAGTTGGCTGTGAAGGATTAAGGAGGAGATTTATGAACATGAACGAAAAAAATAATAATTCCAGCTTTCATGTCACTGCAATATAGTTGAACAATTAATGTTATCCAGGTAATGGTGCAATGTGTGACTCTGAAAAGCCTATGAGAAACAGGAAACTAGAACAACAGCAATAGCAATAGTACTTAAGGCTTATATACCACCTCATAGTGCTTTACAACCCTCTCTAAGGGGTTTACAGAATTAGCATATTTTCCCCCAACAATCTGGGTCCGCATTTTATCAACCTCGGAAGGACGGAAGGCTGAGTCAACCTTGAGCCCATCAGGATCAAACTCCTGGCAGTGGGCAGAGTCAGCCTGCAATACTGCATTCTAATCTTTGTACCACAATGGTAGAACTAGAATGAGAAATCGGCTATAGATGAGAGATTGCAATGCTTGAGAATTTTCAGCTCAGAAAAAAAGAGAGGAAGAGAAATCAGAACTCTTTCTGAATTTCCACTGAGCATTAAGAGGCTAGAAAACATCATATTTTTTAGCTTCTGAAATAGATGCTGTCAAGTCCAGGAGTTTGGGCCAATGGATAAGCTTTCCCTTCCTTAAAGCCCATCTCTTGCATCATCTAATTGAGAATAGAATAGAATAGAATAGAATAGAATAGAATAGAATAGAATAGAATAGAATAGAATAGAATAGAATAGAATAGAAGAATAGTGAAATGGAAAATAGAATAGAATAGAATAGAATAGAATAGAATAGAATAGAATAGAATAGAATAGAATAGAATAGAATAGAATAGAATAGAATAGAATAGAATAATGAAATGGAAAATAGAGTAGAGTAGAGTAGAGTAGAGTAGAGTAGAGTAAAATGAAATAGAATAGAATAGAATAGAATAGAATAGAATAGAATAGAATAGAATAGAATAGAATAGAATAGAATAGAATAGAATAGAATAATGAAATGGAAAATAGAATATAGTAGAGTAGAGTAGAGTAAAATGGAATAGAATAGAATAGAATAGAATAGAATAGAATAGAATAGAATAGAATAGAATAGAATAGAATAGTGAAATGGAAAATAGAATAGAGTAGAGTAGAGTAGAGTAGAGTAGAGTAGAGTAGAGTAAAATGGAATAGAATAGAATAGAATAGAATAGAATAGAATAGAATAGAATAGAATAGAATAGAATAGAATAGAATAGAATAGAATAGAATAGAATAGAATAGAATAGAATAACTTCATTGTCATTTTGAATGTACATTAATCGGCATACATTAAAATGAAATTTTATTGCAATACAGCTCTCAAAGGGTCACCACCTCCAATATACACTAAATATGACAAAATAAATACAGAATTATGTATACACCCACATATATTATGTCACAGATATATGTATTATCTCTCTCTTTCTCTCTCATACATACACACACACACACACACACACACACACACACACACACAAATATGAGAGAGAGAGAGAAGAGACAGAGAGAGATTCAGTCTCAGTTCCTGGTTTTAACACCATCCTGCAAGAGTCCTTCATTCCAAGTTTAGGTTCCTTCTCAATTCACACAATATACATTTCTCTTCAGTGTTGAAGTGCAATCATTTATTTTCAGTATTTTGATCCTGATCGAGTCTTAACAGATTTCAATATAAAACATTTGGTACCAAAGAAAAATACACATAAAATAAAGACACATGAACAAGGTGCTTGCTAAAAACATTCATACAGAATAGATTTGATGTGTTTACAGAAATAAGCATGGTTAAGGCCATTTGTAACTCCAAGACTAAGTGATTGCCTGACTTAGACACCACAAAATTCAAAGAGAGCCTTTGAATGTTGTACACCACCCAGAATCACTTATTTGGGCAACTCTATAAATTAGATGAATACAATAAATATCTTCCTTGCCATCTCCCCATCAATCAACAGATGGCTTGAGTTTTTTGGGTTGTTTTTTTTGCTTTCCTGATTATTGCAGATGGAATTCTAATGCACGCTCAAATGCATGCGCAAACATTCCTTGGTATCAGCTTCACTCCTCCTAGCTTGTAATCTTTCAACTAAATTATAAAAAGCCTCTTTCAATCCTCTGCAGAGAGAGGATTCACTATCAGGGTTAATACTGAGGGCATCTCACACAGTTGTTCGCTCAAACCCAGGCACAGGGAATATAGATTTAATATTTGCAGGCTAAGGCACTGAATATTTCCATTATTTCAATCAGAGAGATTCTTTTTTTTTTTAAAGAAAAAATCAACCCCTAAGAAGAAAAGAAATAAAATGACAAATGTGGTGTTGCAAACTGCAGGAAATCCCAGTGGGGCTTATTAAGTGAGCTACCTGTAGATCTTATACTAGGAGCTAAAAGGCATCTGAAAGTCATTGTAATGACAGGAAAAGATGCTGCCAGGATGATTTCAGCACCAAGGCCAGCACCCAATATTGCTAAGCACATTGATTTGTGCTTTAGATTGCAAGCCGCCCTGAGTCTTCGGAGAAGGGCGGGATATAAATGGGATTTTTTTAAAAAAAATCAGATTGAGAGACCCAAGCGATACCAAGTCCCAGCGATATGACAGATAATCCTTGATTTAAGGCTACAGTTGAGCCCAAAATTTCTGTTGCTAAATGAGACCTTTGTTAAGTGAGTTTTGCCCCATTTTGCAACTTTTCTTGCCAAAGTCCTTAAGTGAATCACGGCAGTTCTTAAGTCAGTAACTAGGTTGTTAAGTGCATCTGGCTTCTCCATTGACTTTGCTTGTCAGTCGGTTGCAAAAGGGAATCACATGACACTGCACATGACACTGCACAACCGTCATAAGTATGAGTCAGTTGCCAAGCGTCTGATTTTTGATCACATGACCATTGGGATGCTGCAACGGTTGTAAGTGAGAAAAACGGTCATAAGTCACCTTTTTTGGCGCTGTTGTAACTTTGAATTGCCACTAAGTGAGCTGTTGTAAGTTGAGGACTATCTGTATTCACCTATTTCCTTGATTCAGATCATGCATTTGGCACAAAGGCCAAGGGAAACAAATGTGGTTTTTTTTGCAAAACAGAAAATCCAGACCAGGGAAAAAAATGCAGCTCCATTTCTGCAGGAATCCATGCAGCCACTGACCCCATGAATTATTTAAAGAAACCGTTTTCCTGCCAATTTTATAGCTGCAAAGCTTTCCTTTGCGTGCATGGGTAAAAGGGCAAATGATGCTATTGCCTCATTAACAAGCATCTGTTTTCTCCAAGGAGAAGTGAGCAGACCTGAGGGTGAGTAATTTATTCCTATGAATAACTGACGGGAGGAGTTACTTCCAATCTCAACAAGGTTTGCCTTTTTAAAAAGGGAAAACAGCTCTGTAGTGGCTGAGAAAGTTATACATTCTTCTACGTTTCTACTAAGGTGCACCCAAAATAGCTAATTTTGAGGTCAGGTTGTTGTTTTTTAGAGAAGAAAATAAAAAATAATTTCTCAAATTGGTAAGTCTGCCTCTGTGATTTCTGAATCATCCTGTTTTCCTTTCTGAAATTCCTACTAACGGTAGTTGAATGTTTATTCATAGAACATAGAATACTAGTTGGAAGGGACCTTGGAGATCATCTAGTCCAACCCCCTGCTCAAGCAGGAGACCCTATATCATTTCAGACAAATGGTTGTCCAGTCTCTTTCTGAAAGCCTCCAGTGGTGAAGCATCCATCATTCTTTTTTTTATAATCACATTGATGTATCCTCACTGTGTTCTTTTTCATTGTTTATTATATTGTCCTATTATCTTATTTCTGCTCTGTTTACACTCTTTTCATTTCTTCCTTCTCATTGTTGTAAGCAGCTTAGAGTAGCCCCACAGTTAGATAGGCGGTAAAGAAATTTAACAAATAAGTAAATATCAAGCTGAGCTCTGGGTCAGTCACTTAGTTTCCCAAAGTGAGGCTTTCAAAGATCTTAAGTCGACATCTCCCACTTCCTTACCTATCTGATTATCCCTTACCGTATGAAAAGGAGCTGGACACAGTATCTTCCTCCCTTCCCTGAAGCATGAGATCAAATGGTTCCTATTTTAGCCTTTAAGTAAAATAGCATTAAGAGACAGAAAACAAATCCTTGCATGACCTTGCAGGAGTGACTTCCTTTCCCTTATTCCAATTCAGAAAGGCTAGAATGAATGTGGTGGCTCAGTGGGTTAGGACGCTGAGCTTGTCAATCAGATGGCCGGCAGTTTGGCAGGTCGAATCCCGAGCGCCGCGTAACAGAGTGAGTGCCTGTTACTCGTCCCAGCTTCTGCCAACCTAGCAGTTCAAAAGCACATAAAAATGCAAGTAGAAAAATAGGGACCACTCTGGTGGGAAGGTAACAGCATTCCGTGCGCCTTTGGCGTCTAGTCATGCCGGCCACATGACCACAGAGACGTCCTCGGACAAGTGCTGGCTCTTCGGCTTTGAAACGGAGATGAGCACCGGCCCCTAGAATCGGAAACGACTAGCACGCATGTGCGGGGGAACCTTTACCTTTACCTTTACTTAGAATGAACACTCTGTTAATGAAACATATTTATTGTTAAGTTTTCTTGGATGTCCAACCTTTGTTATTTTTACGAACATCAAACATATCGTACACGCTTTCCTTCTCCTATTTAGGTGTGCACCTTTGGTGTATAGCTATGCTGGCCGCATGACCATGGAAATTGTCTTCAGACAATGCTGGCTCCCTCCCTGTACACCATCACCTCTAGAGTCGGACATGATTGAAGAGGGGAAACTTTTAGCCTTTACCTGCATTGTGTGCTAAGACAAAGGTAAAAGATCTATTTGTCCTGCAGATTTGCCCCTTTAGAAAGGAAGAGAATTTCACCCCTGTATAATCACCAAAAACTAGCTGTTCCAAGAACAACGCTGCCAGTTTTATTTCTGAAGGAAGTTTGGCTGAACTCAAAATAAACTCTGTTGTGGTTATGAGTATTGGGTTATTGTTGCTTTATTCTGTTTGATGCGGAGGAACATCCAGACAACTCAAATCTCTTCTTACCTCCCCAAACATCTGCACAATTCAGTATGATACAGCTCAAGTCCAATGTATATTCCACTTAGATACGTTGGTTGTGTGAACCTGCTCTTTTCTCAGTTCAAGGAGCTTCCTACACTGTCCTCCAATACACTACTAACCTCAATCCCAGAGTAGGATGTGACAATTCAGAGTTATTATTCATTCACTCAAGATAAAACAACAGTGACTTTTGCATTATATTCTTGGCTTAAAAGTCCCTGCAATGCTCCGCTTGGAATTTGTTGAATAGAAACAGCCAGCTGACATACCAAACTAAGTGGGTGAAAAACTTTTTTTCAAATATTATATTTTAGCATTTGCTTTTGTATTAACAAAGAGTATTTGGCAGAGGAAAGATTGGGCTAGCCGCTAGTGACTGGCAGGCCAGTTAGGTCCCTTCCAACTCTATTATTCTGTATTACATTCTGTATTTTTTTTCCTCAAATCGTCATTATTATCATCATTCCTTTTTTACTCATTCAGACCTTAAAGGAAAATCTAACTACACACCAGTTTCTGTTAAATCTTTCATCCATTACCAATGATCTAACTTTCCAGCAAACAAACTTAAAAGTAAGATTTTAACAAAACATGTAGCTAAGAATCCCTGCTCCGGTTTCTGAGATTTGCTATGCTTCTTCCACATATAAATCTTATTCCGAGAAACCCCCAATTTATTTATGTTTTTCTTATGCTAAATTAGGGAAGGATGCTCAAGAATTGGGCCAAGACCACCAACCCAAAGCTTACTTTCCAAAATTATAAATTGGAAGGGATGTGGGTAAGGTGTTATTTGCAAAAGATGCATTTATTGGAAAAACAAGAAGAATAGAAGTGAGAATTTAAAGAATCAAGTATACATTGGAAATTTTTCAAAAAGCTTCAACATGACCTGAGGTACATTAAGAAATAATGGGGCAGTTGATAAAATATCACAACTGCTTCTATCCCACTAGGCATATTGACTTGAAAACTGTGTTCCCATATTGATTGCCTGAGGATGCACAACACACGTGACTGTTGTACAAAATAGGGCTAGAGAGTTTCTGACTCAAGATATTATTGCAAAAGCAACTTCTGTACTTCCTTATTGTTGCCAAAAGAACTGCATGGATCTGTCAAATACAGTCATCTGAATGTGAGCTCAGCTAAAAAGGGGCGTTCCCTTTCCTTCAGGGCAGCCCAAAGGACATTCATCCACCTGAAGAATGATAGGAAGACTAACTGTCAAAATCCATTTATTATCATATTCATAAATGGAATGTTTCAAACATTATTCCATGGATTCTGCCATCTCCCAAAGAGAAGAGAATAGATGTGTATTGAACCGGTATTAGGCATTTCAAAGGAAAGGAGAAGCCTTTTGAACTGGGGAAACAAAAGGGGGGCTAGCATCTGGCTTGTGTCACATAAGAGAGCAATAAACATGAAGGGTCCTAAGTTCCTTTTTCCCACGAGAGAGATGATACGAGAGAAAGGATGGGGGACTGACCAAATGGGGTTAAGGGGGGGTTAAACCGGGAACTCTTTATAAGGGTTTACTTCGTGGAATAATATTAAGTCCTGTCTCGTTTCCTACAACCAAGCATGTCATAGTAAAGATTCTTTTTGGAATAGATTTGACTCCAAGAATTTTGTCTTCCTAAGACGTGGTTTGGGGTGGGTCCTGACACTAACCTTTTCTGCAAGAAAACAACTAACCTCAGAGAGAACCAAGGACCCCTTCATTTCAATCCTGAGCTACAAATATTCTCCTTTATTGCTTTCGGTTCAGCATCCAAAAGAGCAAGCTCACTCACCTGCAGTTCAAAGCAATACAGGTAGTTCTTGTCTTACAACCACAATTGAGCACAAAATTTATGTTGCTAGGTGAGACATTTGTTAAGTGAGTTTTGTGCCCCATTTTATGACTTTTCTTGCCACTGTTGTTAAGCGAATCGCTGCAGGTGTGAAGTTAGTTACCCAGTTATTACGTGAATCCGGCTTCCCCACTGACCTTGCTTGTCAGAAGGTCACAAAGGGGGATCACATGACCCTGGGACGCTGCATAACCGCCATAAATATGAGTCAGTGGCCAAGCCTCTGAACTCTGATCACATGAACATGGGGATGCCGGAATGGTTGCAAGAGTGAACAACGGTCACCAGTCACCTTTTTCAGTGCCGTTGTAACTTGGAATGGTCAGCAAATGAACCGTTGGAAGTTGAGGATTACCTGTGTCGCACAGGTTTCAAGCATCTCGTTCTGCACAACGTGTAAGCCAGCATTTTAATAGTACTATGCATGTGTGCATGGGTGTATTTGTGTGGGTGTGGGTGTCCATGTCTGGGTGTGAAAGTAAGGAACCCCAAAATCCAGACAAGATACAGTAGGAAAGATGGATAGATTGCTCTTTCCTCGCTATCTGACTGAGCCTTCCCCCAGCAAAATGCAATGCTCAGAGTTGCTGGCTTGTATTTGGAAAAGCAGCTGGCAATAAAGCAGGGGACAGCAGCAGACTTTGGCTCTCCCCAGTCAGCTTCCCCATCCCCCCCCCAACCACACCTTGTCCTCTGCAACCGCAGCACTGAGGGAGCCTTCCTGCTTCCCTGAAGGGAGAGCTTGGTTAGCAGAGCCTAGCGTGTCTTCTTGCTTTCCGGCCTGCAGGCCCCACCCTGCCCACTGTTGCAACCTCCATCCTACAAAGCAGCTCTCCTGTTCCATGATGCTGATGAAATATGGGAAGAAGCTGCCATCTGGGACAGAGGAGAGCTGCAAAAGGATGAGTCACGCCCAGCAGGAGCCTCCAGGCTGACACCTGGAAAGCTCCATCATTTGAACAGCTCACTGTTCAACTAGTCCAGCCCCAAAAAGGACTGCAAATCTCTATCATTTATCTATCTATCTATCTATCTATCTATCTATCTATCTATCTATCTATCTATCTATCTATCATCTATCTACCTACCTACCTATCTAACATCTATCTATCTCTATCATCACTATCCTCTCTATCCATCTATTTACTTCTACCAATTTTATCTATTTTATCTCTATCATCTCTTTCTCCATGTTCTACCACACTTATCTATTATCTCTATACTTATCTCTATGTCTCTGTCATCTATTTATCTATCCTCTATCTATCCATTCATTCACCCATGCATCCATCCCTGTCCCTCTATTTATCCCTATGATGTATCTATCTTCTCTCTCTCTCTCTCTCTCTCTCTCTCTCTCTCTCTCTCTCTCTCTCTCTCTCTCTCTCTCTCTCTCTCTCTCTCTCTCTCTCTCTCTCTCTCTCTCTCTCTCTCAGTTTAGCACTGCCAGTGCTGCTGGAATGGACAAGACATTTGAAGTGCTCATCCCTGCAAGAGAATCCTATCTACTTTGGCAATGTTCAAGCACATTTTCAAGGATTATTCTTGAAAATTCATCTTCTCCGAGTTTTGCATTACATTTTCCAGCAAACATGTTTCAGTGGAAAGTTGGCTTGTGAATAGGGGTGTCTGCAGGACATGGCCAAAAAGGTCAAGGTGGCAACTGCAACTGTGCAATCAAAGGTCTGCCTGGATTTTGTGTGCAGGGAAGGGATTTAAAAAAGGGGGGGGTCAGGGCTTTGACTGTATGGTTATAAATGTCATAGTGCCTTTTTGATACCTCTTCTCTGTGAATCCCCTGCCTTCCATTATTAAGGCTACATAATGGCCAATATTTGGAAAACTGACTTTACTATTAGCACGGTTGAATGACAAGGTATATGATCTCATCTGAGATTCAGCTTTTACCAGCTCCTAGCACCATTACTAAAACTGCACGCAGTTTTAAAGCGTAGTTAAATGGGGAGTGGGAGTCCAGAGTCTACTTGAAAAAGGGAAAGGCTGGTAATATCTTGGGAAAATCAAACACCCAAAACACTGACCCAACCCAGAGTTGTTCTATAACTGAGGAATGTTCAAAAATGGTCTAATAGCTCAGGTGCAGTTAGCATCCTGTTGTATTTGTGTGACAAAGAAAGACACTATGGATTGAAGACTAATGGAGGACTTCTTTTGAAATTGTGTGGGTGGGTGTTTAATTTCTGGATCATACAAGAAGGTTGGGTTGTGTTTGGCTTCCCCCCCCCCCCTTCTTATTGGATCAGACAATTGATCCAAGGCAGAAAAAAGAAGCATCATATAGTGCCTTCTGATGGGCGGCACTAAGTGCTGTGTCTCCGGGAATAGCACTAACTTGCTTTTAGAGCACAGCAAATGCATCAGGAATTCTCCAGGTTTCTATCTTTTATCTCTTTTCCCGCATTCACCAGAATTCACAAGTTCAATAGTTTAATGAAAAGGAGGACTAGGGGTGATCTGATAGCAGTGTTCCAATATTTGAGGGGCTGCCACAAAAAAGAGGGGGATCAACGCTATTCTCCAAAGCGCCCAAAGGCAGGACAAGAAGCAACGGATGGAAACTAATCAAAGAGAGAAGCAACCTGGAACTAAGGAGAAATTTCCTGACAGTTAATTGGAACAATTAACCAGTGGAACAACCCGCCTCCAGAAGTGGTGAATGCTCCAACACTGGAAGTTTTTAAGAAGAGACTCGACAGCCATTTGTCTGAAATGGTATAAGGTTTCCTGCCTGACCAGGGGGTTAGACTAGATGACCTCCAAGGTCCCTTCCAACTTTACTATTATGATTATAATTATGATTAGGGTTTGCTGCCTGAGCAAGTGGGTTGGACTAGAACAGGGGTGTCAAACTCAATTTCACTGAGGGCCGCATCAGCATTGCAGTTGCCCTCAGGGGGCTGGGTGGGTGTGGCCTGGGTGGGTGTGGCCTACTGGGTGGGCGTGGCTAAAGTGTGTATGGCCTACTGGGTGGGCATGGCCAGCTCTACATCATTCGCATCAAGGATGCCTATGTGGGCCTGGGCAGGAGTGGGACAGATCTGAGGGTCTCTGGCAGGAGGAGGGTCTCTGGGCCAGGGCCAAGGCAGTGGGGGCCGTTCCCTCACTGTTTCCAGGATGGCTTCGCGGGCCGCATGAAACCACTTCGCGGGCCAGATCCGGCCCCCGGGCCTTGCGTTTGACATGTCTGGACTAGAAGAACTCCAAGGTCCCTTTCAACTCTGTTATTCTGTTATAGGTCCTCCAATTCCTGAAAAACCACAGCAAATAAGCAATCTTCAGAGCTCTTCTTCTGCTGTGGTTCCCAGTGATATCACTTAAATTGTTTAGCGTGTTTAACCAAATCCAGTTTATCGCCAACAGAACACAAAAAGCTTTAATCTAGATAGAGGTCCGACGTTCAGTTTAAATGTTCCAAAATTCTCCCAATGAAATGAGAATTCAGAAGGAACGGAAGACGAATTGACATTAGGGAATTTGGACCTCGAATAAGCTGGATTTTTCCCCCATTTCTAGATGAAAATCTTCTGTGCCAAATAAATTATTAAGAGGAAGACACAGCGAAGAGGAAAGGCTGCCTGGAGAGACTGCAGATGTGGGAGGAGAGGGAACATAAGCATGAAGAACTGCGTGTTCATGGCAGAAGGTTTGGAGGATGTATAGAAGAGAAGTAAAATGAAGCATAGGAATTTGTGTAGGGTGTAGGACTTGGATACGGCTAGTCTCTAGAGAAAAGAAGGACTAGGGGTGACATGATAGCAGTATTGCAGCATTTGAGGGGCTGCCACAAAGAGGAGGGGGTCACTTTGTTCACCAGAGCACCAGAGGGAAGGATGAAAAACAATGGTTAGAAACTGATCAAAGAGAGAAGCAACCTGGAATTAAGGAGAAACTTCCTGACAGTGAGAACAATTAACCAGTGGAACAGCTGGCCTCCAGAAGTTCTGGGTGTTTCATCACCGGAGATTTTTCAGAAGAGACTGGACAGTCACTTGTCTGAGATGGTATATAGGTTCTCCTGCTTGAGCAGGGGGCTGAAGACCTCCAAGATTCCTTCCAGCTCTGCTCCACTTTATTCTATTCTATTCTATTCTATTCTATTCTATTCTATTCTATTCTATTCTATTCTATTCTATTCTATTCTATTCTATTCTATTCTATTCTGTTCTGTTCTGTTCTGTTCTGTTCTGTTCCGCTCTGTTCTGCTCTGTTCTATTTTCTATTCTATTCTATTCTATTCTATTCTATTCTATTCTATTCTATTCTATTCTATTCCATTCCATTCCATTCCATTCCATTCCATTCCATTCCATTCTATTCTATTCTCCATTCCATTATTCTATTCTATTCTATTCTATTCTATTCTATTCTATTCTATTCTATTCTATTCTATTCTATTCTATTCTATTCTATTCTCCATTTCATTATTCTATTCTATTCTATTCTATTCTATTCTATTCTATTCTATTCTATTCTATTCTATTCTTCTATTCTCCATTTCATTATTCTATTCTATTCTATTCTATTCTATTCTATTCTATTCTATTCTATTCTATTCTAATTCTATTCCATTATTCTATTCCATTCCATTCCATTCCTACTATTCTATTCTATTCTATTCTATTCTATTCTATTCTATTCTATTCTATTCTATTCTATTCTATTCTATTCTATTCTATTCTATTCTATTCTCTGAAACAGGACTGTATTTCTGGCTGGGAAAGAGCATCTTAAGAACTTAAGGAAGTGTGAGAGGATCTAAGCATTCAATAATAAAGGAATACTTTATAGGCTGATCATTCCTTGCATTAAGAGTTTTCTGTGCCTACACCCGGAGATCAGGAGCGTGCACAAGATAAGGTTCAAAAAGCCAAAATGGTGCCTCTGGGAGTGTGATACTTCCACCTTTTAAAAAGTGAAAGTATCATCTGTTGACAACCAATACAGATGCTTTTCAGTGGAAAAATCTGAACTGTCAACAATGGTGGATACTTTGATTAGAGAGATGACAGATCCGATATTTATGGTTGACTGGGGTCCCTTTATTAGACATTTTTGCACAAAATAGAAAAAAAAGATCACACTGGCTGAGGAATTCTGGGAGTTGAAGTCCGCAAGTCATAAAAGGGCCACGTTTGAAGACCCCTGACTTAAGGACTGCATCCCAAAAGTGCCTTTTCAAACAGCAACTGAACTGAAGAAGCTTCTTGGGTGAGAAGCAAAATGTCTTCAAGGAAAAACAAAGAAAGTCCAGCTGCCTCTTGAAAAAGCACCTTTGGGACAACCAGGACCTGCATGACTGAGTATCTCCACAGACACTTCAGACCTGTGGTTTTGATGAATATAAAAAAATGGGATAGTAGAAAAAGTGAGCTTTTTTGTAATAAAAATAAGAGATAACTTTGCAATCATAGTAGTATTCCAAAGAAAATTGGAAGCTTCTTGGTTTCTATTTCTTCTTATCCTTCCTTTATTGCAGTTTTCTTTTCTCTCTCTCTCTCTTTTCTTTGTTCTCTTTATTCTGTGTTAACTTTCTGTTGGTTTTTATGTTCTTTTGATGTAAAATTTATATGAAAAATAGAGATGCTTCTCAAGACATGGGGATGTTACGCTGTGCTCTGGCTGCCTCACCTATGAATAATTCAGTAATCTGTATTTTTCTTTTGACAGAAAGCACTTCCATTAACCAGTTAACTTGCTCTCTAGATATTTCCAATTAAAAACAAAAATTGTATTACTCTTGACACAGCATCATAAATCTGGCTAGCTCACAACTGTTCTCAAGAAAACATCAAAATGATTTTTTTCCAAATCCCTTTACAGACTCTTTCTCAGTCCTTGGCGACCGATATTTGATATTTTTTTGCATATAGAAGACAAAAAGGCAAAAGTTGGAAGTTTTTATTGCAATTATTATTATTATTATTAATTTTATTTGTATACCGCCCTTCTCCCGAAGGACTCAGGGCGGTGAACTGGGCAATACATGTTAAAAAGACAGAATACAAAAATTAAAAAAGATTAAACAAGTGCCCAAAACTCTTAAATAGATTAAAACACATTTAAAAATAATAAAAACCCAACCCCCTCCCATCAGGCCAGGCCAGCTTGTTCAAAGAGATACGTCTTTAGATTGCGCCAGAAGGAGCGAAGGTCGGGCGCCAGAGGCCATTGACAGAGGCCATTGCAGCACAACCCATTTTAGGCTTTCTTCAAAGATTACACAATCTGCATTAGCACAACTTTTGTTTCTGAGCCAAGCACAAAGTGCTGAGCACAGTATTGAAAAGCTCTAAAACATTAAAGCCTCAGGTATCTAAATCCAGGCAAGTGACTATTTTGTGTTTTTTTCCCCTCTAAAATATTAATTGGTAACCAATATCGCATAGAATATAGACTGCCGGAGGAATCTAAAGAATTTAAGCTGATTTCTATGTACTTAAGCACAGCCTGAAGACTTTAAAAATCGTTCAGGGAGTGTTCAGCGCATCTGATCTTAAACCTAAGAGTTGTTCTTTGTTTTCGTGTTGTTTCACACCAAACATCTGGAAATTTTGGTACCACTGCAAACCACTGCAAAACTGTTGACTGGACAACCATTTGGCTGGTATGGCATAAGATTCCTGCCTTGAGCAGGCGGTTGGACTAGAAGACCTCCAAAGTCCCTTGCAGTCCTACGACTCCGTGAAAAGTGAGTGTAACTTAGTGCTCAGACTTCTCTGAAGCTCAAATTTTCCTTGCAGACTCAAAGGTGTATTTTTCATGGGGGGGGGGCAACTGGACTTTCTTGTTTTTCTTTTAAGACATTTCGCTTCTCATCCAAGAAGCTTCTTCAGCTCTGATGTCAGAGCTGAGGCAAAACTCACTTAACAACTGTCGCACTTAGCAACAGAAATGTTGGGTTCAGTTGTGGCCGTAAGTTGAGGACTATCTGTATAGATTTACACTAACAGTAATGTTGGAAATCTGAAAACTCCTTTCCACCTTCCTCCCTTTATATTTATGAGAACTAGAAAGGATCAGTTCTGAGACACTTTCTCCGATTATATTTCTATCCTGGACTCAAATTTCAGCTTGCTTGCTTGCTTGCTTGCTTGCTTGCTTGCTTGCTTGCTTGCTTGCTTGCTTGCTTCCTTCCTTCCTTCCTTCCTTCCTTCCTTCCTTCCTTCCTTCCTTCCTTTTCTTCCTTCCTTCCTTCCTTCCAGGTTATCACTACAACCCCTTTTTATAGCAAGGATTCAGTCACATGGATACTATCTTGACTTTTTCAAGCCCTCCTTGCAGACACCTTGAACTTATCCCAATCACCAGAATGTTGTCCTACCTCATTCCCAGTAAAAGCAAAGAACGGTGAGATCTTTTTCTCACTCTAAAACTGCAACTTTAAAGGAAAGGTCTAAAGCAAGGGCATCTAACCTTGGCAACTTTAAGACCTATGGACTTCAACTCCCAGCATTCCACAGCACAGAATTCTGGGAATTGAAGTCTACGGGTCTTTTAAATTCCAAGATTGGACCCCCCTGGTCTAAAAACTCAAGCCAGGTTCATACTGTCTGGATAGCCCTTGGCAGTGAAAGCAGGAGTCCCCACCTCCCTCACATTCAGCTCCAATCGAGATTTGATTTTTTTTTTATCATTACTGTTCTTTCTACAAATCAAGGTCCTTCTTCACCTGCAGGCAGGCTGTGACAGCAGAGGGCAGATTAATGTTCTTTGGGGTGATGACGGGACTTGCGAAGTATGTTCACTCTTCATCTTCATCTATTCTCAAGAGTGAATATATTTAGGTCCCTGAGAAGTTCCTCATAGGACCTTGTTTCCAGTCCCCACAAGCTCTGTTAGCACACAGCACATGTGGGAGAGTCTGGTGGAAAAAGGTGGTAGAGGAAAAAACACCCCAAGGAGAGAAGGTTTTGTTTTTTTTTTTTAAAAAACATGAGGACGAAAAAAAAGCTTATTTCCTTGAAGGTAATAATTTTAGCCAAGTGTCAACAGGTGTTTGGAGGCCTAAGACTAAGTGTTCCTTTCCCACTTTTTCTGTTGGCTTCTGCTCCCTCCACCCTATTTGTTGATTTTCTTTGGCACCAATTCTTTTTTTCCACCCCGGGGAACTGACTCCATCTGTTGCTTCAGATCCAATGCTCAGCTCCAGCCTGTCTCTGCTTCCAAACTGCCAAAGAGGGAGAATTGTTTTATGAAGCAATTTCAGAGAGCTCTGACTTTACTACTTCTGGGTGTGCTTTTTGTCTCTGCTGTAGTGAGACCGAGAGATGTGGACTGTGTCCTCATTTGCACCTAAACACAGCAGAGTCATACCTTGGCAACCTTGTCCCACAGGAGCCTGCCTTTCACGTTGCACCTCTGAGTAAGAGAGGCTTCTTCCATCCTTAGCTGTACCAGGGTGAAAGTAGCGCCCTCCTCCTGATTTGAGTGCCTCCAAGGACAGCCTTAAAGTGTATAAATCTATTTGGTTTTGTATCCCCTTCAGCTTAGAGGGAAGCCAGAAAACTGGCAATAGCCAGGAACAGAAGCAATAGAGACAGGAGAGAGATTGGTAATTGGGGGCAGCCAATTTCATGCTGGTATCATTTTTTTGCTAAATCAAGGATGGGTGAAGAACACTTCAAAAGGCTAGAAATGATGGTACCCTGGAGCAGCAGTTGATAAAATTCTTACCAAGAGATTCTGCAAGTGGTCAAAGGAGGGAGAGAAGGGTTGATGGATTGATGGATGGATGGATGGATGGATGGATGGATGGATGGATGGATATACATGACAGATAGATAGATAGATAGATAGATAGATAGATAGATAGATAGATAGATAGATAGATAGATAGATAGATAGATAGATAGATAGAGATAGATAGATAGAGATAGATATATAGATATAGATATAGATATAGATATAGATATAGATATAGATATAGATATAGATATAGATATAGATATAGATATAGATATAGATATAGATATAGATATAGATATTATATATTGTAGATTGCTCTGGCAGTAAGAACAATTAGTCAGTGGAATAACTTGCCTCCCAGAGGTTTTCAAAAATAAATTGGATAACCATTTGATTGACATGGTATAAGTCTTCTGCCTTGAGTAGAGGGTTGGACTAGAAGATCTCAGAGGTCCCTTTCAGCCCTATGATTCTGTGATAGATAGAGATTAATCAATTGATCAATCCATGGGTAGATAGGCAGATTTTTTTTTCTTCCTTTCAATTGTTTCCAATTCTCACAGACTGCATGGTTAACTCCCTACCGTTTTCTAGGCAGCATTTCCCGAAGTGGCTTGCCCTTGCCTCTTTCCTTGGGCTGAGGGGGAGGGACTGGGCCAAGGCCACCCAGCCGGCTTCGTACTGAAGGTGGAGCTAGAATTTGTGGTCTCTAGCCTGTTGCTTTAACCACTACACAATAATTAGGCAGAAAAGGTAGCTTATGGGTGGACAGTGGATGAGTGTGTGAATGTGGGAGAGAACAGATGGACAGATGGAAGAATATAGAGGTAGATACTTTTTTTAGAGTCATAGATCTGTACAAAAACAGTATGTGACTTAATCTGCAGCCCATTCAATAGACAATCTTAGCTGTAAAACCTGACAAGTCCAAACGTAATAAAACCAGGAAACACGTAATAATATTAGTTAATTAATACAGAACACTATGTAAATACAATAAAAGAAAAGAAGTCTCAAAAGCTACAATAACTAAAGTGATAAAGAAGTACGTAGTACAAAAAGACAACTGGGCTAGCTTAAACAAATTCAGCAAACCACAGAATTGAAGAAGAAAATACACACAAAAAAACACCCCCAGTTACATCAATTAGCAAATAACATTAACCGTCACTGGTCCATTCTGTTTGGGTTCTGCAGCAGGCATTTAAACCAACTAAGCCACTTATCAGCCAGCAGGCACTGAAAATAAAACGAAGGGGGTTTATACATTTCACGGTATCAACAGCTGGAAATGCTGACGGAGGCCAAGCATCATATAATTTCAATGATTATGCTGGCTCAGGAATTCTGGGAGTTGAAGTCCACAAGTCATAAAAGGGCTAAGTTTGAAGACCCCTGCACTATACTAACAGTGTGGGCTCAGCTGCTCTCTGCCCCCCATGCCCAGGACAACACGCAGGCCTTCAAGCTTTCTGAAAGGTGAGCAGCGTCACTCAATGGATGAAGACCCAATTACAGCTAGTCCTCGATGTGCGACGACCATTGAGCCCAAAATGTATATTGTTAAGCAAGACAGTTGTTAAGTGAGTTTTGCCCCATGTTATGACTTTTCTGGCCACCGTTGTTGAGTAATCCACTGCATTTGTTGAGTTAGTAAGACAGTTGTCCAGTGAAACTGGCTTCCCCATTGATTTTGCTCGTCAGAAAGTCACCAGAGCAGATCATGTGATCCAGAGAACCTGCAAACCATCATACACATGAGCCTGTTGCCAAATATCCAAATACCAAATATCCAAATCCAAATACCAAATGTTGAGACTTTAGAAAGAGTAC
Source organism: Vipera ursinii (assembly GCF_947247035.1). Lineage (NCBI taxonomy): Eukaryota > Metazoa > Chordata > Lepidosauria > Squamata > Viperidae > Vipera > Vipera ursinii. The sequence continues at coordinate 7,794,287 of NC_139524.1, read as the reverse complement.
AGAGAAGAGCAACAAAGATGATCGGGGGACTGGAGGCTAAAACATATAAGGAATGGTTGCTGGAATTGGGTATGTGTAGTTTAACGAGGAGAAGGGTGAGGGGGGATAGGATAGCAATCTTCCAGTATCTCAGGGGCTGCCACAAAGAAGAGGGAGCCAAGATATTCTCCAAAGCACCCGAAAGCAGGACAAGAAGCAATGGATGGAAACTAGTCAAGGAGAGAAGCAACCTAGAACTAAGGAGAAACTTCCTGACAGTTAGAACAATTAATTGGTGGAAGTCTTTAAGAAGAGACTGGACAGCCATTTGTCTGAAATAGAATAGGGTTTCCTGCTTGAACAGGGGGTTGGACTAGATGACCTCCAAGGTCCCTTCCAACGTTGTTGTTGTTGTTGTTATTAATAATAATAATATTTTGATCATTTGACCATGGGGAGGCTGCAATGGGCATAAATGTGAAAAACTGTCATACGTCACCTTTTTCAGTGCTGTTAGAGATTTGAATGGTCACTAAATGAATGATTGCAAGTGGAAGACTTCCCAACGTACTTGCTACCTGTTAACAGATTACCTGCAAATGTGGACTTTGTAGGGCCAAATACACAGGTAGTCCCTGACTTCCAACAATTCACTTAGTGACCGTTCAAAGTTACAATGGCACTAGAAAAAGTGACTTTTGACTGTTTTTTTCAGATTTATGACCATTGCAGCATCCCCATGGTCACGTGATCAAAACTGGATGTTTGGCAACTGACTCATATTTATGACGGTTGCAGTGTCCCGAAGTCACATGATCCCCTTTTGCAACCTTCTGACAAGCAAAGTCAATGGGAAAAGCCAGATTCATTTAACCACCCTGTTACTCACTTATCAACTGCAGTGATTCACTTAATGACCATGGCCATAAAAGTCATAAAGTGGGGCAAAACTCACTTAACAAATGTCTCGCTTAGCAACAGAGATTTTGGGCTCAGTCATGCACGTAAGTTGAGGACTGCCTGTAATGAAATATGGGACTCATTTACACAAAACACTGCATGTTTTTTTTAAAACAGGATAATTACACAAATGTTAAACATAGACACATACTACAGGTGGTTCTCGACTTATGACCATTTGTTTTTCACACAGCTGTTGCAGCATCCCTATGGTCACAAGATCAAAATTCAGATGCTTGCCAACCGTTTTTTTTGTTGTTGTTGTTGCATATCTGGGTGTCAATCACCCTTTGTAGCCTTCCCAACTGGCTTCTAACAAGCAAAGTCAATGGGGAAGCCAGCTTTGTTTAACAACTGCATGAATCCCTTAACAACTGCAAAGATTTGCTTAACAACTGTAGCAAAAAGGTTCTAAACTGGGTCACTTAACAACTGCCTTGCTCAGCAATGGAAATTGTGGGCTCAGTTATCAAGAACTATGCATATTTCTGTTCAATAAGAGCTATCTGTTTTTTAAAACGATACACAACATTTTTCTCCTTTGTTGCATTTTCCCCAGTTTTTTTTTAAAAAAACAGCTTCTTTGTGTGCATTTCTCTTTTCTTTGACAATGCATCTTTTCCTATTATAATTCATCTTATGTTTTTCTCTTTTTTCTTTTTTTGTCATTATTTTAAAAGCGATTTTAAGAAAGGTGAGCCAAGTAGGCAGGCAGCATTTCCCAGAGGCGACTTAAATTCCCTTCCATTCTGCAATTCTTGCAGTTGGGACCCTGTTATTTGGCACACTTAACAAATTGGTTAATTCCCCCAGTGATGGATTCCAGCACTTAACTCTTTCTGGAAAGGCAAATAGATCTTGGAGGCTGGAATCCAAAGACCGAAGAGACTTAAAGCAAGAATGGCTAAGGGAGGGTATTTTTTTTTAAAAAAAATGTCCAGGGAAGTACATTATCTTGTCTCTTGGCCACTGAGCACTGACTCCTCTAAGCTAAATCTTTTCTGGAAAGAGAGCCAAGCCAGGGCCAGGTAAAAACTGACTTGTCATTGTCCCTCTCTTCTCCAAGGACTGAGTCCAAACTCTGCACACACAAAGAACATCTCCCCTTTTTCTCATAAAACAATCAAATGGCCGTAAACATGATTCAGGGCTTAGGAGGAGCAAAAGCGGAGACTCAGCCGTAGGTGCCAAAGGGAGATCAGCCTTTTTTTTTTCTCGCCAGACAAGGTCATCTCCGAAGACCGCTGCGGCAAGGCCCAACCGATGCCCTGTGATGCCATTCTTCACAAAAGGAAGCAGAGGAGGTTGCATGCTGTCGTGGCAAAGCCAGGTGAGATGGGGCTTTAGGGTTTGAAAGATGCAGGCAACCAGAGCCTCTTGTGAATAGCAAAAGTCAGCAGCTTTATTGTCCAACACCTATGTTACAAGAATCTCCCCCAGACTGCTTCCCTTCCCCTAGGAATGCTGAGACGAGGCTTCATGGATATTGAGGGAGGTCCAGCTTATGCTGCTTGCAGCTGTGCAACGACTCCAAGCTAAGCCCTCGCTTGACCCCCTCAGTTTCCCAACAAGGCCCCTGGCGCTGGCTTGTAAAGATTAGGCCTTAGTGCAAAGGTTGAGCCCTCTCAAATGTGCTTTATTCAAAAGGGATGGTTAAAGGCAAAACACACACAAAGCAAGACAGGGAGAGTAACACAACGAGCTGAGGCAGACAAGGAAAACGTTGGAGGAAAGGAGAAACCAGGACCATCTTGAGACCTCCAGAAAAGGACCTTCATTTCACTGAAGGCAAAAGAGACCTAGGAGTAAGAAGCCAGAATATAAAGCACGCAGCGGGGAAGCAAAAGGATCTAGTCATTCTTCACTCTCCCCCACACTCTCTGTGATGCGGGCGGGCAATGTTCCCGCCAGGCTGATCAAGCTTTAATGAGGCAGCTTTCCTGACCAGCTGCTCTCTGCCGATCTAAAGAGAACGGGGAATTTTTAATTTGCCTTTCTAGTCTCACCTTGAGAAGAAAGGAAAATAGCAGGCTGGTAAAAGAAGCTTGACTGCAAAGAAGCATCACCCCAGTGAGGATGCATTGGTGCCCTGAAGGCTCCCAGTCCTAAAATTCAATTCATCAGAATGAAAAGGATAGAGGTCAAGTCCTCTCACCCAAGAACCCTTTGGCCAAATTCTAGAGTTCTGGAGACTAAATCCTAGAGTTCTATATATGCTCAGAGGCACTCCTGTGAAGACAATAGCTTTCTGGAGTTCCTTTTTCTTTGTTAAGATTCCTCTTCTGCCTCTCCTCTGGAACCTCAAGATAACTGTAATTAAAACTGTGCAATCATCTTTGGAATATGGTTGTCTCTAGCCCTGCAACCATCCAGACCTTTTTTGAATGCACTCCAGAGATCCAGATTAAATCCTTTTAGTTCCTGGCATGTCAAGTTGCCCTGCCTCATGAAAATGAAATAGTGGTACAGCATAGATGTATTCTGAATCACCCAATATGGAACTCTGCCCAGTTTCTGAAGCTCCTGAGTTGAAATGCAAATATCAAATTGTTAGAGTTAAATTATTACATTGATTCAAGGGTTTGTCTTCCTAGTAAATATTCAAAAGATCAGCCCGATAGTTTGTAATGATTTCCTCAAGCTTATTTTTTTAAGATTATAATTGTCAGAAGATACAAATGTGTGATTTGATGCTGAACTTTTCTTCACAGAATTATGTAAAAAAAGATGCTCTGTGGTTCAACAAAGCTTGTATATTTCCTTGTGAAATTTGTTTGGAAACAGATTCTCTGTATCCTAAATGTTAGTAACCGTTTGTGGGGAAAGGAACAACTCTGATAGCTTCCTTCGTTAATTGGATCAAAAAGAGAATTTCAGTATGAGTAATTAAAACTACACAAATGGAATCCAGGCTCCTACACAGCTATTAAAAACAGACAACTTTTCCCTGACATTTGGCTTTCCTATTTATTCCACTACCTACTCACCAGAAGTGTTTTGTATAATATCAGAATTATTTTCCAGTTGATTTTCTCAGAGTCTCAAACATTGCACTGATGATGTTAGTCAGCTAATCAAATATCCGCAAGCAAACAACCAAGTTCTGAGCAGCAAGGAGTCCACCAACTTTTCCTCTTCCCCACCCGATTTAGAGGAGGTTAGTTAAAATCCAGGCCAGATCCTAAAGCTAAAACTCAAATACTTTGGCCACCTAATGAGAAGCAAGGACTCACTGGAGAAGAGCCTGATGCTGGGAAAGGTTTAGGGCAAGAGAAGAAGGGGATGACAGAGAAGGAGGTGGCTGGATGGAGTCACTGAAGCAGTAGGCGTGAGCTTAAAGGGACTCCAGAAGATGGTAGAGGACAGGAAGGCCTGGAGGAACGTTGTCCATGGGGTCGCGATGGGTCGGACACGACTTCGCAACTAACAACAACAACTTAAAATCCAGGTGGTTCCAGATGGTTCCAGGTATATAATGTAAGCAGTCAGACAGAGACAGTAGATCAGAGACGGAGAAAGAGAAAGGAGAAAAAGTGAGAGGGAAGGAAGGAACAAGAAATGGAGGGGGACAGAAGGGAGAAGGGAGAGGGAGAAGGAGAAGAAGGAGAGGGAGAGGGATAGGGAGAAGAAGGAGAGGGAGGTTAGGATGACAATAGAAGCTATGGAGCCTTAATGGCAAAGAAGCTTGAGCTGCCCCATAGCAGATGGTCCTTCTGGATGTTTTCCATTCAACCCCAAAGAGAGGGTAATTTTTAAAAAGCCAGGAGATTCATAGATAGCCTTCAACCACTTTCTCGCTTCACATGGAAGAACAACATGCCACCCCAGAGAATGTCTCCAAAATGTTCAACTCCTTTTGAGAGAAATGTAAAAAGGACAACCTCTTTCATCCAACCTCATGAGACCAGGTCAACATAAAAATGCAAGGGGTGGGGATTCCCTCCCTCTAAAGCTATCTGAAATACTTCCATGAGACGCTCTTTCTCCACCGTGCATATTGTGTCTTCTATTCATTTGAGAGGTCCCACCTTAAAGAAGATGCTCCTGTAAATAGACATTCCAACTATAGTTTTGAATAAATAATTCAAATAATCCATACTTGCTTACTGATGGGTTTTTTTAAAAAATAGAAGCAGGTTTAGTTTTAATTGTTTAACCATTTTTGTCACGTTTGTAGGCGACAAAAGCTGCTGCAGCCAAAAGTTTATTTTTCGTTAAAAGAAAAAAAAAACATTGTGGCACTTGTCCCCCGAGATTAACAGGTGACCTTTCTCCAAGGCATTGTGGCCCTTTCACTGAACTCCACCACTGAGCTGCTGGGAAAATGCACCAAATTGCAGCGCCGTAGCTTAAGAGCCTGGTGCTGGCATCTCAACGCATTGTGCAGCAGAGCTTAGCAAGCAGCAGAGAAGCAGCAAATAACACACCCATCTTCTCTCTAAAAATCCAGATACACTGGTGTCCTTTTTACAAAAAAAAAAAAAAAACTGTGCTCCAAGCTGCCTGCTTTGGCCAGATATTAGCTTAAAGCCCCCCACCCCACCCCGGTGTATCTTTGCTCTCCAAACCGTTATCCTGGATGAGCTTTTAGGGACTTGGTGGAGCTTTCCTTCATTCTCTGTAGCCACTCCACCCTGCTGCCTCAGCAAATTTTCTCCAGTCCCCGCCAGCCCTGATGCGCTCCTACCCATCCAGAAAGAGAATCGTAATAATAATAATGATGATGATGATGATGATGATGATGATAGTAATAATAATAATAATAATAATAATAATAATAATAATAATAATAGTAATAATAGTAATAGTAATAATAATAATAATAAAAATACAGCTCACAAAAGAAGAAATACTCCTCACCCAACAGGAGCCGACGTCTCCTACCCCAAACAGCCAACTCTCCGTGCAGTTGTTCCTCGGTTGTTTCTCCTCCTGTTTTTCAGCCGGCGGCTGTTCAGATGGAGCAGCCCGGGGGGGGGGGGGAGATTAGGAGGAGTAAATCTCCCGGAGAGGATCAACCCACTGAGGATGCGCGCCCAGGTAAGGCGAGAGGGAAAGATCGAGGAGGAAGTCCATCCGCTCGGTGGAGAGCAAACGGGAGATTTTTCCCCCCTGGTCGGATCCACTCCCACGCCACCCACTCAGCTGATGGGGGAGAGGGCGGGTGGGCGGAGGGGGACACAAAGAGGCTGCCCGGCAGATCGGAGGAGTGGGAAGCGATAGCAGATGCGCAGCCTTCGACTTCGGCGGGGCATTTGGTGGTGCTCAGCGTGGGAGGCATGGCGGAGAGAGACAATAGACTGTAGGAGAAAAGGAAGGTGTTTGAGTACATCAGCCATTCTGGCTCTTCTCTTTAGCCCGTGCTCGTCTTCAAAGGGAAGCAGGGAAATACTCCTGCGGAATGTCTTGGGAAAGAATGTCAACTAGCCAAGCTTTTTTATTTTATTTTATTTTATTTTATTTTATTTTATTTTATTTTATTTTACTTTATTTTATTTTATTTTATTTTATTTTACTTTATTTTATTTTACTTTATTTTATTTTATTTTATTTTATTTTATTTTATTTTATTATTTTATTTTATTTTATTTTATTTTATTATTTTATTTTATTTTATTTTATTTATTAGCCCACTGCTCCTTGGTGGAGCAGTGGGCTAATGCCTCCTTAAGTAACACCAGCTGCCTGCAATCAGCGCAGGTTCGAGTCCCACCAGGCTCAAGGTTGACTCAGCCTTCCATCCTTCCTTGGTAGGTAAAATGAGGACCCAGATTGTTGGGGGCAGCAATAAGCTGACTTTGTAATAATGCCGCTTGGGGTGTGTGTGTGAAAGCCCTAATAAGCAGGCATATACATAGAATGAAGGCTACTGCTAAGCTTGTAAGCCGCCCTGAGTCTTCGGAGAAGGGCGGGATATAAATGGAATTAAAATAAATTTTAAAAAAAATAAATTTATTTATTTAGATTTATATACCGCCCTTTCTCAAAGGACTCAGGGCGGTTTACAGGGCATTTAAAAGAAAGTCAATACAAACGTTAAAACAAATTTAAAAAGATTAAATAAAACCCTGAGAAAAATAAAAAAAACCCAGTTAAAATTAAAATTAAAAAATTCTCAGCCTGGGCCAGAGAGCTCGAAGAGCCAGGTCTTGAGGTGGAGGCAAAGCTGAGGGATGGGGGGGTACGAGGGGTGCGCCTGTTCTCTTTTCTCTTTCCTTATGCCCAGTGCTTTTTTTTTGTAAAAGAAAAAGGTGCCGGAACTCACACATGTCATACAACCTGCCTTGCCTATACATATACATAGAATGAAGGCTACTGCTAAGCTTGTAAGCCACCCTGAGTCTTCGGAGAAGGGCGGGATATAAATGGAATTTTAAAAAAAACTTGTTAAAGATTGTATGATAAAATGGGCCCAGAATATTCAAGAACCAATAACGATGGATACTTGGGAAACAATCTGGGTCAGAAATGTAAAATTTACACAGGCACAAAATTTAAGAGAGAATTTTTATAAGATATTTTATAGATGGCATTTAGATCCTAAGAAATTGGCATGTATGTATCCAAATTATCAGCCTAAATGCTGGAGGTGTGGTTGTGATGATGCAACGTATTATCATATATGGTGGACTTGTAAAAAAGTTAAAGCTTTTTGGATTAAAATTTGGTGGACTATACAGAAGATATTTAAGAAAAAGATAAAGTTTTCTCCACAATTATTTTTGCTGGGTATTACTATAGACTGTACTGCTATAGAAACTAAATTGATGTTGAATTTAATAACGGCAGCAAGACTTTTGGTAGCGCAATATTGGAAGAAGGAAGATTTGCCTACTATAGAAGAATGGGCTTTAAAAGTTTCGAACCTGGCAGAAATGGCAAAAATCTCAGCATATCTGAAAGACCATTCGCAACAAAGATATATCTTGGAATGGAGAAGATGGATTGATTACATTCAGAATAAATATGGGACCAAAAAGTTTCATTTAGCATTTGAATAAGTATTAGATTTACAAGATTTATTATTATTTAGTTACTTTTAAGGAGAGTTAAAGTGCGATAGGATTTAAAGTGTTATTATAGTTAGTTAGCATATTATAGTTTAAAATTGTTAGGGTCAATACCCTGTATTACGCTCTGGGAAGTTGGGGGGGGAGGGGAGGGAGGGGAAATTGGGTGGGGGTGGGGGAGGGGTGGGTCTTATGTTTATAATGTATCTGTAAAACTTTTTAATAAAAAAACAGATCATTTGGTGACCTTTCAAAGTTGCAACGGCACTGAAAAAACAGTCATTTTTCACACGGCCTTTGCAGCGTCCCCGTGGATACTTGATCAAAATTCAGACGGTGGGCAACTGGCAAGCACTTATGACGGTTGCAGTGGTCATGTGATCACCTTCTGTCAAGGAAAGTCAGCGGGGAAGTTCAATTCACTTTACAGCCATGTCACTAACTAAACAACTGCAGTGATTCACTTCACCACTGTGGCAAGAAAAGTCATAAAATGCGACAAATTTCACTTAACAACTGTCTCATTTAGCAACAAAAATTTGGGGCTCAATTGTGATCGTACCTCGTGACTTCCAACCTTCATTACAAGTACAAACAAATTTGTTAACTATTCATGATCTCTAAAGTTATAATCACTTATCTCTTCATTCCATGTCCCATCTTTCATCTAAAAAAATCCATAAACATTATCTTTTCATTCCTGCTGTCAACAAACAGTCCATAAAGGGTAACTTCCATTTCTAGTCTGTTGTATCTTCTAAAAATCTCCTTTTTCTGTTGGCCTTCTCTAGCCATTAACAGCCCACTCACCCTTTACTTGTTTTTATTTTGCTTGTATCCCACAATCATCTTTTATTTATTTATTTATTTGATTGATTGATTTTATATACTGCCCTATTCCCGAAGGATTCAGGGCAGTTTACAGGGCGAATTAAAACAATACAAATAAATACAATTAAAATAGAATTAAATTAAGATTAGCCCACAATTAAAACAAGTTAAATTTAAAGTTAAATTAAAACCCCCTCAGTCCAGGCCAGAAAGATCAAATAACCAAGTTTTCAGGTCCCGGCGAAATGAGCGAAGGTCCGGGGCAGTCCGAAGTTCCACCGGCAGTTCATTTTTTAATCATTGTTTTTGTAACAATTGTAAGCAGCATCCAGATTTTTTTTTAAAAAAAATGAGCAGTGCATAAATCATGTTAATGATGAAAATGAATGCAGAAATCTATGGGATTTAGAGAAAATCCTATTCTCTGAACTACAGGAGTAAATGTTTTGCTTTCAGTCAATCATGAAAAGAGAGCAGAGAGGCTAATGCATTTCTTGATAAGTTGTAATAAAGAAACTTGGAGAGTCAGTGGGTGGGATTGGATGGTAATTACCACCCTTTTAACCTGATAACGTGGTCCAGATTGTCCTTTTGCCTAAACTTTACACCCACATCAGCCACGTCTAAGATAATAAGCAGCATCAAGTTATAGCCTTCATTGTTATATCCAAACCCTCTGTGGCTGCTTCACATAGATGTCTAAATGCTACATCTTTTCTAATGACCTTATCCGACAAATCTTGGCAACAAGTTAAGAGTCTCTAATCTCTCCAATGAAATATGTCAAATAAAAAGGATTACCTATCCTAACCTCAGCTAAAATTAGACCTGCTTTTTGCCTCTTCTAGGCATAGATGTTCTCATGACTGGATGTAGCTACATACACACAGACACAGACACACATGCACAGAGAGCTCCCCTCTCGTTCCTGGACCTGAAACATTACGTTTGTATTCCCCCCATCCAGATATTTTCTAGAACAGTATATTTTACACACACACACATAACTGTAAGAAAAGCAGCTGGTGCTAGAATAAGTGAAGAAATAAGATCACCATAAATTTTGCAGAATTCCCTAGGTAGATGGGTGTCTACGTACATTTGTTAAATAAATAAAGAATAAATTGATGGTTCCTGTTTTTTATTTGATTAACTGCCATTGAGTTACGGTCGAATTTTAGCTATCCCAGAGATAAATTTTCTGTTCCCAACCTGGTCCTCCCAGTTTTCTCACGGTCACCTCAAGTTACTGCCTCATGCTTTCCATTTTTAACTCCAATTTTCTTTCTAAGAAAATTATGGACAACTCCAAGTGATGTTTTTTACCCATTTACTGCATGTTAATATTCGAAAGCCATCAATATTATTTTGATTGCTAATCTTTAAGGAAACAGAGATTGTAGGAGCCCCTTTCTCCCACCACCTTTCCTGTTGGCATTTTGCTTGCTCTGGTATTAATTTGACAGGACCATCCTGTCAAAGAATCCTGTGTTATTCCCACCAAAAGAAATTTATGATTCTCAGGCCCTAAGAACTGAGAAAGACACTTCTGAGCAGTTTCCTTTATTGTTCCCCACCAGTAGACAGAATCTTGCCAAACTAAAGCAACTACTTGCATCATTAAATATATTCTTTGAGAATTGCTAGGGAGGAGCCATCTTAACTCTCTTCCTCCCAACCAAATGATCTAAACTTTGCTGTCTCTCGGCCCTCTGGAATTCAGCTCCTCTCTCCTGGGAATCCAGACTACATTCCACCACAATGACATTAATAATACAAATACAGCAACTTCATTTCCCCTGCTTGTATAAATAGAGTGCTTTTTTAAAAAAAAAACTAATATCTTGCAAATAGAATCAAAGGGCCCATACTCAAATATTTATGGTAACAAATCCAACCTGTGATGACATCTCCACTCCACCTCCAGGCATAAAAGCTGCTGGGAGGAAAACAATTTTTTTAAAGAGAAAATAGCATCAGCAGGATGATTAAGAGGAGGTGTTATGTGCTTCATGAGTAAAGCAGTTGTCATATTCCAAGAATATAACACCCATACATATCGCATCAATGCTGGAGTCACTTGTGCATATCTTAGTTAAAAATTGCTGCATGTATTTCCACAAATCTGGGAGGGCTACAAAACATATTCGGTGTATATAAATTCAATGCAGTCTATTCTGCTTTTAGGTCCCTTAATATTTAGACCTTTTATGCAAAGTAGGCACTAACTTGCCCTCTGGGTTCCAGATAATAAAGTAGAGTAAAGAATAATTAGAATAGGATAGGATAGGATAGGATAGGATAGGATAGAATAGAATAGAATAGAATAGAATAGAATAGAATAGAATAGAATAGAATAGAATAGAATAGAATAGAATAGAATAGAATAGAATAGAATAGAATAGAATAGAATAGAATTTATTTGGCCGTGTGATTAGACACACAAAGAATTTGTGCAGATGTCAGCATTGAAGGAGATTCTGTGACTGTCCCATCAACAACATCCTGAACTGTGCTGTGTTTGAAGAACAGAGAAGAAGCTGCTGAAATCAAATTGGATCAAATTTCCACTGATCTGTGGAACCCCTTTGTTTATCTGAGCAGAATGAGTATTATGCTTGCACAGCTGTTTGCCCCCCCACAAGAAAAAAACAAAAACAAATACATTTTTACTTGCCCTTAAAAACATTTCTTAGGGAATGTATACAGCAATGGTAAAATTAGCTGTAATGAAGCAACAATGGCTTCTATATGTATTGTATATTATTGTATATTATGCAACCAGGCAAATATAAGAATTTAGAGAAGTATTTTTAAGGAGAAAAAGAATTGACTTAAAAATGAAGTTAGAAACACAAAAATTTAAATGTCTAATAAATACTGAACTTAAGAGTATAACAAAGAGAAGTTGGAAAGTAATATATGTCTAACCATCTTTTTACTAGTTTTTCTTCTCTTTTTTTATTTTGAACAACAAATATTGGAGATTTCAGCATTTAGCTCAGAGATTAAAATCCTTTGACATATTATTAAAATAATTTAACATATTTTTTTCTTCAGGGTTAATTTCTCATCTCTGATATACAGAACACTAATGGTACAATCTCAATAATACATTAGTCGATTCATTAGATTTCTGTACTATTTTTTCTGTTTTTCCTTTTGTCGCTCATTCACCTTTTTTAAAAAAAAGAATACTTCTCTGTTATACATCACTCTTTTCCAATCTGAGTTACCAATTAGATAATGAGACGCACAGCTTATAGCCTTTATCACAAATTTTAGTGCTTTCCAGTCTATCTTTGAAGAAATGTGTTGGAAAAACAAAAATGAAGGGCTTCTTGAGTAATTAGAATAGTTCTTTGCCTCTTAGCCTGGTAAATTTGTGAAGAACAACAATGCAGCTAGAGATTTGTGAACGCCTCAGATTTAATCTTGCTGATGGCACAAGGATATCCAAGGCCATGGGTTAGTTAGACTAACTATAGAATCTGTAGAAATAAGATTCTGATTTGCTTCATAATCTTCTGCCTTTTCCATTTAATGCTAGAAATTTTATGATGCCTAACAGCTGAGAACCGGCACAGAATTTGAAAAATGTACAGGCTGTTCTCAATTTACAACAGTTCATTTAGGGACCGTTTAAAGTTACAAGGACACTGAAAAAGGTGACTTATGACCGATGTTCACACTTACAGCCGTTGCAGCATCCCCATGGTCACGTGATCAAAATTCAGACCTTTGGCAACCGACTCATATTTATGACGGTTGCTGTGTCCCTGGGTCATGTGATCCCCTTTTGAGAACTTCTGACAATCAAAGTCAATGGGGAAGACAGATTCACTTAAGGACTGTGTTACTAATTTAACAACTGCAGTGATTCACTTAACAACTGTGGCAAGAAAGGTCACAAAATGGGGGAAAACTCACTTAACAAATGTCTCCCTTAGCAACAGAAAGGACAACCTCTCTTTCAGATCACTGTCTAAAGACAATGAGTTGGCCATCCTTAGCTTAACCCAGCCCCTACCATTTCTTCCTCTTGCTTCCTCCATCAGCCCCTTATTCAGTGGCAAGACTTAAATCACGGTAACATTAAATGTCTCCTTAATACCACTGTAATTTTATTGTCTTTTCTGCAAAGGAAGAAAAAAAAACATTGAAATCAAAGGATTCAGCTCATCATTTACAAAATTATTTTTAGACACAACTAGCATGCAAAAGACAGCCATCTGTTAGGAGTACCAGATAGTACCAATAGCGGCGGAAGCTTCAGGTGCATTTCCAAAACATCTGGAGCACCCCTTGGCAACCCCTGATATTGACAAAATCACCATCAGCCAACTGCAAAAGGCAGCTTCCCTTGGAACAGGCTACACCCTGCAACAACACCTTTAACACCATCAGATGAGAACACCTGCCCAGCTCCAATCTAAACACCTGACTGACTGTGCAACTAACCATAATAATCATATAAATTAGCCTGAAGTCTTATCAGAATACAACATGCGAGATAATAATAAGCTCAAACATAACACAATAGAGTAAAAGGCAAATCTGAAAAAAAAATACCATTTGTATTTCTGGATCACCCCTACAATTTACCTTAATCAGATCCATATATGCAGTTCTCAATTGCGCTGCTTTATGTATAATAGACTGTAGTCATTTATTTGTATCCCGCCTTTATTCTTAAGAACTCAAGGCAGTGAACCCATCTAATACTTTTTCCTCTCCTATTTTCCCCATAACAAGGTGGGTTGGGCTGAGTGGGAGGGACTTTAGAATAGACTAGAGCTGGAAGGGACCTTGGAGGTCTTCTAGTCCAGCCCCCTGCTCAAGCAGGAGAACCTATGTCATCTCAGACAGGTGAATGTCTACTCTCTTCTTCAAAATCTCCAGTGATGGAGTGCCCACGATTTCTGGGGGCAAGCTGTTCCACTGGTTAATTGTCCTCATTGTTAGGAAGTTTCTCCTTAATTCCAGGTTGCTTCTCTCTTTGGTCAGTTTCCAACCCTTGTTTCTTGTCCTTCCCTCTGGTGCTCTGCTGAACAACCTGACCCCCCCTCTGCCTTGTGGCAGCCCCACAGATTCTGGAACACTGCTATCACGTCTCCCCTATTTCTTCTTTTCTTTAGACTGGCCAAACCCAAGTCCCATAGCCATTTTTTGTATGTTTTAGTCTCCAGCCCTTTGATCATTTCCAAACTCTCAACATCTTTTTTTGTGATATGGTGATCAAAATTGGCTGCAGTATTCCAGGTGTGGTCTTACTAGGGCTTTGTAAAGTGATAATAATACTTTGTGTGATCTCACCCAGCCAGCTTTCATTATATATACTATTTGGGTTCTGACACCATTGGCTCAGTTCATGTCACGTGCCAAACTACAAGTAGTCTTTGACTTACAACAGTTTGTTTAGTAACAGTTCAAAGTTACAATGGCACTGAAAAAAATGACTTTTGGCCATTTTTCACACATCTCCAGGGTCATGAGATCAAAATTCAGCCGCTTGGCAACTGACTCATATTTACGACAGTTGCAGTGTTCCCCGGGGTCACGTGATCCCCTTTTGTGACCTTCTGACAAAAACATCAGTGGGAAAGCCAGATTCACTTAACAACCATGTTACTAACTTAACAACTGCAGTGATTCACTTAGCAACTGCAGCAAGAAAGGTTCTACAGTCGAGCAAAACTCACTTAACAAATGTCTCAGCAACATAAATTTTGGGGCCAAGTGTGGTCGTAAGTGAAGAACTCCCTGTACAGTCCGGTTCCCTTGTTTGTAGCTTTGTATTGTGTAAACCCAACCGACTGCAATTTATTTTTTTAAAAAACCATCAAAAGAAACCCCTGGCTTGGCATGCTATGTAAACATCGCTATTGCTTTCTGATCTTGCTTCATTAAAGACATGGAAGTAGAAACTGCTGTTCATAAAGATTACGTTTCTCTTGGAAATCAGAAGCGTTGCTACAGCCCAGCCTACAACAGTCTTTCCCAGCCTCAGTAAATTAGCTTGTTTTGCTGGCAACTTCAGAGACTTACTCCTTGCAGAAATCTCCTCCAGGATGGATTGCTGCTGCATCAGCAGAGACGTGGTTGATATACTAAAGAGGGCAGAGTGAGTTAGCATGCAGAGGACTGAAGAGAAGCAAGGAACAAGGAAGGAAGGAAAGATCCTGCTGCATTGACATTCCTGCCAAGCAAGATCATTGCCAATAGCAACTTGTTTTTGGCTTTGTTAAGAAAGCCCACCTGTAGTGGAAGGAAAAAAGAAAGAAAGAAAGAAAGAAAGAAAGAAAGAAAGAAAGAAAGAAAGAAAGAAAGAAAGAAAGAAAGAAAGAAAGAAGAAAGAAAGAGATCAAAAGATTTCTTTAAACATTCTAGACTTTGCACTATGCAAAATGCTATCATTGGATTGTCAGCTGACCTTATTTATGGATTATTTGTATGCTGTCTACTTCTAGGGCAGGGGTCTTCAAACTTGGCCCTTTTATTTACTCGTGGACTTCAACTCCCAGAATTCCTCAGCCAGTGTGCCTGGCTGAGGAATTCTAGGAGTTGAAGTAAACAAGTCATAAAAGGGCCAAGTTTGAAGACCCCTGTTGTAAAGAGTAAGGAAATAGCCTTGACAAAGATGAGGCAGATACTGTATTTACCAAAATCACAAAGGGAACATATTGTTTCCTGGTTTGCTCTGCATAGCAGCACCAACTCTATTTGAGTGACTTTAATGACTTTTGCCATCCTTGCTTAACACTTCAAAGGTTTCAGACAATAGCACCAATATTTGATACAACCAGTATTTTCTTTTTAAAACATTCTTTAATGATCTGGCCTGCAACTTACTTATGAGGTTGCTTGGATCCCACCCAGCAAGGATTCATTCAACAACTTGTGTCTAAACCCAAACATACAGCAATAGCACTTAGACTTATATACCACATCACAGTCCTTTTTACAGCTCTCTCTAAGTAGTTTACAAAGTCAGCAACTTGTCCCCAACAATCTGGGTCCTCATATTACCAACCTTGGAAGCCAGTCAGGATCAAACTCCTGGCAGTGGGGAAGAGTTAGCCTGCAATGCTGCATTCTAACCACAGAATTACCAAAGCCAGTTTTAGGGGCCAAACTTTTTTGCTTTCTTTAAAAGCAGCTATGCAAAATGGAGGTCCCTAAGAAGAGATCTTATATAAAATGCAACAGTCTCCAAGGCATAGTCAAAAAAAGTAAACTTGGCAGCCATAATGGTACCAATAAAGAAGAATATTTGTAGCTCCCGGTTGACATTGTCTTACCTAGTTTGGGTAATGAAACACCTGCAAGGAAACAACCAAGCTCAGAGAGCATCAAGGACCTCTCGTGAAGATACCACCTGGATTTTTTTTACCACATCTTGAAGGAGCCCCAAGTTACTATTACACAGTTCTACTATTTCAGCTATTCACAGTTCAATTATTATTTTTATTTTATTTTTTATTTTAATTCCATTTATATCCCGCCCTTCTCCGAAGACTCAAGGTGGCTTACAAGCTTAGCAGTAGCCTTCATTCTATGTATATGCCTGCTTATTAGGGCTTTCACACACACACCCAAGCGGCATTATTACAAAGTCAGCTTAATTGCCCCCAACAATCTGGGTCCTCATTTTACCTACCTCGGAAGGATGGAAGGCTGAGTCAACCTTGAGCCTGGTGGGACTCGAACCTGCACTAATTGCAGGCAGCTGGTGTTACTTAAGGAGGCATTAGCCCACTGCTCCACCAAGGCTCTGCTACACAGTTCTCCCTTTGTTCAGTCTGTTTATTCTATTGCTCTCCTTAAGTGGGAAAAAAGACTTCAAAAGTTTCTGGCGCTGTATGATAGGCACTTCTATCAGCTAATTTACTCTCTGGCCTTCCCTTTGTCAAATTCTTATCTGGCTTCTTAAGTCAATTAACTAGCAGTTAAGCAAGCAGAGGCCCAGTTGTAAATCCAGTTGTGTTTCAAAGGCAACAGAGATCTTAACTAGCTGGCAAAGTTACTAGGGTAACGAAGACCATAAGGCCTAGGCCAGGGGTCTTCAAACTTGGCCCTTTTATGACTTGTGGACTTCAACTGGCTGAGGAATTCCGGGTGTTGAAGTCCACAAGTCATAAAAGGGCCACCTTTGAAGACCCCTGGCCTAGGTTATAGTGCAAAGTGGAAGACATACCACATAGGCTGGGCTTGCTTCTCACAGAATCCATCCAATTCCAGACTGCATTCAGGAGAAAAACTTCAGCTCAGAAAGATCTCCAGCTGCAGGCACTGATTGACCTTGATTTCCAGTCTCAAACCCCTCCTGCGTTCCTGGATCAGGTGTCCCTTCAGTTTTTCTCCACTTGTCTGCTTTCTGACTCTTCACACAAAATTGATGCCCCCCTTCCTTGTGGGCTGGGGGAAAACAGCCTCCAGTTCAAGATTTGAGTCACAAAGACAGAATTGGGCCCTGGTGCCCCCCTCACCCGGGTGTGTAATCCCCGTTCCTTCATCGTTGCCTCTCTTCTTTGAGAGAGCTTCTCGAACAGAATATATCTAGTCACCACCAGTGGGATTTGTTCAGTAAATCATGCATTAAATAAAACATCAGTTATTATTAGTGGGCACCCTACAGTTCTCAGACTCGCCGCTGGCGATGTCTGCTGAAAATTGAAGACATATTTTTTTTTACCCATTTCCAAATGGGATACTGTAATGCAGACCACTGTTGTTGTTTTTGAAGTGGAATCCCAAGCCTATCCTGCAGAATTGGCTCAATTCTGTTCTCCATCCACCTCGCAAACCCTCCAATGTGCGCCAAATATTAAAAACAAGTGTTGACTTTTCATGCTGGGTCCATGTCGCCCCATCCTCTCCCCTCTGGAGACCCAAAGGCCCAACCGATGAGAGGCTGCAGGCAAGGGGGATAAATTCCAAAGATGGAAGACAGCAAACAGCACACGGGCGGAGATTTTCAGGAAGGCCATCCTGAAGCAAACAATAGGAACAACCTAGAAATTTCTCATCTTTGCCGATAAATCTGAAAAGAACAGATCTTCCGGCTTGCTCTTCCGACTTGCAAGATGGACGTCAGCCTTGTGAGGTAGTCCAGACGAGAGGCAGACCCAAGAGTCCTTGCTCTGTCTTTGTTGTAAGGTTACATTAAACAGAATCCTGCGAGTCTGAGATGATAGGCAGTTCTCGACTTACGACCAACATCGAGCAGAACATTTCTGTTGTTAAGTGACCCATTTTACGACTTTTCTTGCCACCGTTGTTCAGTGAGTCACTGAAGTTGTCAAGGTAGTAACACAGTTGAGAAGCGAATCTGGCTTCCCTTTTGACTGTTGGCAGGGAGTTGCGCAGCCGGTGTCCAAATGGAGTCAGGGACGCTGACAAGAACTTGTGGTTTTATATAAATAAATATATTTCCAGTAAATAAGAGAGACAAGCAGGAACATGGTCAGGTAAATCAATACAGCAGGAACACCATCAGGTAAATCACAGAAAGCACGCACAGCACAGAGGGGGAAAAAAAGGCGGGAAACCAGGAAACTCCACTCAGCTCAGATTACCTCATGCAGTGGCCGGCTCTCTTTAACCCATCAGCTATAGCTGTGCATTGTGAATCTTTACACAACTCCCCCACTGTTCCCGTTAAAAAAACTTTAAATATCTTGAGAAACTGTGCTGGTCAGGTCACAGAAGGAGATCACATGACCTCAGGACACTGCAACCGTCATAAATGTGAATCGGTTCCCAAGCAATCTGAATTTTGATCCCGTAACCCTGGGGATGCTGCAGTGGCCATCAATGTGAAAAACAGTCGTGTCGCTTTTTCAACCCTGTTGTACCTCCAAACAGTCTCTAAGTGAACTGTTATAAGTCAAGGACTTAGAGCTACATCTCTGCCCTCTCACCTTTACAGTTCCAGAAACTAAGAAAGGGCCTCACCCCATTCCTTCTGTGGGCTCTGCTACCTTTTATCTGACCACGGTTGTGGTTTTGGTGATTCCTTCGGTCTCTTAAGGTCATTCCCACATATCATTACTTGGCCACCATCTTGGCCAAGTCTTGCCCACCCTCTTGATTTGTTTTATCTTCTCTGCAGACACCCCTGAGCTATCTTATTTTTTTTTCTTTACTGTATTTTGAAAGAGAAGGTGGGGCCCCGAAGTCTGCTTCACACCTTGTTCGTGAGCACTAGACGTTAATTCCAGTGGCCAGTTGACATTTTGTTGTGTGGTAACAAGCATTCAGCCTTGTTTAAAATGGACATCCCTCCAACCCAATCCTCATGGCATGGATCTTCTCATTAACAGAGCTTTACTGGACAGCCAGAAATATATAGGTAGTCCTCAACTTACAGCCACAATTGAGCCCAACATTTCCATTGCTAAGCGAGACAGTTGTTAAGTGAATTTTGCCCCATGTTATGACCTTTCTTGCCACAGTTGTTAAGTTAGTAATATATTCATTCAGAGTTTGATCCAGGTCCAGATTCACATGTACTAGGAGGAGAATTATTCCAAGAGATTTCACTTCTTGGCAGGTCATTCAGGTTCCAAACGATAGAAATCACTGCTATAATTATTTATTCATTTAGTGTTTGAAGAAAACATGACAAAAGGAAAGCAAACATAACAACAACAACAACAATAAAAAAGTTGGAAGGGACCTTGGAGGTCATCTAGTCCAACCCCCTGTTCAGGCAGGGACCCCTATACCATTTCAGACAAATGGCTGTTCAGTCTCTTCTTAAAAACTTCCAGTGTTGGAGCATTCACCGCTTCTGGAGGCAGGTGGTTCCACTGGTTAATTATTCTAACACAGTGATGGTGAACCTTTTAGAGACCGAGTGCCCAAACTGCAACCCCAAACCCACTTATGGATCATCGGGTGCCGGGTGGGCATGGCCCATTGGGTGGGTGTGGCCAATTGGGTGGGCGTGGCTGTGGTGGTAACGGCAGACTGGGTAGGACTAAAAAGTTCAATCAATCAATTCCAACTTTGCAAGATGTTTTTTTCCCCATGAGAAGTTGAAATTGATTGATTGATTGAACCATATTTTTTTTTGCACACGGTGGTGGAGGCCTAAAGCAAAAAGGCCTAGGACTGGGGTGATGGCATGTGTGCCCACAGAGAGGGCTCTGTGTGCCACCTCTGGCACGTGTCCCATAGGTTCGCCACCACGGTTCTAACATATATAGGTAGTCCTCAACATATGGCCACAACTGACCCCAGAGTTTATGTTGCTAAGTGAGAAATTTCTTAAGTGAGTTTTGACCCATTTTACGACCTTTCTTTGCCACAGTTTTTAAGTGAATCACTGCAGTTGTTCAGTTAGTAATACAGTTGATAAGTAAATCTGGCTTCCCCATTGACCTTGCTTGTCAGAAGGTCACAAAAGGACCCCAGGACATAGCAACCGTCATAAATATGAACCATTTACCAGAAGTCTGAATTTTGATCATCTGACCCTGGGGATTCTGCATTGGTCGTAGGTGTGAAAAACGGTGATAAGTCACTTTTTTCAGCGCTGTTGTAAGTTTGAATGATCACTAAATGAATTGAGGACTACCTGTTCCACAGACAGTATCAGTGAAAGCACCTGAGATCCCTAAAAGAACTATTCTTAGATCGTTCTCCATTCAGTTCCCAGGACAGAACACTGACTCCTTTTTAACATAACCCTATATCAGAGGTTTTCAAACTTGGCCCTTTTATGACTTGTGAAGTTCAACTCCCGGAATTCCTCAGCCAGGCATGCTGGCTGAGGAATTTTGGGAGTTGAAGTCTACATGTCAAAAAAGGGCCATGTTTGAAGACCCCTGCCCTATATGTTAGTCCCATGTTCCTTATCGTTCCTTATCGTGGTTTTCAATCTTTCTGGCTTTAAACGCACATTCATTTTTCACTGCACTTAGCAACAGTACTATTGCAAATGTTTTCATAACACTGTAAACATGCTCCGAAAGATTAAAATATCACAGGAGAGACATAACAGAGAATGTGTTTCTTTAAGGGGTAGCTTTTAAGATAATAGGGACACGGTGGCTCAGTGGGTTAGGACGCTGAGCTTGTCGATCAGAAGGTCGGCAGTTTGGCAGGTCAAATCCCGAGTGCCGCGTAACAGAGTGAGCACCTGTTACTCGTCCCAGCTTCTGCCAACCTAGCAGTTCGAAAGCACGTAAAAATGCAAGTAGAAAAATAGGGACCACTATGGTGGGAAGGTAACAGCATTCCGTGCGCCTTTGGCATCTAGTCATGCCGGCCACATGACCACGGAGACGTCCTCGGACAAGCGCTGGCTCTTCGGCTTTGAAACAGAGATGAGCACCGGCCCCTAGAGTCAGAAACGACTAGCACGCATGTGCGGGGGGACCTTTACCTATTTTACTTTAAGATAACAAACAGGAAGATAGGAAGGTTAGAGATAGCCTTTTCTACTCCAGAATTCTGAACTGGGCTGGAGAACCACTTTCTGATTCCAGCTCACAGCAAGTACAATTCTCAGATGACACAATTTCCAACCATCTGTTGAGGTAGGGTGGTGGGAATCATAACAGTTTGTCTCTCAAAAGCCTCCTGATCTTATTCCTAGCTGTTGCTGCTCTTGTTACATATTTCCTTCCATGATTCTATGATTCCTATACAAAGGCATCTCAAAGCCATTTACAACCCATAAGACCCACTATCAAATTTAATAATGGAATATAACACCAAAAGCTATGTGCAATAAATGTGAAAAGAAAGGGGGGAAGCTGAATGAAAGGGTATTAATCCAGCATTTATTCAGAAGAGGTCGAGAGTAAGATCTTCAACAGATACCCCAACAAGTGTGCATGGAAGCAGAGCAACCATTGGGCAAGGAAGCACAACGCCAATTGCAGGTCAAAGAGCATTTAGGAATGTAAGGGACACTATAGAGAAGACCTTCCCATGAGCAACTATAAAACAGCAATTGATTTTCAGCACATTCAGGAGAATTGTCTCTTATATTCTTAGTGATCAACCTGGTCTATAACGGGGAAGGAGGTTCCCAGGCATGTATTCAAAAGGCTATTACAGGTAGTCCTTGCTTAATGATGATAATTGGGACTTGAATTTCCCCTGCTAAGAAATGCAATTAGAAAGCTTAATATCACACGACTGCACTGCATAAGGACAGCGGCTCCAGCAGTCCCCAGCTGCCATCATTAAGCAAGAATCTCATGTGATGGCAACTTCTGATTTCCTACCATGTTCCCCATTGACTTTGCTGGTGGGAAGCAGGCAGAGGCACCAGATATTGCATTCATGCAGGATGCTGTGACATCATAATCAGGTACCAGGTATCCCTATTACAATTATATGACTGTGGGGACTGCAATGGCTGGAACTGTGAGGACCAGTTGCAATTGCCACTTATCATCACAAGTTCAAGTAGCTGCAGAACAAGTGCTTGTTAAACGAGGCCCATCTCTATATAAACAACAGCTAGAAGTGTCTTTGTTGTCAGAGAAGGGAGCTGTCTCCTCATGGTTCAGAGGAAGGCTCTTAGGAAAAAAAAGAGTATAGTCTTTATTCTAATACACTCAGGATATATTGGCTCTAAATGGGAGAGTTCAGTTGCTGGATTCTCATAACCCAACTGCTTCAATCTAAGTGAACCTTGTTAAAGAGAACTCTGCAAGAATTGTGCTTGGAAAGTACTTGAAATTACTTTTAATTTAGGCAACTGTCAAGGAGCTGGATAGAAAGGAAGTCACGTCCCTTCCCTTAAATCCAGCCAAAAGATTGTGGGCTGCACACTTTCCAACAATGTAACTGCATCACTAGATTGCTTCCTGGGGTTGTTCAGAAGATTGGAGGCTGTTTTGTGACTCTACCCTTAAAGAGGTTGCCCCACACCTATTTGGATATTTAAGATCAGTCCCCAATATGCATTCACATCTTACATTTGTAACTTTTAAAAACTTTAAAGGATGCTAGTTTTTGTATTTGCTTGTTATTGTCTACAACCTAATAAAATATTTTGGCCTCCCTTCTGTCCAGCTCCTTGACAGTTGCCTAAATTAAAATTAATTTCAAGTACTTTCTGCAAAGAGACTTAAATGATGCAGTATGGGTTAGCTAAAAAGTATATCTAAAATATCAACTATGAATTTGCTTCTTTTGGTAGTGGGAAATAATAGGAGTGGGATGGTTTTAGTCACACACTGTACTGAGCTACAGTCTTCTTTAACAATGCTTTGGCAAGTGAATCACAACTGGCTGGCAGAAACTGTGGTTTATCAGCCTTAATGGCTAGGTGGCCAGATGTTAAGCCAAATCTAAACAATAACAACAACAACCTACATTCAGGCTTAATTCAGTTTGCAGACTCAGCCATTGAATGATATTGTTTGATTATGATGCCTTCAAGTTATTGGTGACTCCTGGTGGACAACTGGATTAGTCCCTGCTGTTTTCTTGACAAGATTTTCAGAAGTGTTTGCCACTGCTTACTTTATAGAGCTGAGAGAGAGTGCCAGCTCAATGTCCCCCAGCTGTTTTCATGCCAAAGGAGGCACTAGAACTCACAGTCTCCAAGTTTCTAGCCAGGGTGTCAAGGTTCCAACTGACAAACCCAACCAAGCAAACACCTTCGAGACATTCCAATCTCTTAATGTAAAACTTTATTGAGTACATCACTTTGGCACTAATGAAAGCAAAATCAGCTCTGGCAAGACCCCTCCCAAACCCATATAGTAAAAACACTAAATTCTCCCTCCTCCCTCTGGGTCAGGTCATGTTGCCCTAATGAAGTAGAAAAATATTGTCATGAGAATACATCTCTAGGTCCAGCCAGACACCTGGTGTAATGTCCTTGAGTCTCACCATCTTTAAGTCTGCATTCCAAACCTCTCTCTCCCAAGTTCGTTGGCAAGCTGAGAAGCAATATTTGTCACACCAGCAAAACCGTGCTTTGAAGCTTGACACAGGGTGCCTTAATGATTATTTAACCATATATAATACTCGCCAAAAATATAAAATTATGTATTTATATTCTCCTCCTTTCCTTTTTTCTACTATGCTCATTTTAAATGTACTCCTAGCCATACCTTCTAAGCAGTGATGGGATTCAAATATGTGAACAACCTGTTCTTTGTGTGGATACCACTTCCAGAAGTCCATTTTGGGCCTGGGCAACAAAAAATTAGCTACCGGCTGAACCGGTGCGAACCAGCTGAATCCCACCACTGCTTCTAAGGTTCTCTCTCTCTCTCTCTCTCTCTCTCTCTCTCTCTCTCTCTCTCTCTCTCTCTCTCTGTGTGTGTGTGTGTGTGTCTGTGTCTGTGTCTGTGTCTCTCTCTGTGTGTATGTGTATTACAGATACACAGACAATGCATGATCCATCTCCACTCAAAAATGAGACAACTGCAGGCTGCAAATAAATACCAGGGCATTTTAGTATTGCTGGAAGTTTGGCCATCTCCAACATTTCCAAGCCTTTGCAAGAGTCCATCCCATCCCACCAGCCTTCCAGGGTCGAATCGTCCTCTTTGCAGACTTTCCCGCCCCCTGGTGGGAAGGAGACACGCCGAACTGCCAAATGAAGAACTTGGGAACTTATCCAGGGAGGAGAAGACGGGAGGAGTTACTCAAGCCGAAGAGGATTTAAAAAAAAAAAAAGGTCTGGGCTCTGAGAGGTTCAGGACCCTGGAGAGCGCACGGCTGGGACGGGGGCTCGGTGGGAATCCGGAAAGCGAGGGAAAGGGCGACGCCGAAGTTAAGTCCAGTTGCCTCTTGCAAAAAGCCCCTTTGGGCAACGGCGAAGTTTTCCTAGAGTGGGAAAGAGCTGTCCGTTGAGGGTCCTCAAGCAGGAACAGAGTCAGACAGTCAAGAACAGCATAAGCACAATTACATTGATGGTGAATGATTCCGTGCCCTTAATCTGTCGCTTCCTCTTGGCAACCCCACAGATAAATTTTCTCCAGTGTGATCTGTCCCTAACCTGGTCCTAGGGAAAGGGGAAAGGGAAGGGGAAGGGGAAGGAAAGGGAAAGGGAAAGGGAAGGGAAAGGGAAAGGGAAGGAAAGGGAAGGAAAGGGATAGGGAACAGAAGGGGAAGGGAAAGGGGAAAGGGAAGGGGAAGGGGAAAGAGAAGGGAAGGTGGAAAGGGAAGGGGAAGGGGAAAGGGAAAGGGAAAGAGGAAAGGGAAGGGAAGGGAGGGGAAAGGGGAAAGGGAAAGGGGAAAGGGAAAGGGAATGGAAGGGGAAGGGGAAAGGGAAAGAGAAGGGAAGGGGAAAGGAAAAGGGAGAAAGGGAAGGGAAAGGGGAAAGGGAAGTGAAAGGAAAAGGGGAAGGGAAGGGAAGGGGAAAGGGAAAGGGAGAAGGGGAGAGGGAAGGGGAAAGAGGAAAGAGGAAAGGGGAAAGGGAAAGGGAAGAGGAAGGGAAAGGGAAAGGGAATAGGAAGGGGAAAGGGAAAGAGAAGGGAAGGGGAAAGGAAAAGGGAGAAAGGGAAGGGAAAGGGGAAAGGGAAGGGGAAAGGAAAAGGGAAAGGGAAGGGAAGGGGAAAGGGAAAGGGAGAAGGAGAGAGGGAAGGGGAAAGAGGAAAGGGAAAGGGGAAAGGGAAAGGGAAGAGGAAGGGAAAGGGAAAGGGAACGGAAGGGGAAAGGGAAAGAGAAGGGAAGGGGAAAGAGGAAAGGGGAAAGGGAAGAGGAAGAGGAAAGGGAAGTGGAAGGAAAGGGAATGGAAGGGGAAGGGGAAAGAGAAGGGGAGGAAATAATATTATATCGTGCACTGTATATAATTTGTGGGGAAATAGGCGGAGAAATAAATTGCTGCAGCGGAAAAAAAACCAAACCAGCCAGGAACCCCCCCGACTCCTCCGTTTTCACCTCCCCACCCTTCTCCGCTAGCCCGTCGGGTCCCTCGGGCACAGCCACAGGACGCCCATTCGAGCTACGCGGGTGCCGGCCGGGCGCGGGCGCGGCCACGGGAGCGTGCGGGGCGCGCGCGGGTGCAGCCTCTTCCTCGGATCAAGGCGGGTTCTGCCTCCCCCGCCGCCGCCCCGGTCTCCCTTTTCTGGGCGACTCTAAGCAGGCTATTTTTAGCCCGGCTCTGGCGGGGGCGGGAGGGCCGGAGGAGGCCGCAGCCGCAGCCCCCGGGCGGACCAAGCGCGTGCCTAACCCGGCTCTGGCCGCGTCCGCCTCGAAGGGGCGTCCCCCGGAGCGACGGGGATGCTCGGGCGGTGAGCTGGCCGGCGGCATGGAGGACGACTTGGCTTCGGAGGACGACACGCGTAAGGACCGGGCGAGGCAGGGGGGCGCGTGGGGAGCGGGCAGGCGGGGGTGGGCGTCTCCGGTGCCTTCCCGGCAGACGGACCCTGCCCCGCGGCGCTTGCAGGTCGGAAGGCCGAGAGCCAGGAGAGAGCCTGACGGAGCGCCGTTTAGGGCTGGGGAACGGAGGGGTGGGTGGCGAAAGGATCCCTTCCGTCGGGTGGGGCAAGAGCCGGAGGAAGGGAGGTGATCCGAAGCAGCGGCAGGTCTCCGCTGGATTCCACCACTATCGCGCGACCTTCCGCCTGCTGCCCTTCCACGAAAGGGTTGGGGATCCCTCCAAGGAAATCCCGCAACTCCTGGAGGCAACAATCACAGCCTTTGGGATGGGGAGGGGGGAGAAACAATGGGAAGACTGGGGAAGGGGGAATGTTGCCGCTAACCAGCTTCAATTAAGGGTCAAAATCCTCCAAGATTCTAGGATTGTGAGTAATTTCAGTATTTGGAGTTCCTACCCACCCGTCCTCCAACTCCCCACCCGGTTTATCAAGCCATTGACTTCAACAGATAGCAAATTATGAACGGGGAGTGGGAGGGGTGGAACCACATTGGCAATGTCTAGGGCCAGAAAGCTTGTCGATCAGAAGGTCGGCAGTTTGGCGGGTCAAATCCCGAGTGCCGCGTAACAGAGTGAGCGCCTGTTACTCGTCCCAGCTTCTGCCAACCTAGCAGTTCGAAAGCACGTAAAAATGCAAGTAGAAAAATAGGGACCACTACGGTGGGAAGGTAACAGCGTTCCGTGCACCTTTGGCGTCTAGTCATGCCGGCCACATGACCACGGAGATGTCCTCGGACAAGCGCTGGCTCTTCGGCTTTGAAACGGAGATGAGCACCGGCCCCTAGAGTCGGAAATGACTAGCACGCATGTGCGGGGGAACCTTTACCTTTACCTTTACCTTTAGGGCCAGAAAAGAATTGTTTGTCCCTTTGTCCTGCAAGGCATACCTCTCTTAGTTTTTACACTTCAAGCCAAATCTTTTCTTTTCAAATCACAGGGGCTGAACTGACGAGTTAACACAGTATCTCATCAGTTAAAATATAGTCCCACTTTTTTTTTACTTTCTCACTTGTTCTTATTTGATTTATATAAGCAGTTGATATGACTGTCAATCTCACCAGAGGGGTGATTCTAGGTTGTGTGGTTGCTGTTGTTTTAAGGAAAGGAGGAAAGGAAGAGGAGCTGTAGTAGATTTATATCCTGATTGTACTTGGATGGATGGCTACAAGAATACTTCAGATTTTATTTATTTATTAAATTACATTATTGCATTGTGGTTACCATACTACAAAAAATAAGTGTAGACTTTGGAAAAAGTTCGGAGAAGAGCAACTGAGATGATCAAAAGCCTGGAGGAAGAACATAGGAAGAACGGTTGCAGAAATTGGCTCAGTGGGTTAGGACGCTGAGCTTGTCAATCAGATGGTCGGCAGTTTGGCGGGTCGAATCCCGAGTGCCGCGTAACAGAGTGAGCGCCTGTTACTCGTCCCAGCTTCTGCCAACCTAGCAGTTCGAAAGCACGTAAAAATGCAAGTAGAAAAATAGGGACCACTACGGTAGGAAGGTAACAGCGTTCTGTGCGCCTTTGGCGTCTAGTCATGCCGGCCACATGACCACGGAGACGTCCTCGGACAAGCGCTGGCTCTTCGGCTTTGAAACGGAGATGAGCACCGGCCCCTAGAGTCAGAAACGACTAGCACGCATGTGTGGGGGAACCTTTACCTTTACCTTTAGTTTAATGAAGAGAAGGACGAGGGGGGACATGATAGCAGGGTTTCAATATTTGCGTGGTTGCCACAAAGAAGAGGGAATTAAGCTATTCTCCAAAGCACCAGAAGGCAGGACAAGAAACAACAGATGGAAACTGATCAAGCAGAGAAGCAACCTGGAATTAAGGAGAAACTTCCTGACAGTGAGGACAATTAACCAGTGGAACAGCTTGTCTCCAGAAACCGTGGGTGCTCCATCACCGGAGATTTTTTAAAGAGACTAGACAGTCACTTGTCTGAAATAGTATAGATTCTCCTGCTCGAGCAGGGGGCCGGACTAGATGACCTCCAAGATCCCTTCCAACTCTATTCTATTCTATTCCTTTTATACAGCCAGTCCTCGACTTACGAGGTCACAGCAGCACTGAAAAAAATGGTCGTTTTCCACACTTACAAACATTGAAGCATTCCCAGGGTCAAAATTCAGAGGCCTGACAACTGCTTCATATTTGTGACGGTCGCAGCGTCCCGGGGTCATACGATCCCCCTTTGCGACCTTCTGACAAGCAAAGTCAATGCGGGAGCCAGATTCACTTTACTCACTTAGCAACTGCAGCGATTCACTTAACAAGAAAGGGTTGTAAAATGGGGCAAAACTCACTTAACAACTGTCTTGCTTAGCAACAGAAATTTTGGGCTCAATTGTGGTCCTAAGACGAGGAATACCTGTAGGCCACCTGTCTCACTAATCAAAATGACTCGGAGTGTCTTACAATAAAAGGCTGGTGGGATAGACTAGAAAGTCACAACAAAACGAAGAAACACACAGTCCATTTGTATGTCTCTTAAATGTGACTTAGTATAATGTTCTTAGACTGTACTCAGCAATGAGTCATATAAACAGTTCTTTCTGCAGAAATTACCAGCTTAAAAGGGAGAGGATTTACGTAGTAGGTCATATTTCTGCCATTTACGGTATTTCCTGATTGTGCTTCACACCCCTTTTCAAATCCAGCAGAGCAATAGAAGAACGTGATCTTTTGTATGCGAGTTTTCAGAGGTGGAACGTTGTGGCATAAAAAGAAAAGAAAAAATACGCTGTGCGAGAGCTTTTGTAATTTAAATTTATTTTTTCCTCCTATGCTGCAACCTTTTCTCCTGAAAGCAGCAAAGGAAACACCAACCTTGGACTTATCCCTACAATTAGGAGCAGAATTACTAGTGCTGGGTAAGGCAGTTGTCAAGTGGCTCATATCCAATTTCACATTTTTTTGCCGCAGTTCTTAAGCAAATTGCTGCAGTTGTTAAATGAATCACACTGTCATTAAACCAATCCAGCATCCCGCCCCACCTCCCCCGTTGACCTTCTTGTTGGAAGCCAGCTGGAAACGTCACAAATGGTG
This sequence comes from Vipera ursinii, assembly GCF_947247035.1. Classification (NCBI taxonomy): domain Eukaryota; kingdom Metazoa; phylum Chordata; class Lepidosauria; order Squamata; family Viperidae; genus Vipera; species Vipera ursinii. The sequence goes on along the minus strand of NC_139524.1, from coordinate 7,765,090 downwards.
ATCAGCAGATGCTGATACATGCTGGTTGACAAGGACCCAGATTTTGATCATGTGACCTTGGGATGCTATGGCGGTCGTAAGTGTGAGGGCTGGTCATAAATCACTTTATTCTGTGCTGTTGTAACTTTCAAAGAGCTTACCCCCCCCCCCCCGAAATTGTGGGAGCTCCATCACTGGAAATTTTCAAGAACAGACAATCACCTATCTGAGATGGTATAGGTCAGGGGTAGGCAACCTCGGCTCTTTTATGACTCATGGACTTCAACTCCCAGAATTCCTGAGTCAGGTGACTCAGGAATTCTGGGAGTTGAAGTCCATGAGTCATAAAAGAGCTGAGGTTGCCTACCCCTGGCATAGGGAATGCTGACTCAGGAATTCTGGGAGTTGAAGTCCATGAGTCATAAAAGAGCTGAGGTTGCCTACCTTTGGTATAGGTTCTCCTGCTTCTATTCTGTTCTATTCTTTTCTATATTTTCTATTCTTTTCTATTCTGTTCTGTTCTGTTCTATTCTATTCTATATTTTCTATTCTATTCCATTCCATTTCATATTTCATTCCATGCCATCCTTCTATTCTATTCTATTCTATCCTGTTCCAGCAGGCCGGCCTGGCATGATAGCGTTAATTGGGGTCCCAGTTTGTGTTCATTAGTGTTTCTTATTATTTTATTGTTCGATCTGTATACCTTCCTTCCTCTGTACACCGCCCCGAGTCCCTCGGGAGAAGGGCGGTTTATAAAAACTAATAAATAAATAAATAAATAAATTCTATTCTATTCTATTCTATTCTATTCTATTCTATTCTATTCTATTCTATTCTATTCTAGTCTAGTCTAGTCTAGTCTAGTCTAGTCTAGTCTAGTCTAGTCTAGTCTAGTCTAGTCTAAATGGTTGCTAAGTGAATGGCTGTAAGTTGAGGACTGCTTGTTCTGATGATCCCCCTTCCCTCTCAGTCATTCCCTGCATTTTGGGCACTCAGCAACTGGGCTGGATTTATGGCCCTTTCCAGCATCCCTCAGTTATGTGATCACATTTTACAAAAGTTTTCACTCCACACACACACACACACACACACACCTCAAAATGGCATTGATGTCCAGTTTCCCTCAAAACCACACCCAGAGCGAACCATTCATTCACTTAACAACCACTACCCCCCCAAAAAAATGTTGTAAACTTGGGTCTGCCACATGACTGGCCTGTTTTACAACCATCACAACTTACAACCGTGATGGGCACTGTAAAGGGCATGCAGTTTGCTGGTCCCATCCAAGACACTCTAGTCTGACTTAAGATTGAAAGGGATCGGGGTTGACCCTCTGCTCTGCATGCAACGCACACACACAGACACACACACACAGACACACACACACACACACACCCTGGCCCAGAATTTTTTTCTAATGTTTGCAATCTTTAACGTGCTCTTTTCTTCTTTCAAGTGCTTCTTTCAGAAAAGACGTTCCATGATGCAGCCAAACGAAACGACACGGCGTCCATGGTCGAGCTGCTCAAGAGAGGGGTTGATGTCAAAGCCAAGAATAATGTGGGTATTGAACTGGGTGCGGAAGGTATAGCATGGGGTCCTTTGTCAAAGATTGGCACCTCTCCATGTTCCTGCTTCTCAAAATCTAAACCCCGAAGGGCGATGCTTTGTGTTACTTGTGGAATGCACTTTGGCCAATTGGCATTAAAAAGAGGTGGGAAGAATAAATGGAGGAGGCAAACTCTACTGGGAGACTGCCGGCCTCCTATCCCACCTGAAACCTTTCCCCAGGTGCTTTAATAAAGCACCAGGATCTGGTAACCAATGTTAGATCCAGGAGATAACAAGGATGGAAGTACTATAGCTTGGCGAAGACACCAGGCGTCCCTTTTCCTTTCTAAAGCTTTTTAACTGGTTTTAACTTTTGTATGTTTGGATTTTTAATTCCCTGTAAACCGCCCTGAGTCCTCAGGGAAAGGGCGGTATATAAATGCAACTAACTAACTAAATAAATAAATAAATAAAGCAGTCCTACACACAAAACAAGTGGGAATATAAGTATGGTTGTAACAATGTCTTCCCATGGACTTACAAGATCAAGCTTTTCATCTCAGGACTGCAGATAGCTAGTAAGCCACTAGGCGGTAGCCAAGAGATATGGTCTGCATCTCATTGCTACAACCTAGTGGTTATGCACGGATTTACAGCCCACGTGTGCTGTCCCTAGCAAAAGGAAGGCAAGAAATAGATGTGGCTCAGAAGTTTCCATCAGGCTTCTGCCTTTGTGAAGCCTACTGGAGTAAATTCTAGGGCTCTTTCAGATCCACCGGTGGTACTCCTGAGTGCTTCTAATTTGTCTCAGTTGGATAGGAGCAGAGATTGGGAGGGGAGACTTGCATTGGCAAGTCCCAAAGATGTTTTTTTCCCAAGAGGCAACTGGACTTTGTTTTTCCTTGAAGATCTTTCGCTTCTCATCCAAGAAGCTTCTTCAGTTCTTGGATCTGAAGCGAAATGTCTTCAAGGAAAAACGAAATCCAGTTGGCTTTTGAGAAAGCACTTTTGGGACAACCAGGACCTGGATGACTGAGAATCCCCATCGACATTGGACACTGGCAAAGTCACCATGTGGTGATCCAGGCTCAGGCAGTCTCTTTTTGCTTGTTCCTTTCTATCTGTTGATGGAAAGACTTAAGCTAATGAAGAAGAGAGTGCAGTTGACCTTAGACCTGCACAACATTGGCAGAGACGAACAAGGGGAACAGAATTGCTCTCTCTTCTTCTCCCCTGCTTAATTTCTCTTTCTTTCCAGATAGACAGGACCGCTCTCCACTGGGCTGCAGGAGCAGGGCATGAACAGGCAGTCCGCCTTCTCCTGGAACACGAGGCCTCCGTGAACGATGAAGACACTGTGAGCTTTTCTCCATGCTTTGTTGACTTCGTTGGATGTGATGACTAACCTGCCTTTATTCTCATGCCATCTTCCCAAACAGTTTTTGGAAAGTTATATATATACAACACACCAGCCTGGGTCCACTTCATGTCCCGAGGAGATCATAGAGTGACATCATCATGCAAATACCCTGCATGCTATGCAATTTGCATCATTTGCATAATAGCGACATGGGACACAATGGCATTAGTTGACCTCTCGTTCCCATCCAGATGCCCTTTGAACTTACTGCACATCTTTGATTGGGGAGGGGGAGATACCAGATCCTTCACAGAACATTGGACCATTCCAATAGAACAGTAGACTGTTTATCTATGGAGATTCGCAATCATCCAGGTCATGGTTGTCCCAAAGGCAACTGGACTTTTTTTTTCCTTTGAAAATATTTCGCTTCTAAATCCTTCCATTCCCTTGCAGTCAGTTAGAACTGAAGAAGCTTCTTGGATGAGAAGAGAAATGTTTTCAAAGGAAAAGAAAAGGAAAACAAAATTCGAAAGTCCAGTTGCCTTTTGGGAAAAGTACCTTTGGAATAAGGGACGCGGTGGCTCAGTGGGTTAGGACGCTGAGCTTGTCGATCAGAAGGTCGGCAGTTTGGCGGGTCGAATCCTGAGTGCCACGTAGCAGAGTGAGCACCTGTTACTCATCCCAGCTTCTGCCAACCTAGCAGTTCAAAAGCACGTAGAAATGCAAGTAGAAAAATAGGGACCACTACGGTGGGAAGGTAACAGCGTTCCATGCGCCTTTGGCGTCTAGTCATGCCGGCCACATGACCATGGAGACGTCCTCGGACAAGCGCTGGCTCTTCGGCTTTGAAACGGAGATGAGCACCAGCCCCTAGAGTCGGGGACGACTAGCACGCATGTGCCGGGGAACCTTTACCTTAACCTTAACCTTTACCTTTACCTTTGGAATAGACTGCTCCCCATTGGACTGCTTTTCCCTTTCTTCATTTTTCATAATCAGCTGTTGCATTATAGCTACCGAGTTTCCCAGTCAGGGCATCAGATTGGATTACATTGTCTTTTTAACCAAGAGGAACTTCCATCATGTGGGGCTGGGAATATTGAGGACCTGTTTTCACCCCAGTGATTGTCAAGTGTGAGATAGAACAGCAAAGAAAGCAAGATACACACATTGGGGGGGGGAAATAAACATTTATTTTCCCCTTTTTCCTTCTCACCAAAAAGTATCATTTAAACTCAGAGAATTTTATAGCTTCTTAACCACTTTACTTCTAAAGCACAGGAAGGTACATTTTTAAAGACAGGACTAATCTGGAGCAATCCTTTTTGAAAAATTGCCAGAACTTTAATCATCTGTCTGCTTGTTTTCATGCTCTTTCATTCCAAAGCTTGTTTTATTGACTTTTGGGGTGTAGAGAAAAATGGGATTATCTTGTCATTTGCATTCCTTTAACACTGTAAGTTTCTCCGGAACTCAAGAACATGTGACTTTTTGCTTCTTTGGCCAAGGATGAGGCTTTGTTGCTGAAGAGCAACCAAGATGATAAAAGGTCTGAAGGTTACCTCCTGCGATGAAAAGTTGAGGGAGCTAGGTATGTGTAGTTTATCAAAGAGAAGGATTAGAGGGGACATGATAATTGTCACAGAGCAGAGGGGGGACAGACTTACTCTCCAAAGCACCTGAGGTCAAGAGAAGAAGTAATGGATGGAAGCTTTTTAAAGAAAGATCCAACTGAGAAGTAAGGAGAAATGTCCTGATAGTGAGAACAATTAATGGAATAGTTTGCTTCTTAGAGTTGTGAGTGTTCCATCACCGGAGGTTTTCAAAAATAACTGGACAACTATTGGACATGGATGGTATAAGGCAAGGGTCTTCAAACCTGGCAACTTTAAGACTTGTGGACTTCAACTCCCAGAATTCCTCAGCCAGCCCAAGTTTGAAGACCCCTGGCAGAAGGTCTTCTGCCTTGAGCAAAGGATTGGATTAAAAGACCTCTGAGGTCCCTTCCAACCCAATGACTCTATGTTCTAACTTTCCTTTTCTCATCTTCTTGTTTTCCAGTTTGGGATGAGCGCACTTCTTCTATCTGCTTGGTTTGGTCATTTACGTGTCCTTCAGATACTGGTCAATGCTGGTGCTAAAATCAACTGTGTAAATAAGGTAGGGTAGATTTTTCTGGCTTTAGGGCCTCCACTGGCAAAGCTGGGTTCCATAGGAAGAGGAGAATGCAAGAACATGGATGTCTGGAGGATGCAATCACAACATGGGGATGCAAATTCCCTTCTTTGCATACTTCCTTGCAACACTTCAGTGAAATTATGAGAGGATGAAGCTTGTATTGTGTTGTCACAATGCACCTTCTGTCATGGTGGCCTCAATAAAATCGGGAGCAGGCTCCTATGCCATCAAGATCTGCTAAAAAAAAAACCATGGGGTCTTCTGCGTGTGAAAACAACCTGCTTTGCCCATGCAATATATTCAGCCAGTTCTATTAAAACAATACTGGCTGCTCACACAGTATATTTATTGAGAAGTGTAGAAACCTCCTCTTTGGGTAGCATGAAATGAAAACAATCATACAAAAAAAAATGCCAGAAGGAAAACAGCCATTGAAAACACTCAAACACAAACTCAACCCAAGATCTGGGAAAAGAGCCAGGTTTTCAGAGCTCTTTTGAACACAACTAGGGTGGGGTCTAGACGGATCTGCATTTTGAATGAAAGAAAGCAATCGGAGATGAATTCAAGTAGCTTCAAGACAACACCCAGATGAAATATGAGGAAATTACTCTAAAGGTAATTTCAGGGAAGAAAATTTGGGGGCTGGGGCATTCAAGACAGACATGTCGACAGTGTCTATTTAAGAGGAAAGTCTAGAATAGTTTTCATCCCAAATACTGTATGAAACCAGAATTGGCAACCCAGCGCATGTTCTAATGATTACTAACTGAGAAGGAATAAAACATGACCTGGCAGTTTGTTTTTTTGTTTTTTTAATCCCATTTATATCCCGCCCTTCTCCGAAGACTCAGGGTGGCTTACAATCTAAGAAGCACAAATCAATGTGCTTAGCAGTAGCCTTCATTCTATGTATATGCCTGCTTATTATTAGGGCTTTCACACACACCCCAAGCGGCATTATTGCAAAGTCAGCTTAATTGCCCCCAACAATCTGGGTCCTCATTTTACCTACCTCGGAAGGATGGAAGGCTGAGTCAACCTTGAGCCTGGTGGGACTCGAACCTGCACTAATTGCAGGCAGCTGGTGTTACTTAAGGAGGCATTAGCCCACTGCTCCACCAAGGGAAAAACATTGAAAGAAGGCGTTTCTTTCACATTCAGGTTTTCCTTTGCTTGGCAACAGGCAGTGAAATTTCTTCACACAAGGGAGAAAAAACTCAATTTCCAACAAATGGACAGCTGCTTTCTTCATACACGATCGCCACTTCTGAAAACTCAGTCTTGGAAAGTGTCTCTCGATCTTCCCCTTATTTTTAAGACCATAAAGTTAAGGATGTAACTGATCCTAAAGGCAGCGGCATTGGCAAGGTGGGGGGGGGGGAGAGAGGTGTTTTTTTAAACAAAAACAAAAACTTAAAACGTCTGCTGCGATTGCATGGTTGTAGCCCCGCCCCCCTTTTTACCAGCATTCCAAATGGGCGAGACCTCAACCTTACAATCGGGTCCTCCATTTTTACTTTTACGACCTTCTCCTAGGACATTCCCGCTTAGAGGCCCCCTGTTTTAAACAGTTGCATTACCTGGGACCTGAGGAGCAAGATGGGGGCAATTGCTGATTTATTCTTCCACACCTCGAATCCCTCGTCCTTATTTTTTTTTTTCAGAATGGCCACAACCTCCTGCACTGTGCTGCCCAAAGGGGGCATCTCAGGGTGCTAAAGTTCATCATGGAGGATCTGGAAGATGTGCGGCTGGATAAGAAAGATAAGGTAAGCCAACTGTCTGTAGTCTTTCTTTCCCCAGTTAGATGACCTGGGAAGGCATGCCATTGGGACATCATCGTATCCTTGGATGCCCAACATCGTGCCTGTCAATTCTAATGTGCCCATACATTCTTCTTTGACACCTACTAGATTTCTTGCCCCATCAGACATTTTATTTGTCGAGTCAGGATTTTAATGATAAAAAATAGCAGTTGTATAGATCCCATACTCCATGTAGGGTGGCATGGCGGTCTGGTGCTTAAGATACTGGGCTGGTTGGCAGCCTGGTTTCAAGTCCCGAGCATCATGTGACGGGGTGAGTTCCCGTCCTCGCTTCATACTCATACAGCTCCTGACAACCTAGCAGTTCAAAAGCATGCAAATGCAAGCAGATAAATAGGTACCACTTTCGTGGGAAAGTAACAGCACTCCCTGATGTCATGCTGGCCAAATGATTGCAGAAATATCTTCGGACAGCGCTGGCTCCTTGGCCTTGAAACAGAGATGAGCTCCCTAAAGATGGCAAGGGAGTTAGCAAAGTAAAAACCCACAGGGACTCCATACTGCACGTTCTTCTGAGGTTCCGATATGTGCTATGGATATTTCTGTTCACTTCTAACTTAGTAAGTGGCTGTGTCCTCCTTGGCAGCCATTTTCCACGAGCACCCCCAGCACCACCTCCAGATCCCAAATGGTACATCAGACCAAAAAGAATCTCCTTCCATGGCCTCTTTCATCTGAGGCTTTGCCACAGGGCAGTGTGGCTAAAAGGTAAAGGTTGCCCCGCACATGCGTGCTAGTCGTTTCCGACTCTACGGGCCGGTGCTCATTTCCGTTTCAAAGCCGAAGAGCCAGCGCTTGTCCGAGGATGTCTCCGTGGTCATGTGGCCGGCATGACTAGATGCCAAAGGCGCATGGAACGCTGTTACCTTCCCACCGTAGTGGTCCCTATTTTTCTACTTGCATTTTTACTTGCAGCAGCAGCCCTTCAAGCCCATTTTACTGGGTTTCAATGACATGAACATTAAATACGGACGGTCCTCGATTTACAACAGTTCATTTCATGACCACTCAAAGTTACAACGGCACTGAAAAAAATGAGTTGTGACCGTTTTTCACACTGATGACCCTTGCAGCATCCCCAGGGTCACTTGATCAAAATTCAGACGCTTGGCAACTGACTCGTATTTATGACGGTCGCAGCGTGTCCCAAGGTCAGGTGATCAGCTCTTGCGATTTTTCTGACAAGCAAAGTCAATGGGGAAGCCAGATTCACTTAACAACTGGGTTATTAATTTAACAGCTGCAGTGATTCACTTAACAACGGTGGCAGGAAAAGTTGTAAAATGGGGGCAAAACTCATTTAACAGATGTCTGGCTTAGCACCATAAATGTTGGGCGTCGTTGTGGTTGAAGGTTGAGGACCACCTGTAGAAGCAATTATCACAGTCTGGTTTTCTCTTCCTCTTCCTCTCCCCCTCCCCCTCTTTTCTCTCTCTCTTTCTCTCCTTGAAGATGGGCAGGACAGCCCTTCATTTGGCCGCAGAGAAGGGGCAGCTGGAGGTGGTGACATTTCTCCTGGGCCTTGGCGCTTCTCACAGCATCCAAGACAAGGTTTGAAGAAAGAATTGGGAATTGTCTTGCCAAAGATCTAGGAATCTTCTGGATCCCCCTTTCTATCTTCCTTCTAAACTTGTATTACGCTGTCCACAGTTAACGGAACAACAGAGTTGGAAGGGAACTTGGAAGTCTTCAGATTCAATTGATTTGCCCCAAGCCATAAAATAAAATCATCGATGAAAGCCTTTGAGATTGCACTAACCTTATTTTAATTGAAGAGTGGGCAGGAAAAAAAACCTCGATTCCTCATAATCTCTTTGGCATCTCAAAACGCTGCTGTTCCATTAATCACAGGCACTTGCAGTGCTTTTTTTGTAAAAGAAAAAGGTGCCGGAACTCACACATGTCATACAACCCGCCTTGCCTACCCTACAAGGTTCCATCCAAAAAAGGTGCCGGAACTCCGTTCTGAGCGTTGTATGAGAAAAAAAGCCCTGGGTGCTTGACTCCAAGTTGCTTTTTCAAAAGGCAACTCTGGACTGTCTTTCTTTGTTCTTCCCTGAAGACGTTTCGCTTCTCGTCCAAGAAGCTTCCTCGGTTCTGGCAGGGCGGTGAGGGAGATGGAAGGCTTAGTTCTGACCAACTCAGAACTCATTGTAAGCCTCTGCCCCTTGTCAATTAGACAGTATAATTGTTATTATCAGACATAAACCCAGATGATTTTGTGGTATGGTGCCTGCCAGAATTCATGGGGCTAGAAAATCCATGGAGCATTTTCTCAACCTTGACCATGTTAAGCTTTGTGGACTTCAGCTCCCAGGACTTCAGCATGCTGCTGGGGGATTCTGAGTGTTGAAGTCCACACAACCCAAAGTGGGAGAGGTTGAGAAACACTGTCTTGGTGGAACATTTCTCCCTGTTCTCCCACTGGATCTCCACGAGAGCTCTTCTCACCATCATTTGGAATGTCACACTGGTTTGCAGGAGAAGAACACAGCCTTTCATTTGGCAGCCATGAACGGACATGCAGACATATTGCAGAAACTTCTAGAAGCTGGCGTGGACCTGGAGGACAAGAATGCAGTGAGTGGAAAATATGGAGGGGGGGGGGTTTACCCTCATAGGAAACATGGAAATGTAATGCCAAGTCTTTTTCTTGAGTTTTGGTTGTAGCCAAAGCAAGCTATATAACGTAATGTGGGTGCATGACACAGTCATCCTTATTTGGATCCCTTGCCATGATTTAGTTGTTTGTGGAATTCTTGGTGGTCTCTGAAGCACTGAAGATGTTACCTGGCTGGGTAATGAAACGTCTGCAAGAAAACAACCAAGCTCAGACAGCACCGAGGTTCCCACAGCTCCTCCTCCTCCTCTTCCCCCGTCGCTCTGCAAACCTCATTCCTCCTAGTACTGATGATGTTACCTAGTTTTGTTTTTTTAAAAAATTCCATTTATATCCCGCCTGCAGTGTATGCCGCCCAGCATACACAAAGGACAGCACAGCAGGACGCTGATGGTGCAGATCAGCAGAGGGGTTGGACAGCTCCGGGCGATAACTGCTCACTCAGGATAAGCCTAATGAGTTAAGCTGTTGACAGCCCCAGGCATGGTCAGCCTGGTGGGAAGCCAGGATCTACACCCATTGTCACCTGCACTGGCAGGAAGCCCAGGTTTGAACTGATTGGATGCCATCCACCTGGGCAGGTACAAATAGACGCCAGGCTTCCCTGTTTCCCCAGTTCGTTCTGTTCAGAATAAACTCATCTTCACCCCAGCTCTGTGTCCGTCTCTATGTGAAGCATGCGACTTTACACCGCTCTTCTCCGAAGAATCAGGGCGGCTTACAAACTTAGCAGTAGTTGGGTAATGAAACATCTGCAAGAAAACAACCAATCTCAGAGAGCACCAAGGACTCCTCAACTCAACCCTGAACTATACAGATTCTCTGCTTTTGTCATCCCAGATTGCATCATCCTGAACTGGCCCAGTACTCCTGTCTTAAACCAATCCACCTCTTCCATGTTCCTCCCAAGAGGGCTGCTGTGCAGTTCTCCTTTCTGTCTGCAATGGCCACAGATATGCCACTGGGTTGTTTTTCCCTGACTCTGTGACAACTAACTCCAACACATTAAAAAGACAACCAGGGCTTACTTTTCCTCTCTTGTTTCAGGAAGGGATGACTTCCCTACATTTAGCTGCCGAGGGAGGACACAATGATTGCATCAATCTACTTCTGGAAGCTGGCGGTGAAGTCAATGCCCAAACACAGGTATGGTTCGTTGCATGGAAGGATTTGGTCCAGATATGTAGGAGGAACATTTATTTGTTCATTTATCTATTTATTTGCATCATTTCTATACCCTTAGGACCATTGGGGGGGTGTGCTAAAAAGGTCATAAGTGTGAGAAATGATCATAAGTCACTTTTTCCGATGCCGTTGTAACTTTGAACGGCCACTAAACAAATGGTTTTATGTAGTGCTTTTTTTGTAAAAGAAAAAGGTGCCGGAACTCACACATGTCATACAACCTGCCTTGCCTACCCTACAAGGTTCCATCCAAAAAAGGTGCCGGAACTCCGTTCTGAGCGTTCTATGAGAAAAAAAGCCCTGGTTGTATGGAAAGAACTACCTGTAGTAGGTTTTTGTGAGCTTGCGTTGCCTGAAAGGGTCCTCCAATTTTATTTTATTATTTTTCCAGAAAAAAATGACCTGCCTTCATTATGCGGCGCTGAATGGCTATGTAGACATGGCCAAAAACCTCCTTGGTGCAGGAATCCAGACAGATGCTTTGAACTACGTAAGTGGCTGATTCCATCAACTGCAGCCAGAACGTCTTCTTACCTCCAAACCAGTGGTGGGCTTCAGCCGGTTCACACCAGTTCGGTAGAATGGGTAGCTAATTTTTTGTTGCCCAGGCAGAATAGGTTTCTGGAAGTGACATCCACGCAGAGAACCGGTTGTTCACTTATTCGAATCCCACCACTGCTCCAAACAGAGGAAACAAGCACATCCCCTGGGTTCGGCTAGGTTTCCCTTCCAAGTGTCACCCATGGTGGCGCAGTGGTTAGAATGCAGTACTGCAGGCTGACTCTGCCCACTGCCAGCAGTTTGATTCTGAAGGTTCAAGGTCGACTCAGCCCTCCGTCCTACTGAGGCCGGTAAAACGAGGACCCAGTTTGTCGGGAGCAATATGCTGACTCTATAAACCGCTTAGAGAGGGCACGATATGAAGCAGTATATAAGTCTAAGTGGTGTTGCTATTCCACCCTGCCTCTATCTGGAATATTCGCTGATGCAACCAGAGCATTGACAGCTGAGTAGCGTCAAGCTTCTCCTAGCCGATACTAGAATCGGAAGCGGTGTGTGCAATGATTCCGGGATGCAGCCTTGAGATAAATAAGGTTATTTCAAGAACAAGGAAAACCATAAAGAAAGAAACTCATCAACTGCCAAGTATGAACGGCCGGCTCTATTTATAGTAAAAGCAAGGCCTGGTTCCTGTTCCCGTTTTTCCCACCTGCAGGGCACAACTGACAAAAGATCTCCCACACTTTGTGTAGAGGGAAGGGTTCTTGTTTAATAAACTAATTTGGGAAGAGACAGTTCGCTTTTGATCTAGCCAGAAGCAGCCCTTGCAAACAGCCATCAAGATGGCGTTTCTAGAGAAATTTTGAGTTTTGTTTTTCTCGCAAGGCTTCTCTTAGACTTTATCTCTCTTGGAACAAGGAGAAAACCGTTAATCCTACCAGATACACAACTGCCTAGAGAGCATTGTTTTAATCCGGAGGGGGGGGGCACTTTGGGATTAAAGCTGAGCCCTCTGGATTAGTCATCTGGCTCCGTTTTTCCCCCATGGCCCAGGAGAAGACAGCTAGTCTTCTACTTACGACCACAACTGAGCCCAAATTTTATGTTGCTAAGGGAGATCGTTATTAAGTGAGTTTTGCCCTGTTTTGTGATCTCTCTAACCACACATGCTAAATGGATCACTGCGGTCACTTAGTAAGACGGCTGTTAAGTGAATCTGGCTTCCCCATTGCCTTTGCTGGACAGAAGGCCTCAAAAGGGGATGACTTTATCCCAAGGACTCTGCAACCGTCATAAATGTGAACCATTTGCCAAGCATTCAAATTCTGATCACGTGTCCATGGGGCTGCTGCAGCGGCCATAAGTGTGAAAAACGGTCCTTTCGTTTCTGCGATTTTTGAATGGTCACTAAATGAAGTGTTGTGAGTTGAGGACTAACTGTATTGTGCAAACAAGGCCAACAAAGTGCCACAACTTGCATGAAGTCCCAAAGTGGGCTTTCCAATCAGCAGAAGCCTAGATTGCCTTAATGCTCCGCTACCAAAGTATTAACATTGCTTTTTTTTTTCCCACAGCAAAATGCATCAGCTATGCACATTGCGGTGCTAAGGAACTACCCAGCCATTGTAAAACTTCTCATTGATGCCGAATGTGACCTTGATGTCCTTGATAATGTAAGACTTTTTTTTTCAAATTCAGATTCAGAATAGTACTGGAAGGGACCTTGGAGGTCTTCTAGTCCAACCCCCTGCTCAATCAGGAGACCCTATACCCGTGGTGGCGAACCTATGGCACGCGTGCCACAGGTGGCACGCAGAGCCCTCTCTGTGGGCACGCGCGCCGTCACCCCAGTCCTAGGCCTTCAGCTGGGTTTTATAAACCCTTTTTGATTTAGGCCTCCGCTGCCATATGCAAACAAACAAACAAGAAAGGTTCAATCAATCAATTTCAACTTCTTGCGGGGAAAAAAAAGACCTTGCAAAGTTGGAATTGATTGATTGAACTTTTTAGTTCCACCCAGTCTACCGTTACCACCACAGCCACACCCACCCAATGGTCCATGCCCACCCGGCACCCATTGATACATAAGTGGGTTTTGGGTTGCAGTTTGGGCATTCGGTCTCTAAAAGGTTTGCCATCACTGCCCTATACCATTTCAGACAAGTGGCTGTCCAATCTCTTGTAGGTGATGGAGCACCTACAACTTCTGAAGGCAACTCGTTCCACTGATCAATTGTTCTCACTGTTAGGGAAGTTTCTCCTTAATTCCAGGTTGCTTCTCTCCTTGTTTAGTTTCCATCCATTGTTTCTGGTCCTGCTCTCTGGTGCTTTGGAGAATAGTTTGACCCCCTCTTCTTTGCGGCACCCCCTCAAATACTGGAAGGCTGCCATCATGTCACCCCTAGTCCTTCTTTTCTCCAGCCATACCCAATTCCTGCAACCGTTCTTCCTATGTTTTAGTCTCTTTAACGATGGCTACCAACATTTAAGATCTAACAAAGCTTTGACAGCAGACTGGAGGGCTTGCAAGCGCTTCACCTCTAACTGGTGGCATTTTAATGAGCACGAAAGAATCGTGGGAAAGAGATGCTTGGTTAAAGGAATGGAGAACCTAGTTGTATGCGCTCCGAAGCATGCTCTTCCCTTTCAATTCTCAGCACTGCACCGCTTTCGTTTAATTAAATTATTTATTTGATTTAGTCACTACACCACTCCAGAATACCTCAGAACATAAGGAGAATAAAATGTAGTAGGAATAGGGAAAGAAGAAGGGGGAAAAACAAGTTAAAGAGTCAACAGGGGAAAAAATAGAGAACGAAATAGCAGTTCTGGCCAACAACCAAAAAAACATACACAGGTAATGGCTCAGTCACCCTAAACCAATGTCTGGGAGAAGGTAATGCCATCTGAGTGGGATCCACCTGGAAATCTCATGCCTGAAGGCAGATGCCATGACAGAGAAAAGGGCACTTCTGGGGTCTTGGTTGATGGCATTGTTTGGGTCAAAATTCCTGGAGCTACATGTATTGGTTGTAAATTGAAAATTAAGTTAACTTGCTGGAATTCTTTAAGAGTTAAGGCATCAGGTAGAAGCCAGGAGATGGTGAGTTCTAGTCCTGCCTCAGCCATGAAAGCCCATTGGATGATTTGGGGCCAATCACCAGCAGGTGGCGAGTTCTAGTCTCGCCTTGGGCAAACAAGCTGGCTGGGTGACTTTGAGCCAGCCACTTCTCTCTTTGCCCAATTCACCTCACAGAGCTGTTCTGGTGGTGTACCTTGAGTTATTTATAAAAATAATAAAGGTGGGATATTAATTAATTAAATTCCTAAATAAGATATCTTTCTTTGAGGGAGATGGGCAGTTCATAAATGTGAAATACAAATGGATAAATACATGAATGGATGGATGGATGGAGATAGATAGATAGATAGATAGATAGATAGATAGATAGATAGATAGATAGATAGATAGATAGATAGACAGACAGACAGACAGACAGACAGACACTTATACCTATAACTCTTTTTGTCTGCTAGGGAAAAATTCCCTTTGAGTTCAGACAGCTGCCTCCAAATCCAAAGAATTATTGAAGGAGCTTATCAATATTTCTGGGGTGAGATTCAGCAGGGGTTGGGAGCTGGCATTGGGGGCCACGTAGCAAGCTTTTTTCCCTATGTATCCAAAATTGTGAGTAAAATTTATATTTGTATGTGTGTTCGTGTATGTATGTGTAGGTTTTGCTGTCATTTTGTATAACTTGATGTTTTTGGCTGCTACTGCTGTAATTATATTGCTGTTATCCTTTGGATGGTGGTGATATTCTTTGGTGGGTGGCTTCCCCCCCCCCTTTTCTTCCAAAAGTGGACATTGGAATTTCATTTTAATGTATGCTATTGGGTAACCAGAAAAATGACAGTAACGATTATGGAACAACCTGCCTCCAGGTTGTTCCATAATGCTCCAACACTGGACGTTTTTAAGAAGAGACTGGACAGCCATTTGTCTCAAAGGGTATAGGGTTTCCTGCCTGAGCAGGGGGTTGGACTAGATGACCTCCAAGGTCCCTTCCAACTTTACTATTATGAAATTATCTCTTATCTATCCCTTTGATTCACTTGTCTCCCTCCTGCTGGAGCTTTTTGTCCCCATGAGGTGCCAAGGATGGAAAAAGAATGCTTTCTTGAGGCCCCAGGAAATTGTTTTTTTTCTTACTAGTTTCCAAAAACTATTTATCTCATTGCCAAGGAACGGCTGCTTCTCCCACCAATTCTTTGCAGTGCTGATTTCTGATTTTCCTTTTTTGCTTTCAGAGGCAACAGAGTCCTCTTCATATTGCTGCAGAGCACGGAAGGCAAGATATTGCCGAGTTGATCCTCATGGCTGGGGTGAATTTAAAATTAACCGATAAGGTAACGCCGACATCTTGCCGCTGTCAGTATTATGTATGCATAGAAATGTTTCCTCTTTGCAAACCTGGATTTTTTTTAGCATGAGAATGCACAGAGGACATTTTAAAAGTAACCACTTTACCTTATGCATTCTGCATTTGATCTATAAAACTGTTGTGATTCAGGGTCAGCCTGTGGGTTCGGCAGTTGGGTCGGACGACTCAGAGGAGGAGGAGGAGGGGGGTGTTGAAGAGCTTGCTGAGGGGATTGGACAGCTTGATGAGAGCCCTCAGCCAGGCCCCTCTCATCTGGTCACGACGCAGACCCAGCTGTGTGAGCCTGACAGCGTGGATGAAGATGACCCACAGCTGGCCCTGTTCAAGGACGCCCGACGCAGGAGGCAGTCAATCAGGAGTAAACAGAGGAAGGCAATGGGGCTCCTCGGAAGGAGGCAGAGAGAAGCCCACGCCCTGAACTGTATTTAAGGGGGAATGCGTGGGAGGGCTGGTTTGCTGAAGGCAACCGCTTGAAAAGCTCCTGTTTCTTGGTTCGTGTCTTGTTCTATTTGTTTTTGTAGCAATAAATTTGGCAGGCGTAATTCCAGCCTCTTGCCTTCTTGTGAAAGGGGTTGTCCCTGCCTTTTCTGCAGGGCCGGTAGCAGGCTGGTACAGAACAAAAACAATGTTCTTCAGTGCACTTCCTGTCCTCATTATATTTCTTATTCCTGGAAATTCAGATGGCCTATTCCCGGGTGCTCTTACTTAAGACGGTCAAATTAGCACCGTTCTGGAGGGCACTAGATAACAGATGCATTCTAGGTTTTGTCTAAGATTAATATAGAGAGATATTGGGGACCGAGCCCACAATGGACCACATCAGATTTCATTTGCTTCAGTGCAGGGAATGATATGAGTTTATCAGTACAAGTTGGATTGGAAACTTGCCCATGTAGATATTTTAAGTCAGTATTTATCCTCTGTGATAACAAGAGTTTTACTGAATCTGGCTTCCAAATATCAACAGTCCCAAAGGTGCTTTTCAAAAGGTAACTGGCCTTTCTTTCTTGGGTTTTTTTTCTTTGAAAAAAAATGTTTCACTTCTCATCCAAGAAGCTTCTTCAGTTCCGTCTGACTGGTGGGGAATGGAAGGATTTATATCCTTTGCCAGCCACCTGGTTGTTACTACCAAATCCTTCCATTCCCCATCAGTCAGTTAGAACTGAAGAAGCTTCTTGGATGAGAAGCAAAACATTTTCAAGGAAAAAACAACAACAAGAAAGTCCACTTGCCTTTTGGAAAAGCCTATTTGGGATAACCATGACCTGGATGATCGAGAATCTCCTTCAGCTCAACAGTAAAAGATAAAATGCTTCCAAATTCCTCCATGCTTTAAAAATCTCAGTATGTTTGGTATCTAATAAACTGCCCTGTATCATCTACAAAGATGTAATTCAGTTTTTTCTTTTCATCAGGTGAAATTAAATCTTTACTAAAGATGCTGGGACAGAATGGAATGGAAAGGAATAGAATAGAATAGAATAGAATAGAATAGAATAGAATAGAATAGAATAGAATTATGAAATAATAGAATAGAATACAATAGAATAGAATTATGAAATAATAATAGAATAGAATAGAATAGAATAGAATAGAATAGAATAGAATAGAATAGAATAGAATAGAATAGAATAGAATAGAACAGAACAGAACAGAGTTGGAAGGGACCTTGGAGGTCTTCTAGTCCAGCCCCCTGCTCAAGCAGGAGAACCTATATCATCTCAGACAGGTGAATGTCCAGCCTCTTCTTAAAAACCTCCAGTGGTGGAGCATTCACAACTTCTGGAGGCAGGCTGTTCCACTGGTTAATTGTCCTCACTGTCAGGAAGTTTCTCCTTAATTCCAGGTTGCTTCTCTCTTTGATCAGTTTCCAACTGTTGTTTCTCATCCTGCCCTCTGGTGCTCTGGTGAACAACCTGGCCCCCTCTGCCTTGTGGCAGCCCCTCAGATACTGGAATACTGCTATCATGTCTCCCCTATTTCTTCTTTAGACTAGCCAAACCCAAGTCCTGCAGCCGTTCTTCGTATGTTTTAGTCACCAGGCCTTTAATCATTTTAGTTGATCTTCTCTGAACTTTTTCCAAACTCTCAACATCTTTTTTTGTGTTATGGTGACCAAAACTGGCTGTGGTATTCCAGGTGTGGTTTTCCTAGGGCTTTGTAAAGTGGTACTAGTACTTAGGGTGATCTTGATTCTATTCCTCTGTTTATACCACCCAGGATTGTATTAGCTTTTTTGGCTGCTGCTTCATACCACTAGGACTCCAAGGTCCCTGTCACAGTTACTGTTTTTAAGTTTTTAAGTTTTATTGTATTTGTATACCGCCCTTCTCCCGAAGGACTCAGGGCGGTGAACAGGGCATACATAAAAAATACGAGATACAAAAATTTAAAAAAAGAATTAAATAATAGCCCAGTTAAGACAGTCGGTAACAATATACAATATAAAAGTCCCCATTTTAGACCAGGTCTCTCCCAATCTGTATTCGTGCCTTTGGTTTTTTTCTACCTAATTGTAAAACTTTGCTTTTCTCCACACTGAAACTCATTTGGTCGGATAGGGCCCACTGTTCAAGCATGTCAAGATCTTTTTGGATTCTGAGTTTGTCTTCTGGGGTGTTGGCTATTCCTGTCAGTTTGGTGTCATCTGCAAATTTGATGAGTTCCCTTTCAATTCCCTCGTCTAAGTCATCAATGAAGATGTTGAAGAGTGCTGGGCCTAAGACAAAACCTTGTGGTACCCCACTGCTTACTTCTCTCCATGTGGATGTAGTGCCGTTGAGGACTACTCATTGAGTACAGTTTGTTAGCCAGCTACAGATCCATCCAGTGGTGATGTTGTCTATGAGTATCTACTGATCAGTGGAGTAAATACAATCAGGATACGACAGGAGTTAAATATTTGCTGCCCGTTAATTATTTATTTATTTATTTATTTATTTATTAGTTACATTTATATACCGCCCTATTCCCTGAGGACTCAATTATAAAAAGGCACAAAGTTTTGTCCTGTTTAACTCAGCCGATTTATTTATTTATTTTTCTCCAGCAAGGGAAAACATCTCTGGATGTTGCCGCCCGTGGGAACCACGTCAATTTGGCTGATATGATCATCAAAGCGGACAGGTTTTACAAATGGGAAAAAGTAAGTGAGCTTCGTGAGCTTCTGAGGTGACCTAACGAGCTGGAGAAAGTTGGGGGCTCAGGAATTACAGGACCTCAAAGGGAAAGAAGTTAACTGGGCAGGCTATGACCTTTTTCCAGGATAATCTCAACAGTGATTCCGACTCCTGGATAACTGAGCGTTTAACTTTCAAGCAAGACCATCGGCTGGAAACGCAACATATCCGTTCGGTGATCTGGCGGCTCGCAACCAAATACCTTAAGCCCAATGAGTGGAAGAAACTTGCACACTATTGGAAATTCACGGAGGCGCACATCAGAGCAATTGAGCACCAGTGGACAGGTAGGTGACACAGGTGTCATGCCTCCCTGCTGCAGCTGAACGGGAGACCAGAGGTGATTCAAGAACCCCATTTAGGTGGTTCCTGAACATATGAGAAGGCGGCCACGTGCTTAGCCCAAGATCAGGTCTACAGGAAGTCCTCAGCTTACAATCACAGCTGGGACCAGAATTTCCACTGCTAACCAAGGGGGACACTAAGTGAGTCATACCTGATTTTACAAATGTTTTTTTTGCCATGGTTGTTAAGTGGATCGCTGTAGTCACGCGAATCATGCTGTTACATGAATCCAGCTTCTCCCATTGATTTCAATGGTTGGAAGCCATCTGGAAAGGTAACAAATGGCGATCACACGATCCTGGATGCTGCAACCCTTGCTGGTTGCCATGGGCCCCAAATTTTGACCTCATGACCGTGGGGATGCTGGAACAATCACGAGAGCGAGGACTGGTCGTGAATGACTTCCTTCAGGGCTGTTATAACTTTAAACCATCACCAAATAAACGGTTGTGAGGACTATCTGTACTCTGAAGAGGGTCTAACTTTCCTAGAACATAGAATAACAGGGTTGGAAGGGACCTTGGAGGTCTTCCTAGTCCAACCTCTTGCAGAAGCAGAAGAGACCATACTATTCCAGACAAATGGCTGTCCAGTTTCTTCTTGAAAACTTCTGAAGCTGGAGCACCCACAACTTCTAGAGGCAAGTCGTTCCACTGATTAATTGTTCTCACTGTCAGGAAATTTCTCCTTAGTTCTAGGTTGCTTCTCTCTCTTAATGATCTTCCGCCCATTACTTCTTCTTCTGCCTTCAGGTGCTTTGGAGAATAAGCTGACTCCCTTTTCTTTGCGACAGCCCCTTAAATATTGGAAGGCAACTATCATATCCCTCCTGGTCCTTCTCTTCATTAGACTAGACATACCTTCAATCGAGCATCATGTGGTTTAGCCTCCAGACGTTTCATCATCTTTGTCGCTCTCCTCTGTACTCTTCCTAAGATCTTTCGGATAGGCTAAAATAGCTGTAGCCCTTGGTTTTAAAAATGCAGCACCAGCGTTTTCGACGGTGAGACCAGCGCCGAAGGAAAACAGCTCATTAAATAGGAACCATACGTCTGTTTCAGGGAGGAGACCAAACCAAGAAGCGGTTCGCAAGAAAAAGAAGAAGCAAAAAACCAGGGGGGAAAAACCCCACTTTGCTAGCCAGTACTCCTCTAACCTGGCTGCCATCCAGCCCATATTAGAGATAAGCCGACTCAGCTGTGACCGGCTATTCCTGCTGAAAATGCTGGACGAAGCATGTTTGAATTGGATTTGTGTTCTTCCACCCACAGGTCATTTGCAACCCCAGACAGCTTTTAAAGAGAAATAAGAGCTGAATCAATGAGTGAGCCCCACTTTCTGGAGAAGCTGAATTGCTATTGTACTCCCTTCATCATCTCCAGTGAAAGCCAGCAACTGCTTTTTGGTGTTAACCCCCCCCCCACCCCCCAAACCCAAATGGACAGCAATTGGAGAACAGTTGCAATACATTAAAAAGATTTCAAACATTGGTATAATTCAGCAAAAGCCTTGAACAGCGACATACTAAAAGACACTATAGGAGGAAAGCTGTGTTAGTCTCTAGTGGCATCTTTTCAAACTATTACGCTTTATTAAAAGGAAGAAGCTTTCTTATAATATTTAGCGTGATTTGTTAGCCAGAGGCTGTCACCTCCAAGTGCCTATTTACCCACTTCTCGTAATCAAAATCTTACAACAGTTGTATTCTTCTGTTAAATCATGTCCAATTCTCAAGAGATTGTCCGGACAAGCCCCTGCAGTTTACTTGGCAAGGTTTTCCAAAAGTGGTTTTCCACTTCCTCTTAAGTAATTCCTAGGTCTGAGGAGGAGAACTTACTCAAGGTTATTCAGCTGACTTGGTGCCCAAGGCAGGACTATAACTCACGGTTTCCGGGTTTCCAGCCTGATGCTTAATTACTACACCAACTTGGCTTTCTACACCAGTACAAGAACCTATAAATGAACTTGACTTGACTATTGGGAGTTGAAAACAATATTCTGAATCAATTAGTGCCATGCATAGCCTAGTTGTCTATGACTCAATTTTCTAAACTGGAAGAAGCTTGAGAGAGAGAAAAAAAGTTGTATGAGTAAGATACATAAACATACCCACACATATCATAGTTGTATTTGTGCACCATTATTAACTTGGTTATCATATTCAAGACTTACACAATATATCACACCACATACACCAAAGAGCCATGATGGTGCAGTGATTAGAATGCAGCATTGCAGGCTAACTCTTCCCCACTGCCAGGAGTTCGATCCTGACCAGCTCAAGGTTGGCTCAGCCTTCCATCCTTCTGAGGTCGGTCATATGAGGACCCAGATAGTTGGGGGCAATAGGCTGACTCTGTAAACTGCTTAGAGAGGGCTGTAAAGCACTATGAAGCAATATATGAGTGTAAGTGCTACTGCTATTGCTGTATTTACCGACTGAACAGGATTTACACAATATTTTAAACCGAGGGGGGGGGGAAGCCAGGGGTATCAGCAGGGAAGGGTCAAAAAAGTCAAGATGGTGTGGCATGCATGTAAAAAAGTACCTTGATTTCATACTTGTATCTGCCATCTTAACTTATTTGGGCACACAAACCCTCACAGATGATCTACCAAGATTACCAAGCATAGCAGGCTATATGAATCTTAACAGAACTTTATCTAACTTGCTTAAGCTTGTTCTAGGAATATAACCACCCATTATCTGGCTGCTGTGCTGCCTTTTCAGTTATGATGGTGGCAATAGAATAGAAATAATAACAATAAAAAAATAAAGGTAGTGTCAATAGTAATAGGCATCTTGGATTTAACCCCCCAAAAACCCAACTTGAACACCCTCAGCATTGACAAAATCACCAGTCAATTGCAAAAGGCAGCTTTACTCAGAACAGCTTCCATCCTGCAACAATACCTTTAACACCTTCAAACAATAACATCTGCCTATCTTAGGTCCCTATAAAGGACTAGGTGGATAAAAATGCCAAATCCAGTCTGCAATCTGGCTAACTGCACAACAGATCACAATAATATAAGATTGTCACATAATATTAGGTCAGCGAAATAGAAAAGGGACACGGGACTAATTTCAACTGATAGGGAATCTTTCTCAAATAGTTGGCAAGACACACAACTATTCTGTGATTCCAAAGCCTAGTCACAATATGCCTGTAACAACAGGAAATTACACATCTCCGTGTACATCAATACGTAAGCAAGTGATGTTTCATGCATTAGGGTGTCATCAAGCAAACTGCCTACTGCACATCATGAAGGAAATTACATCGTTTGTTCAATTTGTTGATGATGTCATGACAGGTTGATATCATTATGGTACCCATAATCCATAATCTTGGGATATCTCACTTCACCCGTGTCTTCCCTTTTCGCCAGGCACCAAAAGCTACCGAGAACACGGCCATCGGATGTTGCTGGTCTGGCTTCATGGGACCATCATGGCAGGAGAAAACCCAGTTAAAGGATTATATGAAGGGCTGGTCAGCATCGGGAGGAGCGACCTAGCAGGTATGGTGACTCCTTAGCCTTCTTGTAGAGTAGAGTAGAGAAAGTAGAGTAGAGTAGAGTAGAGTAGAGTAGAGTAGAGTAGAGTAGAGTAGAGTAGAATAGAATAGAATAGAATAGAATAGAATAGAATAGAATAGAATAGAATAGAATAGAATAGAATAGAATAGAATACTTGGAAGGGACCTTGGAGGTCTTCTAGTCCAAGCCCCAGCTTAGACAGGAAACCCCATATTCTGTTTAGTCCAACGAGCTGGGCAGCCCAGGACCAGCTGGATCAGGCCAAAGTCAAGCTTAGACACATACGTGTGTTTCTTTTCCAACAGATAGTATCAGGAAACAAGCGAATGCAGATTCTCCTGCATCTCCACGGAGGTGTTCAGCAATGTGAGGTCCAAGGTGCTGCAGAACTTGGCTCCGTGCAACTCTTCCAGAGATTTCTTTCAGAATTTGCATCCAAGGGCCACCATTTCCAAGGGCTTCTTCTTGCCATCCTGAATGGCAACCTTTCCAATCCAGGTCAGGTCCACGTAAACCGTGTTGTTTTTCAGGGGTTCGTTCTAAAAGACTGAGAAGCGGGGATGTTATGCCTCTCCCTCCCAACAAATGATGCAGCCCAAATATTTGTGCAGACTTAGGATACCAAGACGAATGTGCTAATTGGGATTATATTCATGGGTACGGGAAGATTTTCTGGTTGAAAATGTTTGAGAAACCCACATCTTTTCCTCCTAAGTTACCTTAATTTTTTCACTTCCTCCAACAGCTTTGGAAAGCTCTTTGGCTAAATTTCTGATGACTGTAGGTATTACAAGATCCAGCTATCGCCATAGATTTTAGCAGAATGATCCTCTTAGACTTAACGGATCTGTCTTGAAAACTCTTGAGTTCACACAGTACATTCCACCTACAGTATTTATTGTCTCGTTTGCTGTATTAACTGAGCCATAAGCTTGCCCAAGATGAGCCATCAAGCAAAACTTAACCGTGGTTAAAACTTGCTGCAATTAGAATGGAACACACTTAAAGCTGCTAGCTTTCTCTAACCTGGTTCAGGGTGCTGTGTGAACAATCAAGGGATACGTCTTCTGGAAACAAAGCATAAATTACAGTTGCACTAATACTACTACAACATACACAATACTACTACAACATCACAAGGCTATGGAGACCTGGCAACTTCTGCTTTAGTTCACTGCATCCTTTTGTTGAACATTACTCCAAATTTGGATGTCCAGATTCGGGGGGGGGGGGAACAGCTGGCTCAATCCATGTGTCATTTAATACTAGGTGTTGGGACTTGACTTGGTAATGCAAAGGGGAACCATTGTACTGTTTCGGCCAAAACTGTTATTTTGATCCATGTTATTTTTTATTATTATTTTTATTTTATATATCTCAACTATGCACACGGAGCTACAGTAGCTAGGGTAGGTGGCTGCCTTCTCTGCCTCTGGCTTGACCTCTTCCGCCTGGATTTTTTTCAGCCTTGGGTCATTCCCTTTGAGGAAGAGATTTACAAACTGGCTGGCCTACGCTGTGATCTGCCAGAAAAGGCAGTGAGTAAGGATGCAGCTCAGATTGGTGCCTGGAGGTGCGTTGCACATGTAGTCCCTTTGGGCATTGATTGCTCATCTTTGGCAAAAGGCAGGAAGATGTTGTTTTAAGTCACCCCCTGCTCTTTGAAGTAACTTCTGCCCAGTTGCAGGGGAGAAGCTTTGGACTGTCCTCAGCCGCCATCATGATTTGCCCTGATCCCAAAAATCCTGGGGAGGACGCTGGGCCCAGGATTCACCCTCGCTTCTGGCTGTACGGTTATGCACTTTCAAGTTCAAAACAGATTTTTTGTTCTTCACCAGTGTGGATACGACAGTGTTTTTATCTTCAGACGGTATACTTTTCTTAACTTTGTCATGAAGTTTTGTATTTTTAAAGCAATGTCGAAACATCTGGTTTTCAAATAAATGGTTTCTCCCCCCCCCTTATGTACTTTGTTTGTAGTTCCTGAAAACGTGGAACAACCACTTTGTAGAAAACCTGAACCATTCCAGATGTCAGTACCTACCATCTCCAACTTTCAATGAATTTAATCTCCCAGAATTACGAACAGCCCAACAGGAAATTCTGGGGATATGTAAAATTCTAATCTAGCTGGAGGGCTCCAGTACCAGACTCCAAACCTTAAGGATGAAGCAAGGCTATTACCTTGCAAATTCTTAATAGCGGAATAATCGGGGTCCTTCCCACACCCAGTTAAAATTTTATTCAAAACAAAGTAAGATAGCAAATTAATTTTACAAAAAACCCCTCTGATTTCAAGTCATTAAGCGGTAACAGTATATAAAGAAATGTAAAGCAACATTGACACTTCCAACAGAGTTTAAAACTAAATATTCAAATTATAAATGAGCTTACGAAGGCTTTGGTACCAAAAGTTTGTCTCTTGACAGTTGCATTCTTTTTTTTTTTTAATGAGTCTTGCAAAGTTGCATCCTTAACTTTTATTATCCAAACTTTGCTTGTGAAACAGAAATGGGAGCGAGCGTCCATAGCCTAATTTGTTGTAATGAAATCCGCCCAGCTGAGTTTTAAGGACACAGTTCTAACCAGTTCAGTGGGAAGAAGAGAAGGACAACAGAAGGTCAGATGTGATTGGGTAGGACATCTGCCAACAAGGAAAGAGGCCTGGCCCTCCAGATGAAAGAACGGCCAATCAGCCAATTACGATGGTTGTTCTTGTTCGTTGCTAGATTGGAGATTGGCTTTCTGGACTTCTAGTTCTTCTGCACTGATCATGGAGGGGTCAATAGCAGCATATCTGGTCCCGTGGAACTGAAGCAAGTGTATCTATAGGGCAGATGGGGAGAAATAAAATCTATTCATTCCTTTTTCCCCCCCTCTAAACCATAAAACATGGACAAAAATGAATCACACTTGTTTGATGATGGATTCTCAGGGGCTTCCAGAAATACACTCTGGTATGAATTCCAAAGCATAATTAACATGAGAAAGTGGGAAGAATTATATACGTAGGAGATGAGCAGGGATTAAAACACAAGCAGGAATGAGTAGGAATTAACACAAACCAATATAATTCAGAAACTCCAGGCTAACACTTGGTTCACATATTGTGGAAACAAAGCACAAACATTAGAAGAAGCGGTATGCAAAAAGCAGGGCGACTTTCATACAGATGTCTTAGTGTTTGCAAACTGACTTGACAAAACAGGATGGAACAGTATCTCTCAATAAAAAAACGAAACAAAACAAAAATAACGCAACCCACCACAACACATGTATCTGACCGTCTTCTAAATATACTCATTCAGTGACCAGCTGCATTCTCCACTGCAGAAGAAGGATGTTCTGTTAACTCTGATTAGGGCCAAGGGGAGGGAGAGAATTTAATTTTGCTAATGTTTGAGTTTTCATTGCTATACCTTAGTTTAACAATCCAATCCTAACCAGTTTAGTAATTTAAAAAGACCACGAACCAAATGAATCTCCTTTAGTTTAATGACACAATTTAGTAATGCAAAAAAGAACTATCGGTTGGAAAAGATGGGATGATAAAGGAAGACCATCTCACCATTTCTAGCCATTTTTGGCATCCTTCATTCCATTCTCTGTGTGCGTTGAAAAGTACACTAATCTTTTTTTTTTTTTTTTACAAACTCCACTTTTCTGCTAAAGGAATTCTCAGATTGTTTACTGATAGTTCTCGACTTATGGGTACAGTTGGACCTGGAATTTTGGTCATAAGTTGTTGCAGCACATAACTCAAGTCAACACATAACTGGACAATTTTTAAATCATTTTTATGATGTTTGTTAAGTCACTATGATTAGTAAGTGAATCGTATGCTCATAAGCCTGAATCTAGCTTATCCGATGGACATTTTTTTGCTGGAAAACAGCAAAAAAAATATGTTGCAAAATATGATCATGTGACTATGAGATGCTGGAACCAGTGTAAACGCAAACTGGTTGTCATGCTCCCAAAATGCAAACACGTGATTATGGAGATGGTTTTTTCCGAATCCATTGTAACATCAAATGATCATTCAGCGAGTGTAAGTCGAGATCTTATATGCCGGAAAAACACAATAATGCAAAAGACAATACGCTCTTGCACCAGTCTTCTAATACCGTGCTTGCCTAAAGTTTTACTTTCTCTCTGATTCTACCTTCACCCACCAAGGAGGAAAAAGGTGCTCAGAGTTGCCTGAACTGCGAGATGGGTGGCAAATAAATTGGATGGATGGATTGATGGATTGATGGATGGATGGATGGATAGATGAATGGATGGATGAATGGATGGATAGATGAATGAATGGAGGTATGGATGAATGAATTAATGGATGGATGGATGGATGAATGGATGGATAGATGGATGAATGGATGAATGAATGAATGGATGGATGGATGAATGGATGGATGGATGAATGGATGGATGGATGAATGAATGAATGGATGGATGGATGGATGGATGGATGGATGAATAAGTGAATGAATGAATGAGCAGGACTTACTTGGATATAAAGGTTTACTTCGGCACTTCGGCAGAGATAGGGGAAATTGCCTCCTGTTTTAAGATGAGCTCTCCTGGCATTGGGATACAGCTTATACATCTCCTCCTTGGCTTCGGTGGACAGGGCACTCTGATCAAATACCTAAAAATCAAAACCAGCATCAGCACGAGTTTTGCCATCTCTTATAATTGAGCCCAGGATCTTTCACTGAGCCAGAAGTTCTCGCTTTCTTCCGGAAGGTCCCATGCTTGGAGGAAATGGTGCTGGTGCAACCACCATAAAGAGGTCCTCCTGGATTGGTGATTTCCCACAAATCAATACCCAGTCAAACCAGTTTCATCTCATGCTTATCAGCTAGGAATATGCCCTAGATTGCTCACATCCATGATGGTGACAGGAACGTCTCGGATCTTATGAGGTTCAACGTAGGAATTCTGGCAATTGAGAGTGAGTCTTGAAGCCAGCTCACTCTGGCCCAAAGTTTCCAGCTGTCAGACATTAAGAAAAAACAAAAGCCATTAATCTGGATCTGAAATCTGGCGACAATAGAATACAGAATACCACACTTGGAAGGGATCTTAGAGGTCTTCTAGTCCAACCCCCTATAACATTTCAGACAAACGGTGGTCCAATCTCTTCTTAAAAGCCTCAGTGTTGGAGCACCCACAACTTCTGGAGGTGAGTCATTCCACGGATTAATTGTTCTCACTTCAGGAAATTTCTCGCTAAGTTCTAGATTGCTTCTCTCCTTGATTACTTTCCACCCATTGTTTCATGCCTTGCCTTCTGATGCTTTGGAGAATAATTTGACTCCCTCTTCTTTGTGGCAGCCCTTCAAATACTGGAAGACTGCTATCATGTCACCCTTAGTCCCTCTTCTCTCTAGACTGACCATACCCAATTCCTTCAATCATTCCTTATATGTTTTAGCCAACACACAAAATACCTGACACGCAAACTAATCTCCTTTTCATTCTTCAGTTGCAAAGACCACTCATGGCTACCCACTGAAAAACAATATTCATACACACACACACACACACACACAATTGAGCCCAAAATTTCTGTCGCTGAGACATTTGTTAAGTGAGTTTTTCCCCATTTTGCGACCTTCCTTGCCAGTTGTGAAATGAATCACTGCAGTCGTTAAATTAGAAACACGACTGTTAAGTGAATCTGTCACAAAAGTCACAAGATCACAAAAAAATGACCCCATGATCCGGGCACACCTCAACCGTCATAAATATGAGCCAGTTACCAAGCATCTGGATTCTGATCATTCTGGGGAGGCTGCAACGGTCGAAAAAAGCCCGTCAGTCCCATTGTAACTTCAAACGATCAGTAAATGAACTGTTGTAAGTCGAGGACCAGCTATATACCCCGCCCACCAAACACACACACACACACACACAACTGAACAGAAAAAGGAAAAAGGAAGGAAGCTTGAGAACACCCAGTATTTGCTATTTCCTGGGCAAACTTCAGAACACCGTCAAGCAGCCATTTTGAGCTTCATGGATCTTTACCCTGTCCACCATGAAATCAATTCCGTCGGCCATTTCAGGATCTACGGGACCGGAGGCAAAATTCCCAAGGACAATTTTCTTCAACATGAAAGCAGGCAACAACCAAAAACTGAAAACAGAGAGGAATATAAAGGTAGGTTAGGACTTCAACTTCAGGAGGAGCCCTGCACTGCCAAGTTAACCATCAAAAGATCTCTCTGCATTCAGCCTCTAACTATTCCTAATAAATTATCCTAACCATTAATTGTAGACAAAGTCATCCTACAAAGGTTGCTAGAGTTTGGGCTAGAATTGACCCTTTCAATACATTTGAACGTCATCACTGGGTAGCAAAGCTTTTTTTACTCTGCAGCTTTGAATTTTAAACTTCTTTTATTCTTTTCCTTCTCAGTTGAACCTGCCAAGTGTAGTGGCAATGACTTTGTGTTGTACAAAATTGCCACGTTGTATGGTTGGACTTTGAGGTCTATGGCTGGTTTTAGGTCAAACAGGGCAATGAAATGTCTTTAATCGCCAAATCCAAGTGGGAGAATGTTTTTTTATTGATTATATATCTTGCAAATCTATATGGCCACCCATCTTAAACAAATCAGTCTGGGTGGCTGACGAAACAGTGAAACCAAGATTACTCATGCAAATGAACATCCACAAAAAAAGAACAGTAACTTGCCCAGTAAAAATGAACAACACCTTCATAAGTGCAGAGGAAAATATGTAAAGTGGGCCTCCACTGACATTCTGGCCCTAATATTTGAGGGAAGAGCGAAGTTTTCAAGGCTTTCTGAGCAGCCAATGAGGTTGGCCTTTGTAACAATGCAACAGTCTTGGTAATGTTGGACTTCTGAGCTGAAGAAATGGAAATAGAAACTCTTTATGTTTAACAGAAGAACAGGTTTGGAAGGGACCTTGAAGGTCTTCTAGTCCAACCCCCTGCTCAAGCAGGAAACCCTGTATCATTCCAGATAAATGGATGTTCAATCCCTTCTTAAAAGCCTCAGTGTTGGAGCACCCACAACTACTGGAGATGAGTCATTCCACAGATTAATTGTTCTCACTTCAAGAAATTTCTCCTTAGTCCTAGGTTGCTCCTCTCCTTGATTAGTTTCCATGCATTGCTTCTTGTCCTGCCTTCAGGTGCTTTGGAGAATAGGTTGATCCCCTCTTCTTTGTGGAAGCCCCTTAGATATTGGAACACAGCTATCATGTCACCCCTAGTCCTTCCTTTCATTAAACCAGACATAACTATAATGAGTTTGTAGACACACTACAAACTCTTGGAATCAAAGCTCAGACTTGTTAAAGGTTTTTGCTGACCCAACCATGCTTACATTGTGGGCAACTAGCAGCCTGCTTGCACCTGCTGGCCAGGACTTTTGGGGGCTCCTGGAACCATAAAAACCAAGCTCCACGAGACCACGCTCCAAGCCTCCAGAAAGTATGGATGTGGGATGCAAAATGTATTCCCCTGCCTCACCATGATGGCCCTCAACTCTCCCAAAGAACAGGAGCCATCCCAAAATTGGCTCTCGTGAGTTGCAGAAAGTGACGTTCTACTATAAGGATCCCCAACAGAGGTTCTTTAAAGCACGCGCACAATCCAGAGACGTTTCCCAACGGGCTAGATGGAGAAAGATGCAAAATGCTTCAGACTCAAAAACGCCTTGGAAGGAGAGGAACAGCATCTGAACTGTTCCAGCAACATCAGGTTTGAGCTTCCACCCATCTTCCATACTTCCTCCAAGAGGTCCCCTTGCCCTCATTTTGCCTAGTTCCAAACCTCACAGCCGTGATATTTGGGTTTTTTTTTTGACAATCCTCTAACTCTGGGTTTCATTAAAAAAAAAAGCAAACACTGATTTATTTACTGGCGTCTCACCTATTTGCTGTCCACGTCTGATTGAAAATTGAGGTATCGCTGAAAGAGTTGCACAGAATCAAAGATTGGACTCGGGGGGATTTGTGGGTGTACTCGGCAAATTTCTGAGCAAGAAAACCTCCTAATGAAGCACCGAAAAGGTGAACCTAATATTAAAACGATAAAAGAAGAATACCCTTGATATTTTTCTCTTTTTATCCAACGCGTTCTACCGCTCCAAACATTTGGGAATTAGATCAGTTTCCACCTCCTGGCAGGCCAAGAGACAAGCAAAAAAACATTTAGAGTGGGGGCCTCCCACCGTGGCAACTTGTGAACTTCAACTCCCAGGATTCCCCAGCCAGCCACACTGCTTGGGGAATTCTGGGAGTTGAAGTCCACAAGTCTTAAAAGTGGCTGAGATGGGAGATCCCCGATTTCCAATTTCTCTCTCACTTTCTTTCTATAATCTCTGCCATCGCATGTTGGTTTCCCTCCACCCGCAGAAATGAATTATTTCAAATTCCAAAAAAAAAAAAATCTTCCCATTCCGTTCATATTTTCCGAAGTTTTATCACTTATGATACAACAGAAGCTGTCCGCCTGGAAATAAAACGACATCTGCTTGGTGAAAATATATTCATTTTTATCAGTAAACAAACCCTGGACCTTATTTATATGAGTGCCGTTTTAAGTTGATGTACACTTTTAAAAAAATAAATAAATAAACCGTTTATGCAAGCATCAGTTCAGAAGCTATGTTTAAACCGTTATGCACAAAAGTTAGGGGCAGGCAGAATGTTTTTGAACCAAAGCATCTTAAATTTAAAAGCCCATTTCAAATGCAAAGTAGGTTCCTGGTAAGGAATGCTCTTGTTTGGGCTTGAAGCACAGTTAAAAGTAAGAGCCTGTTTTGCGTTCCAACAGAACCATAAAAATGTATAGTTACTCCACAAACTTACCATCATTTGTTTAGCATAGTTTGATGTTATAACAGCAGTGAAAATAAAAATCACTTAACCACCATCACAACATCCCCATGGTCACTTGATCAAAATTTGGGCGCTTGGCAACCAGCATATGTTTAGGGCCGTTGCATGCATCCTGGGATCATCTGATTGCTATTTGCAATCTCTTCAGCTGGCTTCTGATAAGCCAAGTGAGTGGGAGAAGCCGGATTCATTTAACCATTGCAATGATTTACAATTGTGGAGGGGGGGGGGTGCAGTCTATTTAACAAAAGCCTTGCTTAACAAAGGAAATTTTGGTTTCAATCCATAGGCCAAGGATTACTTATAGCCCATCTTC
Source organism: Vipera ursinii (assembly GCF_947247035.1). Classification (NCBI taxonomy): domain Eukaryota; kingdom Metazoa; phylum Chordata; class Lepidosauria; order Squamata; family Viperidae; genus Vipera; species Vipera ursinii. The sequence goes on along the minus strand of NC_139524.1, from coordinate 7,733,167 downwards.
CATACCCCTACAAAATAATGTCTTTATTAGATAACCTTTATTGTCAATTTTTTTACTGTGGGCACAATGGCACACATTAAAAATGAAATTCTGTTGCCTGCTCTCAAAAGAAAGTATATATCTACCCATACATATACAGAACACACATATATGCATGCTATATACATACATACATACATACATACATACATATGCTGGCTCGTACTTTGAAAACATACATACATAGATACATACATACATGCATATGCTGGCTCGTACTTTGAAAACGTCAGCAGTTGCTGACGAAAGCTCAATGTAAAATAAAGATTTTATCCCGGAGATCAACATTTTAACAGTCTCTTATAATTTTTAAATGAATACACCCAGGACTCGGATATTTAAAATAATTACAGATAAGGTAAAGGTAAAGGTTCCCCCGCACATGCGTGCTAGTCGTTTCCAACTCTAGGGGCCGGTGCTCATCTCCGTTTCAAAGCTGAAGAGCCAGCACTTGTCCGAGGATATCTCCGTGGTCATGTGGCCGGCATGACTAGACGCCAAAGGCGCACGGAGCACTGTTACCTTCCCACCGTAGTGGTCCCTATTTTTCTACTTGCATTTTTACGTGCTTTCGAACTGCTAGGTTGGCAGAAGCTGGGACGAGTAACAGGCACTCGGGATTCGACCCGCCAAACTTCCGACCTTCTGATCGACAAGCTCAGCGTCCTAACCCACTGAGCCACCGCATCCCTAGAATTACAGATACATACATACATACATACAGGAAGGCAGGCAGGCGGATAGATAGATAGATAGATAGATAGATAGATAGACAGACAGACAGACAGATAGACCTTTATTGTCATTTTTTACTGTGGGCACAATGGCACACATTAAAAATGAAGTTTAGTTGCTTGCTCTCAAAGTGTACACATACATAACACACATATATACAACATATGTACAGACCTACACCCTTACATAAGTAACATATAAATATTAATCACTGTCCATCCTGAACACATAGCGGAAGAAGGAAGCTTTAGAGTTCACAAGGTTAACACTGTTAATACTTTGGTTTCAAGTCTGTTCCAAGAAAGTCAGAACAATTCTTCCAAAGATGGTCCATCTTTTTTTCAAATGACTTTTCTTCACGACTGCTAATATTTTTATTGCTTTTGATCCTATTGTTCTTAATACTGTGCTTGATTTTGTATATCACCTAGCAAAAGGGCAGCTTAGAAATCTGATAAGAAAACAAATGCCTCCGTACGGATGAAGGAGATTCGCTCTCGGTTGATCCAATGAACATGAATAAACTCTAGGCTTTTTACCTAACATTTTATTGTAATCACTAACTTTATCCAGTTGTAGATGATCTAATAGCTTCCGGAATCCATCGCAGAATTCAAAGATCTCCCAATAAACTGGATACTGTAACTAAAATGGTAAAAAAAGACAAACAGAGGAAAAGATGCAGTGCACCGTTACAGAGATTTAATTGCAATTTTCAGCTGATAAGCTTGGAAGCAGAGGCATATTTGCATTTTAAGTGGGGAAATCCCATTTTGAACAAAACCGCAGCACCCAACGGGATCCTGTGGTCCCCGGCTTGCCAACTTACAGAAGTTAGCTGGATTGTCGACGGTTCTGGTTTGGGTTTTCTTACTGATTTATCTTATCCTAAAACCATCTCAGATTCTTAAAATGGGTAATGACTGATAATTGCAAAATATATATATATTTTTTTTAAAAAGTGAGGAAATACTGTAAACTTCAATTTCACAAGGACGCTGGGTATTGTTTTGGTGCCCTCCAAAGCCTAAATATAAATTCAAACTTTGAGTCTAGACAAAGTCTAATATAAAATTTATTGGGGCGGCAGAACTTTTTTTATTTTATTTTTATTTTAATTCCATTTATATCCCGCCCTTCTCCGAAGACTCTGGGCGGCTTACAAGCTTAGCAGTAGCCTTCATTCTATGTATATGCCTGCTTGTTAGGGCTTTCACACACACCCCAAGCGGCATTATTACAAAGTCAGCTCAACAATCTGGGTCCTCATTTTACCTACCTCGGAAGGATGGAAGGCTGAGTCAACCTTGAGCCTGGTGGGACTCGAACCTGCACTAATTGCAGGCAGCTGGTGTTACTTAAGGAGGCATTAGCCCTCTGCTCCACCAAGGCTCCTACCCAGGAGTATAACTTAAAATGCAAGCCCTCCACCACCGAGGGGTGACACTCGTGGTTACAGATATACTACTGAGCTAGCAGGCAACATTTCAAACTCAGATCAGCTCCAGGGTTCAAGCTATGCCCAGGCCTGGCAAATAAGGAAGGCCCCAGGAACATAATAAAACCTTACTAATACTCTCCTGGAACATGGACTCATAGGATACCAAATCTGACTGGATGGAGCAAGCCAACAAAAATTCAAAATGGCAGCCACTGATTCAGTTACCGGAGGCTGCTGGATACAAGAATAAGGAGTTACGGTCTGGCTGGTTGGGGTATAGGTAGTCCTTGACTTATGACCACAGCTGAGCTCAACATTTCTGCTGCTGAGTGAAACATTTGTTAAGCGGGTTTCAACCCATTACATGACCTTTCTTTGCCACAACTGTTAATTTGGTTAATTTGCCCCAGTTATTAATTTGGTAGCATGGTTTCTTAAAACGAATCTGGCTTCCCCCGTAGATTTTGCTTGTCAGAAGGTCGCAAAAGGGGGTCCCGGGACCCCAGGGACATTGCAAGCGTCATAAATAGGAACCAGTGGCCAAGCATCTGGATTTCAATCACGTGACCATGGGGATGCTGCAACGGTGTGAAAAACGGTCAGTGCCTTTTTCCAGCACCGTTGTAACTTGGAACGCTCACTAAATGAACTGCTGTAAGTCGGGGACTGCCTCTACTGCATGAGCCCCCCCCCCAAAAAAAACCCTCTACCCCTGTCCTGAAGTCAAGTTCAAGAAGCAAAATCAGGATGGTATGAAGACACTCACAGCAATGACCCTGTAACCCCATCCAGACAGGGCTAGAATCTGCTGAAAGAAGACGTCTGCGGTCCCACTGACAGGTGGGAGAAATATGAGGGGGCACCGGATATTCCTGGGTCCTGCGTCGTACAGCGACCAAATCTTACTGTCGTCATCATCTACAATGATCTGAAAAAGAGACATCAGAGAGGACAAAGTGGTGATTCCTCAGCGGTCACGACCCTTGGCAGGTACAACTGAAGGCTGTCAGTGCAGCGTTTGAAGCACTAAAAGTTTGTTTACAAGAACTTGATCTATATAATAACTTGATCTATAAAAAGAGCCTTGGTGGAGCAGTGGGCTAATACCTCCTTAAGTAACACCAGCTGCCTGCAATTAGTGCAGGTTCGAGTCCCACCAGGCTCAAGGTTGACTCAGCCTTCCATCCTTCCCAGGTAGGTAAAATGAGGACCCAGATTGTTGGGGGCAATAAGCTGACTTTGTAATAATGCCGCTTGGGGTGTGTGTGAAAGCCCTAATAAGCAGGCATATACATAGAATGAAGGCTACTGCTAAGCTTGTAAGCCGCCCTGAGTCTTTGGAGAAGGGCGGGATATAAATGGAATTAAAATAAATAAATAAATAAATAATACTCAAGCCAAATGGGCACTAGATAAGGGCTAACGGAATTCACAGGAGGCTAGACTTAGATCCGTCGTGAGAACTTTTAAGGCCACACCTGGAATACTGCATCCAGTTTTGGTCACCACGTTACGAAAAAAGATGTTGAGGCTTTGGAAAGGGTGCAAAGAAGAGCAACTAAGATGGCTAAAGGCCTGGAGCAGGCGTAGGCAACCTTGGCTCTTTTATGACTCGTGGACTTCAACTCCCAGAATTCCTGAGCCAGCATGGCTCAGCTTGGAAACCTCTCCCTTTCCCCTCAGTGTGGCTGGCTCAGGAATTCTGGGAGTTGAAGTCCACGAGTCATAAAAGGGCCAGGTTTGAAGAACCCTGCTCTAAAGGTACAAACCAGTACTTCCACCAGATGTAGAGTTGGTCTATAGCAGGGGTGGGAACCTTGGCTCTTTTATGACTCGTGGACTTCAACTCCCAGAATTCCTGAGCCAGCTTGGCTCAGCTTGGAAACCTCTCCCTTTCCCCTCAGCGTGGCTGGCTCAGGAATTCTGGGAGTTGAAGTCCACCAGTCATAAAGCAGCCTAGGCCTAGGCCAGGGGTAGGCCACCTTGGCCCTTTTGTGACTCGTGGACTTCAACTCCCAAAATTCCTGAGCCAGTATGGCTCAGCTTGGAAACCTCTCCCTTTCCCCTCAGCGTGGCTGGCTCAGGAATTCTGGGAGTTGAAGTCCACGAGTCATCAAAGAGCCAAGGTTGCCTATCCCCGACCATGGTCATGGGATCAAAATTCAGACGGTTGGCAACTGGCACGTACCTATGACAGCTGCAGTGTCCCGGGACCATGTGATCCCCTTTTGCAATCTTCTGACAAGCGAAGTCAATGGGGAAGCCAGATTCATTTTAACAACCGTATTAGTAACTAAACAACTGCAGTGATTCACTTAACAACTGTGGCAAGGAAGGCTGTAAAATGGGGGGGGGAGAAACTCACGTAACAACTGTCTCACTTAACAACAGAAATGTTGAGCTCAATTATGGTCCTTAGTTAGGGACTACCTGTGCTCCTATATGACAGGAACGAAAGAGGCTCCGTTCAGTTCACATCGGCATGGCTATATTTTGCAAGGGATAAGAGAACCTTAATTTAATTCCTTTCACTTGCTCCCGGAGGAAATTAGACAAAACAGAATCTTCTTTGCTTCTGTTATCACCCTCTCGATGAATCTAAAACCTTCCTGCTTTAAAGTTAAATTATTTGGGGAAGAGGCTGGACTTCCTTTTCAGACAAGAGACCAAAAAAACCCACTTCTTACTTCTGCCTTAACTTGGAGGAAAACAGCGAAGTTGTGAAATAAAAATCAACTGCTTTGGGGTCTGAAAGCCCACTCATGTTGCACAAACTTCCCAATCCTAAGAGCAATCCATTCTAGACTGTATCTCGTTATCTCATAACGTTTTGTAGTACAAGGCAGGAAAAACTGAATTATTACGACTTGCAATGTGCTTCTCATGTGGGTTTGCAATAGTGTTTTAAGGATCTTATTTACCTCCTTGCATCCGGCCACAATGACTTATCATGTTTCCTTTATCCTGCGTCGTTTTTCAAACCCAAGTACCGGTATTCTGTTTTTCTAAAACGGTTGTACAGTTCAACAACAACAAAAACCCTAACGTAACCAACTGGAGCTACATTTCCGCCTACTCTTTGAAATGGGTGATCATCACATGAACATCAAAAGCGCTCCACTTTGAAAGAGAAGATATTAAGAAACAAGCAGGCTTGAAATAGTAATCCACTTCCCCCCCCACACTTTTCAGCTGCCCAGTTGCTGTTGTCACTGGCAAATCTTAAGTCTAAAGACCCAAGCAGGTTTCACACTTCAGGACAGATCAGAAACGGCTGGCTTCCCTTTCATAATGGAACAAGGAAGTCACAAGCTCAGCGCACACTCGCTCTCAACCTCAAACCATTTCAAGAAGAAAAACAACCAGAAAGTTTAAATGTTTCGTCCTCAGTAGCCACACGAGAGCAATTCTACAAACACGTCTCGCTCATAAAAATTCAAAAACACAGAGCTGGAGCAGCACTGCAGCCCACTTTACATTTTTCATGTTTGGGTATTTTGAGACCGATGATGTTTCTTGAAGGTTAAAACAAAACAAAAGGAAAAAAATAAATAAATCGATTAAAGTAATCAAGGAACCCGGGTCATAAATATGAGTCAGATGCCAAGCATCCGAGTTTTGAACATGTGACCATGAGGATGCTGTCGTTAAGTGTGAAAAACAGTCATAAACTATTTTTTCAGGGCTGTTGTACCTTTGAATGGTCACTAAATGAATTGTTGTAAGTCGAGGCCTACCTGAAAGTAAGTAAATGAAAAAGGGCATGTATAAAATTTATATAGGGTTATTTAAACCAAAAATGCTTCAGGAGGACTTTCAAAATGATCAATATAATTTATTTGGGCTAGCTTCAAACCATATAGAATAGCAGAATAACAGAGTTGCAAGGGACCTTGGAGGTCTTCTAGTCCACCCCCCTGCTCAAGCAGGAGAACCTATACCATCTCAGACAAGTGGCTGTCCCGTGTCTTCTTAAAAGCCTCCAGTGATGGAGCGCCCACAATTTCTGGAGGCAAGCTGTTCCACTGGTCAATTGTCCTCACTGTCAGGAAGTTTCTCCTTAATTCCAGGTTGCTTCTCTCTTTGTTCAGTTACCATCCACTGGTTCTCGTCTTGCCTTCTGGTCCTCTGGAATATAGGTTGATTTCCCCACCACCACCACCACTTCTTTGTGGCAGCTCCTCAAACATTGGGATACTGCTATCATGTCATCCCTGGCCCTCCTTTTCATTAAACTAGACATGAATGCCCAATTCCTTCAACCGTTCTTCATATGTTTTAGCCTCCAGTCCCTTAAATCATCTTTGTTGCTCTTCTCTGGAACAAAGTGAAGTTCTCTACAAAGTGAGGCAAGGATAAAATAAAAGATAGCAGCAACTACCAAGAAAGATGTAGTGGTAAATAACAAAACAAATGTCTCTTTGTTATGCAAAGACAAGTATTTGTTGAACCAGCTGAACTAAATCAGATCTTGCTCCATAGTTAGCTTACTGCTAAATTGCAAATCCCCGTTTGCTGATCTCTGAATTACAGCTTTTAGCCGAGAATAAACAAAGGAGGGTCCAACTACAGACAGATCATATGAAGATCATGTGGCCCACAAGGTTTTGCCCTTTACTTTAGACCCGTTTTCCGAGATACCATCAACTGAGAAATATAAAGAGAACTGCGACTATTTCTCAGACAGGATATACAAATAAGTATCAAAGGTTCTGGAAGGAAACAACCCCAAAATTGCAGATGTTCCAGACTTCAGGCTAAATGAGCACAGAAAACTTAAGACCTTTTTGGGGCAATATGCTGAGGTCTCATTGTCATCAACCTTTTTATGATTACATTCAAAATATTAGCTGTTAGCTGTCGTTTCTCTGGAAACCTGCGAATGTCCTTATCTCGCTCAATGCAGGATAAATTAAAATATTCAGACCGGAGACTGTTTGAACACATACAGCAAAACAGAATCCAACACCTTGCTGTATTGTTGAACTAGTTCTACAGTTCAGCAATTTCCCCCCCCCCTAAAATTCAACTGTAATATCACCTGCAGGATTACCTGGTCTAATCTGAAAAGAGTGATTTGAAAGTTTACTTTTATTTAAGCAAACACTGCAATGCCTAAAAACATAACGACTGTTTTAAATTTCCATGGAATTACTTCTTTTCTTATATACTTTTAAAAATGTTTTCGTATTTATTGAAGACGATGATTCCTTCCCCCCAAAATGCAAACAGGATTAAGCCAAGGTACAAGGGGCTATTTTTTTACCCTGAAAGTAAATAGTTTGTTTTTTTTAATGAAAAAGATTCCTTCGTATTTCCTTTGGCCATACAGACTAATGAGATTTTCCTCTGTAATCTTTCTTTTATATGGGGATTATCTTAAAATCAGGGTCACCTTCCTTTTGAACAAATAAAACAACCCTTAACCTGGCACATTACATGTTTGGGTTGTGTGGAGACATTTCCATAAATATGTATCACTGAGTTGCTGGAAAAATTAAGCAAGTTTTACAGAAACACCCTGACCCCAAATATCTTCACAGGAGTTTTTTTCTTTTTTAAAAATAAAAAATTGGCAACTAGAATCCTTAATGCTCCTAAAGGTTGCCCTGCACATGCGTGCTAGTCGTTTCCGACTCTAGGGGCCGGTGCTCATCTCCGTTTCAAAGCCGAAGAGCCAGCGCTTGTCCGAGGACGTCTCCGTGGTCATGTGGCCGGCATGACTAGACGCCAAAGGCGCACGGAGCGCTGTTACCTTCCCACCGTAGTGGTCCCTATTTTTCTACTTGCATTTTTACGTGCTTTCGAACTGCTAGGTGGGCAGAAGCTGGGACGAGTAACAGGCGCTCACTCTGTTATGCGGCACTCGAGATTCGACCCGCCAAACTGCCGACCTTCAGATCGACAAGCTCAGCGTCCTAACCCACTGAGCCACCGCGTCCCTGTTAATGCTCCTAGTATCCAGGAATTCAGCATGTGCACATATGCTAGGATTCCCATTCCCAGAATTCCCAGCCAACCTGTCCCTTTGCTGAGCATCCTGAGAGCTGCACATATCTCAAGGATATCAAGCTCAGAATGATTACAATCTTCTGTTACTAAAGGCAATCCTTGTCATTTACACAACATGACAACAGACTAAATATCTATTATACAGATGGATTTTTCCGGACAAAAAGGTTGCCCAGAAACAATGAAAAGATTCTCGTCCTGCTTTTCCTTCGTCTTCAAATGCCTTTGGGTGACGTTCAGAAAACAGACCGCTTCAACAGATCCTTGGAGACGGAGAACAGTATTTTGATAGAGCATGCGAAAAATCACATGGTGGGAGAAACGGCTGCCCAGTTCACACTTAAGCTTCCTCTCCGCCGCTCCCAGGAAAAGCTGATCAGGCCCACGTGCTAAGTGGCTGCTTTCAGGCTGAAAAAGAATTTGTGCTTATTGAGCACCACTCTCAACAAAAGGGCTGATCTCATTTTGAAATGCAGTGGCACCTCGGTACTCATCGTTAATAGGTTCCGGGAGGTGCGACGAGTACCAAACACGATGAGTACCCAATTTTTCTCGTAAAGATAATTTGGGGAGTCATATGGCAGTCAGCGGCAACACGTTCTAGCTCTCAACAGGCAGTTGAGCACCAAACAAATGATCGCAATGCCTTGAGTACCGAATCTGGTTAAGTTTCAAAGCAGCTGAACACCAAGGTACCACCGGACAATACATCGGCAGGAGGTATTTATTCTATGCACACAATACTGTAAGCCAATTTTGGCCACCATATCACAAAAAAGACGTTGAGAGTTTGGAAAAAAAATCAGAGAAGAGCAACTAAGGTGATCAAAGGCAGGGGTCTTCAAACTTGTCTCTTTTATGACTTGTGGACTTCAATTCCCAGAATTCCTCAGCCAGCATGCCTGGCTGAGGAATTCTGGGCGTTGAAGTCCACAAGTCATAAAAGGGCCAAGTTTGAAGACCCCTGATCAAAGGGCTGGAGGCTTAAAACATATGAAGAACGGCTACGGGACTTGGGTTTGGCTAGTCTAAAGAAAAGAAGAAATAGGGGAGACATGATAGCAGTGTCCCAGTATCTGAGGGGCTGCCACAAGGAAGAGGGGGTCACTTTGTTCACCAGAGCACCAGAGGGAAGGATGAGAAACAATGGTTGGAAACTGATCAAGGAGAGAAGCAACCTGGAACTAAGGAGAAACCTAGGTTAAGCAGGGGGCTGGACTAGAAGATCTCCAAGGTCCCTTCCAGCTCTATTCTATTCTATTCTATTCTATTCTATTCTATTCTATTCTATTCTATTCTATTCTATTCTATTCTATTCTTCTATTCCATTCTTTCGTAACTTTATTCTATGCTATGCTATGCTATGCTATGCTATGCTATGCTATTCTATTCTTACTTTTAGATCTGTATGTATACCTCCCTGAAACACCTCCTCATGCCTTTTGTGGCCATTTAAATCTCTGCCTATGGCACTCTTCCAATTTCCTGCCAGGGACAGTGGCCAGAAGCACACGGAAAGTGTAACATGAGCTCAAAAGAAATATCCCTTTGTACCAAAACCAGGAAAGAAATGACATTCTTGCTTCAGCCACCCACGTGAAACTGGCCCACCAATTCAGCATCACCACCTCATATGGAGGAGCCTCTTTCCAACCACAAAGTTTAGCTTCTATGATGTAAACCCAGTTGTGTCTGACTTTAGTGGGGGGTGGCAGTGCTCATTCATTGTAATTCAGAGGTAAAACATTTGATGTGTCCAAAACTCATCGGGTGCACGTTTTGGTGGGCCTAAGGAGGCAAGGAAAAGCTACAAGGTGTCCCACACGTTACACGTCAGTTGACTAGTCTAAAAACAAGATTGCAGCCAAAACTTTTTTAAAAAAAGGCTGCCTATCAAGTCTAAATTCTAGAGACCCAGACGTGCTTTGGCTTCGTTCATTCTCTCTCTCAATTCCCAAATGATGTTTCTACAGTATGGTACAGAAGGGGTAACCAGACGTTCATTAGCCTGGGAAAACCACACAGGAAACTCAAAACTCAAAACACTGGAGGTCCAATGTCCAAGAAATTCTAAAAAAAAAAAAGAGTCACGTGTTGTTTTTTCCTGTAGGCACCCAGTGAACTAACTTTGTATAGTCAATACTACAGACGCTCCCCAAACAAACCTACAGCTGCAGACTTTAACTGTGACTCTCCAGCCTTAATGGGAATGTTTGTCACAGGCCCATCCAAACGCACAACACACGAAATGCAGACATGTTAGAGGGTTAACAAATAAAGGATTACAAAATAATTATCCAAACTAGAAGTTAAGCCAAGTAAAGCAAATACTTAGGGTCCTTAAAAAGAATAGCGCTGTGAGATTGTAATGATTCTTTGAAGCGGGTGGACAAAAATACCCAGAGTAAGTTTTAAATAAAAATCAAACGATAGGAATACTGGGTTAACAAAAGTTTGTCATTTTCTTCTTGAAAGGAAACGGCTAATTTTGAGTGGACATTAGCACAAGAGGCAGCATAAACTCCTCATTTTAAACTTAAGATCGCATATTTTTTCCTCTATCAAAGAGGTAGTTCCCCCCACACACACTTCTTTTCGCACTCATATTAAACATTTAGTGCAGGTCTGAAAAAGTAATTCAGCTCAGACAGAAAAGAAATGTTTGTTCTGCTATGAGTGCCAATGCATTTGCCAACTTTTCCTGTAAGTATGGGATTGGTTTTCAAAGAAAATGAAGCCTCTGTGTTCACTGCCACGTGATATGCTGGAGCTGTGGTGGTATGGTGGTGGCTAGAATGCAACATTGCAGGCTGACTCTGCCGATAGCCTGGAGTTCAATCCTGACCAGCTAGATCGAGGTTGACTCAGCCGTCCATCCTTCCAAGGTCAGTAAAGTGAGGACCCAGAGTGTTGGAGGCAAGATGCTTAGAGAGAGCTGTAAAGCACTATGGAGCGGTATATAAGTCTAGTATTATATCCTCCACTGAATCCTGAATTGAAAGAAGAATTTGCAGAATACAGAATTACAGAGTTGGAAGGACCTCGGTGGTCTTCAGTCCAACAGCTGTTTGAGTAGAAGACCCGATATCATTCTGGACAAATAACTGCCCAGTCTCTTCTTGGAAACCACCAGTGATGGAGCACCCACAACTTCCTGAGGCAAGCCGTTCCACAGGTGAATGTTTCTCACGGTTAGGAAATTTCTCCTGTTCTAGGTAGGATATCTGTTGGAGAAACTTCCAACCGCTACTCCTTGCTGCCTTAAGGTGATTCGGAGAATAGGTCAAGCCCTTCTCTGTCACAGCCCCTCAAGCACTGGAAGACTGTTATCATGTCACCCCTGGTCCTTCTCTTCGTTAAACGAAACATACCCAGTTCCCATAACCGAGGCAAGCATTTGTTCTGAAACCAATCTTTCTAAAGTCCTTCCTGACTTGGGGCCGGCTTACTTATGGGGCTCTCTCTCCTCAGTGTCAACTACCATCCTGGTAAATCCAGCAGAAGAGACTTCCTCTGGGCGCCGTCCATGAGAAAATGCCATCTGGCAGGTCACAGGAAGATGGCTTTTCCTGCCATGGCATCTATCCACCCTGTGGAATATCATCCCTCAAAGATCAAGTAAAATTGTTGTTGTTAGCTGCGAAGTCATGTCCGACCCATTGTGACCCCAGGCCTTCCTGTCCTCTACCATCTTCTGGAGTCCCTTTAGGCTCATGTCTACAGCTTCAGTGACTCCATCCAGCCACCTCCTTCTCTGTCGTCCCTTTCTTCCCTTGCCCTCAATCTTTCCCAGCATGAGGCTCTTCTCCAGTGAGTCCTTCCTTCTCATTAGGTGGCCAAAGTATTTGAGTTTTAGCTTCAGGATCTGGCCTTCTAAAGAGCAGTCAGGGTTGATCTCCTCTAGGACTGACCGGTTTGATCGCCTTGCAGTCCAAGGGACTCGCAGGAGTCTTCTCCAGCACCATAGTTCAAAGGTCTCAATTCTTTGGCGCTCAGCCTTTCTTATGGTCCAGCATTCACTGCCATACATTGCAACTGGGAAGACCATAGCCTTGACTATAAGCACTTTTGTTGACAGGGTGATGTCTCTGCTTTTTAGTGTGCTGTCTAGATTTGCCATTGCTTTCCTCCCAAGGAACAAGCGTCTTTTAATTTCTTGGCTGCAGTCCCCATCTGCAGTGATCTTGGAGCCCAGGAAAATAAAATCTGTCACTACCTCAATTTCTTCCCCATTCAACTAAAATAGATATCACTAAAATAAGAAACATCCTTCTTCTTTCTTTTCCATCAAAAGCATCCAGTACCCTTCTGTTCCACCCTGGCACAATATCAAAGTCAACACAATGAAACCCCAGCTGAGTCACTGTCGGGCAGTAATCTGGCTAGAGAGACATCCCATTCACTAGCATGAACTATTCGACTCACTTTTTTTTTAATAAAGAAGCAGTTGGCCACAAGCTTTTAAATGGCTCTGATCTTTCAGTTAATCGCACTGTTGCAATTCAGGTTGAAGAACAACTGAATCAGGAGGAAGTTAAGAATTTTATAAGGGAACAAAGGCTTTTTGTGAAGCGAGAGGGAGGTTAATCTTACTTCACCAAAACCCCAGTAGCAAAAACTGCTATGCAGTTTATTCCTCTTTCCTGTGCGGTCCTTTACAGGGGACCCGCTCAAGCACGTTTCTCTTAAGTGTGAGCTCTAAAACATGACAAATATTTATGGATCAGCAGATAGTAGGATTGTGGAAGGCTCTGAAGTCTCTCTCATGACTTTACAGTTTTACCTAGGAGAAAAATACTTAAATGTTATGCAAAAGAACCCTTAAGTGGCAGGGTTCTCTCCAATGCCAGCCATTAAGGGATAGTTAAGCGGTTGTGAATATCCAGAAGCCACTCAACAAAAAATAAGGCTGGAAGAGAAATGCATCCCCCAAGCCTCAGAGCAGATTGCAGAAGATGAACACAAATAACAAATCTCGTCTGCCCAAAATGACACGCAATCATAATCCTAACACTGTAAGCGTATCTCATCTACGTTTACAGTGCTTGCAATGTATAAAACAATGCTCCTGAGCTAAATTGCAGCAGAGAGAGAAATTAATCCGCACCCACCTTTTTGAGAGGAACAGTACTTCTGAACCAGGTATAATCCGGAGAGATTTTAATCTCTCCCATGATGGTGACAAATTCCAAGTTAAAGGAAGCCTGAAATACACAGAGAAAACATTTCAGATGAAAAACGCAGCGTTGCAGAAGATACAGAAGTCTCCTTCAGGATAAATCTTCTCAATCCTAATTCTAATATCCTTGCATCCCAAAATGTTTTCCTTTAAAAGCAGCGAGAAAAATTTAGAAGAGATCCAGGCAGAGATTAAAGGGGGAAGTTTAAAGTGGGAGGCATTCTGATCTCTTCTTTAACCCAGGGGTTCCCAACCAAGGGTGCTCCCACGCCCTGGGGGTGCAAGACGACACTCCAGGGGGATATCTTGGGTTTTCAAAATTATAGTGCATATGCATAATTCGTTGCCGTCATTTTGAACTTTTGCAAGGGGTGCGAGAATATATCGGAAGCATTCTGGGGACGCGGGACGTAGAAAAGTTTGGGAGCAGCTGCTTTCACCCAAGAACATAGAATTAAAAATCAAAAAGAGTTTGGGAGCATCTTTTACCGGCTAACAAATTTTATTAAAGGGCATAAACTTTCATGACGAAAACTCTGTCTTTTGAGCAAATTTGTTGGTTGAGAAAGGTGCCAACCACACTCCTGATTTTTTTTCTCCCCCAACCGTTCTGGCTAGGGAATTCTGGGAATTGAATCCCGGGAGTTTAAAAGTTATCAAGGTTGAGAAACAGTTCCATAGACTAATACGGCTCTCCTTCTAGAGCTAAAGTTAAAAGACCACCTTTCCCCCCCCTTCTAGCTGCAAAATAAAATAAAAAAAACGAGGCAGGCAAGCAGGCAGGCATAACAAAAACTGAAATACAGAAGCCCATGATGACATGCCAAGTCTGACTCACAGGATGGCACGATCCAAACTTTAAGGAAGAAAAAAAAATTCAACATTTCAGATGAGCTACATCCTAACAGGAGTTGCACGTCTTATGGATTCCCCCCCCCCCCAAGATTACAGCAGTACGAGTCACGGAGTGTGCAGCACCCACTTTCAGGATGGTTTTAAGAATGGACTGGATAACGTTTTGCCCAGGATGCCATAAGGTCTTCTGCCTTGAGCAGGGGGTTGGGCTAGAAGACCTCCAAGGTACCTTGCAGCCCTAATTAGTCCATGGTTTTATATTCAGAAATGATCGTAGAACACAGAACCATAGAGCCGGAAATCACTCCCAAAGTCTTAGTATTCCAGTATTTAGAGGGGCTGCCACAAAGAAGAGGGGGTCAATTTATTTTCCAAAGCACCAGAAGGCAAGACAAGAAACAACGGATGGAAACTAATCAAGGAGAGAGGCAACCTGGAATTAAGGAGAAACTTCCTGACAGCGAGTACAATTAACCAGTGGAACAGCTTCCCACCAGAAGTTGTGGGTGCTCCATCACTGGAGGCTTTTAAGAAGAGCCTGGACAGCCACTTGCCTGGAATGGTATAGGGTCTCTTGCTTGAGCAGGGGGCTGGACTAGACAACCTCCAAGGACCCACCCATCTTTATACTGATGGACTGATTTTGAATGAAGCCCCTCCTCAGGAGGGTTTCATCCTGGTCATATGGTTATCTAGTCAACTTCTGAAAAAATTCCAGTGATGGAGTAACCACAAACTGTTCCATTGATTAATTGCTCTCCTTGTCAGGAAATTGCTCCTTAGTTCTAGGTTTGATTTAGAGATCAAAAGCTGCACTGCTGAAGCTTAGGAGCCTGCAATGAAGAAAAAAAAATTCAATCAAACTGACTTATACCTTAGAACAGGGGTCGGCAACAGGAAAAAGCAAAAGAACCACTCCAAACCGGTTCCATCACACACACACACACACAATTGGGAGCCGCAAAAATGTTTTGCACATGCGCAAAACGGGAGGCACCTGCGCGGCGATGGGTCTCCCTGGCGATGGGTGCTGGGTTGCGGCGCCGCCTTCAGCCCGGGTGCCGCCGGAGCCGCCCCCGGGACCTCCAAACCGCTGCCCGTTTGGAGAGGTGCGCACGCACCAGGCGACTGGGAGCCGCATGTGGCTCCGGAGCCGCGGGTTGCCGACCTGTGCCTTAGAATGATGTCTCCATTGCTTGCTTTCTAGGCCCTGCAAACCTTAGTTGGCTCTCAACCTCCACAGAGGGAAATACCTTGGAACAAATCCATCTGATCCAACGCAGATTTATTTTTATTTTCTTTTGAAACATTTTTACAGCTGGGGGCATTTTTCATGGCTGTTAGACTCCCCTCCCACCCCACTCCCCGCCAATTCTTCCTTGCCCTCCCCCAACTCCTTAAGTAGCTTGAAAGGAAGGTGTGTTCCATTGCAACTCACTCCCAAGTCGGTTAATCAGCTAGAGAATGTGAATTAAAACACATTTTTGTGCATTCTGCTCATTCGCATAAAGGATTTGTACAAGCTATTTAAACACAGAGCTTAAGGGGGAACCTTAATTCTGCAAGGACGAAACCAACCAACCTTGAATGTCTCTGAATTATAACCAAGACAGACGTTCAGGGTAAAATCTGAAAGTCAGTGATGGAAGGAAATGCCTTAGACAGCGGAAACATTCACCAATCTGCAAAAGACAGTAAAACAAATCCCAACAAACCACGGTTATCTGCGGCATAATTATGGTCAAGAAAACAAGTTTAACTATTTATGTTTTTTCCAGCAGTATGTCATGAATTCACAGATTTATGAATCCGGAGACATATCTTGCATGCTGAGACATTTGTGGATACTGGAAATGGCAGTGACCATGTTTATATCACACCATAAACTAGGATGTAGTTTTCCTGTGTTTTTCACTTGAGCTGTGGGCATTTTCACCGGGTTGTGGGTATATATATTCCTCTAACTTTTCCATGATGCATTTTGTTCCATCCTATAATATTCTTGCTACTATAGCTTTAAGGAAAAAGGCTTCCTTTCATTTTACCTCATTTTATTTATGCCCATCCCGACTTTTAGGAAAGAAACCACAATTGAGCTCAAAATTTCTGCCACTAAGTGAGACAGTTGTTAAGTGAGTTTTGCCCCATTGTGCAACCTTTCTTGCTATGGTTGTTAAATGAATCACTTCTTAAGTTAGTAACACAGTTGTTAAGTGAATCTGGCTTCCTCTGTTGACTTTGCTTGTTGGAACATCGCAGAAGAGGATCATGTGACTCTAGGACGCTGCAACCATCATAAATATGAATCAGTTGCCAATTTTGATCACGTGTCCACGTGGGGATGCTACAACGGTTGTTAAGTGGGGAAAATGGTCATAAGTCACTTTTTCAGTGCCATTGTAACTTCAAATGATCATTAAATAAACTTGTAAATCAAGGGCTATCACTATATTCTTTTTCTCGTTCCTAAAGTGTTGAATTTCTGTTCCTCTTCTTCCGCTGTTATCCCAATGCCTGCCCAGATGAATCTTTTTCCCCACCACTGCAGAAATTAAAAAGATGGAACTCAACTAAAATTGACGGTTACCCGATCAGAAACATATCTGTTTACAATTCTTCCTATCTATAACAAAAGTATTTTTATATCACGCAGAAGGCATGTGACCTTGTTCTGGACTGCTGCTTATAGCTCAACCTCCTGAACGCTGCAGACGGTTGCCTTTGTTCTTCCTTTTCCTGTTTCCTTTTGCATTTTTATTGAACCTTAAAAGAAAATGTATAAAAAGAAGACAAGAAGGGTAAAGAAAAAGTAAAAAAAAAAAAAGCAAAATGCAGATGAATAAACAAGAGGATTTAGATCTGGGGGTTACCATTTTTCTAGCATAATATAGCTTTAAGTAAATGAACGTATCCTATTGGTTAACAGTCCAAAAAGTCACTATTAACCTCTAAACCACTGTTTTTCAAACTCAGCCACTTTACGATGTGTGGAATTCAACTCCCGGTATTCCCCATTCAGACTTCTGGAAGTTGAAATCAATACACCTTAAAGTGGGTGAAGTTTGAAAATCACTGCTATAAACTAAGAATGAATATTGAGAACTATGACCAACATAGTACAAATCACCAGTAAAATTATAGTCGTTAATAAAACTAATCCATATTAGTGAAAATTTCGGAGAGACTGGAAAATCAAAATATACACTCATAAGAGTGCATAAGGAACGCACATTTTGGATGGGGTAACACATCTTGTATTATAGAAATCGATTCTAGTTTGAACTGAATTCTTAGCTAGATTTGTTTTCAAGGTATGAAGTCACTCCAAACATCGAAGCCATTCCCACATTTAGCCGTGCTTCTGCTAGAGACCAAGCAACCTTCTCAGTAAAAAAAAACCCATATAATACAGTACTGTATTGTTGTAGCACCACACACAGCTAATTCTATACACTTTGAAAGGGATCAATGATTT
This sequence comes from Vipera ursinii, assembly GCF_947247035.1. Classification (NCBI taxonomy): domain Eukaryota; kingdom Metazoa; phylum Chordata; class Lepidosauria; order Squamata; family Viperidae; genus Vipera; species Vipera ursinii. The sequence goes on along the minus strand of NC_139524.1, from coordinate 7,715,431 downwards.
ATCAAAAGTTTCTCTGTCCTTGCTGATTTTCTCCCCTTTGAACTGTCTTACTGACTTTGAACTTACTTATGTTCAAGAAAGTATTAAAAGCTTGTATCAAATTGCTGCATGCAGAAAATGTACACCAGGAACTAGAAAAAGCTTGTCAATGTTAGCCTTCTAAAATTCCAGAATTTAAAATAACACATCATTGCCTTTTTGTCCGGACGGCATGTGCTGCTAAGTTTCCTTAACAATCGATAGGCAAACCTAACCACTGGGATTTGTGAATTATTTTTATTGTTTAGTACTGTGTGAATCCAAACATGGTGGCTTTTTCAATAATTTATGGTTTAGTACAAGATGTACATGCCAGACAATTTAGGAAAATGAGCTTGTAATCTTATTGAACCATTAAAGAATCTTCAGATACCAGTAAAAAGCAGTGCATTAAATTAGAGCTGAGAATACCGTAAGGAAATCTACTTGAAATATTCAGTACAGTTAATGATTGGGCTTTTCCTTTGATCTTCAAGGTTTGGCCATCAATCTCCCATGATTATCCAAGCGTGGAAAAGTGTAGTCAGCTGTCCCATCTGGCAGTAAATTATATAAGCATAACATTTATGAATTAAAGGACTATCTCCAGTTTGCATCAACGAGTTCCCTCCATTCCCTCTCTTGCTAGTTTGCTTAAAACCCTAAAGCTTAAAAGATAGTTTGAATTTATTTACCTACATATTCCATATTAAAAAGTATTCGGTAGTCAAGACACATTTCAAAAATTTTCAATCCACAAAGAATGTCGTAGTAGCGCCACTAACATAGGCATTGCAGCTTTTGCACTGATGGACTAAACTCCCTTAAAAGATGTGTTATGCCGAGTTAAGGTATACACACACACACACAGAAAGCAGAGAGACAGTAAACAGCAAAAGCAGAGAGGAATGAAATACACAAAACGATGTACGACAATACATGTGTTTACCTAGAAAATCTCTACTTAGAAGCATGCCTCACTGCTTATTTCATAAACTCCTTCCCACAAGACTGTCCCACAAAGCAGCTTTACAATAAAAATTAAAATGCAATCCTAAACAAACATTGTTGTAAAACAACTCATTCAACAGATGACAGGGATGGAACAAAGAAAGCGAAACAGAACTATTTGTTTGAGTAGACGGGGAAGGCCTGGATAGAAAATTTCAGCAGGTGCATTAGGGTGCTTTATGAATATTTGCAAAAAGAGGATTAGGGGTATTGGATACAGCACAGAGAAGGCTCTCTAGGAAACAACCAGTTATCCCTCTGTCTCTCTTTGACATGCCCAAGAAGCCCCTCGCCAATAGTCTGCATCAAGATGGTTGATCTTAATTTATCCTGACCCCGTCAAAGATCAGCAAAGTCAAGATAGAAGCTACGGATGCTTCCCAAAGATGCTTTTCCACAAGGCAACTGGACTTTCTTGCTTTTCTTTGAAAACCTTTCCCTTCTCACCTAAGAAGCTTCTCCAGCTCTATGAATGCATCCCGCATAAAAAAAGAGGCAAAGTTTTAATTGTGTAGCCAAAGGTCCATCATAAGCAAAACTTTGAATATGGCCCGGGTAGTTACCCGAGCGAAAGTGCAGCAGATACACAACACCTTAACAACCTTATTCCACACCAGACATAATTTGAGACCCACATGAAGCACGTGAGAATAATCTCAGTGTGAGGCTACTACTATGTATTTACCCTGTCCAAGAAGAAGTATAATTGTTGGCATACCATTTGAAAGGGAAAGTTAGGACTTCTGGCTAGAAAGTCCCTTAGGCCTTCAGTCCTCTTACAACTTTCCCTTTTCTGAAATACAAGCACATGGAAACAAAGAGACTTTGCAGGAATCACTTTCCTGATTCAATCTCCATTTTAAAGCAAGATTTGATCTTTTATTCACAATTGCCCAAGATTTATTTAATTGGTCAACACAACCTGATTCCTACAGACATTTTCAGGATAACCAGAAATAAGTTTAAACATGTCTTGTACCAAAACAACATATCTTGTACTACATCTCCAGCAGGCCGAAACCCAAAACCCAGTTATTACACCATAAGGTCTTGTGGACACAGTCCTCTGCTCCAAAACAACTGACATATCTAAAGTCTTCGAGGGAAGATGAGGGCAATAGAACTAGGATTAATGACAGAAAAAGTGATGAAAAACTAGTTGAGATCAAGTCCCAGGTATGGTGAAGAAACAGATGTGGTCCTGCAGTATTGTACAGGTGGTCTTTGACTTACAACAGTTTGTTTAGTAACCATTTAAAGTTACAATGGCCCTGAAAAAATGTGATTTTTTTGACACTTATGACCACTGAGACGTCCCCATGAACACGTGATCAAAATTCAGACACTTGGCAATTGTGACGGTCGCAGGGTCCCGGGGTCCTGTGATGCTCTTTTGCAACCTTCTGACAAGCAAAATCAATGGGGAAGCCAGATTTGCTTAACCACCGTGTTACTAAATTAGTGCAGTGATTCACTTAACAACTGTGTCAAGAAAAGTCATAAAATGCAGCAAAACTCACTTAACAAATGTTTCTCTTAGCAACGGAAATTTTGGGCTCAATTGTGATTGTTGAAGATGTGTATTTATTATACTTCTCTATCATTCCATTACACACACGCACACCCAAATGAACTCCTAGTAGTATATATAAGAAAAGACTTTAAACAAGCCGTAATGAAACTGACAGCTCTTAAAAACAATAAACTGTATTTATCATTTGGAATTATGGAGTTGGAAATAACCTTTATGGCCACTAAATCCAAACCCTGCTCTCTGCAGGACTCCAAGCAAAAGGATCTTTGACTGATGTCTTTGAAGTCTCTGCCTGAACACCTCCAGAAAAGTGATACTCTCTATTATTTGTTTATGGAGGTTATTCAATTTGTAACACCACCCAACTCCCAGCAAAACAACAACACGAGAACCACAAAAGAATAATTAAAAAAAAACCCCACTCCTTCTCTTGGGTTTCCACCCTCCAAACAGCTCTTATGCGAGGAAGCCTTTCGCAACATCCAACCGAGATGGCATTCCTTTATCCTGAACACGGAGCGCTCTGCATCCAGCCCTTTGGAACAGGTCTGCTCAGTAATCACGGCCTGCATGAAATGCTCACCAGATCAATACAACCTTAACTGAGATTGAAGCCCCATTTTGCTAGGCAAACTAGCTTTTCCATTAGAGTGGACTGTGTTGGGTTGGTGTGGGAAGGAAACGGAAGCAGAAATAAAATGCTGAAAAAGGGACCCAAGTAAACAAGGTTAGACACCCATCTTCCTGCTCCCTCCTCGCCTTCCAGCCCTTTCCTCCTTTGAGGGCAGAGCCCCCTTCCACGCCCGTCTCCTTCCATCCAGGGTCTCCCCCTCCAATTGCACAATTGCCCAACTTTCACACCAGCAGCCTGGCAGAGATTTTAGGTGAGGGAGGAGTCTCCCACTTTCCCTTTCATTGAGCAAGTCGTGTGATCTTTACAACAGTCCTGCAAGGTAGACCAGGCTGGGAGCAGGTGGCCCAGCATGTCTTCCTAACGAGGCTGGGGGAAAGTTCTCAACCCCATTCCCACCATTCCTTCTTCCCCAGGTCAGATGCCCCCCCCAGCCCCACCCCGCGCCCACTCGTTTAACTGCCCCACTCAACACAGGAAGCCTGGGGGGACAACAGGACATCCCACCCCACCCTCAGCCCTTCCTTTTACCCCAAGCCCCATGTATCTCTTAGGGTCCCGCCACGGTCCGCTACGAGCAGCGCCGAAGCCTTTCCTCAATGCGGGAAAGCAACATGCAAAGCCCCCGTGCTCACCCGGCGTGCGTCAGCTCTGCGGACGCCAGGGAGGACTACGGCGGCCCCCCTCCAGCCATCAAAATGGTACCTTCCCTCCCTTCGCTCGGCGAGCCCTAAAGCAGCCCGACGCTAAACAGCCCCGCCTCCCCCAGTGGGCGGGGAGCCCGGCGGCACGCCGATCTCTGACGTCACGCCGAAAAGGGGACGGGCTTCCAAGTGGAAGCGGATGAGCTGAGCGAGCTCGAGTTTCCATCGAGCCGGAAGAAGGGAAGGTACGCGAGACCACGTGACGGAGCGGAAATGTGCGCAGGCGCGTATCTGTCCCTTTAACACGGAAGTACGGTGTTTCCCACCCCACCCCCCCTCTAGCTAGGGATAGATTTGTCTACTGCCCCCTTCCTACGAGGAGGCCTTACATTTCTTATTCGTTTTGCACAATCCTGCCTGTATTATCTATTGCAAGGGTCTTCAAACTTGGCCCTTTTATGACTTGTGGACTTCAACTCCCAGAATTCCTCAGCCAGTGTGCCTGTCTGAGGAATTCTGGGAGTTGAAGTCCACAAGTCGTAAAAGGGCCAAGTTTGATGACCCTTGATATTGTCTGTAAGTACAGTATCCCATTCAGAGGTTTATAGCTCTCAAACATTGAAATGTGCCCCTCAATAGATGTTGAACTACAACTCCCAGAATCCCTAGGAAGCATGGGATTGTGGGAATTAGTTGCATCCGAAGATCACTAGATTGGGGATGGCCCCTGCTAGGAATTTCAGCCCAGTGGTGAAGCGTGTAGGTACGTTTGCTGACATTAGGACTGAACAAGGAGGCTTTAAGGATTTGCTTAGAGATAAGGAAGAAGAGATCGCTTGTTGTATTTTAAGACATGGTAATAAGTTACTAAAATTATTTGTGCTTCTTGTGATGACGGCAGGATATCGTTTCTTTATGCATTTCTCTTTTTTTACTTTTTTTCCTATTTGTTTGTCCACATTGTTTTTTAATCCTTTTTTAAAGTTTGCATTAATTTGTACTATAGTAAATGGTAACCTTTAATAAAATTACTATAAAAATACAGGTGTGCTTTTTAAAATACTTGTTTCAAAACTGCTCTCTTACCAAAGAAACCTGTTGGTTTTACTGCTAGAATTTTACAGAATGTACCATGCTGAAATTCACTATGGATTGAAATTTGTTCTCCCAATATATTTCATTGTTTCACCCCCTGAAACCTGGGCATTGCCTGCCACCCAGAGGTGAAGGTTAGTATTTATTGAAAGAGATATAAACTGCTTTTTATATATGTCAGAAAAAAATTAATTCTATCCTATTTGAACTCCACTCAGGAATAAAGGAGAATAGCTACCATTATACTTAAAATAGTGGTGCAGATGTCATTCTACAGTAGCCTTTCTCCTGTCTTTTTAGTAGAGGAAAGACAATAACTTAAGGTAAATTCAGTCATTTTAAGTAGAAATTTTCAGATGAGTCAGTTGCCCAAAGAGAAAGATCCGAGTATCTGACTGAAATTCTAAAGAGCTTCTAACTGTCAGCACAATCAACAATAGATCAATAGATCAAGCTTTAGTATATTGGCAGTTCCGACTGGAAGCCTCAAACAAACATCAGGTAGCTATTATTGTTGTTGTTGTTAGCTGTGAAGTCGTGTCCGACCCATCGCGACCCTATGGACAACGTTCCTCCAGGCCTTTCTGTCCTCTACCATCTTCTGGAGTCCATTTAAGCTCACGCCTACTGCTTCAGTGACTCCATCCAGCCACCTCATTCTCTGTCGTCCTCTTCTTCTTCTCTTGCCCTCAACCTTTCCCAGCATTAGTTTCTTCTCCAGTGAGTCCTTCCTTCTCATGAGGTGGCCAAAGTATTTGAGTTTTAGCTTCAGGATCTGGCCTTCTAAAGAGCAGTCAGGGTTGATCTCCTCTAGGACTGACCGGTTTGATTGCCTTGCAGTCCAAGGGACTCGCAGGAGTCTTCTCCAGCACCATAGTTCAAAGGCCTCAATTCTTTGGCACTCAGCCTTTATTATGGTCCAACGTTCACTGCCATACATTGCAACTGGGAAGACCATAGCCTCGACTATATGCACTTTTGTTGACAGGGTGATGTCTTCTGCTTTTTAGTGTGCTGTCTAGATTTGCCATGGCTTTCCTCCCCAGGAGCAAGCGTCTTTTAATTTCTTGACTACAGTCCCCATCTGCAGTGATCTTGGAGCCCAGGAAAATAAAATCTGTCACTACCTCCATTTCTTCCCCATCTATTTGCCAGGAATTGAGAGGGCTGGATGCCATGATCTTAGTTTTCTTAATGTTTAGTTTCAACCCAAGTTTTGCACTCTCCTCCTTCACCTGCAACAAGAGGCTCTTTAGTTCTTCTTCACTTTCTGCCATTAGAGTGGTATCATCTGCATGAAGGGATTGATATCACATGTGAAGAATATTAATTACAATGCATTGAAGATTCCAGGCTGGAGAAGGAGAATTGCTGCAGAATATAGCCTGGATTACACAATTTAACAGCTAAAATAGCTTGGTCACTTGTGGTTTAGCAATTTGTGGGGAAGAAGCCACAAATTTTGCATACTGTTTGAACCAGACCATGCCCTACTTTTTGAAATACAACCACTGCTTTGTTAATGCAGGTTTTTGTGCAAAACCAGTCACTCAATCATGGTTTAACAAACCACAATGGCTGAGTTCCCACCACACAAAGAAAAGCAATCTATGATGGCTTAGCATGCAGCAAGCAGCAGTATGTGGCCAACTTTGTCATCAATCAATCAGAATAGAGCTGGAAGGGATCTTGGAGGTCTTCTACTCCAATCCACTGCTCGGGCAGGAGACCCTATACCATTTCAGACAAATGGCTGTCCAGTCTCTTCTTAAAAGACTTCCAGTGTTAGAACATTCACAACTTCTGGAGGGAAGGAGTTCCACTGGTTAATTGTTCTGTCAGGAAATTCCTCCTTAGTTCTAGGTTGCTTCTGTCCTTGATCAGTTTCCATCCGTTGCTTCTTGTCCTGCCTTCAGGTGCTTTGGAGAATAGTGTAATGTCACTGACCCTTGGCGAAACCTGAGAAATCATAAGAATCCAATCATGAAAACTCAAGCAGAGGCTTCTTAAACAAACAGTACCTTTTATTCGATCGAATTAAGTCCTGGGTGGGAACACAATCTGAAATGCTGGCAGCAGGTGCATTCAGAAGTGCCACATCTTAGAAAGTTAATGGCATCACTTTATTGACTTTTGTGAGCCAGTCAACATCAGACAATAGTTATTACCATATAAGGAAGACATCAACCATTCCTGTGTATGCCCTTATTCCCTCCTTCAGTACATCCCATCTGTGTACATGTTTCCCACGCTTGCATGAAATTGGTCCCTGATGCAAAAGTTGATTACAGAAGTGAGATAGCAATAGTTAGGCTAAATCATTTGTTCCTTTTTCTAGTTCCAGTTCCAGAACCCTTACAATAGGTTGAGCCCCCTCTTTTTTGTGGCAGCCCCGGAGATATTGAAAGACTGCTGTCATGTCCCCCCTTAGTCCTTCTTTTCTCTAGACTGGCCATCCCCAAATCCTGCGACCATTCTTCATATGTTTTCGTCTCCAGGCCATTTATAATAATAATAAGTTGGAAGGGACCTTGGAGGTCATCTAGTCCAACCCCCTGCTAAGGCAGGAAACCCTATACCATTTCAGACAAATGGCTGTCCAGTCTCTTCTTAAAAACTTCCAGTGTTGGAGCATTCACCGCTTCTGGAGGCAGGTGGTTCCACTGGTTAATTGTTCTAACTGTCAGGAAGTTTCTCCTTAGTTCTAGGTTGCTTCTCTCCTCGACTAGTTTCCATCCGTTGCTTCTTGTCCTGCTTTCAGGTGCTTTAAATCATCATTTGGGATTGGAAGCTCAGCTGGCTTGAACCTGGCCAGTAAATGGATAAAAGTCCCAATGGTGCTTTTTCTTCTTTCTCTTTGAAGACGTCTCACTCCCCATCCAAGAGGCTTCTTCAGCTCTGAATGGATGGTGGGGAATGGGAAGGACCACTAGGACAGGCCTCTTCAAACTTGGCCCTTTTATGACTTGTGGACTTCAACTCCCAGAATTCCTCAGCCAGCAGGGAGTTGAAGTCCACACGTCATAAAAGGGCCAAGTCTCTCTCTCTCTCTCTCTCTCTCTCTCTCTCTCTTTTTTTCCTTTTTCTCCTCTCGCGAGATTTCTTTTTTTTCTCCCCGCGCGATCTGAAAGGGCGCTCCCGGCAGGCGGCGCGCGCTCCCCTCCGCTCGGTCGCTGGGAAAGGCGGCGCGTTGCCTGCCGGGAGGCGTAGTTCGCCGCCTTCTTCCGGCGGTCTGAGGGGCGAAGGCCCGTGACGCCACACAGGCCGTCGAGCGCTGAGGAGGCGGCAGCGTCGGCGGGTAGGCCGAGCGTCGGAGGGCGCGGAGCTCGTTCTCTCGCTCTCTCTCTTCCGGCCGGAGGGAAGCGGAGAGCGGAGCGCGGACATGGCCGGTTGCAGCACCTGCGCCGCCGCCGCGGCGCGACTCGTCAGCTCGTCGCTGCCGTCGGCGTGCCGAGGTAACCGCCCGGCGGACCCTCCCCCTCAGTCGCGGTGGGGCCCCCTCCCTCCCTCCCTCAGCAGGCCCGGTCGAGGCCGCCCCCCCCGCGCCTCTTTTGCTGTCTCTGAGGCGGGGACTGCAACACCCATCAGCCACAGCCGGGCATTTGGAGCCCCCCCCCGGGTGGGAAGGCGGTCCTAACCTGTCCCCTTTTCTTGGGGGGGTGGCAGGAGGGGGCTCGCTTCGGGGTGGCTTTCAAACCTTCTCTTCCCGCCGCCCCCCCCTCAAGAATAGCCCCGCAGCTGTCAGATTAGAACAGGGGTCTTCAAACTCGGCCCTTTTATGACTTGTGGACTTCAACTCCCAGAATTCCTCAGCCAGCTTTGCTGGCTGAGGAATTCTGGGAGTTGAAGTCCACAAGTCATAAAAGGGCCGAGTTTGAAGACCCCTGGATTAGATAGAAGAAGCACCAGGTTGTTTTTTTTTGTTTTGTTTTTTTGGTGGAGGGGGAGGGGGGGGATAGGTGTGCCTTGCACGCCCACCTTTGCGCGTGCAAGTCTCTCTGGCTTTGGAGCAAAGGTCTCGGCCGTCTGCTTCCCTGTCTGGCAAGCCTTTGTGTTTGTGCTCTGGGAGGCCGGCCAGGAAAATGAAGAAGGAAAACAAGGAAGCTTGGAAAAGTGGGGTCTGCCTGAGAAGGTGACCCCACGTTTAAGGTGGGGGGTGCCTGCCCTAGGACGATTTTTTTTTTAATTTTTATTTTAATCCCATTTCTATCCCGCCCTTCTCCGAAGACTCAGGGCGGCTTACAATCTAAGCACAAATTAAATGTGCTTAGCAATAGCCTTCATTCTATGTATGTATATGCCTGCTTATTAGGGCTTTCGCCCCCCCCCCCAAAGCGGCATTATTACAAAGTCAGCTTAATTGCCCCCAACAATCTGGGTCCTCATTGCGTTGCTCCAGCCGGAAGAGCATTTCGCCAAGACAGGAAGCCCCTCCGCTCACGGCCTCGGCGGGAACCCAACATTTATGTTGCTAAGTGAGGAGAAAGGTGTTAAGTGAGCTTGGCCCCGTTGTTAAGTGGGTCAAGGCAGTTCTTAACGTTGGTAGCAGCGTTGTTAAGGGAATCCGGTTTCCCTCATTTGACTTGTGACTGGTCAGGAGGTCGCAAAAGGGGGATCGCGTGACACACACACAAACACACACACGCGGGACGCGGCAACTGTCGTAAATGTGAGTCAGTTGTCAAGCAGCTGAATGTAAATCACGTGACCCAGGGGAGGCTGCAAGGGGCATGAAAAATGGTTACAGGTTCCTTTTGTCAGTGCTGTTGTAACTGCAAACGGTCGCCAAGCGAAGTGTTGTAAGTTGAGGACTACCTGTAGACTTGTGCTTGGATAATATTGCATTATCTGAGCCTTTCCCCCCAGTATCCAGGCAAGTGGAGTTCCATTATGGTATACATGTAGGTAATCCTCGATTTGCAACCATTTATTTAGTGACAGTTGGAAGTGACAACAGCACTGCAGACATTGATTTATGACTGGTCCTTCCACTTAACAACCACTAAAGCATCCCCATAGTAATGTGATCAAAATTGGGGCATTCGGCAACCAACGTGTATTATGATGGGTCATGTGATTGCCATTTGCAAGTTTCCCGGCCAGCCAGGAAACTCAATGGAGGAAAGCTGGATTCATTTAACAACCACATGATTCATTTAGCAAACACTTGGTTGCAATGATTCACTTAACAGCCTTGGCAAAAAAAGGCTGAAAAATTAGCCATAACTCACTTAGCAATGATGTGGAGAGACCTAGTTTGTAGAATTGCCAAGGGTCTGACATGACTGAAGGAATAACCTCACTTAGCCACAGAGATTCTGGTCCCAGTTGTCATAAGTCAAGGACTATCTATATTTAGGTTTGAGTTTTCTTGAGTGGAAGCCCCTCTTAAACCCAGTGAGAACTTACAATTCCATAGACATGCCTAGATTTACACAGTATGGTTTCTGAGAAGCCCCCCCCCCCGACTTTGTTTTTGTTTACAATGTTCTGTTTTGTTAGATAGTTGCTGAATTTTGTTAAGATCTTGTTTGCTTATGTGCAGCTGTTGCCTTTTTGTTATCATAAAACTGATAATTGGACTCTGGAAGGCTGTTAAATCTATGATAAGATTCTTTAGTGGTTTTTAACACATAAAGCTATGTATATTACCTGATTGGCAATTTCAGATATTTCAAGGTTGGATTAATGAGCAAACAATATTAAAAGGAAGGTCACTCATCAGCCGAGCAAAGTTTTACTTCCTTCATATCCTCATAGAGGTTTTTTTTAAAAGAACTGATACCATAAATATCATTCTGCTTGTTTATTTGTATATTTTCTCTTCTCAACTTTATTCTGACAGGACAGATCTATGCATATCTTCCCAGAAGTAAGTCCCATTGATGTTTCCATTAGATTTAATCTTGGATAAGTATATACCAGTTTACCCTTAACAATGTTTATGTCTTAAATAGTCTTGCCAGAATATCATGTGTGGAGAAGAGAACTTTGTAATGTTGCTTCAGATTGATCAGGGTTCATGCTCACTGCAAAATAATGCCCAGTCAGTATCCTGAGCTCATGAACTTTTGTTGTGTAAGCTCTTTGCTCTGTTGTGCTGATGAAAGATTTTTCTGGGATTTAGTGTTGAGGCACTGTTTGACAAGCATTGCTTGAACACTGCTGTGATCTGGGTGAAATGAACATATTTTGCTTGGCCTGTAATACCTCCATTTAAAAAAGAATAAATATTCTGCTTCTGTACAGTTGAGTTACCATATCTGTAAAGTGTTCTGTGTATTTCTATTTTCATGTTATTTGCACAGTCAACCAACATATTGACTGGTTCACACATTTTACATGGCCATTGTTTTTTTTTCTGTTTGAAAAAGCCACAGTGGCTTACTGTATGTGTGGAAAAACAATAACATGAGTATAGTATTTGTTTTTAAGTGTTTTTGATTAGTTCCCATCAAAACACACCAGCACAATGAACATTCTAACATCCATCATTGGTAATTGCTCTGTTACATAGAAGCGACTTGTCTTGAATTATTGTCCTGATTATTTAATACCAAAGCTGAAAATAAATATTGTTTTCTATCACTATATCTCAATCTTTTATTCTGCCTTCATGTACTTAAAAGCCTTGTTCTCATGTTCCCTCTCTGTCTTTTGCTACCACATTCCACTGGGACTTGAATTAACCTTTTTTAGTTTGAGCATATCATTATCTGATCTTTTAATTATACACCAGTATTAGGTATATGATAATTATACACTTGAAATATTCAAATATACTTCAGGTATTAGTATTAAAACAGTAAAAATGTAAATAAGCGGTTGCAAATTTAGCACTGGGTATAGCCAAGTTACGCTTTCTGCTAAAATGGAAAGGTGAAAGTTTTTGAAAAATAGAAGTTGAAATGTCTTAAGTAATCTCTTTTTGAGAATTGCAGATATTGGACCAGTTCGGTTATACTACTTTGCTTTTATATTCAAAGCATAATTGGATATGTACCAGTACAGTACTCTAAAATTCAGAACTGGTTGTTAAGTATAGAAAACAGGCACAATCTGTTCTTATACAGATGTCTCTGCAAGACTTAATTTGTAAGAGCCAAAGCAGCAAATTAAATCTGAACTTGCAAAGGAAGAATGTTGTATAATGACATTCTGTAGTTTGGCACTAGCCGTAATCTGAATTAATAGGTACTTTCACATAGACAGGCTTCTGAAATTAATTTATGCAAAGGAGAACAAGCCAGACTCATGATTTGAGTTCATCAGAGTCAAAGACATAAACAGAGCAGCATTCATGAAGAAAACAGAAATTTAACTTATTATTCTGCAAAGACAGCCATTGTGTGATTCTGAGTTACGCTGTAACTCAAATAATTTGAATGCTGAAGTTACACAGTTCCAGTTAACAAGCAGTAATTATGGTAAATAAATTTTGGAATGTTGTCTAAATTCTGCTAGGCAAAAGATTTTCAACATCCTTGATGTTTCACTGTTCTCCTTTTAGTAAGGTCAAGGGTATACTCCCTGGCAATTTGTTTCTTTTTTTAAGCATTTATGTTGCTCTTCTTGTAAGGATAAATTGCTTTGGGACTGTAGGTCATCTTAAAATTTTTCAAAATAAAAGAAAAAAAATATCTTTTACAGGGGAAATAATCCTTGGGGCTTAATAGATGCTATTCCTCATGTCTATGGCCCTCCAGGTCATGTTTGTCCCAAAGGTGCTTTTTCAAAAGGCAACTGGACTTTTTTTTTCCAAAAACAAAAAGCAAAGTCCAGTTTCCTTTTGAAAAAGCACCTTCGGGATGCCGTTCCTCAGCAGAAATTACTTTGTGAAAGTATCCCCCATTATGTGTTGCATAAACTGGTCTGCGTTTTGAGCATAGTTGCACTCTAGACCTAAAAAGAATATTCATATTAAAGAGGAATATTTGCTGCAGAAGGGGAGGATTTGCTTATGGAATTCGACTGTACATCTTAATGCAAGGTTTTCCAACCTTGGGAAATTTAAGAAGGTTGGATTTCAGCTCTTATACTCATGATCCATGAGGGGTTGGCTGGGGAATTCCAGGAGTTGAAGTCCATGTGTCCAAATTTGCCAAGATTGAGAAAGTCTCTTAAGGGAATGAGATTCCATGACCTCTTGGGTTCAAGGTTCATCAAGTAGACTCCAGGAAGTGGGGGATAAGTTGCTGAAAAGGTACACAGACTAATCAATAATCTTTCGTTTCTTTTTCCTTTTTTTCAGGAATTTCATGTGGCCGTTCCTGCTTCCCTGCTTTAGGAATAATTGGGACTTGTGAAACTCCGTCTCTAAGAACTATTCCTTTTAGAACTTTTTCTGAAACACCTGCATACTTTGCTTCTAAAGATGGTGCAAGTAAAGATGGTTCAGGAGATGGCAATAAGGTACACACCTTTTGTGCTTCAAAAACCACACCTCTGTCCCACATACCACAGGTAGTCCTCAACGTGTGACCGCAGTTGGGTGGAATTATTGTCCTATGTCATGCCAGTTGTGAAGTGGGTCATCACATGACTGACCCAAGTTTACCGCTGTCGGAACTTTGAATCATCAGGGACCTAAGTACCTTTTTGGAGGGTGGGATCCGTTGTAATTTTGAATGGTTGCTAAATGACCAGTCTTAAGTGGAGGATTACCTTTAAAGGTAAAAAATGTACATATTTTGAGTGACATCTTGAATCATGTCATCAACCATCTAATTCAGTACAGAGAGATAGATACAGGGACCAGGTCAGAGGCCATAAACTCAGTCACTGATGATAAAAAAACAACACAAAGAACCCTGTGACTTGGAATGCAGTTGTCTGAATTTAAGCAACGCGTTCATGCTGTCAGAGGACTTTTGATCTTATAAAGCTAAGTAAATGAAAAACTAAACCCAGACAAATTACTTTAAACCCAAACGTGCTGTCTGGAATTTTTAGAAGTACAGATCATGATTTGGAGCATAAATTACGTTGAAGTATTAGATGTAATGGTTGAGCTGAGCCATAAACGTTCATGTTTAGCAATCGGTGCCTTTTTAAAATTCAGCGTAGGTAGTTTTCGGATTAAATGCTTGATATATTCTGCACGGAGATTGTCTTTGGCTTGCAAATATGGCTGGCTTGCAGAAGAAGCAACAGCGTCCAGCATCTGCTACAGCTGGCAGGCACCCTTCACTTGAGCTTTCTGCCAACGATGAGAGTTTCCTGGCCCTGTTTCCCTTTGCGGTGTACTGAAAAAGAAAATGGAGAAGTGTTCTCTGCTTGCCCTGTCCCCTCTTTTTTGACGGCCTGGGGACTGACTTGAGGAAGTAAATGAGTAGCTTTAACAGTGGGGAAAGGAAGCTGAAGGAGAGTCCCTAAAGGTTTATTGTTAAAAATGTCTGTGTGTGTATATGTGTATGTGTGTATATATGTATACATGTGTCTCTGTGTGTGTGTTATTTGTCAATGCTTTTGACAAGGCCTCCCAAATTATTAGCAATTTGAATAATTTACATATATGTATATATGTATATGTATATGTACATACACACACACACACACACACACACACACACACACCCTGAAATTTGAAGTTGCTTCGGTTTACACAACATGAATAGTTGGATTTTTGGCAGGCTTAGCAACTTTTTTTTTTCTTGATCCATCTGAATCAGAAACCTCTTCAAGTGAACGATGACAATTAAACTTTCACTGAGGATGCCAGTTTCAGTAACATGCAGAGAGTATCTTCACGGAAGAACATTTGGTTGTTGCATTTGGATTTTAAACAACACAACACACAGTTTGGGAGAGAAAGGGAGGGCAAGGTTACAAGTGGAGATCCCAGTTCTGTGTGGAGGGGAGGGTGGCTGCTGATCTCAAAGGAGCAAAAGATGTACAGGTAGTCCATGACTTATCACCATTTAGTGACCGAAGTTGCAACAGCACTGAAAAAAGTGACTTATGACCGTTTTTCACACTTGTGACCGCTAGAGCATCCCCGTGGTCACATGATCAAAATTTGGATGCTTGGCAACTGGTTCGCATTTATGATGGTTATGTGTCCTGAGGTCATGTGATTCCCCCCTTTGGCGACCTTCTGACAAGCAAGTGGCGGGGACTCAGATTCTCTTAACAGCCATGTTACTAACTGAACAACTGCACTGATTCACTTAACAGCTGTGGCAAGTAAGGTTGTAAAACAGCAAAGCTCACTTAACTGTCTCAGCAACAGATATTTTGGGCTCGATTGAGCTCATCAGTCGAGGACTACCTGGTAGCTTATTATAAATCTTATTATCTGACTGTCGAGATCCTGTTTCTTTTTTCTTTTAATCAGAAAACTGCTGGGGAAGGGAGTGGTAAAAAGTCAAGTTCCGGAAGCTCTGGCAAAGGTGGAAGCCAGCTGCGGTGCCCAAAGTGCGGTGATTTATGCACACACGTGGAGACTTTTGTCTGTAAGTTCTAGAAGACACGTATTCTGACTCCGTTTCCGTAAAAATCGCATTATTTGCTCAAGTTGCTCCACTTCATTCATCCTGAATGCCAGTCATTTTGCAAATGACTTTAGACATTGATTCTTGAATGCTGTGGAAATAAGTACCACACCCCAACATCCAGAGTTTGGAATAACAAATACTGACAACACAGCTTCATATTACCATTTACACAAACCATGCCCTTGTGCTGTTTTGGTCCTTTTCTTTTATTTGCTGATTCAGCCAGGTTCTAATCAAAAGAGTTTAATGGTGGGTAAATACCGTACTAAAGCTTGTTTCTCGGCTGTGTAATCACCAGCCATCTGATCTTCTTGGAGTTGTCAATGCAGCCCGCATCAGAAGCCCTGATGTTGGGTAATCTTTACGATACGCTTGAATCTTGATCTTTGAAATCATCTTTCTCGCTAACTTCAGAGGGATCTTGTTCTATATGCAGTATATCAGCTTTGTGTGTTATACTCTGGAATTGGTGGAGTTGTGTTTATTAGCCCTAATTACTGATGTCTTTGCATTAATTGCTAAATGGCCGTTTCCCTCCACCCATGGGTGGGGCATGTATTGCATGTCCCAAAATTGTGCTTTATCACTGTAGATGCTTACTCAATAACCAATCTTTCAACATGGCCAGAAAACAATCTTTATGTGATTTTCCAGTATCTCAAGTGGCTTCATAAATCTCAGTTATCTTTTCCAGTATCTCAAGTGACATCATAAATTTAAGTTTATGTTGTCCTGATAGTTAAAATTCTGGAAATAGATAAGCTCAAGTTTCAAAAACACTCTGCAAGAATGATTTTTTTAATAGGGAACTTAATACTATATTTCAATGAAATAAGTTTTAATGTTTTTATATAGTTATATTCTTCACAGGAATTAAAGTTTATCTCATGGCCACTTTCTAAAACATGCATTTCAGGGACTAGTATCTAAATAAGGCAGCACTTTTGTTAAGTCCTCTAAGAGACTAATATGGCATATTATAAATGTTAAGATATACCAGATTTCCTTCAAAGCATGTCATAAATATTAACATTCACACAAGCAGCAAAAAAAGAAACTGCTAATCATAGTTACCTAAATGGCTTGGGTAGAAGGCTGTCATAGCCTCTTGTCAAGGAGCAAATAATAAAGAACACTTTTACGACGCATTTTGTACCTGAATGAGATCTACTGATCCATATCAGCAGTAATCTAAACTCTATACTTGTTGGTCACTACCACGGAAAGGCATAATTTTAGGATTAATGAGCTTTGTGCAGCATTGTGGTGTTATACACAGTTTGCAGCAGAGATCTGTGGCCAGTTTTTTGCCAGTCTTTTTTGGAATAAGGTTCAATAAATTCATTTGGACTTTAAGTGTATTTGGTTGGAAAATAAATCCCATACACATGGTTAAATGAATAAATAAAATGAAATTCACTTAGAAAGTAAAATAGATTTGGTGTTCTCTATTATGTTTGACTTCACAGAGTTGTCTAAATTACCTCAGAATAGTTTACTTACATCCCTCTCATTTACAGGAAGCATCTGGTATGCAAAATTAATTATTTAACCGTACAATGTACTATATCAGTAATCAGTAATCACGTAAGATACTTTATAAACAAGAAACGTAAGGGCAAGTGAAGAATTTCAAAAGGAACACCAAGATTCCATTGATGTTTAAAATAAACTGAAATAGTCTTCCAAATGTGTTAAATGTAGGTTTGGTCAGTTTCCAGTAGGAATCTTTTTTTGTCTTTTTTAAGTTCAATCTCCAGATGAGCTGGTAAGCAAAATCCTTGAAATCCTAGGTGGGCTTATATGGGAATAAATTGACCCAGTCCCCAAATATTTAAATCTTTAAAAGTTAGGTTCAGGTCTTGAACTTAAAAGCCTTTAAAGAAGCCAGTGGAAATTCTGGGCAATCAAGAGTTAAATGTTCTGATTTATAAGCACCAGAAAAAGAGTCTGGTTGCCTTATTTGGTCCAAAAGTTCCAAACCTTTCAGGAATTGTTTAAAGTATTTGGAAATCATAGTTTAAGATAACTTTAAACAATGGGAGTATTTGCTTGCCGTCTCAACTACCACTCAGAACAAAGGCCATTGATCCTGAAAATTGCTGTACACTAGTTTTTAAATCTGTGATATATGATGTCATCCCTTTGTCTAAGAATGTGTATGGCACAGTAACAATCAATACACCACAGTGGAAAAAGTATGTAGTTTTTCAAGTAGATGAAAAGCCAATTTTCTGAGTGGTTATTTTCAAAAATCTTTTGAAAGTACCAAGGTATCAAACAGTAGTTTTCATGTGACTAATCTCTTATGTGCAGAAAGACAGGTAGTGCTACCTGGCCCGGGGCTTTTCAGGAGAAACTGGAATTGGGACTTGCATGGCTGGAATTTAGTCCTTGTGCATCATTAGAAGTTTGTGAAATTGGCTGCAGGAAGGGGTTTTTTTTTAATTAAAGTTTGAAAAAGGGGAGAGGGCCTCATACTACTAAAATTAGTGCTTTGGGCACCAAAACTGTCAAATGAGTTTTGAGGGGCCACCTATAGACCAAGGCCTATTTCCTCCCCCCCTCCTCCCCACACTTCCTACCTTTATCGTAAAGGGACCTGTTAACTCATTTTGTAAGCTCCGTATTTCAAACCGACTGCTTAACTTGTCTGACTGGAAAACCAGCTCTTGCCAAGCAGATTCTGAGTCTATTGCTTTTGCAGCCTCCACCCGCTTTGTGAAATGTGAAAAATGCCACCACTTCTTCGTTGTGTTGTCAGAAGCCGACTCCAAGAAAAGCATCCTTAAAGAACCAGAGACAGCGGCAGAAGCGGTCAAATTGGCCTTCCAACAGAAGCCGCCCCCTCCACCCAAGAAGGTACAGTCGACTGACCTCAGCTGAGGGGACGTCACCTCTTTCATATTGCATGCTTTTAAAAAATTTAAATGGAAGAGCTAAATTACCCTAGCCTCATTAGTTGGGCCCTTAATCTACCATCTCTTGTCAAATCATACTACCCTTTCCTCTAGATGTCGAGACTCTGGAAAGAGTGCAGAGAAGAGCAACAGAGATGATTAAGGGACTGGAGGCTAAAACATATGAAGAACCATTGCAGCAATTGGGTATGTCTAGTTCAGGGGTAGGCAACTTTGGCTCTTTTATGACTCGTGAAGTCCACGAGTCATGAAAGAGCCAAGGTTGCCCACCCCTGGACTAGTTTGATGAAGAGAAGGACTGGGGGGCGGGGTACACGAGAGCAGTCTTCCAGTATCTACCACAAAGCAGCTGAAGGGAGGACAAGAAGCAATGGATGGAAACTAATCAAGGAGAGAAGCAACCTAGAACTAAGGAGAAACTTCCTGACGGTGAGATCAATTGATCAGTGGGACAGCTTGCCTCCAGATGTTGTGGGTGCTCCATCACTGGAGACTGTTAAGAAGAGACTGCATAACCACTTACCTGGAATGGTATAGGCACGGTCTCCTGCTCGAGCAGGGGGTTGGACTAGAAGACCTCCAGGGTCCCTTCGAACTCTTGTTATTCTGTCCTATTATTCTGTTATGGATTGTGTGACTTTTCTTAATCCCATTTATATCCCGCCCTTCTCCGAAGACTCAGGGCGGCTTACAATCTAAAGCACAATGTGCTTAGCAATAGCCTTCATTCTATGTATATACCTGCTTATTAGGGCTTTCGGGGGCCCCAAGCGGCATTTTTACAAAGTCAGCTTATTGCCTCCAACAATCTGGGTCCTTCACGTCGATCCAAAAGTTTGTCCCCATTCCAAGGCCTTTTAAAATACTGGTACCATCTCACATAGTGGAGATAAGGAATCTTAAGAGCTCACAGTATAAAAACAGTTGTGGGGAAAGGAGACTCTTGAATCTTAAAAAGAAGCTGAATGGTAAATACAGTCACGAAGCCTTAGCAGTAAGGTCTCCCCTCCCTCCCTCTGATCCTGGATTTTTATTGTTTTATCTCTGCCAATGAAGCATTCTGATGTTGAGGATCTGTTGGCTTTTTCTGCTAGATTTATAACTACCTCGACAAATACGTTGTTGGTCAGTGTTTCGCAAAGAAGGTGCTTTCCGTTGCTGTGTACAATCACTACAAGAGAATCTACAACAACATCCCTGCCAATCTGAGGCAACAAGCAGAAGTTGAAAAGCAAGCCTCTCTAACTCCAAGAGGTTGGTGTACAGCATTTTACGTTGCGCTGAAGGACAGTTGGGCACAATCTTTCCTCCTATTGTCCTCGTACAAATGACTGTTAAAAAAGTGCAAAGACTGTTGGTATTAATAGCTTGCTTACGCAGGAAGCAGATAGCTGGCACTTATTTTATTTTATTTTATTATTTTATTTTATTATTTTATTTTATTTTTTTATTTATTTATTTTATTGTTTTATTTTTAATTTTGCAAGTTAGCACTTAATAATGGTTGTTTGTTAAAACTGTTATCCCCCAGATGAGTCCTAAGACTTCCTTAATAACATAAAAAAATAAAGCAGACAAACATAGAAAACATATATCTAAAAGAGGCATTTTTTTAAAAAAAATCAAATGGAATTACAGATTTTTGAGGTAAAAAAATAAATCTTTAAATGGAGGAATGGAACAAGAGCAGTTCTATGTTTTTATTGCCTTCCTCTTGCCATTTTTCTTTCCCATTACTTTAAAAGATTTCAAAAGCTGTTTTAAACATCAGTAGTAGTTTCATGTTCTCTGTACTTTCAATACATAGGAACTAACAGCTGGAATTCCTTCAGGTGTTTGTGAATAAATTCACATAAGGAATTCATGAAGAATGAATGGAATAGGATACTATTTGATCTTTGATTCTGCTATAAACAGTAATAAAAAGTGGATATGGCCAAAGCCGACACAGCTATTTTTGGTGTGGCACATACACTATTATTAGCAAATTAAAGAACAGATTAATACAAACCTCCTTTCCAGCCACAAGGAAGGACCAAAAAACCCACAGTATTATCATTTTTAAAAATGCGTAGAATTGTTGCAGCCACCATGGGAGTGGGCCATTTTATTTATTCAAGGGTGTGCTTTAATCACAAGCATTTGATTTCCTGTAATGATTTGTTACAATATAGAAGTAGAACTTCTAAGTTCTTTAGACTTCAATGTGAAGACTTCTTTGGGATGGCACTATCTGATACCAGTATACAGTAGTATTTTCCCATTTTTATGCCACGTGGCAGACTGCAGCCTTGGGAGGAAATCCTATTGAATTCAGCAGAACTTACTGTTTATTGCAGGTAGTTCTCAACTTGTGACCACAACTGAACCCCAAATTTCCTCTTGCTAAGCAAGACAGTTGTTAAGTGAGTTTTGCCCCATTTTACAACTTTTCTTACCCTGGTTGTTAAGCAAATCTGGCTTCCCCACTGATTTTGCTTGTCAGAAGGTCACAAAAGGTGATTCCCATGACCGCGGGACACTTCAGTTGCCAAGCATCCGATTTTTGATCACATGGCCCTGGAGGTGCTACAGCCGTCGCAAGCGTGCAAAACGGTCATAAGTCACTTTTTCCAGAGACATTGTAACTTTGAATGGTCACTAAATGAAGGTTGTAAATTGAGGACTACCTGCACAGTAAAGTGCCGTAGAATTTGCTTTTTTTACTCCATTTTCTGTGGCAAAACCGTAGATGCTTGTATTAGCTTCTGTGTCATCATAAGCTGTGTTATAAAACTGTAAACATTTCACTGGTGAGTGTACATGTGTGTGGGTGTGTGCATGTCTTTTTCTTGCTGTCGGTGAAGTCCATTGTTCCATAAACCTGTATTCAGAAGAGGGCAAGAGGTGAAGAAAATGTAGTGCTTTTTTAATATATATCTCTGTCTCCATCATATTACTATTTTCATCCTGTCTCTTAGAATTAGAGATAAGAAGACGGGAGGATGAGTACAGATTTACAAGTAAGTGGTCTCTCCTCATGGCCTCCTCTGCAATATCTCTTCCTCCCCCCCCTTATTTTAACCACGAGTAGCATTTGAACTGTACCTCTTAAGAAACATTTAGAACAGACGTGTCAAACTCACGACATCACGTGATGATGTGCGACGTATCGGAGCTTTTTCTCCATTGCCAGCAACGGGATGGGTGCGATTTCCTGGTGACGCATCTGGCCCACTGGCCAGCAGTTTTGGCACCCCTGATCTAGAACATCATCATGTGCTCATTTTGCAACCAGACCCCTGAGCCTCACTTTCACTGTGAAGGTGAATTTGTGACTCATCCTTGCCACTTTTAACTCGCAGGTGATGAAAGGGCATTGAGGTGAGGAATGCTTCCTCGGGATTCATACACAGGTAGTCCTCGACTTACAACCACAGTTGAGCCCAGCATTTCTGTTGCTAAGTGAGACAGTTGTCGTTAAACGAACTTCGCACCATTTTACGACCTTTCTTGCCACAGTTGTGAAGCGAATCGTTGCACTTGTTAAGTTGGTAACACAGTTGTGAAGTGAATCGAGTTTCCCCGTGGAGTTTGCTTGTCAGGAGGTCACAAAAGGGGATCACGTGATCCCCCCCTGGACACTGCAACAGTCATAAATAGGAGTCAGTTCCCGGGCATTTGAATTTTGATCACGTTGACCACCTGGGGACTGCTGCAATGGTTGTGTAAACAGTGGTCATAAGGCACTTTGTTCAGTGCTGTTGTAACTTTGAATGGTCACTAAGTGAAATGTTGTAAGTCAAGGACTAACTGTATATAAAGAGACCAGATTATGTATTTACCAAATTGCTTAGTTTCTGTGTACAAAGACACACTTATTGGCTAGAACAGCATCTAATTGTCTGCAGTGGTGCCATTCAGACTTAGGTTACCCCCTTCAGCGTAAACTCTGTGTCTTTTAAACGCTTCTCAGTGTAATCAGGATTTGACCTCTTTACCACCACCCCCGTAAACGTTTACTTGGAATAAATAAATACATAGTAAATAACAAGGGGAGATCAAACGAATAGTTCCTCAGGTTTCTACTGATACCAATAATAGCTGAAATCCGTAAGAATTTTATTTTTGTAGTATTTGAAATCTATTAGACTGTTGTTGCTGCTTTCTCATTTTACATTAATGATGCCCAATCAGGAGCGAGAGGACAGTCCAGGGAGCTGTGATGGATGAATGAAAGGGCACAAAGTTCTAAATTAATCTTTTTTTAAAAAAGAGATGCAATATTATATTTGTATGGTTGCCATGAATAGGTCCTGAAGCGTGGCTATATACATATTGACAACAAAAAAAATCTCTAGAAAAGAAAAGACTTTTTTCCTTAATTAGCCTAAATAAAAAGGGAATATCGTTGTTGTTATTGTTACTAAACTATTTTGAGCTCGTTGGTCCAATTGTTTGACTTTTTAAAATGTTCCCCCTAACTTTATTGGGAAAAATTTATATGATTTGAAGAGAAACCAGAGATGTGTTTTAATTACTTGCAGAATAAATATTTCAGTCTATTTCGCAATGCATAATGCAGAGCAGCCATTATTGTGGACATTTGAATTATTTATTCAATTTAAATAGAATATCCTTGCGTTGCTCAATCCATATCTTAAAACCTAAATCTTCCCTTGACCTGAACCAAACGTTTGTTTCTTTGTCTGTGCGTTAGCATGTTTTTCCAAGTGCAGCAGTTGTGGTTTGTAAACCACGGTTAATGACGCAGTGCTGTATGTGAACAGCACTGTTAACCTCTAATTCAAGCAGTCAAGGTTAAAGCAATCCATATATTTTTGGGGGGGGGTGTTCACCAAGCTATTGTGCTGCAAGACTGTCTTCTAACGTTCCTCTCTCTGATAACTTTCAGGCAAGTGGAAGAATGCGTGGAGTTGCGAATGTGCACACTGTATGGACTATCAAGTCACTTCCTTTCTCAGTTTATGGAATGTTTGTGTATTTCAGAACTTCTCCAGATTGCTGGCATTAGTCCGCACGGCAATGCTTTAGGGGCATCCATGCAGCAGCAGGTGAATCAACAGATGCCTCCAGAAAAACGAGGAGGTGAAGTATTAGATTCTGTCCATGATGACATCAAGCTGGAAAAAAGCAATATTTTGCTGCTTGGACCAACCGGCTCAGGTGTGCAAGTCTTGTAAATAAAATTTAGAAAAGTATTATACAAAATACAGTAGGTTAAAAATACGATAGTTATATAACATAAGATAATCTTTAGTGTCATTTTACTGTGGGCACGATGGCACACATCAAAAATGAAATATATAGAAATATATATACTAGAAATATAAAGGTAAAGGTTCCCCCGCACATGCGTGCTAGTCGTTTCCGACTCTAGGGGCCAGTGCTCATCTCCGTTTCAAAGCTGAAGAGCCAGCGCTTGTCCAAGGACATCTCCATGGTCATGTGGCCGGCATGACTAGACGCCAAAGGCGCACGGAACGCTGTTACCTTCCCACTGTAGTGGTCCCTATTTTTCTACTTGCATTTTTACGTGCTTTTGAACTGCTAGGTTGGCAGAAGCTGGGATGCGTAACAGGTGCTCAACTCTGTTCCGCAGTACTCGGGATTCGACCCTCTGATCGACAAGCTCAGCGTCCTAACCCACTGAGCAACCGCGTCCCCTTACTAGAAATATATATACTAGAAATATACAGGTGTTAGATAAACAGTTGCATTATTTATGCATAATTTTATATTAGAAATGTAAATATTGACTGTTAAATTGACCTACTGTTTTTCTTTTTCCTTTATATATATATTTTTTATTTTATTTTTAAAATTGTGGGTTGTTTTTTTTCTTTTGTTGCACAATGTATATGTTTTTTATTTGCTCTGTCTTTTTGGTCACTGTTTTTAAAGCAGTAAAAGAATGAATAAAAAAAATAAATAGAAAACCTTAAAGCACATTTAGTTGAAAGCACAGAAAGCCAATAAAGTTGAATAAACTGGCAGAAAGGATCTATCCCGTAGCATGAGTGGGTCAACTGGCCCAAATGCTATTCCGCTGGCCTTGTTGACATCATGTACCTTTTTAAGCCTTGGAAAGTTTCATGCATCTCCTGTCTTGTCTGTCCCAATCCCAAGAAAGAATCAGAAAATTTCAGCCCACTATACCTACAATGATATTGTTAGCCCACGCAGACACTTTTCCACTATGCCCTGAAAAATAAATACCTTGCAAACCGAACAAAATTCTTCTTCAGGCTGGAATAGAGAAAAAAAGGTTTATTTCTGCTGCTTGAAGAATAGTTCTGGCAGTTTAGCTCTAGGATGTTGTTACAATCATGCAGTTTCCCTTTTAAATAATGGCCACCTCTTCCTTCCTCCGTTTCTTTGCTTATAAATCATACCATCTCTTCTAAACACTTCTTGTTCCAGAAACCTAATTAGGATTTATTCCTCAAAAAGCTAATCTGGATTTAATACAAAGAGCCCATAAACCTTGTAAGGGGGGGGGGGAGGCTTCCTATGTATCGGTCAATGATAAACAAGACTGTCGTGGCTGGTCAGCATGGGAGAAAGAATTCCTCTTGAATACCGGAATAGTAATGATAACTTAAAGTTCAAGCACTTTGATGTGATAATAAGAATATTGCTACATCTACTGCTGTATGTGTAGATGACAAACTTACATGATAAATCCCTGTAAATTTTTTAAAAGTCGATGTGTGCTTAACTGAATGTTTTAATGCAGTGGTTCTCAACTCTTTCTTGAGAGTTGATCCCCCTTTAAATACCTTTTGTGGCCTTGGACTTTGGCCACGGATCACCCCAAGATTTAACTCAAGATGTACATCATAACATTTTTTTCAACACTTTGCACACCCCTTATGATGACATCGCGACCCCACGGGTCCACAGACCACAGGTTGAGAACCCCTGTTTTAATACATAGCTTTTTTCAGCTAGAACAATTGCACCCCCCCAATAGGTAATCATTTTCCATGGCAAAATTAAATGCTTTTGAAACTCCTGTGACTTGCACTAAGAGTTTTTTTTTTTAACTAATGAATAGGTAAAACTCTGCTAGCCCAGACTTTGGCTAAATGCCTGGATGTCCCTTTTGCAATCTGTGATTGTACCACTTTGACCCAAGCTGGTTACGTTGGAGAAGACATTGAGTCTGTCATTGCAAAGCTGCTGCAGGACGCAAATTACAACGTGGAAAAGGCTCAGCAAGGTAAAATCATTTCCCATGACCTTCCCTTTTAAAAAGCACAGCTACAGGCTGCTGCTTACAACTTTGCTTTTTTTATTGAACCAGATTTTTTTTTCTGGACAGGTTTTTCGTTACCTTTGACCACCCCTTTTGATTTCAAGCATATGACCCAGGGTGCATTTTCTACCGCGTCACTGCCATCCTAGAACAAAATGGGGTTCCCTTTGCACCAGTTGTACTTGTGTAATTCAGAGCTGTAATTCCTCACTTCAGCTGCCTCTAATCTGCAGGTATTGTCTTCCTGGATGAAGTGGATAAGATTGGCAGCGTTCCAGGCATTCACCAGTTACGGGACGTGGGAGGAGAAGGAGTCCAGCAGGTAAGTACGAAGAGCTTTGCTTCTCCCAGTGAAGTATTTCTAGTTATTATCAAATTCCGGCCCTGACTGAGAGAAGAACCAGTTTTCCCTCCCTGGGAAGGGCAAGGTCGAGGCAGAAGTTACTTTGTCAGCTACCTATCAGGTTTTTCCTTCTTTACACTTTGGTGGGAGTGAGCACTAAAAGATGGAAAACCTGCATTGCTGATGCTTATGGAAGCTCATCGCTCCCATTCTTAACAGATTCACACACCTTTAGGTGGGAGAAAACCACACCCCTGCCAAAACTGGCAGGGCAAACTTCTGTATCTAAACGGGGAGCAATTCACACACACACACACACACACACACACACACACACACACACTGAGGGTACAACCTCATTCAGTAATAAAATGTCTGCAAACTAAGCTCAGAGAGAACAACTCACACACCTGGTCGGTATCTCTTTACTCTCTTACCATCGGATAGGAGATACAGGAGTATAGCCAGCCGTACCAACAGGCTGAAGAACAGCTTTTATCCATGGGCTGTCAGGCTCTTGAACGGGAAATAATTTTATAAACTTTATGCATGATGGACTTGCGAGGCCGGTATGTTGTGCAATTAGCTCACATGGTGTAATAAGATGGAGGGTTTGTTGTCAGTGTGAGTTGGGGGGGAGCACGAAGGGTGGCTCAACCAATCTCAATGTATACATGGTTGTACTTTGACAATAAAGGTTCATTCAATTCAAAAGACTCCACAGTTCAATCCTGAGCTACATACATTTTCTCCCGTTGGAACTCTCTGATTTTCCTCTCAGGATGCAACAGAAGGAGAGTTGTGTAATTACATTCATTCAGTGCCTGTTTGACAGGTTCCTACAGGCCCCATTTGGTCACTATCATAAACTGCCTGGATTTGTAAGGTGTTCAGTGCCTGTTTTTAAGAATGATTGCGTTGCTTAGGCCTCTCCTGTTTTTACCTAGGGATTGTTAAAATTACTGGAAGGTACCATTGTGAATGTTCCAGAGAAGAATTCCCGCAAGTTACGTGGTGAAACGGTGCAGGTCGATACAACCAATATCCTCTTTGTAGCTTCTGGTGCATTTAATGGTCTGGATCGAATCATCAGCCGGAGGAAAAATGAAAAAGTAAGGAAATTGCACGTTTTAGCTGTATAAAGAATAGAACTCTGCTAAATATCTTCAGTGGTCACCATTAGAAGGAAAACAAATATAAAGTTCAGCTCACATGGAAAAAATAGGGCTGCGTCCGACGACTTTGGAGTTCCTGTTTTGCAAGATGGCTAGGTAAGCTAAAGAAGTGGCTGATGGCTTAAAACAGACAATTTGAATTATTAAACAGATAGCAATTTTACATTGGGAGCACTTAACGTAACCACCTTTGTGGATACTTTGAATGACTTATAACATTGTGAACATTGTAAAAGGAGAGCTGTGTTAATGTATGATAACAAATAATCAGAAAGGTCACCAGTGCCTTTTCTAATTAGCAATTTTTATTCAAGAAAGATTTTTGTGAACTGAACCTCAGCAGCAGCATGGAGACTAGATTTACCTTCCTTTCTGCCCCCTCCTCCTTGCCTTCAGAAATCGTGGGTGCTCCATCACTACGATAGTAGTAGTTTCTTAAGAAGAGACTACTAGACAGTCACTTGTCTGAAATGGTATAGGTTCTCCTGCTTGAGTGGGGGGCTGGACTAGAAGACCTCCAGGGTCCCTTCCAGCTTCTAGTCCATTCCATTCCTATTTCTATTCTATTCCATTCCATTCCTATTCTATTTCTTTCCTTTCCTATCCTATCCTATCCTATTTATTTTCTCATCGCACTACCAGATCTTTTTGATTCATCTGAGTTATTGGTTTAGCGTTTATTTATTTATTTACATGAAGTACTTTTGAAGTGCTATTTAGTTATCACTCAGATAACCGTTTTGCTTTATTATTATTTTACTTTTTCTAGGGCTGCTCACTTACTAAAGACTTTAATTGCTGTAATGACTTCTTTTTGGCATAGGTTGTTTATCACATTAGTTTTGAAAAATATGGTTTGGAAACAAGTGAGATGAAAATAAGTGCATCCTGTGCATTTATTATAATAGCTAAGAAACGTGATGTACAGAGGTTAAAAGAATACTTACTCTTTATTAATAACTCAGTAATCCGAAGTCTTCAACAAATACCTTGTTTCTGGGAGAAATGAAATAACAATCCGAAGAAACTTTGATTTACCAGACTTTGAGGCAATAGACTGAATTCTGCAGCAATTTTTTACCACTTGTGTTACCCAATTACATCATATGTGTAGTGATGTAAATAGACACAAATTGTAATGTTTGTTTATACAATTACCTTATTAGTGAATAATGTACATTTCCATGATGGTGTATTTTCCAATTTACTGAACATTCCAGGCCGTGTCTTGTTCCAGCTAGTCCCATCAAAATAAATTTCACCTCCATAACAGTGTCCCTGGATGTTCATTCACACTGCTCATCACTACGCTGTCTTTCTCCCTGTCTTTAGTGTTGCACTGTTTTGTTTTGTTTTTTGACATTTATTCTCTTCTTCACCATCTCCATTTTTTCCTTACTGTTTTTTTTGTCCACCTGAGCTCCTTCCATAACGTACCCCTCGCCTTCATTCACAACCTGATCCTTCCTCAGCTGATTTATTTATTTATCTATCTATCACATTTGTATGGCTACCCATCTCACAAGGGAGTGTGACCCTGGGTGGTGTACAGCGCTTAATTAAAAAAGAAAACCAATAAACTTAGATTAAAAACAATCTTTATTAAAAACCTGCAAAACTATAAAAAGCACACAGAGAGGATGATCTTAGCCGCAGTAAGGAAACCATTGCAAAATTAAACTTCTCTGCACCATAGAATAATCCAGAGTTGATCACAAAATTGATAGAGGCCTCTAATAGCTTGTCGCTTCATGAATCCTGATGCTAACTGCAGTGAAGCTTCCAGGCAGAAATGTCAAGATGTCGTGATGCATGGCAGTTTACATCCAACACTCTAAAGAGAATATTTGTTAATAGCCATATCCTTTTTTAGGAGAAATGCTGTCATTTTCTGGAAGATTAAAACTGCCGTGTGCTTCAGTTGCTGTAATGACTTCTTTTGGACATAGGCTGTTTATCCATGGCTTTCACATGGAGAAATTGGATTCAAATCCTGCTGTGAATTTTCTGGACAATTTAGACTCATTTGTTGATTTTGTTGAAATAATACTCTAAGCTTCTCATGAAAAAAGAGACACGACAACCATTAAACTTCAGCTTTACAAGCCAAACAGGGGAAAACATTGCATATTGCATCTGAATACCTCTGTGTCCAAATTTACTAATTATATAAAGTATATAAACATCCAGTCTTAATTTATAAAGCAATGGATTTTATGGTTCATTAAAGCAATCGTGACTTTGTGTTCTTTTGGTTGCCTTCAAAATCTACTGAAGAGGGAGACGTACAATAGAGGTTTCCTTCTGTGCCTTCAGTTTTGGAAAAGACCCTTAGCTAATTGACAGTTCCTATCATGTGCACTTTGTGTAATTTCCTGCCGTGCATTTTCACAGACAAAACAAAACATCAGCTTGGTTTTGTTCTTAAAGGCAGAATGTTTTCCCTTGCAGTATCTCGGCTTTGGCGCCTCGTCAAATCTGGGGAAAGGCAGAAGAGCTGCGGCAGCCGCTGACTTGGCTAACCTGGGCAGCGAGTCCAATTCTGAGCAAGAGATGGAAGAGAAAGACCGCTTGCTTCGACACGTGGAAGCCCGAGATCTGATCGAATTCGGCATGATCCCTGAATTTGTGGGACGCTTGCCAGTGGTGGTCCCCCTGCACAGCCTGGATGAAAAAACTCTTGTGCGGATACTTACAGAGCCCCGGAATGCAGTCATTCCCCAGTACCAGGCGTTATTCAGCATGGATAAGGTTCGGCTTTCATTTTGCCGCTTGGGCTATCTTTTTATGGCGGCATGTTATTTCCTGCCGATCAAACTTGTGTAGGCTCAAAGAGTGGATTGATTTTGAGTGATATTGAAGGGTAATCCCTTTTTAAAGATGCAAAGATTTTTTTAAAAAATGTAAGCATGGTTTAGGTCAGGGGTAGGCAACCTTGGCTCTTTTATGACTCGTTCTGTTCCAGCCTACGACCGGCACTGTTTAAATGTCAGGGACAACCCCTTTTTATAGTCAACAGGCTGGAAAAAACCGAACCAAATTTATTTACAAAGAAATCAAAAGTTCAAACAAGAGTTAAACCAAAAGTTCAAACAAGAGTTAAACAGGCATAACAGACCAGGACTCTAGCAGAAGATCTTCAGATGGTTGCCTTCAGCAACCAGCACCTCCCACACCTTCCCCTTTTATCAGCAGTCCCAAGGCGTGGCTTCTCATTGCCTTCTCTTCCTCTCACCGAGTTGCCTCATTGCCTTTCTCTGTTCTGCTCTGCTGGATTGCCTCCTGCTCCTAGCGTCCCTGAATAGATCCACCTGTGAATCATCTACGTCCAATACCTCGTGCTCACACAGCTGACTCTGATGAGGAACATGACGGGAGGGGCCAGGCTGAGAGTCCTGCAGTGCATCAGAGCCTCCCTCTGACACCAAAGGCTCTCCAAACCCTTCCTCCTCCTCCTCCTCTTCAGAATCATCAGACTCAGCTGCCGGTATCACAGGCTGATGCTGAATCACAACACTCGTGGACTTCAACTCCCAGAATTCCTGAGCCAGCCACGCTGGCTCAGGAGTTCTGGGAATTGAAGTCCACAAGTTATGAAGGGGCCAAAGTTTCCCTCATGCTGGCTCAGGAATTCTGGGAGTTGAAGTCCACGAGTCATAAAAGAGCCAAGGTTGCCTACTCCTGGTTTAGGTTATCACTATTTTCTGTTGTTTTTAACTATCCATCACCGATGGACATCCCTTTTTTTCAGGACAGCCTGTCGGTATCTGTTTCTTTTGAGTTCTTATGAACTTGTTCTTGTGTCACTGCAGGTAGTCCTGGACTTACTACATATTGTTTAGTGACCTTTTCAAAGTTAAAACAGCACTGGAAAGAGTGGCTTATTGACTGTTTCCCACACTTAGGACCGTAGCAGCATCCCCATGGTCACATGATCAAAATTTGAATGCCTGGCCACTGGCGTGTACTTATGACGGTTGCAGTGTGCTGGAGATGTGCGATTCCCTTTTGTGGCTTTCTGACAAGCAAAGTCAATGGGGAAGCCAGATTCACGTAACAGCCATAGAATACAGTGATTCACTTAACAACAGTGGCAGGAAAGGTCATAAAATGGGGCAAAACTCATTTAACTACTCTCGCTTAGCAACATGGGCTCCATGGTTCTCTGTGGAGCTCCGGGAGATGAAGCGTCGGAGACGAGGTCTAGAGAGCGGTTGGAGATCCAGCCGATCCGAACCCGACCGATTGCAGTTAAGAACCTTCATAAGGTCTTATCTTGCGGCGATAAGGACGGCGAAGTCTAACTACTTTGCCGCCCTTATCGCGTCCGCAGATAATCGCCCGGCCGCCCTGTTTAGGGTGACTCGCTCCCTCCTTAACCAGGAGGTGAGGGAGGATCCCTTGCAGGGACGAGCCGAGGAGTTTAGTCATCATCTGACGGACAAAATCGCTCGGATCCGGACCGGCTTGGACTCTGACTGGGCAGAGTCTGATGTGGAGGAATCAGGCGGTCTTGAGCACGTTATCTGGACTGAGTTCGACCCTGTTTCCCCTGATGATGTGGACAGGATCATGGGGAGACTGAGCTCCACCACCTGTTTGTTGGATCCGTGCCCCTCCTGGCTAGCTTATGCGGCTCGGGAGGGAACACGAGGCTGGTTCCATGCAGTAATAACTGCTTCTTTGAAGGAGGGTGTCTTCCCTGCCGCCTTGAAGGAGGCGGTGGTGAGACCCCTCCTCAAGAAGCCTGCTTTGGACCCGGCTGTTTTAAACAACTATCGTCCAG
Organism: Vipera ursinii; assembly: GCF_947247035.1. Taxonomy (NCBI): domain Eukaryota; kingdom Metazoa; phylum Chordata; class Lepidosauria; order Squamata; family Viperidae; genus Vipera; species Vipera ursinii. Next base: position 7,683,516 of record NC_139524.1, on the reverse strand, counting down.
TCTCCAACCTTCGCTTCCTGGCGAAGGTTGTTGAGAGTGTGGTGGCGCATCAGCTCCCTCTGTTCCTGGAGGAAACTGATTATCTGGACCCGTACCAATCGGGCTTCAGGCCTGGACACAGCACGGAGACGGCATTGGTCGCGCTGGTGAATGATCTCTGGAGGGCTAGGGACAGGGGTTGCTCCTCTGTCCTGGTCCTATTAGACCTCTCAGCGGCTTTCGATACCATCGACCATGGTATCCTGCTGCGGCGTCTCAGGGGGCTGGGAGTGGGAGGCACCGTTTTACGGTGGTTCTCCTCCTACCTCCGGGGCCGCTCGCAGTCGGTGTTGACAGGAGGGCAGAGATCCGCCCCGAGGTCTCTCATTTGTGGAGTCCCTCAGGGGTCGGTTCTCTCGCCCCTCCTGTTCAACATCTACATGAAGCCGCTGGGCGAGATCATTCGTGGTTTTGGGGTGGGGTATCACCAGTACGCTGATGATACCCAACTTTTTCTTTCCACCCCGAACCAACCCAGTGATGCCCTCTCCGTGATGTCCCGGTGCCTGGAGGCGGTTCAGGTCTGGATGGGGAGAAACAGGCTTCGTCTCAATCCCGCCAAGACTGAGTGGCTGTGCATATCGGCGTCTCGGGTTAACCAAGTTATTCCACCTCTAACGATGGGGGGTGAGGTGTTACCCCCCGTTGATAGGGCTCGCAACTTGGGCGTCCTCCTGGATTCACGGCTCAATTTTGAAGATCACATAGGAGCCGTGACCAGGGGGGCTTTTGCACAGGTTCGCCTGGTGCGCCAGTTGCGCCCCTATCTGGACCGAGACGCCCTACGCACAGTCACTCATGCGCTTGTGACCTCCCGTCTGGACTACTGCAACGCTCTCTACATGGGGCTGCCCTTGAAGACCACTCGGAGGCTTCAACTGGTGCAGAATGCGGCCGCGCGAGTTGTAATGGGGGTTTCCCGATACTCCCATGTAACACCTCTACTCCGCGAGCTGCATTGGCTTCCGGTTGCCCTCCGGGTGAAATTCAAGGTGCTGGTTATCACCTATAAAGCCCTACATGGCCTGGGTCCGGGTTATTTGAGGGAACACCTGCTGCCGGCATCAAATGCCCTTCGCCCAGTGCGCTCCCACAGGGAGGGTCTGCTCAGGGTTCCGCCGGTGAGAGATTGCCGGCGGGTGACACCCAGGGATAGGGCCTTCTCGGTGGGAGCGCCTGCCCTCTGGAACCAGCTGCCGGTAGAGCTGAGGACTGCTCCTGACCTCCGATCATTCCGCCGGGGCCTGAAGACCTGGCTCTTTGAGCTCTCGGGCCCAGGCTGAGGAGAAAATTTTAACTGGGGTTTTAATCTACAGGGTGAATTTAATGCTTTTTTAATTGGTTTTAACTTTTGTATGTTTCGATTTTAATTCCCTGTAAACCGCCCTGAGTCCTCAGGGAAAGGGCGGTATACAAATGCAAATATTAAATTAAATTAAATTAAACAGAAATTTTGGCCTCAGTTGTCATAATTCAAGGACAACCCACAGTGATAGCATTTTAAAATGTCTATAATCTTATGTCTTACAGTGTGAATTAAACGTCACAGAGGATGCTTTAAAGGCAATAGCCAGATTGGCTCTGGACCGCAAGACTGGAGCGAGAGGACTTCGATCTATAATGGTAAGAGTGGGACTTTTTCCCCCGATTGCCGCAGCCATTAATCCTCCATATAATAATTTTAAGTGTCTGACTGCAGAAAGTTTTGCACTCTCTTCCCTATTCTCTTTGCCTGTGTATAAAATCTCTGGAAGTAATGGGAAGGGACCACACTAAAAAAATAAAAACCCTTCCTTCTCGATAGGAGAAAATTCCATGGTTATGTGGTTTTTCAGTTTCTTCCCTGTGAACTGAAATATATCTGTAATATGAAGAGAGTTCATATTTGGCGATTTATCGTCTTAGAAGATAAAATGATGTAAAAATCTGGCTTAGGGAAAACATATGCTGATATACTTGCGTGACTTCAGTAAATGGGGAGGTGTGTTAAGGCAACTGCTGCCTTTTGTGTACTCATCCTCTGCATTTGAGGAGGGGTGCCTGCCACGAATCAGACAAATTTGTTTTTCGGTTTGTGCCCTCTGTCCTCATTTCCAAAACTTCTCCTTCTATGAGCGGTCTCACTTTGCCTTGCGGTAACGGCACTGCTTTTGGGATTGCAAGGCAGGATTAGGAGGAAATGGTTTTTATTCATAATCACGAAACTAGGGAATTGCATTTTGGGATGTCTCCTTGGAAGTCCCAATGGTGCTTTTTCAAGAGTCAACTGGACTTCCTTGTTTTTCTTTGAAGACGTTTCGCTTCTCGTCCAAGAAGCTTCTTCAGCTTCTTGGATGAGAAGCGAAACTTTTTCAAAGAAAAACAAGAAACTCCAGTTGCCTCTTGAAAAAGCACCTTTGGGACAACCATGACCAGGATGACCGAGAAACTCCATAGATTCCTTGGCAAGTGCGTATCTTGTGCAGAATCACAGTTTGAGTGACCAACTTTTGCACTTTTGTTCAGATCCAGAAATAGGCCAAACAACTGCCTGTTAGATGGTTATTAAAAGAGAAATTGTGTACAATGATTTTTTTTAAAAAAACAACAAAAAACATTGAACTGTTCTATTCATCTCCCAACTTTAGGAAAAGTTACTGCTAGAACCAATGTTTGAAGTGCCCAACTCTGACATAGTATGTGTGGAGGTGGACAAAGATGTTGTGGAAGGGAAGAAAGAGCCAGGATACATCAGGTAAAGTTGAGTTTCAAATGTTAGATTGGGTTGGTTGCTGGCTTATCTTCTCAAGAACCTTTCAGAGAATTTTCTAGGTAAGTGATCATTCTGTAATTAAGTCTGTAGTTGCTAATGGCAATTTAGATTAACTATGGAGATTATTGTTAAAAATGTTCAGAATTCAGCTGGACATTTTGTATCAACATATAAAGAAAAAATGTAGTTTGGGGTGATAGACTTGAATCCTTGCTTCTTGTCTTGTATTCTGGTGCTTTGGAAAATAGGTTGACTCCTTCGTCTTTGTGGCAGCCCCTCAAACATTAGAACATTGCTATCATGTCGTCCCTGATCCTTCTGCACAAACGTATCTTTATGTCTCGTAAAAGTCCTTCGACATTTGCTGAGGTTTAGTTCCTGGTCACAATTACTGGGGAAGGAGAGCTTAACTCCAATAGCATCATGAGGAGTATCGCCTCCCTTCTCTTAAACTTCCTCCCCTCTTCAGCAATTGTAGCAATATATTATTAAACAAAAAGGCTTTGAAGATCACAGCAAATTATATGTATATCTAATCTGCTGAACACAAAAAGCTGTGTGAGCTTAAATCCCTCTTTTGTTCCAGGCTACATACCTGCACGTTTGCATTTTGGTATTAATAAAGAGCTCAGCTTGCTTTCTTTGCATTTTCTGATAAGATCTCTGTTTTAATTATTTCAGACATTTGACTTTACCTCTGTTTCAATTATAGGACTCCAACTAAAGATTCCTCAGAGGAAGAATACGACTCGGGAGTAGAAGAAGAAAGTTGGGCCCGCCAAGCAGATGCTGCAAACCATTAAACAGTCAGAAATGTCCTTCAGCAAAAGCACTCAGTGTGTCTGTCTTTGTTTGAGACCATGTGTGGCTCTGCAACCTGTTGCTAACATTGGATTCCTCCTGACTGTAGGACACATGGTTGAAAACTTTGGCTTCTCTAGTGGGGGAAATCAGATCATGAGTTTCTGTAACATCACACTGGTCTGTTCAGTGGACACTTGGACTAAAAATGATGTAATGTTGAGAAAGTGAATTGTATATTAAGTTTTGTTCAATTAAAAAAACACACAAAAACGTGCTTTTTAAAATGGCTGAAGAGGGATGGTAACGCAAACACATTTTTCCCCTTTACCCCCTTTCCTCCCATTCCCAAATCGAAGCCTGTCGAGTTCAGGACATATTGAAATATCTTAGGCAGCCTGCAGTCTTTCCTAAAACTAAGATTAAGTGACATCAGCAATTCCCCTCTCAGGTTAAAGAACACATTCAAAAATAACTATAGCTGCTACAAACACGGATGTCTGGTTTGTCACCATCATAGAAAACGATTTGAATGGTCATTGGGCAAAGTCAAGTTTTTAAGATCTGGTTAATTTTGCTCAGAAATTAAAATGCATATATAGCTGGTATTTTTTGCAAGGAAACTGAAAAATTGCGTGGGGAAATTATTTTATATATGAGTACACAATTTTGATTATCTTGTTTTGAGGATCATTCAGTATGGGTTAATAGTTCTGCTTTAAATGCAGTGGGAGCTGGAGTTTCTTGTTACATTTATTTTGGAGACCACCATTAAAAATGGGATATTGAAGCTTAAAAGGCTGTTATTTTCACCCACAAATTTATTGTCAAGCATCCAGATTGCTGTAAACAGACTGTACAATGGCCATATTTTAGAGTATTGCAGTCTGTTTTCCTAAAACCATAATGCAATGCATTAAATAATTACGTGTAATACCAAAGGTTTTTAATATTTAAATATATATGTCACTTAGGAAAAAAAATAGAAGTGTTATAAGAACAGGCAAAGGAGGCGCTGACCCTTCGTGAGGAGAATAAAGGTTTACAGAAACAGTCCAATACAATATCAAAAATGTTATGCCAACTTTTTAATATTGTACATGAATTGAACCATCAAACTTCAGTTTCTTTGGTGCCAGATAGTTTTCCCAGAGACACCAGAACATAACAAAATTGTATATTTTTTCATGTGATCAGTAGGCACTGTTTGCACAAAATTCTTATTTAAATTATAAGCTCAATGCTGCCACAGCATCCTGTTACTTTTAATTTTTGTTTTTCAGCTAACTCAATCCTTTAGTATTTGTAAAAGCACAGAAAAAGGACAGCTAATGTTCTTGATTCATTTCTGACAATTAAAGTCTCTGCCTACAAATTTGATGTCTTTCCTCTGTGTCGAGATGTAAGTCTGTTACCGAATTATATCTCTGTTTAAGCACATAATTAAACCGGTTATTATGTCAAGCACTTGGTTTAAACAGATGGGAGTTTCCATCACAACCAATAATGACTGATGGTGGATGAGGGATATCTCAAATAACTTTTAAGGTTCCTCAACCTGTTTTGGGGTACCTGTCATCAGTGGTGGGAATGAGTCTGAAAGAATTGATTTTCTGTGCTCTGCAGATTCATTTTGCACAGCTTCTCAGTTTTTAGTGTGACTTGTGTAAAAGCCGAAATACTGTTGGTTTGCAGGATTGCCAGTTTCCTAAGTTGCTTTCCATCGATTTCTGACCACATATTCCTGGTCCAATGTACAATAATGAAATTATGATACAGAGGCTATTTGTAAAAGATACTACTAGGTTTCCAATAGGGGAATATGGCTTTACATTTCAGATAACACGGTGCGGGAATGGCCATCAGCGCAGGATGCCAATTATCCTACAAACAAAGTATTTAGAAGATTGAAGATACAGCATAGCGGTCTGGCAGATGCTTGCAGTGGCGCTGTACCTGGTTTGCTGTTTTAAGGCAGGACAGTTCTGCTGTCCTGAAAAGCTATGTCACCTGGAACATGCATTTATGTAAATGGTTCATTGTATGTATGTGTTTGTTACAACAGATCCAGTAATTCCAGCGTTCCCCCTGGCCACGACTGAATTTGCAGTTAGGGATTACCCAAGCTGGTGGTGCCTGTGTCAAAAGAAATCCAGCAGAGGTTTTAAATAGTGAAATCTCTTCCTGCAAGAAGAGAAGCTTCTTAACCTGCTCTACTAACACTGCAACTTGGGAAGACTTGCGCAGGCTTCAGCTCTTATCAAAAGCTGGACTCCCTTGCTTTAAATCCCTGCCTCGCTGAGGGTGCAAAAGACAGGGAAAGAATTCCTTTCTCTTTACCAAACACCCATTCCTTTTTTCCCCCCATCTTAAAATGTTCTGCTTGAGGAATCAATGGAAAAAGAACACTTTGGTGATCCAGCTTTTCAAAAACAAAATCACCCAAACATCACCCAGATCCCAACCTGGGCAGGTCACAATTAATCCAAGAGGTTTTATACACTCATCTCGTGGCCATACGCAAGAAAGACTCTGCAACCTGGAGGCTACCAATGGGGGTGTGTGTCTTACTTGGCCCCGCTTTCCTTACGACCCCACCCACCCCTACCCCGCGTACTCAAAGGTGCTTCTTCCTCGAAAGGCAGCCAGACTTGGTTTTTTGCTTTGGAAGAGGTTTCGCTTCTTCATCCAAGAAGCTTCATCAGTTCTGGCGCAAAGCATCTCCAGCACCGAGAAGCTCCTCCTCCTGCTGCTGACGCTCCTCCCAGGCTGCAGGGGGCGCTGCTCTTCCCCCAGCCAGGAAGAGGCCTTGTCCAGAGGGGGCTCCTGCGCGGCCTGCTCTGATTATGGCTCAGCCGCCGCCGCCGCCTCCCTTCGGCTCGCGCTTCGCGGGGCCGCCCCAGCGCGCCGCCTTCCCGCCGCCCGCGCTCCCCCCGCCGGGGCCTTTCCGGGGCCCGCCGCCCCAGCCCTTCTCGCGGGCCCTCTACCCGCCGTTCCCAGCCGGGGGCCTCCCGCCTCCCGTGGGCCCGCCTTTCTTGCCGCCGCCTCCAACCCCTCAGTGGCCCCCGACCCTACCGGAGCGGCCGCCGTTGCCATGGAGACCGGAGGGCCCGCCGCGGCCTGCGCCCGAGGCCTCAGACGCGCCGGGCGACGAGGCCTGCGACCGCGACGAGGCCTGGCTGAGCCGCTTCGCGGCGCGGCGCCGCCCGCCCGTCTCCGCCGGGTCTCCCCGTCGGGAGCGCGGCCTGACGGCGGACGAAGCGGCGCGGGCGGCGGGCGAGGCGCTGCGGGCGTTGGCGCGCGTGGCGGGCCTGTGCGCGGCGTGGCGGCGGCGGGGCGATGAGGCGGCGCCGGGCGAGGTGGCGGCGGCCGAGGCCGGCCTGGAGGAGCTACGCGCGCTGGTGCGGCCGCTGCGCGATCCCGGCGCCTTGGAGCTGCTGCGGGGCCGGCTGGAGCGGGGCCGGCGGAAGAGGCTGCGGCGGAGGCAGCGGCGGCAGGAGGCCCGCGCCGCCCGGCAGGAGGAGGCGGCCCGCCGCGCCGAGCGTGAGGCCCGCGTCGACCTCTGGAGGGCCCGGCGGGCCCAGGAGGCGGAGGACCGGCACCGGGTGGGTCTGGGGGGGCCGACGGGGAAGAAAGGCGGTCACGGGGAGAGGGGAAGCAGATGGCAGAGGCCCTCCCGATGCTCTGCTTCTTTCGGTGCATGGATGCAGAGAAAATGCAGGCAGTCCTCGACTTACAACAGTTATAGCGGCACTGAAAGAAGTGACTTATGCCCGTTTCTCACACACACACACACAACCTTTGCAGCGTCCCTGTGGTCACGTGATTTACATTCTGATGTTTGACGACTGGCTCACATTTATGACGGTTGCAGTACGGGGTGGGGGGGGTCACCTTCTGCCAAGCAAAGTCAGCAGGGAAGCCAGTTTCGCTTAACAACCATGTTATTAACCGCAGTGATTCACTTAACAAATGTGGTAAGACAGGTCGTAAAATGTAGCCAAACTCACTTAACTTATGTTTACGTTTATGTTTATTGGACTTATATACCGCCCTTCTCCTGTAGGACTCAGGGCGGTTCACAAGGAATTTAAAATAACAATACACATTACCAAAGTTAAGAACAATTAAAATAATTAAATATATAACATAACATAACAAATGTCTCATTTAGCAACATAAATTCTGGACTCAATTGTGTAAGTCGAGGACTACAATACCTGCAGAGGTAGCCACTCTGCTGCTATCACTGCTGAACACCTAACCTAACCCACAGCCCTGTCTAATGCCTAAAGATATTAAACCATGTATTAGGGCTGTTATTGCTTCTATACTTCTCTTTCTCATTTTCCCTACTACCTTCTCCTATTGGCATCTTATGATTTATCGCTTGTTGTTTGTATCTTATGATTTGCAATTGTAACTAGGATTTATGATCTATAATTTACCACATTGTTGTTTGTATGTACAGTGAGGGCTTATGCACCGGAGACAAATTCCTTGTGTGTCCAGTTACACTTGGCCTACCCTTCCTCAATTTATTTATTTATTTATTTATTTAGATTTATATACCGCCCTTTCCCGAAGGACTCAGGGCGGTTTACAGGGTATTTAAAAGAAAATCAATACAAAAGTTAAAACAAATTTAAAAAGATTAAATGAAACCTTGAGAAAAAATAAAAAACCCAGTTAAAATTAAAAATTAAAAAATTCTCAGCCTGGGCCAGAGAGCTCGAAGAGCCAGGTCTTCAGGTCCCAGCGGAATGAATGGAGGTTGGGGGCAGTCCTAAGCTCCGCGGGCAGCTGGTTCCAAAGGGCAGGCGCCCCCACTGAGAAAGCCCTACCCCTGGGTATTACCCGCCGGCAATCTTTAACCGGCGGTACCCTGAGAAGACCCTCCCTGTGGGAGCGCACTGGACAAAGGGATCTTGATGCCGGCAGCATGTTTATGGAGCAATGGACAGTGAGTGCACACGCCCACTCTCGTATACACTCACCAGTGAAATATTTATAATTTTACAATACAGCTTATGATGACACCAGAGACTTGCTAATACAAGCATCTATGGTTTTGCCATGGCAATAGGAGCAAAAAAAAAAGAGTTTTACTGTATACAAGTAGTCCTCAATTCATCTAGTGACTGTTCTAAGTTACAGCAGCACTGAGAGGAGTGACTTATGATCATTTTTCATACTTATGACCGTTGCAGCATTCCCACGGTCAAGGGATCAAAATTCCCAGGCTTGGAAATTATGGTGATTATGCAATCACCATAAATAATGGTGATTGCAGTGTCTCAAGGTCATGTGATCGCCTTTTGCAACCTTCTGCCTGCCCCCAATGGGGAAGCCAGATTCAGTTCCCAACCTTGTTACTAACTTAGTAACTAGTGATTCACTTAACAACCGTGGTAAGAAAGGTTGTACAATGGGGCAAAGCTCATTTAATAACTTTCGTTTAGCAATGGAAATTTGGGGCTCAATTGTGGTTATAAGTCAAGGGCTATCAGTCTTTACTTATTTTATAAGTTGTCTTGTAAGTATCTCTTATAGGAGAAAGAAAAAACTGTAAGGTTTTTATTTCTGTGCCATTGAGTTGTACTTTTGGGGTGAAGGTAGCATGTGCCAGAGAGCTCTCAGTCGTCTGTTCATTTCTTTGCTCATATATTATCTTGAACTTCATACTGTGTTGCCGAGCAAGAAGGTTTTCCACAAAGGTTCCCCTTTTCTTGCCTTTTTGCGCCCAGCAGGCCCACTTTTACCTCCTGTTGGCAAGGTTTTTCTGTTTCTCCCTGCTCTGTTTTCTAATTTACATTCTTTTCATTTAGGAACAAGAACTTAAAGCTGCTGCCGATAGTGTGTTATCAGAAGTGAGAAAAAAGCAAGCCGACACAAAGCGGATGGCCGAAATTCTGCGTGGCTTAGAAAAGCTTAGGAAACTAAGAAAAGAAGCAGCAGGAAGGAAAGGTAAATTCTCTGGATTTTTTTTTTATTATCGTTCATAATCGTGACTGTGTTTTGCTTTGTGTTTTCTCCTTTTGGGCTACAGTACGCGGTGGCTCAGTGGGTTAGGACGCTGAGCTTGTCGATCAGAAGGTCGGCAGTTTGGCGGGTCGAATCCCGAGTGCCGCGTAGCAGAGCGAGCGCCTGTTGCTCGTCCCAGCTTTTGCCAACCTAGCAGTTCGAAAGCACGTAAAAATGCAAGTAGAAAAATAGGGACCACTCCGGTGGGACGGTAACAGCATTCCGTGCGCCTTTGGCGTCTAGTCATGCCGGCCACATGACCACGGAGACATCCTCGGACAAGCGCTGGCTCTTCGGCTTTGAAACGGAGATGAGCAACGGCCCCTAGAGTTGGAAACGACTAGCACGCATGTGCGGGGGAACCTTTACCTTTTTACTCTATATGGTTGGGAAACTTTGTGTGAAAGTCACAACATTTCTGCCAGTGGGTCTTTACATTGCTTTTTTTTTCTTGTTAAAATGTGCTTTATATATTAATTATCATTATAAATTTAGAAGACTTGCATAAAAAGTCATGCCAGTCAGAAGAGTATTGAAACGGTTGCTTTTCTGGCTTTGTGACTGTTTCCCTATAAATAGCTAGCATATTTCTGTGCAGGTTCTGTTTCCTGCCTGCCTGCCTGCCTGGCTTTCTTTCTTTCTTTCTTTCTTTTTTCTTTCTTTCTTTCTTTCTTTCTTTCTTTCTTTCTTTCTTTCTTTCTTTCTTTCTTTCTTTCTTTCTTTCTTTCTTCCTTCCTTCCTTCCTTCCTTCCTTCCTTCCTTCCTTCCTTCCTTATTTCTTTCTTTCTCTCTCTCTCTCTCTTTCTTTCTTTACTCACTCACTCACTCACTCACTCACTCATCCAATCTTGAAGCATAGAGGGTAAGAGGAATACTAGTAGTCCTTCACTTACAACCACAATTAGGATTGGAATTTTGGTTGCTAATCGGTGTAGTCATTAAGCGAGTCATAACATGACCAGACCCAATTTGATTACCCTTTTTACTGAAGTTGTTAAATGAATTACTGTAGTTGGCAAATGAATCCAGTTTCCCTTATTGACTTTGCTTGTTGGGAAAGTCGCAGATTGCAGTCATGTGACTGCAGGATGCTGAAGCATCGTAAATGGAAGCTGGGTGCCAAGAGCTCAGATTGCAAGCACATGGCCACAGGGGTGGTGGTGTAACTTTGAGGATGGGTTATAAGTCACTTTTTAATTGCTGCTGTAAATCACTGGTAAACAATCATAAGTGCAGACAGCCTGTTCAGTTATTCTGCTACAAATAATTGAAGAACTAAGAAGGGGTGGGGGGAAAAAATCCCAGATAGCATATTCACTTTTTCCAAGGTATTGATTTAAATCAGGGGGTTTTCAAACTTGGCCCTTTTATGACTTGTGGACTTCAACTCCCAGAATCTCACGTTGGCTGAGGAATTCTGGGAGTTGAAGTCCACAAGTCATAAAAAAGCCAGGTTTGAAGACCCCTGATTTAAATCAAATTCAGAAAGCTAGATGGGAAACAAAGTATGTTATTGAAATAAAATCTATTGCAAATGTGGCTCCAGACTCTATTAGATACGTGGTTACACCTGCCAGGTATCTTAGTCAGTTGGAGTCGGTAAACCACCGGAAAGCATTCTCGCTTGCACGGTGCCGTGCATTTCCATCGGCCATCCTGTACGGCAAGTACAAAAAGACACCACTGTCTGAAAGACTCTGCCCCTTGTGCCTCAGGAGAGGTGGAGACCATTGGACACATACTTTGATGCTCCTTCTACAGTGCCATTCGGAAAAAAACATGTCCTCCCCATAATTTATAGGCATCCTGGTCGTTGGGAAAGTATTTATCTCCAGTGGCTGCTTAAGGATGAGCAGGCAGAGATCACGGCGTGCAGGTGGCCAGATTCCGTGCAGCAGCATTGGGGATTCACCAGAAACATAAATAAGCATTGTAGATCTTTTTAATAATATTTTGTAATTTTATTATGTGTTTTATCCAGTTTTAGAGTATGCTCATTGTATTTTTATTGTCAGGCCAGTATGATTCAGTTTTCTGAAGATAGCTTGTATTTGATATACTGCCTGTAAAACTAGCCAGACCTTGGTCGCCTATTGATTGCATCATGGATTGTGATGTTTTGCTATGTCCTCTTGTGATGGTTCTGTTTTGTTTTATCTGGACGTTTGATTTATGTGTGGCCTTTGACTGTAATAATAAACTGTAAACTATTGCAAATGAGAAAAGACCCCCCTAAACCATAGAAATGTCCTTCTTAGAAAGAATTGATTTTTTTTTCCTTTCATGGTGAGGCCTAGCTTGATGGGATTTTAGTTTGGAAAGATTGAGAACTACTGGCCTATGACAACTGTGGGATTCTTCTGAAACAAAAAAAGAAAATAGCCTGTGTGTGTTTGGTGCAGGTGTTTGTCCGCCACCAGCTGCAGATGAAGCCTTTGAAAGTGAAGTTCAGAATTTAAAAGCATCGATTAAAAAACGCACTGAACTCTATGAAGCTGAAGAACGAGCTCTCCGAGTCATGCTGGAAGGGGAACAGGAAGAAGAAAGGAAACGGGAAATGGAGAAGAAGCAGAAGAAGGAAAAGGAAAAACTCCTGCAGCAGAAGCGCGAAATGGATTCCAAACTGTTTGGGGATCCAGGTAATTTTCAGAATGTTCATGCTTTATGCTTTGGGAGAAGGTGATTTACCCTTGAAATCCAGGAATGTTCTGTTTCATTTACGTAGCCACTTTGGGGTGGGAATAGTTACATTAAAAGTGTTTATTTTTATTTCAGTTCCAAACAGTAAAAAAAAAACTATTTCCCAAAATATTTATTTATGTAGTTCTTCTGTGTCAACACAAGAACTGGCTTACTGAATTTAAAATAAAGTTTCCTCCTAAAAAGCAACCATGGAGATCTATTCTTACAATTAGTGGAGGCTTTTATTTCTCTGACTGTAAAGATATCCTTACTTATTATTTATATTTTTAGAAGAATTTCCACTTGCCCATTTCTTGGAGCCGTTCACACAATACTATTTGCAAGCTGAATGTTCCTTGCCAGCTCTCATCCAGATCAGGTAAGAGTCATTTGTTAGTAAATAAAACAAATTGAGTTGCTGGAGTATGTTGTTTTACATAAAAGCCTGGGAATTCTCAGCTGTCTTGAATTCAGGCTGCCGTATGAATTCTTTGTTAATCCATTTGTTATAGATGTTTATGTCCAGTTGCAACTGTTAACTCTGCACAACTCAGATTGTATATCTGTCAGTAGCTGTGTAAAGCATGTTTTATTGTCCTATAAAGCTTTGCAACAAAGTTGTCTGCTGAGGATGCTGTAATGAGAAATAGTAAATTGTCAGAATGATTTATAGCCCTGTTTAATAAAACCTATTGAGGTTTTAACTAGATCCAGAATCTGGAATGAATGGAGGGAAAAGACAATTGTCCTGTGACTTCCTTCCCATCCAATTTCCTTGTGTGCTTCCTTTATTTCCCTTTAAATTAATTTTTGTGATATATAAACATTGTTCTAAGGAAAGATATAAACCCTGTCTCTAGCATGATTCAGCCTCTTTGGCTATAGTAGAACCGGTATTGGTGTCCATCACAGATCATAATCTGGAGTTTTTGATTCAACTCACCATCCATGCTCACCAGGTCCCTGAAAAACAGTGTTGCATTTATGCCATATACTGAGCTAAATTATTTATAAACCTAACAGCTGTATTTGCACAACAGCTAAGTTTGGCTAGTACTCTATGACTTGTTACACAACTGCCAGCCATTTAATTTATAGTGCAAATCCATAAAAGCAAGTTAACTCAGGAACAGGGTAAACCGGCTGTGTGAATCTCTTTTAATTAATCTACCTCACAAAATAATTGCGAGGATAAAATTGGAGTGGATCTAATCTGTACCGTTGCATGCTCCTTGAAAGAAAGATGGAACATTAATAGAATAGCTTTTTTAAGGGTCCCTTGAGTAGCCACAGTTCATTCAAATCACCTATAGCCAAGTTCCTACAATATTTTGTGCCTGTTTGTGAACTCTGTATTCAGCTGCAGTTGCCCGCGTACCTGCTTCGGGTGAAACAATTTAGACAAGGAACACATAACAGTGCTCAGTGTGTTGTCTTAACTTTTTCCATTAAAGGCACGAATGGGACCAGTACTTGGTGCCTGCAGCTCACCCTGAAGGAGATTTCATCCCACCAGGATGGGTCCTTCCCAGTCCTCCCTCCAATGACACGTGGGCCACTGCTGTCAGGTGAGGACTTTGAAGCACCATTGAAGACGAGACCCAGCACAATTTGCCAGTTTTGGAAGGCTGAAGTAACAATGTAAGAGTTCTTTGAGAAGACCAGTATTGTCCTTAAAGATGCTGTTAAAAGTATGGCACTGATACTTACAATAGTGCTTGCAAGTCCCCTCTAGCATCTGGTTATACTTCAGTATCACAGGATTTTGATTACGAAAGAAGTATCAATGAATCGCTGCTGTGCATGTATTGGCAGTTTGTGGGATAGGTCTATACTTTAAAATGATTTTCCTCAGAAATTTATCCGAGTTTACCTTAAATGGGATGTAAGTGCTACCAAATCAGTGGTGTAATCCCGGAGATAGAGAAGTAAGTATGCCGTGGATCTGCAGGGCGACATTGGCAAACAGAGGCCAGATACAAAGCTCAGCTTATCTATGGAGTTTATATAGTTCAGAGACCATGGAATTAATACATCAGCTAAATATTATTGTATGTGTTCTTAATGTAAAATAAACTGGGGGAACTCAGAATTCACTGCCCGAGGCAACATCAACATTCTTTGGAACAGTATCCAGATGTTCAAATATCCAGCTATCTTCCAAAACACCTCTGTGGTTATCTTGGCCTTACAAGTCAGGAATTAAATGAATTGACAGATGGGGCTGATAGTGCTTTCCTTTGAAGTTTGAGTGCTTGGCTTTCAAAAATTACGGCGCTAAATTGGAGTCGTATAGAGTGAATTAACAGTAGCTTTTCCACGTTGCCATAAAAAGTGCCTTTCATTTATACACACATACTGTATGTTACACATACTTAGGCGAGCATTTATTTTGTTTTGTTTTTCTCTTAAAGTAGGATAATTAGAATAGGAATATGAGTTAAAGGGTTTTTGCCTCTTTATATTTTTTTATTATAACATCAAAGCATAGTTTGGTGTTCAGGAAAGGAATCTTGAATTTCTGTGTAATCCTGCTCTCCTTTCTGTGTTTTAATAAACGACCCCTTGCCAGCCTAGTTTGCAACCCTAGTTCAAGGGCACATTTTCAGTTTAAATAAATGGCAAACTGTAGTTTGTACAGAAACATAAATCATTCCTTGAAGTGAAAGAATATAAAGAAGAACCAGAGAGGGATTTTGTTTCCTCTGAATTACTAGCTGTTCAGGAAATCTATATGTGCTTATATAGATTTTCTGTATAAAGTTGTTAAAAACAATACACATTCTGCATATATTCTGTGATTCATAAATTGCAAAAAAACTAGAAATTACTATTGTTGAACAAAATTATTCATACCAAACATTTCTCCACTGCTGAGCAGATGTTGGATATATTATACTCACTTGCTCCTTCAGATCTGTTTACTTCTGAAACACAAAGTCCTAAGCATTTAATACCAGTTGCTTTAGTTCAGCATTATTTATACTGGAAATACAATGTTCTCTAATCTCATACTTCTTCCTGTATTTCTTTAAAGTATATTATTATTATTATTATTATTTCAGTTTAACACATTTTATTTGTATAACTAAACCAACAAACCCTGTTGATCATCTTTTCTCAGACCTAAGAAAAATTGAAACCTGAGGCATGGCTGTTAATGGCATAAAAGAGCATGTTGTACCCAAATTGCTAGTACAAACCATAGCTTTTGTCTGGTACATATATGCAATAACTAGACTTGTTCAACTTTTGTTGCAAGATAATTGTCAAAAAATCTGCAAAGCATGGTTTATTGTCTTGTAAAGCTTTGCGACAAAGTATTGGAGATGCTGTGACGAGAAACTGTAAATTGTCAGAGTGACTTATAGTCCTGTTTAATAAAAGTATGTTGCCTTTTGTTTGTACTTAATAAATTATTACCATTTCACGCTTGTATCTGGCTTTTTTTCTTCTTCTTCCTTTGTGGCACGTGGGCACGCACAGAACGTTCAAGCAAAAGGCCACAAGATGCAGCAGCGGCTGCTGCTGGAAACAGAATTGTTGTGAATTTTTCTTCATAATATTACTGAAAATACGGAGCCCAAAAACATCTTCTCGGTTCCAGAAGTTTTCAGTGGAGACAGTCCTGATTATATGTTTTCACTGGGCACGGCAACCTATATATGGATTCTAGAGCAGATTAGGCTGCTTACCCCATTGGAAAACCTGACGACGGGCTTACTCAAGCAGCTCTAATCATTAGACTTGGCCAGGGCTCCCACTTCAACTGTGGAGGTCACAGCCAGCAAGACGCCTCTGTCTTCAACTGGCAAATGCCTTCCTAATTCCTTGCTAAGGTGAGTTTTCCTTTACCTAAGAAATAAAGGTGTGCAACATGGAAAGTTGAGTGTTAAGCTGAAGAAATAGATTGGGGTTCATAGGCGGGTGCTCTTGTGTGCAGACAGAGATGATAACATTTCTTTAAAGAATAATTTTTTTAGCTCAGGGATTCCAATCCTTACGAAATAATTTAATGTACTTCTTTATTATCAGTTGTTCACCAATGATATACTGAGCACTAAGTACACACACTTAGTAATTCCTTTCTCCACTCAATAGATTTCTGTGTCATTTTTTTCTCTCTTTTTGCTTGTATATTTCTTGTTTTTTTAAAAAAATATATATTAAGATATCTATCCATAGATATAGATATTAATAATAACATGTTAATATATTAATGCCACTTAAAACTGGCATTTTAAACTGCAATCCGAGATAAATTAATACACGCCTAATATTCGTGATCAATTCTGGGATCATATACTTTCTAGACCATTCTGGTATCTTCATAAAATCTAATATCTTTTGCCATCTAGGAATTGTTAAAATAGATTTTCAGTCTTATATCTTTCATCTTAATTCAAAGTGACAGAATAAAAGGATTCTATTGCCTCTATAGTTTTAACTGGCACTTTTAAATCTATCCATATTCAGCTGTCAATCTCAAAATTACTCTGGGGCAGTTTTTTCTTAACTTGATGCCTTTCACATCACTCTTCTTAGATGTTATGGGAACTGTTGTGCTGAGTTTGGAGGAAATAAGACTGCTTAATTCTGTTCCGTGTTGCTTTACAGATAAGGATATGAAAATACTACTTGTTAAATGTTTTACAAAGCAAAGTTGTCATTGTAAAGCAATTACAATATTTAATAGATACCCAGAAAGAGATTTCTGGAAATTGACAATTTTGTTTCATTGACTTGAATCTTTTATAACTTCCATTTGAAGTCATTAATTAACTGATTTTCGTGTCTAATGGTTCCTTAAGATGATAGTTGATTAACTCAAGATTGATTTTGTGTGCTATATGCATCTGAGTTAGGTTAATATATGGAATTCTCTGGACTTACGGAGAACTAAGTTCTCATGTGTTAGTTTCTTCTCATGTTGCAGAAGTAACTGCAGACCATGGCACATTAGCCTCTCTACTCTGAAATAACTGGAAATTGTATGCCATGCCAACAGCCTAGAACTTGGGAATGTCTAATCCTGGCTTGTTGACAAATACAGATGTGTTGCAGATGGGAAGGAGCTGTACACAACTTTTTCCTTTTGCAACATCTGTTTTTATATACCAAATTGTGAATGTGGAAACATAAGTACAGATGATCTGCAATGCAGCCTTAGTTGTAATTTCAGTCTTTATTTGTAAATTCAGTCCCATATTTCTGGTGGGAAACAGACCCCATTACCATACGTGAAATACATATTTTTTTAATTTTGCTTCTAAATTGAAATTTACAGTTAAACTCCTGACCAAAGCAAATAGATTGATGGAGGCTGTCATCCCTTAGCTGATTCAAGACGGGGCAAAATAAGAACATGATTCATCACTTCCTGCTTAAGTTTGTTCAGTCCCTCACCTTCACATGACACTTGGCTTAATAAGTCTCTTGTGTTAGAGCAACAGATGGCTTATGTTCTGAGAATGCGTGCAACAGGGCCACATATGGAGTGAATTAACAAAAGCATACGTGTAGCATGCTAAAGCTGTCCGTGGTCCCCCTAGCTTCCATGTTAGCACTAAGTGATTCAGTCTCCATATTAAACATCTGGCAGTAAGTCTCTATGGAGGCTCTCAGTCATTCAGGTCCTGGTTGTCCTAAAGGTGCTTTTTCAGGAGGCAACTGGACTTCCTTGTTTTTCTTTGAAGACATTTTGCTTCTCATCCAAGAAGCTTCTTCAGCTCTGACTAGATGGTGGGGAATGGAAGGATTGTTATTCCTTGAAGACAGCTGGTCACTAGCATTCTTTGCAGCCATTTGCACTTCAGTTGGAGACGTAGACAACGCAGACTCATCCCCAACAGCCTGCGCCTGTCTTCAACAGTGAAGGGACACAGGGCAGCTAAGAAGGCCCCCGCACACATTTGCACTATTCAGGTGACCCTGAGGACACAGGTAAACCTTGTGGCCTCAATGACTCTCTAAGAAAATGCAAATGAGCAGCTGTCTGCAAGGAGTATAAATCCTACCATTACCCCACCATCCAGTCATAGTTGAAGAAGCTTCTGGGATGAGAAGCGAAAAGTCTTCCAAGAAAAATAAAAAGTCCACTTGCCTCCTGAAAAAAGCACCTTTGGGAATGGCCGTAAGTCCTCCAATATAACCGGTATCAATTAAACGGGTCTTGAAGTGCTAAGTACGCCTTTTGATTTCTTTTCATTAGACTAACATAGTTCAGGGACGTAATGAGCTACTTGGAAGATGTGCCTTTCAGAGTGACCGTAAGCTTTGTGGATGATCCTGTGGGAGACGCCAACTTTGCTGACCAGATTGAGCTGCCCGCGTGTGCAGAGGTCTTATCATGCACAATGGTAAACAGATTGATTGCTGTAACTCCTTTCACTTACTATGCTGAAAACAATGACAAGAGCGTAGAATAAATGTTAACGTTTACCGGAAAAGAAGATCATCAAAGTATAATAGGGGGAAAAAAGATTGTAAGCACATTTGTCATACCAAGCTTCTCTTTCTTGTAAGTGTGGTTGACAGCTCTTGCTGAAGCCAATCCTTTTCCCCGATAAATTATGTGTATGTATGATATACGTTCATCAGAATCCGTGTTTCCCCATGGATCAAAACAGTTCATTTAACGAAAGCGTTTAATTGAATTAATAATTATTGTTTGCAAAAAAAAATATTGAGGGGTCCGTGGTACACTCTGAGCTTGGCTGTTTTTTGCAGACATTTCATGACCCAGCTAGGTAATATCATCAAAGCTAGAAGGCGCTTGTATATAAACAGCGAACACACCCACTCCCTTCTAGCACTGATGATGTTACCTAGTTGGGTAATGAAACGTCTTCAAGAAAACGACCAAGAGAGCACCACAGACCCCTCATTTCAACCTGAGCTACAAATTTTCTCCTTTATTGATACAATAAATATTCTCTATGCTGCACTGGATGGACACGGTCACACACTGCCATCTCCTTCCCCCCTTCCAGCAGAAATTGCAGCAAAGGAGAAAAGAAGAATGGAAATGAGAGCCAGTTTGGTGTAGTACTTAAGGTGCTGGCCTAGAAACCAGGAGACTGAATTCTAGTCTTCTCTTAGATATGAAAGCTAACTAGGTGACTTTGGGCAAACCCCTCTCTTTCAGCCCAAGCTACCTTACAGGGCTGCTGCGATGGGAAATATAGGGCTAGAGTATTAGGTATATTTGCTGCTTTGAGTTGACCAGTTCATATTTATTTCTTAAAACGTGAAAAAAAAAGAATCTACTAATAAATAATAAAAATGGGTTAAGGGAAAAGCCGTTTTGGTGTAGTGGTAAAAGCGTCATCTTAAAAACTGGGTGATTGTGAGTTCTAGTTCCACCTTGGGAATGAAGCCAGCTGTATGACCTTGGGCCAGTCACTCTCAGCCCTTGCTAAATAACAACACATACTTTCTCCATTTGTCCAAATTTACAAGCAGACAAATATTTTTGCTGTACATAATAGAAGTGATAATCTCAATTGATGTCTGGATTCTTGCAGAGCAAGCTTCGATCGTAGTTTGTGGGGTTGAAAAAGCTAGTTTGTGTTGGCTTGCCTTAAAATCAAGAAAAAGAGAGGCTGAATCGCCAAAGGGGAAGTGGACACGAATCTGTACAAACCAAAAGTGTTCTTCACAGCAGAAAGATTGTATTTCAACTAATCCTAAAAATGCAATTGCTAGATTACTATCAATGCTGTACATTTCTCTTGTTTTTTTTCTCCATTATACATGCAAGTCCATCTGCAAAGAATTAACTTTCTCCTGAGCCTTTTTGAAGTGTGTTTCCCTAGCAATCCATGTAGCACTTTCAAAATAAAATGCCTTTATTTCTAATTGTCTCTCTCTGTCTGGGAGTGGAAGTCCACAAGTCATAAAAGGGCCATGTTTGAAGACCCCTGACTTAAAAAGCAACCTAGAACTAAGGAGAAACTTCCTGACAGTTAGAACAACTAACCAGTGGAACAACCTGCCTCCAGAAGTGGTGAATGCTCCAACACTGGAAGTTTTTAAGAAGAGACTGGAGAGCCGCTTGTCTGAAATGGTATAGGGTTTCCTGCCTTAGCAGGGGGTTGGACTAGATGACTTCCAAGGCCCCTTCCAACTTCTTCTTCTTCTTCTTCTTCTTCTTCTTCTTCTTCTTCTTCTTCTTCTTCTTCTTCTTATTATTATTATTATTATTATTATTATTATTATTATTATTATTATTATTATTATTATTATTAAAACTTGGGCTTGAACATTTCAATACTTTACTTTTTCCTGTTGTGTTCTGTATTCAGAGCATTCCCACCATCAGAGGGCACCATTGTATTTTTGGAATAAGACTTCTTCAGAAATCATCTTAACATTCTTTTTGCTATTAAACTGTAGTGTAAATTTTCAGAACCCCTTTCCTTCTGTCACTTCGTGTGTTCATTTGCTTAGGTTTCTCAGGCTTCCTATTTAAAACACTCAAATCTATTAATGCACAAAATAGGGAAAGAATCGGTGTTTTGGATGGCCCAATCCAGTGGTGGGATTCAGCCAGTTCCCACCACTTCAGGCTAATTTTTTTTGTTGCCCTGGCCCAGAATGGACTTCCAGAAGCGGCATTCACACAGGGAACTGATTGTTCACATATCTGAATCCCAATACTGGCCCAATCTATTTTGTATGTTGAACTATGAGGGTGAATTTGCAGTTGGGAAAATATATACCGGTATTTATCTTCAAAGCGCCAACCCAGAAGAAAATCATCAAGTTGAAAATTGAGATTGAGTGGGACTTTATTTGAAGGCAGAGTTGTAACATTCAGGATTTGCTTTTCTAATAATAGACTACAGTCACACAGGGCAAAGGTACTTTGCAGAGGTACTTAAGTACAAAGGTTCTTTGTACTTCACCGTACAAAGGATAAACTTGAGTGGTTAAAATCCATTGAAAACAGCTGGAACACTTATTAATTAATTTAAAAAGGTTTCCTGAAGAAAAAGTCACTTTATTTTCTGAAAGAAGATTGAATCAAGTGGGAAAGGGGAACAATTCAGTAGCTATATGAATATCCAAATTCTGGGAGCTTTGCAATGATGGGGAAAAAATGACTCAGGTTTCTAAATGAAGCAGCTTTATTTATTATCATAAAAATACAGCTTCAGTATGACTACTTGATCCTGTGTTAGCATTTTACTTTTTCATATCTACAGTATTGGCAGCAGAATTCAATTTAGTCAACTTTAAATTTGCTTATGATCTTCTTTATAATCATTGGCTTAAGTTTGTCTTGGGCGGGATCATACCTACAATTCCACATTCATTAATTCATTGGATCCTTGCCTGCTTAAGAAATGTACGTACAGATAGAATAATTTTCAGATCGATTTTTCAATCTTTTCTGCGCCATAGCAGTTTATGGTGCTCATTATTTTACTCTTCATTAATATTTTTTAGAAAGTTTTAATATTTTCAGTAACATTCTAATCTGCCAATAGAATTTCAGATACTGGATGAAGTAGAACCATCTACGGTATTTCTCGACTTATTTACTGACCATTCAAAGTTACAACAACGCTGAAAAATGTGACTTATGACCATTTCTCACATTTACGACTGTTGTAGCATGCCCATGACCACGTGATCAAACTTCAGATGCTTAGCAACTGACTCATATTTATGACGGTCGCAGTGTCCCAGGGTCACGTGATCCCCCCTTTTTTTCTTATCTGACAAGTAAAGTCAATGGGGAAGCCAGATTTGCTTAACAACCGTGTTACTAACTTAACAACTACAGTGATCCTCTTAACGTCTGCGGCAAGACAGGCTGTAAATTGGGGGCAAAATTCACTTGACAAATGTCTCGCTTAGCAGCAGAAAATTTGGGCTCAATGGTGTTCGTAAGTCGAGGACTACCTGTACTTGGAAGCATCCCAAAATAATTACTATCGCTAGTAGAATTTAAGAGACATTTAGGTCTCAGTCAAAATGGTTGCTTTAAGGGTGGTGGTTGTTTTTTTAAAATCAAAGTCCTATTTTCAAGGTGACCCCCCCAATGGGTTTGATGGACATAGATAGTTTAGGATTTGGACGGAGTAAAGAGAAGCTCCAGATGTTGTGACACTGGATCTGGAGTTACATCATATATTCTGTCTCGTTGTCTTTACGTGTTTAGCTTGGCTGGGGAAGATGCTAACGTTTAATCTTCTTGCCTTTCGACAGCATGATTTTTCACTAGAGAAAAAGGTCCTCTACTGGATCGACTCTGCCTCACGGCAAGAGATCCCCTGGTTTAATGTAACTGCTAATATGTATCCCACGGCCCCTCCATGCTGGCTCCTGTTGGTGGACGCTAAAGAAAACGAGGCCATCAGCCCCAAGGCGACAGGTGGCAAATCCAAGGAAAGGACACCTATCCAAAGCTTTATGAATCTGGACACCGAATTTGAGAGGCTCCACCGCCCTGGGAGTGGAGGGAAGATGGCTGAAAGGGGGAATTTAGAACAATGTCCCGAGGAGCAGGAAAGTTCAGAAGGCAAGGAGTCTCCCTCAGCCACCTCTGAAAAACAGGACAGTGAAGCGCCGGTGCCTGGTGCTCTACTTCAGCTTTTCGATCTTCCCCAAAGCAGACCCAAGACATCACCAGGACATCTAAGTGGTGCGTCAGAAAGCGGTTGCCCGAGGTCACTTTGGGGCAAACAGAGGCAATCCACGTATTTTTTAAGCAACGTGAAGAATGAGTTGGAAGGCGCCAAGAAGAAGCTGATGGCCATCATGCATCCCTTGCACCCAACCACCACAGACTCTGCCTTGCTTTCCAAGGCCTTCTCTCTCCACCAGCACTCCAGAAGCAGCAGGAGCTTCAGATTCGGACCCGGTTCCCCACCTCGCTTAGCACAGACTTTAAACCCCACCCCACCAGCTACTTCCCTACATTCAGCAGGGCTTATCCGTCCCATCCAACACCATAAACCTACCGTGGCCGTAAGTAAGAATCTTTCCTGTCTTTTGTTTTTCCCTTCTTCCTGAGTCCTGCTGTTATAGAATTACAGGATCTGGGAGCTGAGCATCTGTCCTCCCCCATCTCCCCCTCACTTTATGCTTTTCATAAACCCTGCATTTAAAATGGCCTGATTTGCAAAATGGCTTGCGGGCCCAGCTACGTACAAGGAGCCCTTGACTTACAGCCATTTCTTTGGTGACCGTTCGAAGTTACAACGGCGTTGGAAAAAGTGACTTATGGCCGTTTTTCACCCTTACGACCGTTGCAGCATCCCCCGGGGTCAAGTGATTAAAATTCAGATGCTTAGCAACTGACTCGTATCTATGATGGTTGCAGCATCCCTAGGGGCACGTCATCACCTTTTGCAACCTTCCGACAAGCAAGGGCGATGGGGAAGCCAGAATCACGTAGTAATATCTGTGGCAAGAAAGGTCATAAAATGGGGCAAAATGTACTTGACAACCATCTCACTTAGCAGCAGAGATTTCGGGCACAATTGTAGTCGTTAAGTTGAGGACTTATCTGTATTCCAGTCTCTGGCGCAATTCAGAGGCGGCAGTTTTAGCAGGAAGTCAAACTACACAGAACAAGCAAGGCAACCCACGTCATTACAGTCGTTAATCAATTAAAAAGAAAAGAAATTCCAAGATGGCAATATAAGAATCGTAATAAAACTTAATCATAAAACCAATCTGGACAAAGTACAACATGTTTTACAAGCAGTGAAGGAAAGCGCAACCGCGTTCAGAGAAATAAAATTGCATTGATAGCCAGTGGCAACTGAATGAAATGAATCCAGGAGGCCTGCAAATCTGGCTAGAGAGGCAGTTATTAGCAGCAATCAGTCCTTATAATAAGGACAACATAGTGAAACGTGGCTTAATATTTGAGCAATTCCTCCACCGCAGGTGCTTGCTCTTTATTCCAGTATACCTTGTGATTTCTGTGAAAAACAGCATAAAATAAACAAATCTGTACAAATTGGCAAGAGCGAAGCCTAGTTGCAAATATGGACATCAATTGTTTGATTTCTCCAGCCTGCTGAATAGTAGCCAAATGCATTAAATGTTACAAAACGCTTTAAAGACAGTGTAAGAGAAACGTATAGGGCATTCTGGATTATATGCAGTTGTCAAACAGTGTTGATCAACACGTGTGCATGAACGAGCCAGCTCGTAATTCAGACACTTAAGTTGAGATTGTGGCTAAATCACAGCCCAATCCAGCGTCGCTCCTATTACACAAATGCACGGTTAACTGGAATCAGAATGTCTTGTTTTGTACTAAAAGGGGATCTGCTTAAAGCTGAAAGTGGCAATGTGAAAACCAGTGATTCCCAGGCTTGAAAGGATCATTGTTTAAACGTCTCAGCGGCCCAAGGGAGATACCAAATATCCACGAGCTTGGCAGCGCAGGAGGAAGAAACTTAAAAGCTGCAGGATAGACATATGAAAATTCTGGTCTCTTTGCACTGATATGGGCAGTCAGCCACTGTGCTATGGCTTCGTTCTTCTCTGCAATATAAAAAAAAATTTTTTTAAGTGATCTATGGCAGTTTTCTGAAAAGTCTAGCCAAGAGCTGACTAAGGATTAAGTGTCTGGAGATCTGTAGTTTACTTTCTAGCCTGGATATGGAATCTTGAGTATTGTATTAAAAAGGTTGAGTGTTACTGACTTGGGTATAGCATAAAGGCAGAGATGGGCAACCTTTGTGGGCAAATATAGGGCATTTCAACCTCACAAAATGACCACTGGCTTTGACTAGTTATAAAATACCCACTTAGCAAAAACCTACTGGTGAAGCTGCTGTCTACAAAATGTTCTAGCTCTTAAAATATATCACATTGCCTTGTTGTTTGAGCTAAGGGTCACTTTTTTATGGCATTTGTTTAAATGGGTGAGTGGCTGAATAACTTAGCGGTTACATTATTGTCCTTGGTCTAGGACAGGGGTAGGCAACCATGGCTCTTTTATGACTTGTGGACTTCAACTCCCAGAATTCCCGAGTCAGCCGGCTCCTCAGGAATTCTGGGAGTTGAAGTCCACGAGTCATAAAAGAGCCAAGGTTGCCTACCCCTGGTCTAGAAGGCCAGGGTTCAAATCCCAGCTGCTCCTTTTCTCTGGAAGTTGTGGGTGCTCCATCGCTGGAGGTTTTTTTAAAAAGAGACTGGAGAGCCACTTGTCCGGAATGGCATAGGATCTCCTACCATGGGCAGTGGGTTGGACTAAGATCTCCAAGGTCCCTCCCAATCCTTCTATGTTCTGAATATGAACGTTGTTTGAAGATGGCTTCTTTCTTTCCTGCATTCCAAGTTATTTTAGTTAAAACCAATGAAAAGAAATTGAAGTCAGTTCCACTGGTGATTGTGGACAACTGGCCTAGACCAGTGGCGTAGCGTGGGGGGTGCAGGGGGGGCCGGCCGCACCGGGCGCAACATCTGGGGGGGCGCTCCGATCCGAGCCGCCAGGTCACCGCCCACTGTGGAGGGGGGGTGCAAATTACTTGCCTTGCCCCAGGTGCTGACAACCCACGCTACGCCACTGGCCTAGACTGCTTCATTTTGTACGCTTCCTTATTATATATGCATATTGTGGGTTGATTAACACACGGTAGGGAAGGATGAGAATTTGTAACATATCATATCTAGTCCCGATGAATGCCATTCAAGAAAAAAACATTGTCTTTTGGTCTTTTCCTTCCTGTTTTCTTAAGCCATTAATGAGGAGTTGATTCTGCCATGAATGAGCGGCTGTGGAATCATCTTTATCCCTCAGCCTTTATCCTTCTCCGTTTCCAAAAATCCACAAACGAGATAAGCTTCAAAGAGGCTTTATGTTTTGATGACTTTTTTCAGCATCTTGGGGAAAAAAATGAAGAGCTGATTGGGCAACTGCTTCCTTTTCCTTACCTCCTTGGTTCCTCCAACCCAGATACAGGGCTTATTCTTAATTTATGCCTGGAAACAATTTATGCAACACATCAAATTTTTTTATTTTATTTATTTTAATTCCATTTATATCCCGCCTTTCTCCGAAGACTCAGGGCGGCTTACAAGCTTAGCAGTAGCCTTCATTCTATGTATACAGTATGCCTGCTTGTTAGGGCTTTCACACCTCCCCCAAGCGGCATTATTACAAAGTCAGCTTATTGCCCCCAACAATCTGGGTCCTCATTTTACCTACCTCGGAAGGATGGAAGGCTGAGTCAACCTTGAGCCTGGTGGGACTTGAACCTGCACTAATGGCAGGCAGCTGGTGTTACTTAAGGAGGCATTAGGAATGGCTTTGACAGCCTTGAGATGGTCTTGATTTTAGTTCTATCCAAATTAACATCTGTACAATATTTGAAACTTTCTCCCTGACAGTGCTGAAAGCTCTCTGCATATGCTAAAAATTCTGTTGGAAAATAGAACATAGAATAATAACAGGGTTGAAAGGGATCTTGGAGGTCTTGCCCTATCCTAGTGGTCCCCAAAAATTATGGTGTGGCGGCCCGGGGGGGTGGGGAAAAGGTGAACTGGACTGCCACTTGTGCAAGTCAAGTTACACGCATGTGCTCTGGCCCGCTGCTCACATACATCCAGCTCCATGCGTGCACCAAACAGGCCAGGGCACGGTAAAGGACCGCAGCCCAAGGGTTGGGGACCCCTGTCCTATACCATTCCAGACAAATGGCCGTCCAATCTCTTCTTGAAAACCTCAAGTGATAAAGCACCCACATCTTCCACTGATTAATTCTGGTCACCATCAGGACATTTCTCCTTAATGCTAGATTAGATCTCTCTTTAATGCTCTTCCACTTCTTGTCCTGCCCTCAGATGCCCTCAGAGAATAAGTCACCCCCCCTTCTCTCTAACAGCCCCTCAAATGCTGGAGAGGGTACTATCATATCACCCCTAGTCCTTCTCTTCATTAAATTAGACATACCTAGTTTCCTATTAAAAGGGACGTGGTGGCTCAGTGGGTTAGGACACTGAGCT
Source organism: Vipera ursinii (assembly GCF_947247035.1). Taxonomy (NCBI): domain Eukaryota; kingdom Metazoa; phylum Chordata; class Lepidosauria; order Squamata; family Viperidae; genus Vipera; species Vipera ursinii. The sequence goes on along the minus strand of NC_139524.1, from coordinate 7,656,239 downwards.
TGTCAATCAGAAGGTCGGCAGTTTGGCGGGTCGAATCCCGAGTGCCGCGTAGCAGAGTGAGCGCCTGTTACTCGTCCCAGCTTCTGCCAACCTAGCAGTTCGAAAGCACGTAAAAATGCAAGTAGAAAAATAGGGACCACTACGGTGGGAAGGTAACAGCGTTCCGTGCACCTTTGGCGTCTAGTCATGCCGGCCACATGACCACGGAGACGTCCTTGGACAAACGCTGGCTCTTTGGCTTTGAAACGGAGATGAGCACTGGCCCCTAGAGTCGGAAACGACTAGCACGCATGTGCGGGGGAACCTTTACCTTTACCTTAGTTTCCTATTATCTTCTCATATTACGATGACATTTCATATCCCCAAGGAAAGTAGCTTAATTCTCTGTAGGTTATTTAGAGGGAGGCAAGAGTTAAACTAGGGTGGCTTAAGGTAATATAAACATCATTTGTATGGTGCCAAACTATTGGACTCTTATCAGTTTAGCAGGAAGAATGAGTGGGATGGAATATTTTAATTCTATCTAAGTCCCATCTTTCAGAATTTTTTGTTTTCATTTTGCCGGGGGTTTGTTTCATGTGGTTTTGTCTGATGAGTATCTGGCTGCATTGCTTATTGTTAATGTGAACCAGGAGCTGTTAACATTTAGAGAAGAGTCCCACATATTTTGGGACGTGACTGCCAAGCTTCAATATACATAAACAAATTAATGTTTCAGTCCCATAATATAAATAATATGTATGAGATGTATTTGAGAGAGGGAGGGAGGGAGGGAATCTAAACATGTGTAGAGTTTGCATTTTAAGATTTGATTTGGGTGAATGTCCTTGGCTTGCTTTCTTGAAAGAACACGGTTTTGCAAATTCCGCTCTGTAAAATTCTTCCTCTGTTTCTCCCTAGTGTGTATTAGAAATTTGAAACATGTTATCAGGATAATCCATTTGTCTATGTGTGTTTCCACCACCCAGAAACATATCATATAGACAGAAAGGGGAAAAAGCTTAGAAATTTATCTCATCCACAAAACTAATCTTAGATGTTGGTTGAATTGCTTATTTCTCTTTCTTGCCCCTTTTTCACAGAAAACTCAAAGTACTCTAACTCAAATGCACATATCAGCAATCCATTGCTGCAAGCCAGGTATATACTGTATTTGTCCTTCCAATGTTGTATAATAATTATTTTGGCTGTGTCCCATGCACCAAAGAGCCACAGTTCTTGATGTCTTGATAGATTCCAAAACATCACAATTTTTTAACCAACCAAGATTGATCTAAATTCTTGTTAGCAATCCTGTGGATTTCTGCCCAAAATGTAACAACAGTCAGACATATCCAACTGTATAAGTTAACGTTCCAATGTCTCAGTTGCAATTCCAGCAACAACTCTTGAACATTTTTAGAGGTATCCATAGCAAATGAAATAGAAATTTGTATTATATTACCCGCTTGTTTCATAAACCTTGCTGTATAAATTCAGCAATGATGGAGACTAAATTTGCACTTTGGGCTCCAGCCAAGTCAATTTGGTAGATTTAGGAGCTTGGATGGGATGAAATTAGATTAATGGGTAGAATCCATTAATTAATAAATTAGTGGGCGGAAGCTTGTTAAAGGGAGATCCAACCTAGAAGTAAGAAGAAATTATCTGGCTGTGAGAACAATTACAGGTGGTTGGTTTAGTGACCAATTTTCACAGTTATGATCTCCGAAGAATCCCCAAGATCACCTTATCAAAATCCAGATGCTTGGCAACCGGCTCACACTTACAACCATCGCTTGTGCCCCAAGGTCACATGATCGCCTTTTGCAACCCTTTTGACAAGCAAAGTCAATGGGGAAGGAAGCCAGATTCACTTCACAACCATGTTACTACTACCTTATCAACTCTGCAGTGATTCACTTAACAATCATGGCAAGAAATAGTCGTAAAACAGGGAAAAACTCACTTAAGCAATGTATCACTGAACAACATAAATTTTGGATTCAGTTATGGTCGTAAGTCAAGGACTGCCTGTCACCAACAAAACAGCTTGCGTCCAGAGGTTGTGGGTGCTCCATCACTGGAGGTTTTCCAAAACAGACTGGACAACAATTGGGTGGGATGGTTTAAGGCTCCTCATTGAGCAGGGGGTTGGACTACAAAACCTCTGCGTTCCCTTCCATCCCTCTCGTTCTATGTTCTGTGTAGATGTCCACCAGATAGTCCACACACAGACCAAGAGCAGAATCACCCTCCCATTTTTTATATACATGCAGGCCAAGCGCATCCACTGCTTGGAACAATATCCCATGGCTATCATAGCCAGAGATAGCCTAAGAGGGTTTGAATGATGATTAGAGAAAAACAGACATGGAAGGACTTGACCACCATCTGAAAGGGGAAAGTTTCCCGACACCACGTCAAGCATATCTTCCAATGATATAAAGATGTCAGGGGGTTTTTTAAGTTCAAAGTGTCGACGTTTTATTTCCCAGGACCCAGCTTTCTTGTCTTCGTTATTGTTTTACCAGCCTTTGTCATCTCCTTGGAAACATAACAATTTTTATTCCAAATCAGGATTGGTTCTGAATCAGCTTCAGAGAAACAGAAATGAAAACAGGATGTTAATAGGGGTGGGGGTGGAGTGGGGGAAGAGTGTTCTAACTATGGGAATTTTCCTGGCTCACTTTATGGCTGGCCTAATTTAATTTTAACATGATGAAGACTCGAAGCGCGCGCTGCCTTGGCATACCCACAACACTTGCCCGTATTCCAGAGGAGAACAGAATCCTTCTGAAAAGCCTCAGGAAAGAGCAGACGGCTAATAAAGATCTCTCCCCGGTTAACTGACATTAAACGGCTTTATTTTATTTTATCTTTCAGGCTCTCAGCCCGTATTCCTGCCTCCCACCCGCTCCAGGGACCCAGCAACCTCGGTGTCCCCGTGGAGCTCGCCCTGACTACACCACCACCGATCTGCTCTCGGTGCTGAGCCAAGAGGAACGCCAGTTGATCGAACCGGTTGTAGCCTTGGGCTATCCGATCCGCCGAGCGATCCTCGCTCTGCAGAAGACGGGGAGACCAAACTTAGGCCAGGTCAGACAGAGCTAGGACTGGTTTCTCTTCCCAAACAGGGGACACGTGTCCTCTCCTGGTGGCGCAACACGATTTCCAGAAGGCTATCGTGGGGGGCACCTGATTGTCGAAAGTGGAAGGAATGAAGCTCTGCAGAGGCTTTGAGGGTTGGGTTTCCCTTCTCCAAATAAGAACGGGGCAAAATTCCCCCCCTCAAACGTGGGGAAGGTGCTTTCAAAGTGTCCAGGTCTAGGAGAAGACTTTCCTCGGAAAGCATGACTACATTAAGTGCTGGTAGGGTGGGAGCATCCCTTTCATGTATTTTTTTCTCTCTCTGGTACTCCCTTCCTTGCCCACCCAGATTCTGGAGAGGCAGATCCTTCTCCTTTTTTTATTTTTTGCTGGTGTTTTGATACAGATATTTGAAATTGGGCTGAGGTGTACATATGGCTTTAGGGCAGAGTAAAGAATGTTTCCCTCCCAACCAAAGTAAAAGTAAAGGTTCCCCCGCACATGCATGATAGTCGTTTCCAACTTTAGGGGCCGGTGCTCATCTCTGTTTCAAAACCAAAGAGCCAGCGCTTGTCCGAGGACGTCTCCATGGTCATGTGGCCGGCATGACTAGAAGGCGCACGGAACACTGTTACCTTCCCACCATAATGGTCCCTATTTTTCTACTTTCATTTTTTGTGTGCTTTCGAACTGCTAGGTTGGCAGAAGCTGGGACGAGTAACAGGCGCTCACTCTGCTACACGGCACTCTGGAGACACGGGGGAGGGGGAGGCAACGTTGCTGGCTCTTTCTTGAAAGATTTGATGGAGTAGTTCTTAGCCATGGAAACTTATTTGGGGTAGTCCGTTTTCTTCATCCTTGGGGTTAGATACCATCCGAGCTGCCTCAAAATAACAGCAACAACCACAGCAACACTCCAAGCATATTGGAGATGCAATGCAACCAGGGGTGGGGAGGGTAGTCAACAAAGATGGCAACTTTGACCACACAATCCAAACTCTGCCCTTTTTTACATCTGCTCCATTGTAAAAAAAAAAAAAGAGTGGGGTTTTGACCGTGTGCTGGTAGCTACCGTCTTGACTTTTTGGACTTCTTCCACAGCCGCTTCTGCTTTGCCACCCAAAGAATAGTGAACTATAATATTGGCTGAGATGGGCAGCTATAGAAATTAAATGAGTGGATTAATTAATGAGTGAAAACCTCGAGAACAGAAATCGTCGATAGGTCATTCTATTTTGGTAGTGCAGTTTTATGCCAGACATGCATACTGCACCACCAACTCCGGTCAAGCTGGATTCGGGTGATTTACAACAATCAATATGTGACCAACAATAAAATAACATGAAACAAATAGCATAGTCAAAAGCACAGCCAAGAAACATTTTGAGAGGCTCTGGGGCTGGGAAGGTGGAGATCGAAGCCTGCTCTTTTCCTTGGTGAAGATGGTCAATGATCTTTCATTCAAGGGAGCAGTTTTTATTTACAAATACTTACTTACAAAACAAATACTTGCATATGAACCTGCATAAACCCCCAAATCTCACCTTTACCAGGATCATTGTTGTGATTACCTGATTTGCATGTGTGCCTATTATTTATGTTAACAACTTCTAGAAGGGCAGAAATTTCACCCAGTTTCATTTTACCTTCTGCTACCGCCCAACAAAAGGAAAATGGTTCAAGGTCAGAAGATTTTGACCCCATCACCATTTGCATGCCCCCCAAAAGGATACCCATCCCTCTTAATCAAAAAGAAATATGAAAATAATATTGCAATTAAAGGAAGGGATAAAAACTAAGCTAGCTGAACGATTGTACACTTCGGCTGTATTAAAATTTCTCCTTAGCCTTTGAATAATTGTTCCTCTCTAATATCAACATCATTTATCTTCCATAGTTCATATTTGGAAGCTATTTGTTTTTATTAGCTTCCATTTGAACCCCAGGTTTATCTCCCTCGACAGCCACTGAGTTTAAGGCTGATTTTTAATCCCCAGTTCCCCAAAGGAGACACTTGTGCGCTTGCTCACAACTTTTTCACCAATTTTGGGAATGAGGGTGGAGTTGAGTGGGAGGGCCTATGGCTAGGTCCCTTCGCTAGCTGTACCCATTTCTGACCTGGAAGAACGTTCTGTTTCCACGAAAATGGGTTTTTAAAAATAGGATGGAGACTTTGGCTCACCAATCACAGATTCCCAAGGGACAAATGGATGCCGTGATATTTAAAGGAGAATGCTTTGGAGAACTATGCAGTCAGTTCTCCAAGAGTAAAGTCAAAAATAATCCTAGTCTGTCTTTTCCATGACAAGAGTCCCTTTCTCAGACTCATAAGAAGGGGACTTTTGTTTGGCCCCAATCTCTTCTCCCAAGGTGCTCAGTTAGTCTTTCCTGGATCTGGAGAGTCATCTAATCAACCAAGCAGCCTTAGCATTTTTCTGAGACCTTTGCACTGAGAAGCTGAAAGAGTTTGTGTCTGCCTTTACAGGAAGCAGCGATTAGATTTATATCCCTAAATGTGCCTGTCTTCAGATTCCTCACACATCAGCAGACATATTTGGACCTTAGTCCATGTGGGCGAACCTTGCCAAACACGGCTTATTCAACAACTGAAGATTAATTTGACAGAGGAGTACAGCCTGTAATGTATGAATAGCCAAACTCTTTCAGGCATTGTGTCGTATTGCTGCACCATTTTAAAAGCTTCGGCAAGCTTCTCCCTATTGTTGCTCCAGTCTTTTCCTCGCCTGTTAAAAATGTTACGTGAAGGTCAAATGTTTACTTTACGTGACACCGCCGCCCCCCCCCTCGGTGGTGAAATCCTGGAGCTTTTCTTCAGAAATTCAAGGCTTAGAAATGGTTTCTCCATTGCCAGCCACGAATTGTGTCATCTTGAGTCTCCCGGTTCTGACATTCTGCCTTCAAGATAGATAACATTCCAAAGGTATAATGTCCTTCATATTTTTTTTTCTGCCAAAACAAGATGAAAGAGGCCACCTTGAAGCCTAGAAAGAAATGTATTAGTTGACAGTTGTAATCGTATGCGTGAAGTTTTTTTTATTTTTTATTATTAATTTTCTATTTTTTTCGATGCGTGAAGTTTTGTTCTAAGTCTTGTTTCAAGTTATCCTCTTAGTCCTGGGAAGAAGCCCAGGGTAGCTCACTTCCAGAATTATCGCCAAGGAAACCATAGGGCTTAGCCAAGCAGTCTACATTGACTTGGAAGATGGAAAAAAAATAATGCTCCAGAAAAAGAAGCGTTTTATAGACATTAGAATAGATTCCATATACAATAGAAGACAATCTATGTGTAGCTCGGGGTTGAATTCTGGGGTCCTTGGTGCTCTCTGAATTTGGTTGCTTTTCTTTGCAGGCATTTCATTACCAAACCAGGTAACATCATCAGTGCTAGAATAGACAGCAAACTCCAATCCCTTCTAGTACTGATGGTGTTACCTAGTTTGGTAATAAAATATCTGCAAGGGAAAACAAGCTTATAAGAGCACCAAGGAACCCAACGGTACATATATATACTCAAGCACGGTGGCATAGGAATTAATCAGGAATGTTTTAAAAATGTGAAAGTGACCACTAGCTGCATTGGAAAAGACTCGTTGAGTACGACGTAGCGATTCTGCATCCGTGCCCCCAAAATTCTTGATGGTGACTTGACGGACTTTTCTTTCTCCAAAGTGGTGGGTTTGCGTGCATACTTGCCTTTTTAGTCTGGGAGAATTTGCTTTTTTAATCAAAGCCTTTAATTTCTTCTGCTTTCCCCTAACAGTTTCTCAGTTATCTTAGTGCCTGCGACAGGCTTCTGAAACAGGGTTATGAAGAGGCCCAGGTTATAGAGGCAATGGAAATGTTCCAGAACTCAGAGAGAAAGGTGAGAGCCCAACTTTGGTTGGAAAGTTGATCAAATTCCTTTGCTTACAATGCGGTATCAGTCGAATGAATGATAAAAATGGCTGTCTCCACCTGCGTGGAGTTTGTGGTTTTTTTCCCCCCTATGTGTGTGAACGTCATTAGCAGTTGATAGAGAGCATAAAAACCTAACACAGACTAATATGGAGGGGAAAAGGAAGGAAGAAAGAAAAGAAAGAAAGAAAGAAAGAAAGAAAGAAAGAGAGAGAGAGAGAGAGAAAGAAAGAAAGAAGAAAGAAAGAAAGAAAGAAAGAAAGAAAGAAAGAAAGAAAGAAAGAAAGAAAGAAAGAAAGAAAGAAAGAAAGAAAAAAGGAAGGAATGGAAAGAAAGAAAGAAAAAGAAAGAAAGAAAGAAAGAAAGAAAGAAAGAAAGAAAGAAAGGAAGGAAGGAAGGAAGGAAGGAAGAAAGAAAGAAAGAAAGAAAGAAAGAAAGAAAGAAAGAAAGAAAGAAAGAAAGAAAGAGGAAGGAAGGAAGGAAGGAAGGAAGGAAGGAAGGAAGGAAGGAAGGAAGGAAGGAAGGAAGGAAGAAGGGAAGGAAGAAAGGAGGGAGAGGGAGGATCTGCATAGTTTCTAATTCTGTTCTGACAGTGATAAAGCCAAAATGACTCACAATAAGAGTGATGACAAAACAAAACTAAAAAAGCAAAGAAAGAAAAACAGAACACAACCAAGTATGAACATGCAAGAAAATCAGCCTGACTAGAGTTGGGAAGAATTTGAAATCAATTTTTTTAGAAGAAATGGCCTTTGCCTTCAGGTTAGAAGGCAATGAAGCGGTTTTTTCTAGCTCCTGGGCAAAAGGCTTGAGGGTGGCTTTCAGTGTCACTCTCTGTGAAGATCTAAAGGTAAGCCCCTCCCCCCTCCAAAAAATAATAATAAGAAGAAAGCCCCAAGTGGACTTTCTTGGGGGGGGGGGGTTCTTCGAAAACTTCTCATCCAAGAAGCGAAATGTTTTCAACAACAACAACAAAAAACCCCGAAGAAATTCTCCTTAGCTTTTGGGGGGAAAAAAACACACTTTTGAGACAACCCTGGCCTAGAATGATTGAGTATCTCCATAGACATCTAAAAGTAGCAAGTGGCATTAGGAAGACTTGGAGGGGATTTCTCTCCCCATCATTCTGCAGCCTCCCAGGCTGCCCAGACTTTTCAAAATGCAAAGTCCTTTTCAAAGGACTGCGGGAGAACCAATTCCAAATGTAAGGAAGCTGCAGGCTGCAGGGAGAACTAACAGCCTGGAGATGTCCCCAAGTTGAAAGCAAGGTCCCTTTTTTTTTTTAATGGGAATGCTAGAAACACAATGCAGGAGTTTGGAAGCGGGTGGGAGGGGAGGAGGGGGGGAAGAGAGGGGAAAAACCCGACACAACTTGCTAAAAGCCACGATGTTTTAGCCACAATGTGGGCTCAGCGTTTTTCCCATGTTTGCTTATTGATAATTCACTGACATTAACAGATCAGTTCGCTGCTTTTTTTAAAAAAATATGATATTTCAATACGGATTGTTATTCTTGGCAAGATATAGCCCCCTAGGTTCATATTCTTGTTATTCGGAATCCTGAAGGCTCTATTCCTCATGATTTTTATAAAGCTGGGCTTCTTTCTTAACGGGAGTTTCAGAACACTTGTAGAAACGTGCGCTTCCTTCCCACCGTGGTCTCACGGTCCCTTGTGCTTCCTTCCCGCGACAGGCAGCAGAATTTCTTCGCCTCTTAGCCCAGTTCGATGACATGGGCTTCCGACAAGCCGACATCAAAGAGGTCCTCCTGTTGTGTGAAAACCACCGAGACCGGGCCCTGGAGGAGCTCATGACCCAAAGCCAATGACAGCAAACCAGCATCCTCCCCGCCCTTCCCCTCTCCTCCCCTCCTCAAACGAGTCTGTAAATATTGTATTCTCTCCAACCTTTATCTTAGGATTCTCTTTAATCACCATTTGGAAAGCCTTTGTGATTTGATCTAAGCTTTTTTTTAAAAAAAGCTCCTTGTGATTGAGCCAACCCTGGATACACATGGGGATGTACAAGCCAGCCTGGATGACTTAATTCTAGTTGGTTCATATAGTGCCTGAAAGGCTTTGTTTGTTTATTATTGTTGTTGTTGTTGTTATCATCATCATCATCATCATCATTACTATTATCAAACATTTTAAGCTGACACTTTTGACATTTTTAAAACAACAACAACAAAGTAAGGAACAAAACCAGGTGAGTTGTAATCGTTCCCAGCAGGGCCAATCAGAATAGAGCTGGAGAGGGGCTTGGAGGTCCTCTAGTCCAACCCCCCTGCTCGAGCAAGTGCCTCTGCGCAATTTTAGACAAGGGGCTGTGCAGTGTCCTTCAAACACTCCAGGGATGGAGCACCAGAGGTGGTTTCTTACAAGCGCAACCTTCTCCCTGTGATATTAAGTTTTCCGCTAACGTAGATGAAATGAGATGCTTTGATTTGTTTTGTTTACTTATTAAATTTGCAGGCCACCTGTCTCGCCGAGAAAGGAGACTGTGGATCTTGGATCATTTCACAACGTTGCAATATTTTCCCGTTTCTTGGGCAGTGCTCATGCTGGGCACTTAATTCTTCTATTTAGAATCATTGGGCTAGAAGGGTCTTCTAGTCCAACCCCCTGCTCAAGGCAAGAGACCTTATACAAGGGGTCTTCAAACTTGGCCCTTTTATGACTTGTGGACTTCAACTCCCAGAATTCCTCAGCCAGGCACGTGTGCCTGGCTGAGGAATTCTGGGAGTTGAAGTCCACAAGTCATAAAAGGGCCAAGTTTGAAGACCCCTGCCTTATACCATCCTGGTCAAATGGTTGTCCAGTCTGTTCTTGAAAACCTCCAGTGATGGAGCACACACAGCTCTGGAAAGCAAGCTGTTCCACTGTTCTCACTGTCAGAAAAATCTCTCCTTACTTCTAGATTGGATCTCTCTTTAACAAGCTTCCACCCATTACTTCTTGCCCTGCTCGCTGGCGTTTTGGAGGATAACTCAGTCCCCTCTTCTTTGTGACAGCTGCTCAAGTACTGGAAGACAGCTCTCGTCTCCCCCCCCCGCCCCCCCATTCCTTCTCTTTAATAGGCTAAGACATACATATTTCTGTTGCAAGTCCCACGGAAGTGTTTCACGCTGTGATTAGATCCCTCTCACCTCCAGCCTACGACTCCAGTTTTACCCTTGCATCAGAAGCTGGCAGAATCCACTGTGTCCTTTTAACAAGACCGTCTGGATTGAACAAAAAATCATTTAGTGCAAAAGAATAAACCCTGCTCAAAATTCCTCTCCAAATTGGCTCATTTTGAAACTTATTTTGAAATCATTAGTCCCCTACCCAGGGCCTATTTATAGCCTGCCTCAGCTTTAATTGCTGAGAATATCAATCCTATAAACACATACACAGATCTTGTTTATATCACCACAGGAAACAGGGGTTGCTAGCTGAAGGAACAATCTTGGCAAGCGTTCCCCAGCTCCATGCAAGGGCAAGTGTTTTCCTCCGAAGGCCCGAGACTTAAAATACTTCACATTGAACTGAAGTCCAACACACTGCATTCAAAAGGAATAAAACCAGGTTCAACTTTCCCTAACGTTTAGCAGGTTTCTTCCTGGTACACTTTTAATTATTATTATTATTATTTTAAAAAATAGTATTTTACATTTCCTGTGCTCCGGTTGAAATGCTCGAAACACGCCCTGCTCTAAAAGCAGGGTGCTTAATGTTGGTGCGATTCAGTTGGTGAGAACCCAGAGCAGTTAATCCGTCTCGTTTTTCAGCAGATGCAAAAGACATAGAGAAGGTCCCAAGTTCAAGCCTCCAGGTAAGAGTCGGGAAAGTTTCCTGCCTGTGACTGGAAACAGCTGTTTCTTCTGCTGAGACAAACAGATCCGTGAGCTGCAAAAGGCACTTTTCTCCCCGATTTAGGATGAAATAGGATGAAGCTATTTCATCCTTCCGTTCGGAGAACACACCAAGAGAGATTTAGCCTGTCCAGGAAGAATGGTCTCTTCTCTGCAAAACTTATTTAGCGCTGTGGAGGAGGCCTCATCCTCAGTATCCTTCAGGGGTAGAAGATATTTCGGGCAGGCAAAAGTCTCAGGATCAACTCCCAGCATCATTGGCAGCATCTGGAAATGTTCCTTCTTGAAGCCTCCGAGACATTCAGGGGGTGACATAGAGGGACCTGCACTGAGAATGCGATTTATCCAGACCTAGGGCATTTCCTATGCAACATCTCCACTGGGTTTTGCACTACATGCTAAATGGAGATCAGTAGTTTTGGTTCAGTGTCCTGGGTACCCACCATAGTGCAGAATGAACCTGGCTGTTGCCTTAAGCAAAAAAAAAAAAGCTTAAAATTCAGATAGGACACAGGCTAAGGAAAGAGAACTGCATCTCTACCCGTGTTAACCAGGGTTAATTTTAGCTTCATTTTTTTTAATGACTCGATGAGTTGTACAAATCCAGCCTATTTGTTTGATTTCTCTCGTGATTATGCATGTCTAGAAAATGGATTAAATCAACAAGCAAATTAAATGTATTGCCTGAGCCCAGTCAGTGTTAGCCAACTTCTGCTTGCCAGGTGATGGGGCTAAACCAGGGGTAGGCAACCTCGGCTCTTTTATGACTCATGGACTTCAACTCCCAGAATTCCTGAGTCAGCATAGCCGAGGTTGCCTACCCCTGGGCTAAACCAACATGGCCAAAATTTCAGGAGACCATATCCTAAATGTACTAGATCCCCATTTCTCTTTTTTCCATATTTCCCCTCCGGGCATCCCTAGCTTTCTGATGGATTAAAGCAGTGGTGGCAAACCTATGGCACGTGTGCCACAGTTGGCATACAGAGCCCTCTCTGTGGGCACGCGCACCGTCGCCCCAGTCCTAGGCCTTCAACTGGGTTTTATAAAACTTTTTCACTTTAGGCCTCCACTGCTGTGTGCAAAAAACCCCAAAAATGTTCAATCGATTCAATTTCAACTTCGTGCGGGGGAAAAAAATCTCGCAAACTTGGAATTGATTGATTGAACTTTTTAGTCCCACCCAGTCTGCCGTTACTACCGCAGCCACGCCCACCCAATGGGCATGCCCACCCGGCACCCGATGACACATAAGTCCTTCGGGAGAAGGGCGGTATAGAAATATTAATAAACTAATAAACTAAAATAAGTGGGTTTTGGGTTGCAGTTTGGGCACTCGGTCTCTAAAAGGTTTGCCATCACTGGATTAAAGGCTTTTTCTGCTTATAGGTCTGTCCCATCTACTACCTCTACCAAGGCCTGGCCTGTCAGAATAATCTTATTGCCACTAAGGGGTAGATGAAACCTTCATTGCTCACCATTCATACAGCCTCAAGCCCAGCTAAGTACCAAGAAGACAAGACCATGGTTTCTGGTGCAATTGCTGAAGTTTGCCCTAAGTATCTTCTTGGGACTTTCTTCCCTTTGCATGAACCATCATGATCCTATAATGGTTAGATCTGGCTGTATCACAGGAAGTCTGGAAAAATTAAAAAGCGGACTATCCAGAAAAGTCCAGATGTGATGCCAGATGGCCACCGCTCCATAATCCACGGAGCTGCCAACGTTTTATGTCGCAATACTGTGATCTGTTCTCGGAAACCTGAGAAGGAAGGTTTGCAGAGATCCACTTCTTGGGAAACCAGCCTTCTCCTTTTTGAACTTCCACGTGCTGTCCTCTATGGTGTACAGCAAAGTCAACATCTTGTTGACCGTATAAACCGTGTCCCCCTTGATGATGGCAGTGAAGAGTGCTCCTTTGCTGTTCATGTACTGGCCAGGTAAAGATGTCCATTGCATCGTACTGAGATTGAAACGGTCTATCATACATCGCAGGAAGTCATCGAAAGGCCCATTGCGCATGATGTAGAGATTGTCCCTATGAGACACCATACAGTGGCCGTAACTCTGAGGCCGAGTCAGGGTCGATATGGGAAGCCATTCATCCTTCTGGGGCAGATACTCGTAGATGATTGTGGTGTCAAGAGGTTTCCATAAACAAACAAAGATCCGTCCCATGGCTTGGGCACAGGGTACAGCCGCTGCCGCTTGGGGCAAATCCGACAGGAAGTCCCACTTGTTGGTGGATAGATTGAATTTTTCTACTGATTTCAGAGGTGTCTTCTCAAATTCACCACCAATAGCATAAAGAGTATCTTCCAGGGCTGTCAAGGTGATATCGTACCGAAGTTGCTGAGGGCTAGAAAATTGACTCCAGAGGTTGGTTACTGGATCATAGCAGAAGCTTTGGTCCACCACCTGCTTGTTATACCCGTAGACCCCACCCACAATGTAAATTTTGTTATCTAGGGTCGTCATGCCAGCTAGAAAGGTGCTGGCAGTGAGTGGCAAATAAGAAAGAGTCCTCCAGGTGTTGGTTTCCTCCTCCAGGTAGCAAATGGATCGCGAGACGTCCTCCAGGAACTCGAAGGTGGGTGTGTGAGCTCCCACAGCCACAAAGCTACTGGGGAGAAGAGACTCGACATAATCCAACAGATCCGGAGAAAGGCAGTCCAGATATTCCTCCAGATCGGAATAACTATCTCTTATGTAGAGGGCAGCTTTATGGAAAAGGTCCAGAAGGCCGAACATTGCAGCAGCTTGGTACAGGATGATGCAGTTGTCAGAATTGATGGACACAATCAGGTACTTGGCCAGGGCTTTTACCTGCAAGAAGGAGGCACATTCTACCGCTTTGAGGTTCTCCTCACAGCTCAGCAGTGGACATTCCCCTTCCAGAACTTTTAACAGGATGCAAAATCCAGCGGAACTCAGATTCCTGATCTGGATCTCCTTTTGAGTGCTCTCCTTCATGCCGGACTGGAAGAGAGCACGGAAATATTCGCTGTGTTCCACCAGAAGATCCTTGTCCACTGAGAAAAAAGTGTCTTCCACCTGGATCCGGACACGATCCACAAGTTGTGACTGCATGGCTCTGTTTTCTTTGCCAGGATTGTTTCCTCCCTAGCCCATCCACCAGCGTCTTGCCAGGGATATAGCAGCGGTCCCTGTTAACTTCTAACCTCCTGTGCTGGCTTGAGCGGCTAAGGTATGCTTGCACGCTCTCTATATATAAATACGTCCTGCTAAAGATAACTGGTCTCCATGTGACCAGAGCAGCCAGCAACATGAGCAGGATCAGATCCTTCCAATGCATTTTGCAAACTGATATCAGCAGCATTTCTTTGGTTCCGTGCAAAGGAGAGAGAGAGGCTGAAACAAAACAAAAGAAAGACAACAAAACGAAACTCTCTTTCGATCAGACAGATCTTCAAAGGTCACCTTCGACACAAGGTGATTGTGACGCTGAGCACAACGGCCCTCCCTGCCTCTAGAATGGGGGTGCCCCATTTTCTCTGGGGTACAAGGGCACCTGGCTTGTGGATGGAATGCCAGGGGCCACACTTTGAAAGTGATGAGACAGTGGATGATGTGGCTGGGACAGGACAAACCCTACATTTGATTTCCGTTGGTTTACGCTCTAGCTGAGGTTCAACTTAAATTTCTTTCCGTATCCAGGCACATATTTAATTATTTCTTCTCTCTTTCAGGTCAAACAATTGCACATTTGATATAGCTTTTGAGGATCAGTGGGGGCTGCACCTTAGTCTGGAGCGGCAGGAATTTCCAAATGAGGTGACACTTTCTCTTGCAGCCTTTGGCGGTTGGAGAGGGTCCTTCAAGAATTACACAGGGCAGTGTTTCTCAGCTTGGCAACTAAGGCCGACGGACTTCAGCTCCCAGAATTCCCCCACCAGGTTAAAGTTGCCAAGGTAGAGAAACATTGGGTCAGAGGAGTCTAGGATTACATCAAGGGGTGAGTACATCTGGCTTCCAGCTGATAACAGGAGATTCAGGCGCACCAAGGACTGCAAGGGCTTTGCAATCTGTTCCAGGAAGGCTTATTCTCCAGAACTGTTTTGTTTTTGTTTGTTTTTTTATTGTCAACTATTTTAGCAGTTGAGCAGCACCAGGGAAGTGCTGGGGGGGGGGGGGAAAGTCAAGATGGCAGTAGTACAGTCAAAGCTCTTCTTGTTTTTTTACATATGTCATATGCTCTTTGGTTGCACCATCACGGCCCATTCTGACTTTTTCCCCCAACATCCTATAGAGGCCTCTGTAGGAGAGAAGGGAATGAGTTTGTCTTCTGCAGGGCCTGGAGGAAGAGCTGCTACCAAGATATACAACACTGGAGTGGACCCTGGGCCAAGAAAGTAACTTGAGAAAACATCTCACCCGGTTCACAGTTCCCATAGGGATAAAGGGAGGGAGAAGGAAGCACATTCAGACTTGCAAGATTCTGTGATGATGATGATGATGATGATGATGATGATGATGATGATGATGATATCCATTCAGTCTTGTCCGAATATTGGCAATTGTGTGGGCCAAATCTCTCCACATCTTCCAATCTTGCACTACTTCTTTGAGTTGTTCTATGCTCGGGCTGATCTCAGCTAGGATGGTGTTCTTTGGTGGCCTGGTTTCCTTTTACCACTAACTCTTCCAAACATAATTGCTTTCTCTGTTACTGTGGTTCTCACATACTGTAAAAGTACTCCAGACCTACATAGCATTGCTTGCTTAGCCTGTCTACCTTGCAGGGCTGGCATTGAGTGAAAAAGTGTTTCCAAAATGCAAGAGCAGGGATAAGAATAGAATAGAATAGAATAGAATAGAATAGAATAGAATAGAATAGAATAGAATAGAATAGAATAGAATAGAATAGAATAGAATAGAATAGAATAGAATAGAATAGAATAGAGCTGGAAGGGACCTTGGAGGTCTTCTAGTCCAACCTGCTGCTCAGGCAGGAAACCTTATACCATTTCAGGCAAATGGTTTTCCAGTCTCTTCTTAAAAACTTCCAGGGTTGGAGCATTCACCACTTCTGGAGGCAAGTTGTCCCACAGGTTAATTGTCCTAACTGTCAGGAAGTTTCTCCTTAGTTCTAGGTTGCTTCTCTCCTTGATTAGTTTCCATCCTTCGCTTCTTGCCTTGCCTTCAGGTGCTTTGGAGAATAGCTTGACTCCCTCTTCTTTGGGGCAGCCCCTGAGAGATTGGAACACTGCTATCATGTCCCCCCACGTCTTTCTCTTCATTAAACTTGGCATCTACTGTAAACTTTAGACTTCTAAATCGAAAGCCTCTCCTGACTGAACCTTTGTTCCTTGAGCCTTACAAAGTGCAATATAGCACAAAGCGAACACCTAAGAGTAGAGGTGACCTGGGTGAACCAGCTACCCTTCGGCATCTTCTGCCATGATCGATTTCCTTGGTGAAGCATTTTGGCTTAAGGAAGAAAGAAAAGCAAGGGACCAGAACTTGAAATCTCCTGCCCAATCGCTCTGTGCTGAGGGTGCAAATGAATCAACTGTACTTCATTTTTTTTCCCACAGCGCTGTTTTCCCTACATTTCCCCAAACTCTCATTGCATGGAAAAGATAAAGTGTTTCTGCTTCGTCCCTTTCATACAAGAAAGTTTGAGGGTTGCAACATGAGCACACACTCAGGCAAATCTTCCAGGCTTGAGCCTCCTGTTTAGGAGGATGGACGTTTGCCAGAACCCAAGTTTACAAAAAGTAAAGTGCAGTACAGTGAAGACCTGTTATTTTCTCTCGTCCCATTTCCCATTTGGATCTGCTTCCACGTAACTTGTTTACTCTGAAACCCATCGGATTTCATCACTCCTTTATTACAGATGTATATGTGTGTGTGTGTGTGTTTCTGTGTGTTTGTGCACACAGTAGCTCATGTGTATGGAGCTGTAGTCAGATTATCTGAAGAAGCCGCTACCCAGGTCAAAAGCTGTCCCTTAAAAAAGGTAAGTGAATAATGCTCAGGATCCTGCTGAACACATGAAGTTGTTCAGAGATGAAAGAATTCTAGCAAGTATTCTTTTGGCATTGGATTTGCAGTTTTTGCCCCAAGGAATTTGTGGCAGGCAGAATGAACACATAAAGTCCAAATAGAATCTTCCTTCCTTCCTTCCTTCCTTCCTTCCTTCCTTCCTTCCTTCCTTCCTTCCTTCCTTCCTTCCTTCCTTCCTTCCTGTGTCTCCTTTCTAACTTTTACAATGTCTACCCTATAAATTTGGCTGCAATATTTCTTTTTTTGGGCTCCTTTTCCCTCCTGGAGTAATTGCGACCTGAATTTTTGAGGGCGCTTGCCTCTTTAACATAGCTGTATGTAGGGGGGGGGGAAATGCACAACACAGAATCTAGTGTTATAATGCCCAGAAAAAGCCTCCTGCCAACCTGAGTTGAACTTCTAAAGTTTCATATCTGCATGAGTCTCGGTATGTTTTGCAGAAAGCAGCTGCCAGGCTGCAAAGCAATGCAAGAGAGCCTTCAATGTATTTTTCATTTAGAAGAAAGTTTGGAGTTTCATACAAACAGCCCTTTTCTGTAACAACATTTCTCCTCTCCCTGCAGATCGTGAATATAACAAAGGCAGTCAGAGAACCCAACATCATTACTGCGTGCCATAAATCCTACCGTACTAAATGGGAATTATGGCTAAGTCAACTTACTCAAAGCCTTGTCATGAGTCCACTATCCTCAGCCTGAGAATTGTGGCGGTTAACACATCTCGAAAGTAGCAGATTAGGTATTATGGTTTTAATCGTTCTCAACAGAAGGATTTCTCAGTCTAGTTGATCAACAGGACTGCCTGTCATGTTTAAACAGCCCAGAGGCAGAAAGGAAAAAATAATAATAATACACAAGTTGGTCTGAAGCACACTGCGTTGGATTCACCTTCGAACATCTGCGCTTTCTGGGTAGAAGCTCCATGTCCTTCCATGCCTTCTACCCTGGGTTTATCTCAAAGTATCATCTGGCTAGATTCATACAAACAGCCAAGCGAAGAACAAGGAAATGGCAGAGTGAATGTCCCATGGGTGGTCTTTTCAAGAGGCAACTGGACTGTGTTTTTGCCTTGAAGACATTTCACTTCTCATCCAAGAAGCTTCTTCAGTTCTGGAACTGAAGCCAGAACTGAAGAAGCTTCTTGGACGAGAAGTGAAATGACTTCAAGGGAAAAAAAACCAAGCAAAATCCAACTGCCTCTTGAAAAAAAGCACCCATGGGACAACCGTGGCCTGAATGCCTGGAAATCTCCATAGATATAGTAGATGGATTCGTGCAATTTCTGAGCAATCATGTCATTTGCTAGGGTGTGGATTAACCGGTTAATTAACCCACTATAGTGGTTTCTCCACCATGATTTATGTTTCAGTGTCTTAAGGTGAATCCAGTCCATTACAGTTCGTTCAGTACAACACAATTAAACAAACAACAGCTTGATGTGTTGGCTGAATCCTACCTCTTACCCAGAATGGTGAGAAATTGATCTTGGTTCTATCAGAGATGGTGGTCAAATATTTTAGGCAAGACCTTCCACTGGTGCAGGACTGAGGTCATTTTAGGACCTTTAAGGAAACCTCTTAAATGCCAAGTTCCTCCCTTTGATTGTCAATGTTTGGAGGGGTTCTGGGTTACACACAAGACTTCAGGGTCCTGCATCCATCCCTAGTCTCGCAAATTCAAGATCCAGGCTGGGGTGGGCAGTGAAATTAGAGAGGTGCCAAGTTAGGTGTCAGTCCAGGTCACTAGCGATTGTCTGAAGATGCCAAATATGGTGCCCGCAATGCCTCTTGAAAGAGATGCTTCTTGATGCCTATATTTATCCCAAGAGCAGGATTAGGCTGGTCGTCGCCCAAAGTCTCCTTCCCAGAGAGAAACCTGCACCCCTTGCCCATCGTGGGGCAGCCACTGGGCCAGTTTTTAAACTGGTAGCTTTAGATCCCCAGACAAGCTAAAGGAGATCCAGGACCGATTTGGAGCTCACTTTTTTTCCCACTAGAAGAATGAAGCTAAGAAGCAGCACTTTTGCGTTTGCTTTTTCTGCTTACACACACACACACACACACACACACACACACCTCAGGCCTCTGGGCATCCTTGACGTGCCCCTCCCCCCTCCTCCCCCCAGCAAGAAAGGCCTTTGCTTCTGCCCTGCCCTCTTGTTGATGGGAAAACGTGTCCGTCCCAGGCCAAAAACTCGGCAGCCGCTTTCCTTACAAGGAATTTGGCTGGAGCTCAGCTGGCAAAGACGGCCAGGGACTTCTCTCCGTTCTCTGCCTCATTCATTCAAGTCAGATCCAGGGGACCAGCAGCTGTCCAGAGCGAGTGGTTGCATCTCCGTTCTCGGCTGCAGAGACCTGGCTTCTTGCTTGCTTCTTCCCCTAACTCGGTCACCAGGAATTGTCTGGCAGCTGGACCCAAACTAGCCTGGATGGATGGACCTCTAACCTGGCCTGAATTTCTCCAGCGTTCTTCGATGGGGCTCCTAGTATAACCTGAAGGTGAGCTGGTTCGTGGCAGTTAAGACTCCGGAGGAAATAGTTCCCTTTTGAAGGTAGCAACGGGCATGGTTCCACTGACTTTGAAACAGGCTAAGCCAACCCTGGTTGCGTGGGGATCTTCTGACTCATTCTGCTCACTAAAGCCAGGGGCATCAGCCCCAGCCTTGTAGCTGTGCAGCATCCCAACTACAGGGATGGGTGGAAGAATTCTTTTTGGCTGTGTCTTCAATGATACATGGTTAACTAAGCTTACTAATTAACATTGCCTCCAGGGCCTGCACAGCACACTCAGCTACCAACTAACAATAAACCTGGATTCTTCTAATCTACAAGACTACAAATATAGGCTGGCTGAGAGAACCCAGCCAAAATATAGGGGCATATCCTAGTAATGCTTACAGGCTGGGTTTTTGCCCAGCAGGCTTGCCCATGTTTACATTGGCTTAATAAATCCTATTTTATGGATGTGCGTGACATCCTAAATCCTAAACAGACCAACTTTGCACAAGATGCCAGGCTGAATGAGACTGGCTAGTTTGAGGTTCACAGTGTTGTGAGAATTCAGCCAATCTGTATTTGATGGGAAGGCATAAGACACTAGTTTTGACCCAAGAAGCACAGAAAAATGTGTTTTATAATATTGAGAGGTATTAGGGACACAACTGCTCTTTTTTATTTATTTTTATTTATTTTAATTCCATTTATATCCTGCCCTTCTCCGAAGACTCAGGGCAGCTTACAAACTTAGCAGTAGATGTTAGATCTATACCATATTTTTGGTCTCTGTGTTTCCTCTGTTTAATTCCAATGTACAAGTCTGTGTGAAATCCATGCTGGATTCACACGTTATTCTAAAGTCTGTGCTATGGAAACTCAGCTGTGACGGTTTGCAAATTTGTACAAGCCTGACCAGCTTTTCAAAAGAGGAAAAAGCCCCCCTTCACACACACACACACACACCATCTTCAATATTTGAGACTCACATGGATCAATTTAATCAAGGCAAGAAAAATTCTAGGAATGTTAATCCCAGAGTCATTCTGAGTTTCATCCACGGCCATCTTCTCGTCACTGGGCCACTGACTGCAACAGGCACAAAATAAGTAGACATACAATTAAATGTTCCTTTTATGTTGACTCTAATCTAAAAAAGAAACTTTGTTTTATTGATGGGGAAATCTGCTCCTAACCTGCCTTTGAGTTTCCTGGGTATGTGTCAGGACCCACTCCAAACCACGTCTTAGGAAGACAAAAACTCAGTTCTAGTCCAAAAGGAATTTTTACTAGGACATGCCTGGTTGTGGAAATACAAGACAGGACCTGGTATTGTTTTACAGATTGAAACTTTATAAAGTGTTCCCGGTTCAACCCCCCTTCCTGCAACCCCATTTGGTCAGCCCCCCATCATTTTACTTCATGTCATCCCTTTCGTGGGAAAAAGGGAACTTCGGATCTTTATGGTTATTGCCTTCTTCCTCTACAGATTCAAATGGAGACACAGGCCAGATGCCTTCTTCCCTAACCCTCCCTTTTGATCCCCCCAGTTCAAAAGGTTTCCTTGGTCTTTGAAATAACCTAAGGCAGGCTGAATCCACATCCACTCCTCCTTCCTCGGGAGATGGCAAAATCCATGGGGGGGATAATGTTTTAAACATACATTTATGAATGTGATATAAATGGATTCTGACAGTATGGTTCTTGCAGGTATAAAATGAGAGAATGAGGCAGAGACGGTGTGGAGGGAAAGATGCTTGACTAGGAGTGGGCAGATCCAGATGTTAGTCCTTTCTCAGCCCTGGAAGACTGGTGGGTGACCTTGGGCCAGTCAATCCCTCTCAGGTCCTAAAGCCTATGCAGTCCATTGGAAAAGGTGCTAGATTAAGAGCAGATAGATTCAGATTCTAGCTCCTCTTCGCTTATAGAACCTCCCTGGGGAAGTTGAAAGCAGATGTTCTTTTAACTCAACTTACCTGGATGGATGTTGTTTGTGGAGAACAAGCTCTGTTATGCTTAGGTCAAAGTACTAAATAAAAATACGATGCTATGAAGTTGACAAATCTTGGGGGGGGGGCTAGGTTGGCAAAGATCCCCTAAATCTTGGCTTCCCCAACTACTGTCAAATTAAGCCAACTGGTAAGGATAACACAACTCACCAGACTATCAGCTCACTCAGATTTGCATTATACACTAAGCAAAGGGTGTCCAACCTTGCCAACTTTAAGATTTGTGGACTTCAGCTCCGAGAATTCTGGGAGTTGATGTCCACAGGTCTTAAAGTTGCCAAAGTTGGACCGCCCTGCATTAAGCCATGGTTAGCTGTCCAGATTTTAGACTAGCATGTTGTATAAACATGCTGTTTAACCCTGAAGGATTCTTACCTTTGATCTTCAGTAGGGCATTACTTGAGTTACACGAAGTCCGGCTCTCTCTTTCTGTTTGGTGTGACCTCCCTTGCCCCCCCCCCTCTGCTGGCCTATCTTACGTACAGTTCAAAAGCCCTTCTGACTTCTGTCCTGTCAACAAAATGTGTTTATCCCAACTCAGGGCTCTCTGAATCAAAAGCAGATGTGCTAAAAGGCTTAAAGCAGAAAAGATGCACATCGGTAGCTCAGCTCTAAACAGAGCCCCATTCCAGGCCTGGATTAACAGGCCCTGGAATTTAGTTTGACCCCAAATATTCCTACACTGTCTTTAAAGGAAGCAGCTGAACCCTTCTACTAGTTGTTTACAGCAGTAGCATTCCATGCAACCAAACCATAAAATTATAAAACAGCAAACAATGATACAGGTTACAAACTCTAGAATTATTATTATTATTATTTTTAAAAAAGCAGCCTCCATGTTCTAAAATCGAAAACTGATTGCTGCTGAATCCCATTCAAGAGATGAAAAAAGCAAACCAAGCATCTGGGCCTGTGCAGAGTCCTGATCACCACCCATTTTGTGAAAAGGCTCTGATTCAAAAGAATGATGAGTTCATGCTGTTCTCTGCTGCCCAGAAACGTTCCCCCCCCCTTTTGTCAAGCAGATGGGGTTGATTAGGAGAAGCCCCATTTTTCTCAGAATAAGAGTTGGAAGAGACCTTGAAGGTCATCTAGTCCACCCACCTGCTCAGGCAAGAAACCCTACACCATTTCCAACAAATGGCTGTCCAGTATTCTTAAAAACCCTCAGTGTTGGAGCACCCACAACTTCTGGAGTCAAGTTGTTCCACTGATTAATTCTTCTAATTGTCAGGACATTTCTCCTTAGTTCTAGATTGGTTCTCTTCTTGATCGGCTTCCACCCATTGCCTCTTGTTTTGCCTTCTGGTACTTTGGACAATAGGTCGAACCCCCTCCCCTCCCTCTTCTTTGTGGCAGCCCCTTAGATATTGGGACACTGCTATCATGTCACCCCTAGTTCTTCTCTTCAGTAGACTAGACATGCCCAATTCCTGCAACCGTCCTTCAGATGTTTTAGTCTCCAGACCCCTAAACATCTTCTCAATGATTATTCTTGGAACTTGGAAGTATCATTGGAACTTGACCAAGGTTGGGAACCGGATTTGGCCTTGATGTCTCACTGGGCAGAATGATGTCAGAAGCGGTCCCTTTCCATTAGGTTGCAACCCTGACATCATTATGGCTGAGGAATTCTGGGAGTTGAAGTCCACAAGTCTTAAAGTTGCCAAGTTCGAAGACCCCTGTTCTATGGGCTTGTCTCCTCAACCTGGTGGGACCAAGAGCATTCCTCCATCTGAACTACCCCATCACTGATGCTCCAACAGATTCTGTTTGGGGTGCCAGCAATGGGAGAAGACCTGCCTCTTACTCTCGGAGGACTAGAACTCAGCCAAATCACCATTACCCAACAACAATATTTATTTACAGAAAGGGCGCAAGACTAACTTCTCAGGAATGGGGGGGGGACTTTAAAAAAAATTACTTCTTGCTCTTTGAGTCCCAGATATCTCTCGATCTCAGTTTTCAGGCAGAGAGCGGCTTCTTCAGCTTCAAGAGGACAAAGTGAAAGTCGCTGGAGAGATGCCGTTGTTTTTTTTTTTAAGCCAGACAGCTGCTTCCTTTCGTCGGAGCTGGCAACATAGCTTGTGTCATCCTGTCATTTGCAGAGTTTGGCTTATGGTATTGGGTGGTCTGTAAACCAAGATATATAGTTCAGTTATTTTAAGGTACGAGCAGAGACGTTTTCTTAGGTGTGTGAATACCTTTCTCTTTCTATTGCTGTGTTCAGGTTGGGGAAAAAAACCTATAATTTTGTCTTAAGTCACTGGTTATGTTCAGAAATTCTGACTCATTTCTGGCTAGGGAGAAGAAAACATTTACCCAAATGGCTGAAATTTCAGTTGACACTAAATTCCCTCAATTATTTATTCCGTGCCTGAGTCCCTGCATCATGTTAAGCCCATTTTGTTCAATTCTAAGATTTTTATTTATTTTTTAGTAAGAGAGTCCAGGAGGAAGGCCAGATTGCCCATTAGGTCTGTCTGTGGCAGTGCCACCCCATCCAAAACCAGACACGATAGGATTTTGCCAAAATCAGAAATATTTCATTGGAGAGAAGTGCTAATGTGCCATTTTAATCTGTGCAGTGGAACTGACAACAAAAGAAAAGAATAATGGAATAACAACTTTGGAAGGGACTTTGGAGATCTTCTAGTCCAACCCCTTGCTCAAGCAGGAGACCCTAGACCAGGGGTAGGCAACCTCAGCTCTTTTATGACTCATGGACTTCAACTCCCAGAATTCCCGAGCCAGCTTGGCTGGCTCAGGAATTCTGGGAGCTGAAGTCCATGAGTCATAAAAGAGCCGAGGTTGCCTACCCCTGCCCTATACCATTCCAGACAAATGGCTGTTCAACCTCTTCTTAAAAACCTCTGTTCTACTGGTTAATTGTTCTCACTGTTAGGAAGTTTCTCCTTAACTCCAGGTTGCTTCTCTCCTTGATTAGTTTCAATCCATTGTTTTTAGACTTGCATTCTGGTGCTTTGGAGAGTAGGTTGACCCCTTTTCTCTGTGGCAGCCTCAAATATTGGAAGACTGCCATCATGTCACCCCTAGTCTTTCTCTTTGTTAGACTAGATATAATCAGTTCCTGCAACTGTATATTTTATCCTCCAGTCCCCTAATCATCTTTGTTGCTCTTCTCTGCACTCTTTCCTATCGTCTCAACATCTTATTCGTGCCATAGTGATGAAAAACTGAACACAGTACTCCTAGCGTGGTCTTACTAAAGCAATACAAAGCTGTACGCTACATGGGATCTTGACATTATGCCCCTGTCGATGCAGAATTATTCATTGTTGGGTTTTATTCGCAGAGTTGAAAGATGTCTTCCATGTTTGGCAAACCACGAGCTGTGCCCTGGGCGAACGAACGCCACCTCCCAAGCCTTCTGCAGGAATGCAATGTGGCCATTCTGGGCTGCCAAGGATCTGGAAAATCAGGTTAGGAGATGAGACTGTTCCTTCTGGGTCAGCATCTCAGTCTTCATGCGCTATTCTGAAGATGGTTCATTGTAGCTTTGCCTATCCTTGTCCGCCATTTTGCAATTTGGACATGTGGAAGGAAACGCAACACATCTTGAGAAAACCAAATTGAGGTGGCCTGGATATCCAGGAGAGGACATTGCCTCTTCATCTTCTCTTAAGTAGACCTGGTATCTGCTTATCATTAATTTAATTAATCATGGTTTTCTCAATTAACTTGATTGTCTGGGCTGACGAAACACACTGGATAAGGTTAAAAACCAGCGCCCTGAATTAAACCCTGAAGGAAACTGGCAACCAGTGCAGCTTGCTGAGCAGAGGTGTAACTTGTGCAGTTCTGGGAATAACAGAGTAACAGAGTTGGGAGGGACTTTGGAGGTCTTCTAGTCCAACCTCCTGCTCATAACTGCCCACACCATCACATTTTGCATCAGGTGAAGCTTCTGGATATTCTTCGCGGCCTGGGGCTTTGCCAGGGAAGAATCTCAAATTAGTTGAAGGAGAAACTGATTTTGCAAAATAAAATTTTTTAAAAAAATCTTACAGTTGGGGAGAACCTACACATAGGAAGTAACCCTCTGTCTTTTCTTGTAGCACTAACGGTGAAGTTTCTTACCAAGAGGTTTATAAGCGAATACGACCCTAATCTGGGTAAGTCTGAATGTGGCTCCTTTCTCCCTCCATGTTGCCCTGTGCAATCTCAACTCGCTCAGGATTTCCTGATAGTTAGTTTTCCATACCAACTAAACCCAAAGTTACTTTTTCAAGAGGCAACTGGACTTCGTTTTTCTTTGAAAACGTCTTCAAAGAAAAACAAAGGAAGTCCAGTTGCCCTCCTGAAAAAGCTCCTTTGGGTCAGACCATGATGGCTGAGAATCTCCACAGACATGCCAGCTAAACAGCTTTGGACCAGATTAGCTTCTGATCCCAGACTGAGTCAACCAGAGCCTGCCATCTATTCGGAAAACCACCTACAATCCACGTTTAATCCAGAGGACTCACACTTGAAAGGTCCGTTCATTCCTGTGAACAGAAACTGGAAGTTGGGATAAACAAAGAGAGATTTTTCAGGTTGATTATCAGTAGGTTAGGAAAATCCCACTTTGGGTGGAAGCAAATGGCTCAAATCCAGAGGCCTTCAGCAACCACCCAGCAGACCCAAAGCAAAATGCAGGGTAGGGCTGGGAAGAAAAAGCAATCCTGCTAGCAAGCAGAAAAACGGGCCCCACTTCTTGGGTCCCTGGAAGACTTCAGCCCCCTTTAGGAGTTGTGGTTTCCACCACCCCTCCACACACACACACACCCCAAACATACTGCAGGGTATTTTAAGTTCTTCCAAGTTCTGCTTGCAAATATGTTTCGTGGCTGTTTCAAAACAACTTGCCAAATTTAGAGCACATACCGAGGAAAGTAGAGATGAAAAACACTTGATTGCCTAGTAGGGCAAGGAGAGGCTTCTGGACTTAAAAGACTTCCAGAAAGTTGATGAGCTGTGATGCAGATCTCTTGTCAGCCACAAATCCCCCTTGAAACGGCAGGGAGCCAAGATGAAATGAAGACCTAAAGAGCCGATAGTTAAAGGGACCTTAAAAGTTTTCTTTGCTGTCCTTCTCTTCGTCTGGTATTTGCTTCCTGGATTTCTGGGTGATGGAAAACCATAACAGAATAACAGTGTTGGAAGGGACCTTGGAGGTCTTCTAGTCCAACCCCCTACTCAAACAGGAGACCCTATGCCATTTTAGACAAATGGTTGTCCGGTCCCTTCTTAAAAGCCTCCAGTATTGGAGCATCCACCACTTCTGGTGGCAAGCCGTTCCACTGGTTGATTGTTCTCCTCAGCTCTAGCTCCTTGCTTCTCTCCATTGCTTCTCGTCCTGCCTTCAGGCACTTTGGAGAATAGCTTGACCCCCTCTTCTTTGTGACAGCCCCTCAAATATTTGAGCACTGCTATCATGTCACCCCTAGTTCTTTTCACTAGATTAGACATACCCAATTCTTGCAACTGTCCTTCATATACTTTAGCCTCCAGACCCGTAATCATCTTTGTTGCTCTTCTTTGCACTCTTTCCAGAGTCTCAATATCTTTTTTATATTGAGGTGACCAAAACTGAATGCAGTATTCCAAGTGTAGACTTACCAAACTATTATAGAGCAGTAGTAGGGACGCGGTGGCTCAGTGGGTTAGGACGCTGAGCTTGTCGATCAGAAGATCGGCAGTTTAGCGAGTCGAATCCTGAGTGCCACATAGCAGAGTGAGCACCTGTTACTCGTCCCAGCTCCTGCCAACCTAGCAGTTCGAAAGCACATAAAAATGCAAGTAGAAAAATAGGGACCACTACAGTGGGAAGGTAACAGTGTTCCGTGCGCCTTTGGCGTCTAGTCATGCCAGCCACATGACCATGGAGACATTCTCGGACAAGCGCTGGCTCTTCAGCTTTGAAACGGAGATGAGCACCGGCCCCTAGATTCGGAAACGACTAGCAAGCATGTGCGGAGGAACCTTTACCTTTACCTTTTTATCACTTCTTGTGATCTTGATTCTATCCCTCTGTTAATACAGCCTAGGATTGTATTGGCTTTTTTGGCAGCTGCAGCACATGGCTGGCTCATATTTAAGTCCACTAGAACTCCAAGATCCCTCTTGCAGTTACTGCTGTTGAGCCAAGTTTCACCTAGTCTGTACCTGTACGTTTGGTTTATCTTGCCTAAGTGTAATAGTTTACTATTGCAATTAAATGGGGGCATTTTTATTCTCTGCAAACCAGCATTGGAACCACACTGCTTTGCCTTGAATTCTAAAACTCTGTAAACCTGTCTGTATTGGGCATGGATTTTATCTCTGCTCTGAAATGAAAGTTTGATTTAAAGGAGGCACTAAGCAAGAGATGTCAGTATCTGCTTTTTGGAGGAGGACTGGGTGTGAACTCAGCCTGAGTGTTGTTTTAAAATCCAATCCTGCTTAATGGGATCTTAGATTTATGGTCTAATTTTACTGGACCATTGTGAAATGGTGGCTGAAGGATTGAGTCACTCCGAAAGTAGTGTTTAAGTTTAGAAAAGAATTAGTAACTGAGAATATACATGTCACACTAAACTATCATATAATTTCTTTGCTTTTTGTGCCAACTGAGTTAAATAAACCTATTGTAGCATATCACAGTGTCTAAACCAGGATCCCCCAAAGTGGCCAATATTAACCCCCAAGGCTCTATGAGACTATCCAAGGTCAAGATTATTACAGTTGGTCACCCAGTCAGCCAGGTTTCCTGCCTAAGCAGGGGGTTGGACTAGAAGACCTCCAAGGTCCCTTCCAGCTCTATTCTATTCTATTCTATTCTATTCTATTCTATTCTATTCTATTCTATTCTATTCTATTCTATTCTATTCTATTATTATTATTCTACATATTTAGACTGGATTTGGCATTTTTATCCATCTATCAAGTTCTTCTCAAGGACCTATGATAAACAAGATGTGGTTGTTTGATTGTGTGGTTAAAGGTATCCGTGAAGACCCTAATTTTCGATGTAAAGCTGCCTTTTGCACTGCACTGATGATGACTTTGTCAGTGCTGATGGTGTTCTAGTAGTGCTCCAGATCTTTTGAGATTGCACCCAAGGGACCTATCACCATTAGGGCTATCTTTGCTTCTTTGGCCACAGTTGTTCCACTTCTATTTGCAGGTCTTTGCATTTTATTATTTTCTCCCATTTCTATCTCTGGCCTAAACAAAGAAAAAGCAGGAGACTGGTTGGATTTGCATCACAGACTTCACTTCCTTCCTGAATTAACATATTTTCTTCCTTTGCACAATCAACTGAACCAGCCAGCCATAGTGGATTTGCCCCCAAGGATAAGCCACAAACAACCCATCTGTGGTTACAATTAAACAAGCTTAGCTGGTTGAGACAAATTCCCTCTTTATCTTAACTTGCCTGGTTGCTTTAGGAGATCCGTGATCCATGAAGGGAAGGTGACATAGATCAAGGGAATCATACTATTGTGGCCAACAATGTGATTTTCTTTTCTTTTCACTTCTCCCTCTTTCTGAGTGGGTTGTGCAAACCCATCCCTTGAAAGAAAACAAAGAGAACTTTGAGATCAAATCTTGTCTTGGAACCCTGTTGCTCTTTTAGAACTCTGTGAGGTTGAGGGTCACTATTTTTTGTTTTCTGTAGGTTATAAGTTTAGTCTTTTCAAAATAGGGTTTAAAAGACCCTGGTCTGAAATCTTGAGGACCGCCTGCTTTTAGTGTGAGCAACACTGAGTAAGATGGTGTGATGCTCAAATGTCCCATTTCCTGGGTCCCCAAAGAGATCAGTGTCAACGTGGCTTTTAACCTATCCATACAATCAGCTAATGACCCTAAGGATGGGGTTTCCTGTGGGAGCTCTGGCACAAACTCAGTCCAAAAATGACCACTTTGAAAGGGGTAAAAAAAAACACCTGTGCTGCTGTGCACTGATTTGTTATATGCCACCTCTGCAAAAGGCAGGAGTTCGGTCCAGTTAGTCGGCTGATAATTTACATAACAGTCCAAGTATTGCTCTACTAATGAATTGGAGCGATCAGCAGGTCCATTGGTACTCGGATGATAGGCAAAATTAAGTCCCTGGAAGGAGCCTATCATTTCCAAACTTCCCGCCAAAACTTTGCAGTGAATTGCGCTCTCCCCCCCGCCCCCGCCCCTGTCCAAAATAATGTGCTTCGGGACCCTATGTAATCGGTAGATGTGCTGCACAAACATCTTGGCTAGGGCCTGGGCTGAAGGAACAAGGGTTTGGTGGAGAGTTGACACTGGACAGTTCCAGGTGACAGTGAATCAGTCCTGACAATCAGTAGCAACAATCATACGACATGCAATCTTTTCATTCCCAGAAAACCCAGCGCTCTGCCAGTGAGCTAGACCAAGATTGTGATTTGATCTACGGCATCTGTTTCCGTTTGTTTTCTGTTTACTGGCGCATCCAGGGAGAACTATGAGCAAGAAGTCAGACTGCTAGGAACTTCATCAATCAGCAGCAAAGAAACTGGGGTATAATTGTGTTGGAAATTCTTGGCAGGTAGCTGTTTTGAGTCATATCCAGAAATTGAAGAATGACAGAGAAGGCTTTCAGGGAGGGCACAGAAGAATAAATTCTGGATCCTTTTTTTTTTTTGCAAGGATGTTTTCCGTTCATTAAGCATACTGAGATTTCTTTTCCAAAGCTGTAGCTTTCACTGAGAAGGTTCCTGTGACTGAACTAATTTGCTGTAATCCTTGAATTACGACCACAATTGAGCCCAAAATTTCTGTTGCTAAGTGAGACATTTGTTAAGCGAGTTTTGCCCCCATTTATGTCCTTTCTTTCCACAGTTGTTAAGTGAATCACTGCAGCTGTTGAATTAGTTACACGGTTGTTAAGTGAATCTGGCTTCCCCATTGACTTTGCTTGTCAGAAGGTTTCAGATGTGATCATGTGATCCTGGGACACTGCGACCGTCACAAATACGAGTCAGTTGCCAAGTGTCTGAATTTTGATCATCTGACCATGGGGATGCTGCAACAGTCATAAGTGTGAAAAAGAGTCATAAGTCACTTTTCCCAGTGAAGTAACTTCGAACAGTCACAAAACAGACAGTTGTAAGTCAAGGGTTATCTGTATACAAAATAAATTACCGTAAGCAGGCAATATTTAAGCAGGCAGCATTCAATAAGAAGTAGCAATCTAATTTCCACATTCCTTTTTTTTTTCCTTTGAACAATCAGTACAAAAGTGACCGGATGATGGACAAGCATGCGATTTGTTTAACATTGACTTTTTATTATTTTAATGTTTAAAAATAGGTTGCAGGATAAGGCCTTGTTGCTGTCTGCCACCTGTGCTCAGACATGAGTTGAGCAATAATTTCCAGGGAATTTGCTTGGATAGTTGGAGAGCTTTCTCAAGGGCTTCTTGACTCAACAAGACGTGCATGCATTTTGTTCATTTCAATCCAGGGGCACCCTAGAAGGACTGTTGCTCTACACGAGAAAGATGAGTAACGATCGGCCCCCTCCTCTGAGGGGCACAGCTTAGTTTAGGTGGTAGAAAAATGTTGGCTTCTCCCAAAATGACCTACCAACTTTGTAAACCATTTTCTTTGCAGAAGACACTTACGCTTCGGAAGAGATAGTAGACCAACGACATGTCTTGCTCAAGGTGATGGATACAGCTGATCAGGTATGTCAGTGAAAGCTCATTCATCCAGGCCAAAAGTATCTTGAAAAGGTTAAAATCATGGCAACGGGAGTAAAGTTTGTTAATCTGAGATGTTTTGTTACTCATCCAAGTAACCTCATCAGTCAAACTTTTAAAAATGTGAGGGGTCCTTGCTGCTCTCTGAGCTTGCTTGTCTTCTTGCAGACGTTTCATCACCCTAACTAGGTAACATCATCAGTGTTAGGAGGAGTGAAGTTTGTTACCAGTTTATATTCTGGTGTCTTGCCTGTCTGGGTGGGTGGGGGCTGTCTGAGAGACTCTTTGGTTGGGCTGTTTACTAATGGCTGTGTGGCAGTGTCCTGAGGCTGAATATTTGCACCTCAGGGTTGCAATGAGGGGTCCTTGGTGCTCTATCAGCTTGGTTGCAGCCAAGCTTCGAGAATGTCAAGGATCCCCCCACGAAAAGCTTTCACAGTCCTGGGTTAACTAGAATACAGCTAGTTGTGATTCAGTGATTCCGTATCTACCTTGCCTTCTTTGCAAATCACCCAAGTGCTTGAGTGATGTATACAAGGTGAAAAATGTGCAGTTTTGTAGCAAGTGGCCAGGATCCATGAGTTTTTGCCCTAAACGCAAAGTTACAAGTAACGATGGGACCTAATAGTCCATCTCTGAGTCGTGGCATTTTTCTCATTTGACTTTGTCAATGCAAAGAGCAAGACTAAGATATTTTATTTTCATATTATTTGCTTCTCTCTCCCTCTCTCTCTCTCTCTCTCTCTCTCTCTCTCTCTCTCTCTCTCTCCCTCCCTCCCTCCCTCCCTCCCTCCCTCCCTCTCTCTCTCTCTCTCTCTCTCCAGATCAGCTTACCTAAGAATAAGCCCTGCATTCTTTGGAGTTTGGCAGTTTCATGTGTCTCCTGCTATCTTCTAGAATATTTCTCAGGAGGCCAGAGTCAAATAAAGGGAATTGTGTTTTGTTTAAAATGGAAAACAAAGTTTCTTTTAATTAAAATTAAAGCAGAGTTGCAGCTTAAAAGGGTAAAGAGCGGAGAAGGCATGCAACTCCCCTCTCTTATTGGAAGATCAAAATACACTGATTTGAGATATGATCAAAAGTTACTTGTGGCTCAAGGCAACACACTTCACTCCTTTCATCAAAACTCAAAATGGGTGTTTAATGCAGTGCCAAGGGCAGCGTCCAACTGTTTTGGGTCCAAAGGGGCTTTGAAACAATAGATGTCTGGAGAAGGAACTGGGCCTCCTTTGGCCTTGCTACATGTCTCCCCCAGTTCCATTTTACCTTCATTCCTGCCAAGATGAATGTGTTGTTTGCTGTTAAATGAGGGGGATGCTGGGCCTTCTAACCCATTCCCACATGCTTCTCTGTCAGGACATACCAGTGAGCTGTGAGAGGTATCTGAACTGGGCCCATGCCTTTCTAGTAGTCTACAGCATAGACAACCGGAAGAGCTTTGAAGGATGTCAGCAGTACCTGGATCTCATTGCTCTCCACTTGAAGAACATGTTCCATGAATCTCCAGTTCTCCTGGTAGGGAACAAGCTGGATATGGAACAGTACAGGTAAGGAGGTTAAGTGCTCGGCCAAAGGAGGGGGGTGGATTGATTCATAACACTGGGGAAATGGGGCATCGTGTAGGAGAAGAGCAGACAAAGCTGTAGAAGGATGGAGTTAAGCACATCATCAGCTTGGAATCATTACATTGCCACAAACAGTCCAAGTCCAATCCCTCTTGAATTCCGTGGACCCTTACCTGGCACCAATTTAGTACTGAACTTGAGTTGACTAGATTAACGTCAGGTGCAAAGGATCAGGACCATAAGTTAAGTTGCAGTTCAGACATTGATCGCTCAAGCCTGTCTACAAGAATCTAGTCAACTCAAGTTCCGTGATAAATTGGCACCGGATAATGGTCAAGAGAAGGAGGGACGTGGTGGCTCAGTGGGTTAAGACACTGAGCTTGTTGATCAGATGGTTGGCAGTTTGGCGGGTCAAATCCTGAGTGCCACGTAACAGAGTGAGCGCCTGTTACTCGTCCCAGCTTCTGCCAACCTAGCAGTTTGAAAGCACATAAAAATGCAAGTAGAAAAATAGGGACCGCTCCGGTGGGACGGTAACAGCGTTCTGTGCGCCTTTGGCATCTAGTCATGCCGGCCACATGACCACGGAGACATCCTCGGATAAGCGCTGGCTCTTCGGCTTTGAAGCGGAGATGAGCATCGGCCCCTAGAGTTGGAAATGACTAGCACGCATGTGCGGGGGAACCTTTACCTTTACCTTAATGGTCAAGAGAATTCAAGAGGGGTTGGAATGAAACCATTTATGGGAATGTAACAACTCTAAGCTGATGGCATGCTTAACTCCATCTCCCCAACTCTGTCTGCCCTTTTCCTACACACCCCCTACCTCTCTATTCCTTACCTTCCGGTCTCTAGGTTTCTTCTCAGCACAAGAATCCAGGTTGACATGAATTATTGGATTCTGAAACTATTTCCCAAATGGGGAGGGGGTTGTCTCAGCGAAGGATAGAAGAAAGATTTCAAGGGGAAAGGAGGAGAAGTAAGCAAACAAGGGAGGAAAGGAAGCAAACCTGTCTGTTCCAGTTTGATTTCTCCTCCCGGATTGCTCTTTAACCTCTTGGGGGAAAACGGTCTTGTTTTGGTCACTTCAATCCCTTTTTTCAGCTCACACAGGGTTGTTGACTGAGCAAGTGACTGTGGTCAGGAGCATACGCAGAGGGTGAAGAAAGTCAACATACTGGCTGCAACTATCCTATCAAAGCCCGGATGCTTTTTACATACGTTGCAAAATAACGTTGATGCTTTGGGCAATTGCAGCTGCCATCTTGATGTTTTGGATTGCCCACCTCACACAGTGAAACTTGGTTGGGGTGGGGGTCCTACATCATAAAAGGTAAAGGTAAAGCTTCCCCCGCACATGCGTGCTGGTCGTTTCCAACTCTAGGGGCCGGTGCTCATCTCCGTTTCAAAACCGAAGAGCCAGCGCTTGTCTGAGGACGTCTCCGTGGTCATGTGGCCGGCATGACTAGACACTTTTATGTGCTTTTGAACTGCTAGGTTGGCAGAAGCTGGGATGAGTAACAGGTACTCACTCTGTTACGCGGCACTCGGGATTCGATCCGCCAAACTGCCAATCTTCTGATCAACAAGCTCAGCGTCCTAACCCACTGAGCCACCTACATCATACTGAGCTACAAAATCATATCAAAGCAATATCAGCTGTATTCTTAAGTGTCAGAGCAACGTGACCTACTCAAACTCACACAGCTGTTGACATACTCTTTCTCCCCTCTTGGGCAGGTCTCCCCTTTCTAATCTCTTAAGAGTCATTTCTGCTCCTAGGGACTGTCTTTATCCACAGTCATCCCCAGCCTGACTCCTTTCAGACTCTATGGGGACTCCAACTCCCCTAATTCTCAGCCAGTATGGAGAGGAAGGGAGAGAGAGAGATGGCTGTAACAAGTACAGCGACTCCTCTTCATTAAAATTAAGTTATTTCTTGAGACCAGACTTTACTTTGGTGCGTTAGATGAACTGAAATTGGTAGAAATAGGAAATTCAACCCGGGATCTCACTTGGATATTAGTCTAGCATGTAAACTTAAACTCTTTTGGAATCTTCTGTGATGGTTCATGCTATTACAGCTCTCTTGTTTGCGTATCCTGTTTTATTATTTTAATCTTCTTACCGCTAGATTGGAATGTAAGCCTCTCAAAGTCTTGCTGGATTGGAGTGTCCTCTAAGCCCCAGCAAATACACACGCAAAGGCTAGAGGACAACCCCTGTGTGCCTTGGGCTCACCAGACCCAAACTAGTTGACAAAATGCATGGCTAACCAGCTGTACGGGGATGGATATCTTCAGATGTCTTGTATTGGCAGGCTGGCTTGGAAAGAGCAAATGTTAGCAGTAGCACTTAGACTGATATTCTGCTCCATAGCATTTTACAACAGGGGTCCCCAATCCCAAGTCTGTGGACCAGCACTGGGCCACGGCATGCCAGCAACCAGGCCATTCAAACAAATGAAGCCCCAGGAGGCATCAAGAAAAAAACCACTCCCCCTCTAGTCAGTGGAAAAACTTTCTGCATGAAACTGGTCCCTGGTGCCCAAAAGGTTGCTGCTAAATATTGCTAAAATATTGTTTATTTTTTTTAGTGCTTTGCATCTGGCAACTAAGGATCATGGGCCAGTTCCTTGTATTGCCTCTTTTCATATGGGATTTGTTTTGTACTTGGCTTTTGAGGGAATACCACGTGGGTTGCTGGAGCAGCTAACGGCTCTCCAGCAACCCAGACTACAAGTCTCCTGTGCTGCAATTGGCTATCTCCAGGCGGCAATGGTTGATTCAAACCTATTGGCTGCCGCCTAGGGGCTAGACTATGTATTGCGGCTAGTTGCAGCCATTGCCTCAGTACAGTCATTGCACGAAATAAACGATGAGTTACCCTGTACTCCGTTCCGCGTCTTCATTCCTGCGCCAAAGAACCCGCTATTTAACAGGATGTTTCTAGAATAGAATAGAATAGAATAGAATAGAATAGAATAGAATAGAATAGAATAGAATAGAATAGAATAGAATAGAATAGAATAGAATTGGAAGGGACCTTGGAGGTCTTCTAGTCCAGCCCCCTGTTCAAACAGGAGAACCTATACCATTTCAGACAAGTGGCTGTCCAGTCTCTTCTTAAAAGCCTCCAGTGACGGAGTACCCACGATTTCTGGAGGCAAGCTGTTCCACTGGTTAATTGTTCTCACTGTCAGGAAATTTCTGCTTAAATTTAGGTTGGATCTCTCCTTGATAGGTTTCCATCTATTACTTCTTGTCTTGCCCACAGGAGCTTTGGAGATAGGTTGACCCCCACCCCCTCTTCTTTGTGACAGCCCCTCAAATATTGGAAGACTGCTATCACGTAAACACCCCCTCCCAGGCATTGATAGGGGTGACATGAATCAGGAGATCACATGAAGCCATAATACAGCATGTTGGGGCATTGCAAGTGAAGCTAACATTGCAGTGATGTTCTATCCTGGCTTCTTCTTCCAGACAGGTCACCAAAGTCGAGGGGATGTCTCTTGCCACCAAGTATGGCTCCTCCTTCCACGAAGTCTCGGCATGCCTGGATTTCGAATCTGTGCAGCACATTTTCCACGAGGCGGTACGGGAAGTGAGGCGGGAGGCGGAGAGACCTCTGGCAGTCCGGCCCTTGTTCATCATTGAGGAGAAGCCTTCAGCTCACCTGGCCCCAACCACCACCATTGCCTCCACCTACAACTCACTCTCCACTGTCAACTTCAAAGAGGTCCCTTCAGTTGCCCGGGCCAAGCTGGTCACGGTCAAATCCTCAAGAGCTCAAAGCAAGAGGAAGGCTCCAGCATTAACTTTGCTGAAGGGGTTTAAGATATTCTAAGCAGAGATTCTGCAGAGCCGCTGCAAGGCAGAACAGGGAACAGAGTTATGGCTGGAATGGGTTGGATCCCCAAGCAATGATGGGGCCAGATTTGAATATCCATTTCCTGGCCTTTCCTGCAGTCCAAGTGGCTGGGTAAGAATGCAGCAAAGCATTCTGGGGAAAAGACCATGACTTGACAATGGACAAACTATGGATGGGACCACCAGGTGGAGAAGGTGGTTCTAAACCTTTTTCTTGGTCATAAACATGTGACGGACCCTGCCACATGCTGCTTGAGCAATCGGTGGAAGAATCTCATAGAAAGAGTTTGCTCTTGAAGTCTTTTCTTGGGACTGAATAGAGATTTGGGAAGAGAGGCTACAACCAGCCAAAGAAAGGATTCTACCATGAGAAGACATAGAACATAGAATATCAGAACTGGAAGGGACCTTGGAGGTCTTCTAGTCCAGCCCCCTGCTCAAGCAGGAGACCATACACCATTCCAGACAAGTGGCTGTCCAGTCTCTTCTTAAAAGCCTCCAGTGATGGAGGAGCCACAACTTCTGTGCCACTGGTTGATTGTTCTCACTGTCAGAAAATTCTATGTTGCTTGTCTCTTTGATTAGCTTCTATTTGTTCTTTCTTGTCTTGCCTTTGGATGCTTTGGAATTCTGGACACTTGGAAATTTGAACATTCATACCCAATCCATATTTTCCATGTCCCTAAGTGGTTAAGAAGGACAGGAAGGCCTGGAGGAACATTGTCCATAGGGTCGCGATGGGTCGGACACGACTTCGCAACTAACAACAACAACAACAAAGTGGTTAAGAAAACCACACTCCACGTCATGCTTTCACCAACATTCTTTTCTTAATTCCTAGTTTAAGTTCTCTTCCATCAATAACAGGAAGGTGGTTGGGAAAACAAAACCACAGAGCTTGTTCAACCCAGGGATGAAATAATCCATGGAGCTTACCTTTCCCCCTCTGCTTGGATGAGCATTTTGTAGAAATAAAACAAAGGCAGGACAATAGGGGAAAGAACAAAGTGGACAAATGCACACAGAAGCCTCAGCAAGACACAGCCAGAGAATGTGACTGTGAGCACCGATAATGGGTTTTGTGACGATCCCCTTGCATTGACAAAATGTAGATTGTATAGATGCACAGTGCTCTCTAGTGTTCCTGGAGAGTTAATGGAACTTTTTTCAGTCCTTTGTCCTTTGTGCTAATTTCTCCTAATCAACTCAAATTGATTTGTCCTAATCACTTGTTCTAATCAACGCGAGAAGAAACTTCCTGCATTGAATCAAGATCCATGGTCAGGCATGGGGCTTACTATTATGGAGCCCATGAGCACTAATTTGCACAAATCCTGTCTTGGGCACAGCAAGCTCAGTTCCCCCTGCCAATCTAAGACAATTCCTCTGAACCCCAAATCTCACCCTTGCACAACAAGTGCCAAGCATCCTTATTTTTGTGGTAAATGTTAACCAGCCGCAGCTAGTTAAACAAACCCTAGCTAAAGTGACTGCTCGTGTAGAAATTCCACCAGTGTCAGAAATATAACAGGACACAATACCAGAACATGCAAGCCGGGGAAGCAAGACAGCTATCCTAAATTGGGAAGATCACAGGTGTGGCATTGCAATAAAGCCCACCTTGATTGGGGGGGGGGGGTTGGTGATGCAGGGTATAAAAGAGGCACTATCATGGGGTTGTGCGTGGCATTGTGCAAATTTTGATATACTGCATCCCTACAGAGACGTTAGTTATTTCCCAATGAATGTGTTGCTGGGCATCACAGAAAAGACAAAGGAATCTCCCTGGTTTTCATTGGGAAGAATGGCATATCTAGAGATCCAGCAGCCTTTAAAAAGCCTTTTTAATGGACTTTTGCTTGGATTGGCGGCAAAAAATATTTACCTAGTTTCCTTGGAAGTCTGCGCCTTAGAGAAGAAGAAAAAAAACTAAAACTTGTTTGTCTGATGTACTTCAGCCCTAAAATTAGGAGTAGGGATGATTACAATCAACCAATATAAATTCAGTCATGGGGCAGATATAATTTCAGAGGATGTGGGACATAGAATAGAATAGAGCTGCAAGGAACCTTGGAGGTCTTCTAGTCCAGCCCCCTGATCAACCAGGAGGACCTACCATCTCAGACAAGTGACTGTCCCAGGGGTAGGCAACCTTGGCTCTTTTATGACTCGTGGACTTCAACTGGCTCAGGAATTGTGGGAGTTGAAGTCCATGAGTCATAAAAGAGCCAAGGTTGCCCACCCCTAGCCTCTTCTTAAAAATCTCCAGTGATGGAGTGCCCATGATTTCTGGAGGCAAGCTGTTCCACTGGTTAATTGTCCTCACCGTCAGGAAGTTTCTGCTTAAATCCAGGTTGCTTCTCTCTTTGATCAGTTTCCAACCATTGTTTCTCATCCTGCCCTCTAGAGCTTTGGTGAATAACATGACACACCCCCCCCCTCTTCTTGGTGGCAGCCCCTCAAATAGTAGAATGCTGCTATCATGTCTCCCCTAGTTCTTCTTTTCTTTAGACTAGCTAAATCCAAGTCCTGCAGCTGTTCTTCGTATGTTTTAGTCTCCAGGCCTTGGATCATCTTGGTTGCTCTTCTCTGAATTTTTTTCCAAACTGTCAACATCTTTTTTCGTGATAAGGTGACCAAAACTGGCTGCAGTATTCCAGGTGTGGTCTTACTAGAGCTTTATAAAGCAATAATAATATTTCACGTGATCTTGATTCTATGCCTCTGTTTATACAACCCAGGACTGTATTAGCTTTTTTTTGGCTGCTGCTGCACACTGCTGGCTCATAGTCAAGTGATCATCCAACAAAATGAGTTTCAATGTGGAGAAAAGCAAAGTCTCACATTTAGGCAGGAAAAACCAAAAGTACAAATGTGAGACTTTGCTTTTCTCCACATTGAAACTCATTTTGTTGGATAGGGCCCATTGTTCAAGTTTGTCAGGATCTTTTTGGATGCTGAGTTTGTCTTCTGGGGTGTTGACTACTCCTGCCAGTTTGGCGTCATCTGCAAATTTGATCCCTCTTTCTTTCCTTCCCTTTTTTTTTACACATATGAAACAGCCAACACCAGCCATGATAATCATTCCAGAGAATTCAGAGGATTGAAATCAAGACAACTGGAGAATATCTAGATTGGTCTGAAGTGCATCACAGAAAAGACGAAGGAATCTCCCTGGTTTTCATCAGAAAGATTGGCATTATATTACATAAAGATAGATCTAGAGATCTAGCAGCCTTTAAAAGCCTCTCAATGGACTTTGGCTTGGAGGGTGAAAATATTAACCTAGTTTTCTTGGAAGTCACAGGGCTGCTCAAATATCATCCAAAGCTCTCATCATAGCCGACCCTCTCCCCGTCCCTTTTCAAATTTTGGAGACTCCAATTGCCTCAAACTATTATTTACTGTAATCCAGCTAAAATCGGCATAAAAAGAACAGACCAGTGGCGTTCACCGAAAAGACCCAAATAGATCAAGATGAGGGCTGGGACTGCACGATCAAATTCCACCCTTTTCAAACATGCAAATTGCAAATGATCTTTCGATACAGGACAGGTAGTCCTCAATGTGGTAACCACAATGGATCCCCAAATTTCCGTTGTTAAGCGAGAGTGTTGTTTAATGAGGTTTGCCCCATTGTACGGCCTTTCTTGCCACAGTGGATAAGTGAATCACTGCACTTCTTAAGTTAGTGTCCACGTTGTTAAGGGAATTCGGCTCTCCCCCATTGACTTTGCTGGTCAGAAGGTTGCAGACGTGATCACATGAACCCCGCTAGGCTGCAACCGTCATAAATATGTGTCAGTTGCCAAATGTCTGAATTTTGGTCATGTGATGGTGGGATGCTGCAAGAGTCGTAAGTGTCAAAAATGGTCATAAGTCATGGAGATTCTCAATCATCCAGGTCATAATTGCTAAGCACATTGATTTCTGCTTTAGATTGTAAGCCGCCCTGAGTCTTTGGAGAAAGGCGGGATATAAATGGGATTAAATAATAATAATAATAATAATTGTCCCAAAGGTGCTGTTCCCAAGGCAACTGATTTTTGCAAAAAAAACAGCCACCTTTGGGACAGTCATATGTCACTTTTTTCAGTGCCATTGTAACTTCAAACGGTCACTAAACGAATGTTGTAAGTGGAGGACTATCTGTAGAATGGAATGGGATGGAATGGAATGGAACGGAACAGAATAGAATAGAGCCGGAAGGGACCTTGGAGGTCTTCTAGTCCAGCCCCCTGCTCAAGCAGGAGAACCTATACCATCTCAGACAAGGGACTGTCCACTCTCTGCTTTAAAAACCTCCAGTATAGCAAGTGCTGAGGAAAATCCTTCAATAAATGGGGAAATTCAAGTCTGCGTTTACTTTTTCATTCTGCTTCTGGGCCCAACAGTAGCTTTCCTTCTCTGGTTAGGATTTGATCTGTTTTGATCTCTACGATCCTGAAATAATTTTACACCATATGCACAGATTTACATTTCAACTATTCCAGGCACCATCCCTATATTGCATGGGCTTGTAATTCTTAGGTTTACTTAGGTACATTTCCCATAGAAGAGAGTATCTGTACTCAGGGTGGAATGGTTGGGCTCTGAGGATCCACTGCTCTTTTTTGTTTGTTGGTTTGTTTGCAGACATTTCATTACTCAGCTAGGTAATCAATGGGGAATGATCGGTTTATATACGTACTGTACATGTTGGCTGGCTGTTTATATGTTTTTTTTAAAAAAAAAATTCTACACCTATCACTCTGACATAGCTTCTTTGGGCGGGGGGGAAAGTTGATTTTCAAGCCAGCAAATATATAAATTAGAGTTGAATAAGGCATTGAAAGGCCTGGGTTCAAATGTTTTCACGTCAAAGACCCTGAAAAATAGAGTTCAATATTTCTTAACTGGAAGGCGGTGTGTGTGTGTGTGGGGGGGGAATGATCTTTAATAAAGAATTTTCTCCAATCTAGAAAACTCCCAATACATACTTCACCCTTCCTACCTCTGACATTCTCAACTAAAACCCCTCTTGAGTAGGAATTTCGGGAGTGACGGACCCACCTGATTTGCAGAGCACCCCGTGAGGGAACTTATACTTGACAGAATCAGTGAGAGTCAAAATCAGGAGACTTTGAACTTCTTTCCAGATAATCTGATAGATTCCTTGTAGGTTGGCGCAATACAGCAAAGCAACTACCTTCACACAATATCCTTAATTGGTTCTTGAATTAGCACTTTTTCTAGGTTCACACACAGCTCAACTCATTAAGGTAGGTTGGCGTTGTGTGTGGGGGAGGTCTCCTCAAGGATGGTCAAGTCAAGACGGTAACTCCAAGTGTGGAACTGAAGTTCTGGCTGCTTTGAGGGGCCTGTCACAGCTTTGTTTGACCCCCGTGAACGCTCTGATGACACTACACTAGGACACAAACAAAACCGATCCAGGTTAATCCTAACGGAAACCAACTGAGCAGGCTTAGCAGGTTGTGAAGCCACTAGGCCAACCTAGCTCAACATGTCGTGTGAAGACAGCTGGTAGATGAATTGATTGGGGGATTGTTTTTCTTGTACAACTCAATGGCAGCCAGTGTGGGGTCTGCTTTTTGCTGGCTTTTTGATTCCGCTGAATGAATTTGGCTTTGAGACCCACAGTCCAAAAATGTCAATAGTCCAGAAATCCTCACGGGTTTCATAAAAGCCAGAATGTGGATATTAGGTGCTACGCCTCTGCTTCATTGGGCTCAGCATACAGCGATGAGATTTTCCCATCCTTCCACTCTACCATCACTTCTCCCATGTTTGGTGCTTTGGGAAGCAAACTGTCTCCAGATTGATCCGAATTCTCTTTGTTTAGCAGCAGAAAGGCTTGCTTCGTTTCTATCTCATCAGGCGGGGTGGCTTCATAACCGTCTTTGTGTAGGTGAAGGAGTTTCTGGTTTCTGCGGAGTGGAGAAAAAATAATGTTTTTTCAGCCATCTGTTTCCGAGTGAAACCCTCCAGATACTGTATGATAGCGGGCAGTTCAGGGAGACCAAAGAATCGCTCAAAATAAGGATGTAAAGACATCAACCCTGTTTGGGGAAAGTTTGGAAACCAAGATGGAATGAACCAGGCTCCCCTAAGCCTAATCACATGACAAATATAATATTGGCTTGCTC
The DNA here is from genome assembly GCF_947247035.1 of Vipera ursinii. Taxonomy (NCBI): domain Eukaryota; kingdom Metazoa; phylum Chordata; class Lepidosauria; order Squamata; family Viperidae; genus Vipera; species Vipera ursinii. Next base: position 7,613,583 of record NC_139524.1, on the reverse strand, counting down.
TTTGTGTCTATGGAGATTCTCAGTCATCCAGGCCATGGTTGTCCCAGAAGTGCTTTTTCCAAAAGGCAACCAGACTTGGTTGTTGTTATTGTGTTCCCCTTGAAGACGTTTCACTTCTCATCCAAGAAGCTTCAGAGCCGAAGAAGCTTTTTGGATGAGAAGTGAAACATCCTCAAAGAAAACAAAAGACAAAATCCAGCTGCCTTTTGGGAAAAAAAAAAGCCCTTTTGGGGGTTTGCCCTTTGTGTATGTGTGCTTTTGAGTTAATTTTTGACTGTCTGACAACTGCCTGGGCTAGTCCCTGCAAGATTTCAGAAGTGGCTTGGCATTGCTTCCTTCCTAGGGCTGAGAGAAAGTGTGTAGGAAGAAAAGTCTCCATCATGGTTCCTCCAAGCGGGGAATAAACATGGCAACTGCTTTGGGAAGAAGGTTGTAGTTTATTGCAGAGGAAAGGCAGACAGAAAGATGGATCCAACAGAAAAAGAAGGACCGAGCACATGTGGGTAGTGGGTTTTTATACCCCCTGGACTCTATTGTCTGGAGTTATTTCCTGTTTCAAGCTTTGTATTTCCTTTGTCAGGTATTCTGTCCTGAGCCTAGGTGTGCCACTCTAGGATTCTTGCTGGTTGTCTGTCCCAGCCCACCTCCCTGGGGCAGGGGTATGTAGATTTTAGAAGTCTGAAGTCTTCTTAGCTTCAACCTCCCTGAACGGTTTACATCTGCATTTCTATAGAGTAGGTTTCCGCTTGGGGGAGGGAGACTTGGGGCTACTAAGAAAACCTGGGCATGCTTTTTCTTGTCTCTTTAAGATCCTTTGAGGAAATATATTTTCCTGCCCTTCCAATATTTCCTTCTCTGGGGAACTGACTTCCCACAAGTGACTGGCCCAAGGTCACCCAGCTGGCTTTGTGTCCAAGGCAGGACTAGAACTCACAGTCTCCCAGTTTCTAGCCTAGTAGCTTTAGGCCCTACACTAAACGGGCTCAGAAGAAGCTGAACGTGCATCTTTGACTGGATTCCTCTTAAACTATAACTTTTCATGCTTTCTGGGCAAAGAAGTGGCTTGAAGACGAGGTCTACAGGGAAAGCTCAAAGGTGTTTTCTTCAAAAGGCAACTGGATCGTTTTTCCCTTGAGGAAGACTTTCCAATCCTTCCATTGGCCTCACCATCCTGCCAGAACCGATGAAGCTTCTTGGGATGAGAAGCAAAATGTCTTCTTCTACCAGCTGCCTTTTGAAAAAGCATGTTTGGGAAAATGAGGACCTGGATGACTGAAAATCTCCACAGATGTCTGCAGTGAAAATCAACACAGTTGGCCAGGTTAGTGCAACTAAATTATTAAGAGAACTTGCAACTTTGTTTGCACAAGGTACCAAGTTTTGCTTGAGTTAACCATGGTGGGTTTTGTGCCTTGGTTTTTTTTCTGCCATCCTACTGTGTTTGGTTAAGTTGCCGTTGAATACACCGGGCAAACCCAGAAAGTGGGTTCGTTTGGCAACTAAGGAATCCTGTATTCAGAGGTAGAGAGGCATGCCGGGTGCCAACCAAGGGTTACCGCTCCAAAATATGACTTCTTCATACCTGTTGGCCCTAATATTTGCTCCCAAGAGGACCACACCAATGAGTAGAACAAGAACCGAAAGGCCCAGGATAGAGTAATTCCATGCAGATGCTGAAAGAGAAAATAATAAAATTCATGTGGATGGGTTAATGACCTTGGCTTATTGTCCAAGTGCTCAAGAGATGCTTCTCATGTCCAGTTTTGTCCCATCACCACTAGGGAGATACCTCAATAGGGCATCTGTGGAAGGCAAGGAGTTTAAAAAAAAAAAGATGGAAACTGCAATCACAACATTCTGGGTTCATTACACATCTGCAGGCATCACGTTGACTTTTTTGATTTGCTCCTGTAGAGGAACTAAACAAAGCTGGTAAAGGAATAACAGAATAATAGAGCTGGAAGGGACCTTGGAGGTCATCTAGTCCAACCCCCTGCTCAAGCAGGAGACCCTATACCAGGGGTAGGCAACCTGGGCTCTTTTATGACTCATGGACTTCAACTCCCAGAATGCTGACTCAGGAATTCTGGGAGTTGAAGTCCATGAGTCATAAAAGAGCCCAGGTTGCCTACCCCTACCCTATACCATTCCAGACAATAGGTTCTCCAATCTCTTCTCAGCTTCTGGAGACAAGTCATTCCACTGGTTACTTGTTCTTTACTCACTGGTGAATTGTTAATTGTTAGCAGATAAGAAACACCCAATGACATTTCAGCCCTGGGAAAGGAGGGAATGCAGGAAGGAGATTTGAAAGAACCCCACCCTCATTCCATTTAGTATAAGAGGGGGGGCAGAGGGAAACTCTATTAGGCTTTCAAGATTATGTTATTATACCCTAGAACCATAACATAAAATTCTTGCATTCCTTCTGGTGTCTGTTTCCTGACCTGTCCTAGCGAAGGTCTGGATTTCTCCTTGGTAGTTCCTTGATTAAGAAAGTACCAAGGAGAATCAAGGAAACCACAGCACTGGCAGGGCAAGCTGCTATATGTAAACAGAGAGCAATCCACACACTCCGCTGCAGTGATGGTGTTACCTAGATGGTGAATGAAAAGTCTGCAAGAAAAGAACCAAGCTCAGATGGCACCAAGGACTTCCCACTTCAACCCTGAGCTACGGAGATTCTTTTCTAGGAGAGTTCCTTCATTTTCATGCCTTTTTAAAGACACCCGCCACGCTCCCCACAGCTCTCCTACTCAAGATCCAAAGCCTGAACTAACAGGACTCAGCCTAGTCCAAGCAAATTCTGCAGTTAACCCCTTGAAAGGACTTACGGTCTTCTCGTCGGAAAAGCCACAACATCTCCTGCAGCATCTCTGGAGACAAGGGGTCTTCTGAAAGGTTGTCAAGTGCTTCTGAGTCCTTCTGGGGCTGTGAACTCATCCTAGCCAGGACACCCAGGTCTGTGTTCAATGCTAGGTTAGAAATCAGGAGACAGTGAGTATTGATGGCGCTACTATGGACACACATAACATGCCAGTCCAGGCTAAAATGTGACAGGGTAGGACGGGGTAGGACAAGCAACCCAGCGGTTACTTTTGCAGATTGTTCCAAATGAGCTACCTCTTTAAGACCTCATATGTTTTATTTAATTGAACACTGCCCGTTGTATCAACATTCAGACTTAGCATCTTGCTGAAGCTGGCAGGCTAAAGTAAGAGTGATCTGCTTTTGAGCTCTGAATTATCGTCTTAATAAAACTCTCTCCTTAGATAAAGAGCCTCGTGAATCTATCTATGATTTATGAGATTCCTGAACTTTGAATAGCTCTGTGAAAATGGAGCAAGCCTGGCAACAATACTGGAGGAGGCCCTTCCTGAAAAGCTCTTGCTGGGGGTGAAAGAAGAGAGCTGTGGCTTCGGAGACAATCCAGAGCTGGAAAAGACAAAGGAACGCCCTTGTGCATGATCCAAAGGCCTTGGACAGTGACTCAGATCGAGCCAAGGTGTCCGAAACGTCCCATCTCGGCCATGCTGATCTGTAGACTGCTGAATAGACAAGCTACTGGAATTAGAACATAAGAAGCTTTGGGGCAGAGCCTGTGGGCCACAGGGAGGGAAGAGAAAGGCAGGTGATCTAGAAGGAGTGGCAGAGCCTGGAAGGGGGGGGTCAAAAAAGGCATCAACCTGGAGTCACTGCACCACCACAAGTGGACTAAATCCAACCCCTCTTGAATTCTGTGCACCCTTATCTCCTAGCAGGTGCCAATCGTTAGTTGAGAATATTCCTGTGTATTGTCATGAGTAGCAATAAATCAATTTAGTTGGACCTTCATATGAGTGGATGTGATTGTTTGCACCTGATATTTGTACGGGAATATGGAGATGGCCTTGAAGAAGGTATGCAGGAGCTATTACCGTCTCTCTCTCTCTCTCTCTCTATATATATATATATATAGATAGATGATAGATAGATAGATGATAGATAGATAGATAGATAGATAGATAGATAGATGATAGATAGATAGATAGATAGATAGATAGATAGATAGATAGATAGATAGATAGATAGATAGATAGATAGATAGATCTCCATATGAGGGGTTCTTGGTGCTCTCTGAGCTTGCTTTTTTTTCTTGTAGACATTTCAATACCCAAACTAGGTAACATCATCAGGGTTCATGATGTTACCTAGTTTGGGTAATGAAACATCTGCAAGAAAATCAAGCAAGCTCAGAGAAGCACAAAGGACCCCTCATTGCAACTCCTCAGTTCAACTACAAATATTCTCCTTTATTGGCTTATGTCTCTATCTCTGTCTATCTATTTATCTACCTATCTACACACAAACACATACATGCATACATTCATATATGCATACATACATATATGCATAAATCAGCTTGGCCCAGGAAGGGAAGAGAAAGTGAGAAAGAAACTCAAGAATTGTTTCCCGGCCTGGCCTATCTCAAAAAGACAACGGTGGATTTAGTTTTATCATTGTTTTTTTTTAAAAATGCTATTAATGTTTATTGTAGACTATGTTTGGAAGGACTCCAAGGATTGCAAAGTACAGGCATGGGGACCACAGGATGTCCTCCCCTGCCTTCCTCAGAACAAATTGCAAACACACAAATTGTGGTTGTCATCTAGCTCTATTAAGGTGTAAATATCAATTAGTTCAATGAGAGTGAACACGCACATTACCTAAAACAACGGTTTGCAATAGCAGAAGGACAATGACACTTGTATTGAAGAAGAGACTGTGCAATGCAAGAATTAGCACAATTTCATCTTTTTTCCATCTTTTTTCTCCCAACACACTCTAGCAAGCCTAAAGGCTGTGTGATTCTCTTAATGGGAGGGTGGGATCTCTTTGCTCTTGAATAATATTCCTATTTAATCATCACACAAAATGTTCACTCCATACTCAATGATAAAGCCATTGCGAGAGGATGAGAGGGCAAGTTGACCTTCTCTTCAAAGAAAAGTGGAAAACATGAGTTTAAAAGAGAAAAGACGGGGGGGGTGCGGAAATTTGGCAGAGAAATATACATTGTAGTCCAACTGTAGTTAATATTAGAACAAATTTTGTCCGTGACTCTTTGACCACTGAGAGAACGACAACAACAAAAATTCTGGACTTCTGCATTTACATAACACATTTCATTCATTCATTCCCTAAACCAGGGGTAGGCAACCTCGGCTCTTTTATGACTCATTTTCCCCAGCTCCCTGGAGTGGAAGAGGAGAAGCAAAACCAGATTTGCAAAATACGGTTACTGTAGTAAAAAGGTAAAGGTAAAGTTTCCCCCGCACATGAGTGCTAGTCGTTTCCAACTCTAGGGGCTGGTGCTCATCTCTGTTTCAAAGCCGAAGAGCTAGCGCTTGTCCGAGGACATCTCCATGGTCATGTGGCTGGCATGACTAGACGCCAAAGGCGCACGGAACGCTGTTACCTTCCCACCGGAGTGGTCCCTATTTTTCTACTTGCATTTTTACGTGCTTTCGAACTGCTAGGTTGGCAGAAGCTGGGACGAGTAACAGAGTAACACTCTGTTACGCGGCACTCGGGATTCGACCCGCCAAACTGCCGACCTTCTGATCCACAAGCTCAGCATCCTAACCCACTGAGCCACCGCATCCCTTATTTACTGTAGTAGCCTATGTCAATAAAGATGAGTCTTCCTGTGGGGTTCGCTTTCCTGATCTGGTCTACTTCATAGGGCTGACACTAATACAAAACAGCGAGCTCACCATATACCAGGAAGCATAAGGCTGTCCAAAAGATCCCCATGACGATTTGAAGCGCCCTTCAAGGGGAAACTCTTCTTTGAAAGGATCCTTCAGTGGAAGCTAGGAAAAGAGAAAGCAAGATACTTAGTCCTGAGATTGGTGTGCCTGGCCAGAGGTCAGTGGTTCTTGACTTAATTCATTTTCCAGGTATCAGATAATGCTATTACCCTAACAAAACACACACACACACACAGAGAAAGAGAGAGAGAGAGAGAGGGAGAGGGAGAGGGAGAGGGAGGGAGAGAGAGAGAGAGACAGAGAGAGTTTTATATGAGGATCTCAGCAGTGGCTAATCCATTTTGGATGCTCAAATTAAGTAATTAAAACTGTTCCTTTGAGGAGGAAGAAGAGGAGGGGGATGGGAAAGGAAAAGGGAAGAGAGGAGGAGGAGGAGATCCAAGAGAGGCTGTAAATAGATGTCTTTGTAAAAATTAGAATTTTAATAGCATAATTTTATATTTTTTAAATAATGTAAAATACACACTAAAATAAAATAATATGAGAGAGACCAGGTGGCATACCTGTAAGGGGTCAAACAGGTCAGTCTGATGCAAACTGTGTTGTATTGACACAACACAACCACATGCATTACAAAATGTAATATGCAATCCTCTTAAATATTCTCTTAAATGTGGTTGGGGGGGATCCCTTTGTTCTTGCAGTCCAATGCTGCATTTGTTGTTGTTGTTGTTGTGTTGAAAGCCTGCAGTCCACCACACCTGAGTCAAATTTAAAACTAGAGCTTCCTGATGATGGTTGAAATAGGCTGCAATTCAGCTACCTTTTATTTATTTTTTTCCTTTTTGTTACAGTACTATAAATCTTGTTAGATTGCATTGTTTCAATACAGTGATGTTTATATGATATGATTAGTGAAGATCGGCATTCCGTTAGATAGCTTAAAGCATTGAAAATAGAGAAAGAAAAGAGAAAAAAGTATCAATATTAATTATAATTTAGGATGCCCATATGGCATGCGTAAACAATTCAGCTATCTTTGAAGAGAGATTAGTGGCATGATCATCTAGTAGAAAACATAACATTTCCTAAGTTACTTATCTGAAATCGCATAGGTTCTCCTGTTGAGCAGGAGGCTGGGCTAGAAGACCTCCAAGGTCCCTTCTAGCCCTATTCTATTCTATTCTATTCTATTCTATTCTATTCTATTCTATTCTATTCTATTCTATTCTATTCTATTCTATTCTATTCTATTCTTTCATAATTCTATTCCATTCCATTCCATTCCATTCCATTCCATTCCATTCCATTCTATTCTATTCTATTCTATTCTATTCTATTCTATTCTATTCTATTCTATTCTATTCTATTCTATTCTATTCTATTCTATTCTATTCTTTCATAATTCTATTCTATTCTATTCTATTCTATTCTATTCTATTCTATTCTATTCTATTCTATTCTATTCTATTCTATTCTATTCTATTCTATTCCATTCCATTCCATTCCATTCCTTTTCAGGCAGACATAAACACTCAAGCTATTACAGAAAGGATAGTGCAAGAATCCACCAGCAAAAGTTTCATCTGGGCTCAAGGAATGGGACATCCACAAAAGCATCAGAAAAGTCGAAACAGTGGTGATGGCAGGGCTATCAAAGCCCTGTCCCTTTTGTAAAGTGTGTCCCATATAAAGTCTAGGTGGGGTTTCAATCATCCAGCCAGAGCCTCCATCTTAACTTTTTAATGGCTTGGCTATGCAACCCTGATTGTTAGCAGCTTATCATGACATGTGGGCAAATCCAACAAACTGTGGTTCACTTGACCTTTTCTTTGGGTTTGTATGCACAGTTCATGGATTTTTTGAAGATTGGCCAATCCCTGGCAGCTCAGCCCTTATTAGCTGGCAAATCTGTGCCCTCAGAATAACATAGATGGAAGGGACCTTGGAGGTCTTCTAGCCCAACCTGCTAATCAAGCAGGAGATCCTATATCATTTCAGACAAGTGGTTGTCCAATCTCTTCTTAAAAACCTCCAATGTTGGAACACCCACAATTTCTGAACCCAGGCTGTTCCACTGGTTAATTGTCCTTGGTGTTAGGAAATTTCTCCTTAGTTCTAGGTTGCTTCTCTCTTTGTTCAGTTTCCATCCATTGTTTCTTGTCTTACTTTCTGATGCTTTGGAACACAACTAGACATACCCAATTCCAGCAACCGTTCCTTATATGTTTTAGCCTCCAGTCCCCTGACCATCTTTGTTGCTCTTCCCTGCACTCTTTCTAGAGTCTCAACATCTTTTGTACATTGTGGTGACCAAAACTGGATGAAATATTCCAAATGTGGGCTTACCAAGGCATTATAAAATGCTATTAACACTTCTCTCAGCTACTGATCAGCGGGCAGTTTCCTGCATGCCTTGACCACATGGTATCCTGAAAAACTCTGAAATAGAATCTTAATTGGTTTTTAAATTAGAATCAGAAGATTTTGGAGAGAGAAGGGATGAGGAGGTGGCTGACCTGAACATGAGGCTAAAAAAATTCCGTATACATGCAGAGTCAAGATTGGCAGCAGCTTGGGATTGAATATTTAACCAGTGAAAATTCTCAGGACTGTCTTTATGCTCTGGGTGCAAAAAAACCTTTCTATGGGTCCTTTTCACAGCAGCAGTTTCTGAATATAACTCTGAGCCTTCCTCTCTTAATGGCAATGCAGGGGCAGGTCCATGGGTATTGGAATCCAGCAACAACTGGCAAGATTGAAGTCCTATGCCCATGATTTGTAAAATTGCCTTTTTTGAGAGACACACACACAGAGAGAGTAACGTTTTAAAGTCTTGTAGAACTTTCACCCAGTTAATTAACTTCCCTGGCTAGAGGATACCTTGAATTTAGCCCATACCCAAAGCAACCGAAGGATGGCTTAGCAAAAGCAGTGTGCCAACCATCTATCTGTGTTGAAATATCTACCTGCCGAATTAGAAAATGGGTAACAGAAAAGGAGGAGGAAAAGGAGGACAAGAAGGAGGGGGAGGGGGAGGGGAAGGAGGGGGAGATGGAGAAATGCAGAGAAGGAGATAGACAAGGAAGGAGGGTGGAGAAGGAGGGTGTTTGAAGTTGCTTTCTGGCGATTGCTTTAGGAGCAATTCTTTCCGCAGCTGGCAGTTTTCTGCTCTGAGTGAGAATTCTGCCTGGGATGCCTTTCAAGGACACTCCCCCCCCCCTGCCCTGCGCCCCTCAGCTTTTCTGTCTGGGCATGAAGCCATAGGTCCTCTCTGTCAATGACCTCTGTAAACTCTTTCTTGCTACATTCCTCTCCTTTACCTTCTTTGCAACCCAAAGTTCAGATTGCATGACTAAAAGAATGACCCTTGGACGAAAACCAGAATCAAAAGAGGTACGGTACATGATGTTCTCTCTATTTCCCGCCCCCCTCTTTTTCTGTAAGTATAGCTCTAATTCATGCATTACTTCATTGCATTTTTATAGCACTGTCATCTGCAAGGATGATGTTCAGAGTACATTTTACCCTGAATATCCGCCCCACTGGTCTCCCTCCGCAGCCCATAAGTTCATATCCGGTGTAACACAACACAATCAGGCAAAGAGCTGAAGAGACAGTATACATTTTGCTGAGTGGCAGTATACAACATGATTTCTCTTAATTTTGGTGGTTTCCCCCCCCCCCCTGGCTGAGCATGTAAGGCAGACCCCACGCTTGGCTTACTTCTGATTCAATATGTTGCACAGACCTGAAAAACCAAACATCAAGCAAGGTTGGCTGTATGAATGCACCCAAAAGTTATTAGTCTTGATTTATCCTGCCTCCCTGTGTTTCCCTGAGGGGCACGCTTCATTTCCGTACACAATCTGACTCTGCTCTGCAGCTTCTTCCTGATAGAACTTATGTTCTCAATGTATTTCCTTCCTTAATAGGCTTTTTGAATGGAGCAGAAACATGAAAGAAAGAAAGAAAGAAAGAAAGAAAGAACTCAACAGAAGCAGGAGATCAACCACAAATAAGTGGAAGGCAGTGATTTATCCATTTCCCCCTTGAACAATCTGAAGATGGTGAACTGTGCTTATCCAGGTGCTTACCTGGTCTTTCAGGCACTTAGTTGATGCTTATTAGTATGCCTTGTACCTATTTCTCCTCTAAGGAGCATGTACTGAAGCACACCAATGCATGTGCAAGCAAACACAGGCATATGCCCTAGGGATTAATCTGAATTTGAACGGAGACAGATTCCACCAAAGTTACAAAGTCACAGACCCAATGGAAGGGCAGGAAACCAAAGTATTTCCAAGCATGAGCAGTGAACACAAAAGCTCTTATCAGCACTTTTCACACATCTGGCTCAAATGTTACACTTCCCTCTCCCCTCTCTTTTGAAATCCCCATAAACTTTCTTAGCTTCCTTTTGCTCTACTTGTCCAAACCTTAAGAAGAAACTTACCAAAACATGCGTAGCTTGGCCCAGATGAATGGAAGGCAGCAAGATGTGATCCTCAGCGTTGGAAGACTGTGTCCCTGTGCAGCATTCAGAACATCTGGCAGGTTGGGAGAGCCGTCGCATTCACATCTTCAGATGCCGTAACTAATATGATGCCGTCATTCGTTTCCCTCCCTTGCAGCTAAGAGAACTTGTAATCCAGGAAAAAGGCATTTTCAAAGTCTTTACACCCGTCCACACCCACGCAACCTCTCGCCAAAGGTGAGTGAACTTTTTCCCCAATCAGAGCTTCTTGGCTGCTTGTCAAAAGGGAGACTCGTGATTCTGTCTTGGTCCAGAAAATGCCACACACAGAAAAGGCCATTCCTCTTCTGAAAGTTTTTCTTTAATTAACACAAATGCCATTATTTCCAATGACATTTTCCCAGGTTCACAAAATGAAAGCATACCACCAGTCAATAGCTAGACACATAATCTCCCCAATGAGACTTAGTTCCATTTCTCTTTTAAGATGCTCCAGAACAAGACACTAGATTTTATTTGACAAAAATCATCTCCATTTCTTTAGAGACATGCTCTCTCTTTCTGTCATCTTTCTATTTCCAGCTTTGGCTCTCTCTAGCTGTCACTCAATCCATCCAGTATTTTCCATGGGTGTATGGGTATGTTTGTGTGTCAAACTAATCTGTTTGATGAAAGCAGCACTGTGCCATCACAACACAATCCCGACTCTTTTTGTACATGCCACCATGTCCCAGCATGTCCAAAGAATGGAATCGCTTTCATCATTTTATTTAAAGATGAGTCACCTTGGTGAGATGGGCAGGATAGAAATTTAGTAATAAATAAAATAAGAAATAAAGCAATAATCATGCATCTATCTATTGTAGGTCTCTATTCCTAACCAAAATGATGCCAAAATCCTGAAAAGTTCGTTGTGAAATCACAGTGCAAGCTTCATTAGTTTGTACTTGCATCATAAGTGCATAAGGGATAGTTTGCATCATGATGAAGGGATGATATTTCATCATTTGTCTGTTTTCCAATGAAGTTTTCAGAGTGTGTCCCTCACTCAAAAGCCAAAAATGGATTTTAGCCTTCAAAAATCTATAATTTTTGCATTGCAGCTGCCATCTTAACTTTTTAGACCACTAGCTGCTGGAACTTCGGGCAAGGAGTATGAGTAATTTCATGCCAGCTTCAAGAATGGTGCAGCGTATTTCATTCAGTGGGATAGATCTGAAGAGAAGCAGAAGAGGACCAAGAGGCCTTTTTTAAAGGCTTTCCTTTAAAAAAAAAAGGAAGCTGGGCAAAAGAATTTCCCTGCTATGCTTTTCATGACTTGATAGGACGAGGCCACTGTGCAAAACAACCCTCAAAGATTATATTCTTTTGCTGAATATTATATATTCTTATTTCTGACTCAAACTGCCAATGGGGTAATCATGACATCAGCATAGAGATACATTTATTTATTTATTTTATTTATTTTTGGGACTTATATGCCACCTTATCTCCCGAAGGACTCAGGGTGGCTAACAACAATAAAACACAATAATACAAATGTTAAAAAAGATTAAACTAACGTGCCCCAATGATAAAATGATAAAATATTAAAAATATTCTATTTAAAAATCCCTATCGTCAGTCCAGGTCAGCCTGATGGAAGAGAAGTGTTTTGAGGTCGTGACGAAAGGACCGGAGATCTGGGGCCATCCGGAGCTCAAGGGGAAGTTGGTTCCACAGGGCTGGCACTCCCACAGAGAAGGCCCTACCCCTGGGGGTCGCCAGCCGACATTGTCTAGCCAACGGCACCCTGAGCAGGCCCTCCCTGTGTGAGCACACCGGGCGATGGGAGGTCGTTCCTGGCAGCAGACGGTCCTGCAAATATCCCGGGCCTAAGCCATGTAGGGCTTTATAGGTAAGAACCATCACCTTAAATCTCACCCGGAGGACAACCGGTAACCAATGTAGCTCACGCAGGAGGGGTGTAATATGGGAGTATCGGGATGCTCCCATCACAACCCGTGCGGCTGTATTCTGCACCAGCTGGAGCCTCTGGGTGGTCTTCAAGGGCAGCCCCATGTAGAGAGCATTGCAGTAATCTATACGGGAGGTAACGAGTGCATGAGTGACCGTACATAGAGCATCTCGGTCCAGATAGGGGCGCAACTGGTGCACCAGGCGAACCTGGGCAAATGCCCCCCTGGCCACAACTCCTATGATCTTCAAAAGTGAGTCGTGTATCCAGGAGGACGCCTAAGTTGCGTGCCCTATTATAATATTTTCCCCTGATGAGCTACATTCTCAGCTCATTTTATCTCCTTCGAGAATACAGGCAGGAGGTTATATTCATTTAGATTCATTTCTCCTATTTTTTTTCTCAGATCAGCAATCAGAACCTGCTACAAATTCTGCCCTGCATTTCATTATTGCTTGACTAAGCAGCAGGAATCATGCCAAGAATATCTTTGGAGCTTTTATTTCTGTCCACTTTTGCCCTTGAGATGCCTCAGAAGTGCAATCTGAATTTAGTATATTTACTTTGGTTTATCAGTCCTTGAAACTGTTCTTTTTTCAGGGTCTTTAACCTAGGGTTCTTGGTTACAGAGTAACTAGGCTTGTAATCATATATGCCTCACATTCAGTAGCCTTTATGTCTGAGGATGCAAGTCTAGGATTGCACTTCGGGTCACATCTTTTCACATTAAAAGTTATCTTTTTAAAAAAGAGAAATCTACATTAATTCATTTTTTTTTCTTTTATTAGTTTATAACCTAAGAGACATTGGATTTCTATAATGGAGATAAGCAAGAGTTTTGAACTATAGTTTTATAATGCACTCCTAGGTTACAAGGTAATTTAAAACAATGTCAAAAAGCAGGACAGGATTTTTTTTTAATGCTTTAAATTACATATAGTTCCCAAAGACCTGCAGCCTGATCATTTTGTTTTAGAAAATAATGTAAAAAAGCAGAGATAATAGAATCTTAAAGTTTGCAGTTATTACTCTGGTTCTCAATTCCTTATCTGCACGAAACTTAAAAGCAGGAGTCCGTTTAAAACAGACCTACAATTTAAATGCAGGTACACCAAAATTAAACACAGGATAGATAAACATAATATCTACCCCTCTTCAAGATTCACCATAATCATCACTGCAATCTATCTAAATCAAAGTGATTTCTTTTTAAACTGGAGGGGGGGGGTGGAAAATCAAACCCTTTGTTGATGGAAGAAAATCCAAATGCTGCAAACTATTCCTGCAAATTGTTAAGCTTTTAGGAAGAAACAGCAGATATCATCCCTCTCCCAGCAAGCATTCTCTGTTGAATTTCTGCTTGTAATGCAATGCAACAGTTAGATACAGCTTTCTCCCTGTTGCAAAGAGGCATTAATACTCTAGCTGGGTTCCCATCATCGTGCTAAACGATAGCAAGTCTTCCGTTTGCAGGCTAAACCCCTTTCCTGCTAACCCTGGTTAGTTTATTTGTGGCTCATTGTATTTATTGGGTGAACGGTAGCAACTGGTGCATAATCTTTGTGGGAATCGAGAAAAGTCACTGGATCAAGCGAGTTGTCTGAACGTGGCTGCTTTGACGCGCAACTGGACAGCCTTCCTTAGCAAGGCTCCAGAGGTCGCCATGGATACGGCGAGCCCCCGGTTGCTATGGCTACCCGACAAGCCCTGGGCTCGAGCAATCCCAGAAGCCCTCGCGGCGAGCACGCCTTGGACTACTACGCTCAGGGATGGAACGTCGGCAGGCTCAAACTCTTCTACGTCATCAGGGCGCGACGTCGAGCCGATCGCGGAAGCGGCTGCCGGGGCGGCGATGAGCGCGCGGTTCCTGCGAGCCTGGCGGGGCGGGTGGGGCCGGGGGCGCGGGAGGGGCCACGCGACCCCCGCGGGGGAGGCCCCGAGGCGCGAGAAGCCCCCCTGGCGAGTCCTCTTCTTTGGCACCGACCACTTCTCCGCAGAGATCCTCCGAGCGCTCCAGGCCGCCCGGTGGGTCTTTCGGGTGGAGCAGCCCAAGGGGCGGGGGGGGGGCGGCGAGGGAATGAGAAATGGGGAGGGGGAGTTGAGGGTCACTTCAATCTCGGGGTTCCCCCCCCCCACACACACCCCTTTGCAGCTGTCAGAGCTGTGGACTTCAACTCCCAGAATTCCCCAGCCAGACATGCTGGCTGGGGAATTCTGGGAATTGAAGTCCACACAGCCCAAAGGTGCTTTTCCAAAAGGCAACTGGAATTTCTTGTTCTTTTTTTTCCCCCTTGAAAACGTCCAGGAAGACTTTGAAGTAGTTTCTTGGATGAGAAGCGAAACGTTTTCCAAGAAAAAAGAAAGAAAAGCAAGAAAATCCAGCTGCCTTTTGGAAAAGCACCTTTGGGACAACCGTCGCCTGGATGCTTGAGATTCTCCATAGACAAGAAGTCCACACAACCTCTGACAGTTGCTGAGGATGAGAAACAGTGCTGCAAGCCGTTGAGTTGGTTCAACGGCATAGGAGTGCCATGACCTTGCTTGGCTTAATACACCAAAAAAAATCTCCCCCGCCCCCTTTGTTCTTAAACGAGTTTATGAATGGAGAGCAAATGAGAGGAATCGATGGGAAGGTCCAGGCATGGGGTGCCATATCTGCAACAGGCAGCAGTCCCTGACCAACCAGCTCCTATTAGCCCAGCGGGGTTGAAGTCAGCCAACACATGACTTGAGGCTGAGATGGGAGGAAAACAATATCAAAATCACTTAGGCTTTTTTTGCTACTCTTGATTTGGGAGGTGAGCTTGACCGAAAGGAGATGTTAACTTTGGGAGTTCCAGGTGAAAGGTGACTGCACATGGACTCTCGATGTAAATTTTTGACAGGGTTCAACACCTATTGATAAACCACTTTATTGGTTGGATTTTTGAGTTGGTGTTTCTTTCAGTTAGGCAGGTAAGCCTTATAAAACATAGCGTTTTCCTGAGTGAATCCATCGATCAAGTTGTGATTTATTCAGGAAATTGGTTAAGCACACAAGGTAGTGATGGATGATTGCATAAGAAAAGCTTTTCTTGGCTGTATCTGAATCTAAGCCGCTGACTTAGACCTGACAGAGCTGATTATCTATAAATCCTACTGTTGGCTGATTTAATTGGCCTGGGCTAGAAGGTTTTCTTTTGTTCAACAGCCTTGACTCTCTTCAGTTGAAGATGTTTGGTCCAGAACTTAAAATCGTGCTGGAAATTTGAGCTGGAAACCCTCATGTACCTGAAGAGCAAAGGCAATATGAAAGGGACAGAATTACAGGGGACTGACTCATAGGAGAGCATAGACAGAAAAAGAACTGAAATTAATTCTGGGGAATACTTTCTTTAAATATAGAAATGCCATTAAGACCTAGGTCTGGGTAATGGACCATTTAAGGTTCCCCAAATTTCCAAGTGAATACATAAAGGTTCCTAGGATAAGCACTTTATTGTGATAAAATGAAGCTTCCTGTCTTTCTTTCTTTGGGAATCTAAGTATTAAAATAGTACACTTAACATTTAAGTCTTTTTAAAGGATGTCCATGTCTTGTTTTTGATCCCCTGCAAGGGCAGAGTGCCAAGACCAGACCACCTGGTGGATCACCTGGAGGTAGTGACTCTGCCACCCAGTCACTCAAAGGTACTGCCTGTGAAGACGTATGCAGAGCAGTTTCATCTCCCTGTCCACATCTGGCCTGATGTAGGTGCATGTGAGAATTTTGACGTTGGTGTGGTGGCATCCTTTGGACGTCTGCTTAGTGAGGACCTCATCCTAAAGTTCCCCTAGTAAGAATTATCACAAACACCCCCCCACCTATTCATTTTCTTAGTGTATTTCTCACGCAACTATTTCTTACTTTTACATTAAAGGAAAGGCTGCCTTCTATAATGTTTGATTATATACAGGGGCGGAAGGGCCAAGTTCCTTATAACAATTCTCATTCACCTGAGTGAACCACGCCTGTGCTTACAATCTTATTTCAGCTTTCCTTTGCTTTGTACACCTGCAAAGGTTGTGATTGCTAGGATTGGTTGCAAAGTTACTTTTTCATCACCTTCATAACTGTGAATATTCTCTAAACAAGGTAAAGGTAAAGGTTCCCCTGCACATGCGTGCTAGTCGTTTCCGACTCTAGGGGCCGGTGCTCATCTCCGTTTCAAAGCCAAAGAGCCAGCGCTTGTCCGAGGACGTCTCCGTGGTCATTTGGCCGGCATGACTAGACGCTAAAGGCGCACAAAACGCTGTTACCTTCCCACCATAGTGGTCCCTATTTTTCTACTTGCATTTTTACGTGCTTTCGAACTGCTAGGTTGGCAGAAGCTGGGACGAGTAACAGGCGCTCACTCTGTTACGCGGCACTCAGGATTTGACCCGCCAAACTGCCGACCATCTGATCGACAAGCTCAGCGTCCTAACCCACTGAGCCACAAAGCATTGGCTAAATTAGGACTATCTGTAATTTATTGCAGTTTACCACAAGGTCAAGAAATACATGCTAGTGCATGCTGCAAAATTGCTCTGTTTTGTTTGTCTAGCGTATGGCATATCATACATGGATAAGCAACATAGATTAACATTTTACCTAGATTAGTAAAACATAGTAAAATATAAATGTTAAAAAGATCTCTGTTCAAATACCAATGTCCAGGCCATCTAACCACTGAAGCTCAGCATTGTTTATATTTAAAAAAATCAGATACTGGACCGGTATGTGTCCTCAACTTACAGCCAGTCACAATGTGAGCTACAGTTGGATGTGGGACCCCCACAGTAACACTGAGGGAAGGATACCATGCCCCATTTATACAGAGAGTCCTGATAAACGCTTTGTGAGGTGTGAATCCTATTCAGGATTGTCCATTGCTGATGTAGTTCAAGGCCTGGCTCCTTTGACATTTTGCTCAGTTTGACCTCTTGCAGCAATATGAATAGCTAAGTCAAGATGTCATGATTAAGCAAAGCTTATGTGATGCCTGAATTAAAATTCCTTGCCTGTTGCTGTCCATAGAAACTGAAATCTTAGATCAAGGTTCTTGACTTATAATTTGGGCATTGTTTGGGAGCAGTAATCTCCAAATTCTGGTGTGAAATACATTTATCTTTTGCATGCAGTTCATAAAAAATAAACTAGACATTGCAACATTCTAGCATAATACTATATGTCACTGCAGTCACACAGATTTCAGAACAAGATTTAAAAATGATAAAAATGAGGTAATTGATTGGTTATAGCAAGATGCCCAAAGCAGTGTTGGCTGTGAATTAAAAGGAGTTGGTCAGAGATATATTATAAAGTAATAAATTATAACTTACAGAATTATAATTCAAAAACCTGGTTGGCTGCACTTTGGAGAAGGCAAAGAATTGCATTGTAGGTTTTCTTGATTTGTAGAATCGCGTAGCTTTTTTACATTGTCTTTTTTTGTGCTTTAGTTATATTGAGCATTGAGATATCAGTAAAATAAACACTGTCAAAAATTACTCCTCATTTCTACATTGCATTAATATATTGTGCTTATTACATTGCTGAATTTTTAACTTATTGTTTTATCATAAAAACCTCTGGAAGTCACTTCGAAATCCAGCGGCATAACAATACAATAAATGAAAATGTTACCGGATTGCGAGTCTTGTTCTAATTTCCCAATATTTTGACACAGTGGCATGCTGAATGTCCACCCCAGCTACCTTCCGCGGTGGCGTGGCCCTGCACCCATTGTCCATACCATACTTCATGGAGATACAGTAACCGGGGTCACAGTTATGCAGATCAGACCTAAGAGGTACGTTGGCTGTTTCATTCAGCATCCAGTGCAAAACACCTGGCTGTGAGAATTATTAAGCATGGAACAGCCCACACTTCTGAAGTTGTGTGTGCTCCATTACTGGAGATTTTCAAGAAAAGATGGGACAGCCTTTTGCCCAAAATGGTTTGAAGATTTCTGCACAAGGCATGAGATTGGTCTAGAAGACCTCCAAGGTCCCTTCCAATGCTATGATTCTAAGATTCAAAGCTCATTACTAAAATCCTCTTTTTAACAATTGTATCAATGCAGCAGTTCGGTTCTCTGTCCAGTCTCTCCACTACCTCTTACTAGGTTTTTAAATCCCATGTAGAATCTGACAAAAAGTATATGTCAACGCTGCTGACATCGGATGTTTTTGCATTGACAACAGGTGGAAATGTAGCCATCTTTTCTCTTTCGCTTTTAGAGTTAGATGATGCTGGGAGGGGGGGGATGTGAATGAGAGTCCAGCTAGACATAACAACACTAAACTTAGAGTGAGAATCAAGGTTACTGAGCCCAGAGCTGATAAAGAATTGACAGGCTGGAGAGCTGGAGAGGAAGCCCGTGTTTCAAGCTAATTGGAGAATGTGATTTATGACTGTTAATTGGAGGAGGAGAATTGTGCTTTGATACTATGTGCCCTGGGGAGGGGAATTCAGTTTTTGACTTCGATTATGTACAGCCAATTTTATGCTATTTGAATAAAAGATCCTTTAAGGTAAACGATGCCTCAAAGTTCTTTTGAAGAGTTTCATCTGTCGGAACCGTGACAGCATATCTGCAATATGTTTTATTTCCAGGTTTGATGTGGGTCCAATTATAAAACAAGAAGAATTTGCTGTTCCACCCCGTTGCTCAGCAAAAGAACTGGAGCCATTGTTATCCAAAGAAGGTGCAAGCATGGTAAATGAATACCTTTCTTTAATCACACTTAGCCCGGTGAAGACACTTGTGGGAGATACAAATAAATGCCAAAAAAATGTATTATCAGTTGGAAAGCACCTTTTCTAGGCCCATAGTAATTTTCAACAGTCATTAAGCAAGCGGTCTTAAGTCAAGGATTATCTGCAATTAAATCTGAATCTCTCCCTGAGAACTTAAAGAAGTTGGAATGCATAGACTGGTGTTTTTCAAACTTGACAACTTTAGTGTGTATGGATTGCAGCTCCTAGAATTGCCTAGCCAGGATTGGTGTACACCATTCTGATAGATTTATAAACGCCTTGCTATAATACAACTGTAATACAACCTGGATAGTTTCTGAAGCTATTTCACTGGTTATAGCCACCTAAAATACAAAAGTCCATAAGTTCGATTTCCAGCAGAGGGTTTGAACCTCGTAGAATAAGATCTGGCTACCTAAATCTGACAATTCCTAATAAAGATGAAACTAGTCATGGCAATCCCTGTTGATTAGAAGGAGAATCTGTTCTTCATTATACACATTCTGGACTTTTTTTTTCTCTCAGCTGATTGCCGTTTTGCAAAACTTACCTGAAAGTTTAACCAAGAAGAAAGAACAACCCAAAGAAGGAGTAACAAATGGTATTTATTGCAAGTTTCATGTGTGGTGTAGGTATTAATTAGCTATGATATGAGCCATTGCTAAGTAAACCGTCGTAATACTTTTCCCATGATTCCCCTGCCGTCCTTCCTATTAAACTGTAATTAAGTTGAAAACTTGGCAGCCAAGGGTTAATTTTTGAGAGTACCAGGGAAGCCGAATGCCCCTTAATTTGAAGAGGGAAAAAGAGGGAACATCTATTAGTCAACAGAAAAGAATCGCTTCTAAATGTTACTGGGACCCTGGAAAAGAAGATTTAAAATGTGTAAAGATGCAGGGCCAAAAGAGGTTGCTTTTCTTTTATTTTCCTCTAAAGCTCCTAAAGTCACTGTTGCAATGAGCTGCATTCAGTGGGAAGAACAAACTGCTGAGCAGATACTAAGGAAGCACCGTGCCTTAGGAGCCATGGTAAGGTCAGCCTCTCAGAGAAGAGATTGCTTATCAATAATAATAATAATAATAATAATAATAATAATAATAATAATAATAATAATAATAATAATAATAAAAATACAAATAAAAAGTTGGGAGGGACCTTGGAGGTCATCTAGTCCAACCCCCTGCTTAGGCAGGAAACCCTATACATTTCAGACAAATGGCTGTCCAGTCTCTTTTTAAAAAACTTCCACTGTTGGAGCATTCACAGCTTCTGGAGGCAGGTTGTTCCACTGGATAATTGTCCTCACTGTCAGAAAGTTTCTCCTTAGTTCTAGGTTGCTTCTCTCCATGACTAGTTTCCATCCGTTGCTTCTTGTCCTGCCTTTCAGGCGCTTTGGAGAATAGCTTGCCTCCCTCTTCTTTGGGGCAGCCCCTGAGATATTGGAGCACTGCTATCATGTCATGTGATATATTTAAATTCAGAAGTAGCTTTTTATAAAAAAAATAATCATATTTTCAGCCCTTGAGTTGGTGGTGGGAACAGAATTATATATTCTGGAATTACAGTGTAATTTTTTTAAATAGGCAAATATTGCAGGAATTTTTTTTAATTTGATGGATTTAATTTTAATGTGATGAATAAAATGAAGTATGCATCAATATAGGCCCTACGAATGAGTAAGAAGAGCTTGAGTTCCTCTTACTGAATTCTGAGTTCCTTCTCAGAATTTAACTTGGCAAAGACAAAACGCAAATTCTTTTGGTTCTGCTGTGGCTCCTTTCCAATTAAAATGCAGTTGAAATACAGTATCTGGTAGATTAGCTTCCTACTTAAACCAAGTTCATTTCAGCGTGTAAAACGTTCACCTTTGTCTTTCCTTGGGATTGGAAGGAAAAACTGGCCTGGTTCTTCTAGCCAGGAATGCTGGCTGAGGAATTCTGGGAATTGAAGTTGACAAGTCATAAAAGGGCCAGGTTTGAAGACCCCTCTTCTAGTCAGTTAACTGTGACATAAGTGGAAATTAGATTCTCTTCTGGCATGTGTTCTAAGTGAACGAAAATAATTTAACTGAAATGTCTGTGACCTGCAACTATATAACTTACACCGTGCTGTATGTTTTTAGATGCCTCTAAAGACGCTATGGATGGGTTCCAGTGTAAAGCTGTTGGACTTTGAAGAAGTGGAAATGCTACCAGATTTTACTGGTACTTATGAGAAACCCTTAGCACTCTAATCAAGAGTATCTTAATAGTGGCAGTGTCTAAATAACAATAGATGGTCTGTGAAACAAAACTGAACTCTTTTTTACTTCTTCTGTTGCAAATCCTCTTTTTTTCTTGTTGGAATCAGACTGCTTAAGTGTATTCTTATTTCTAGGAACATTGATCTGTAGAAAAATGTGGCATGAAAAGAATTGCTCTCTGTTTGATACCTACAAAGAAAAGTGAGGAATATTCTCTTGGTTGCCCTCTGTGATGATGTATAGGAAATTGAGAACATAGAATAGAATTAGAATTAGAATTAGAATTAGAATTAGAATTAGAATTAGGAATAGGAATACGAATTAGAATAGAATAGAATAGAATAGAATAGAATTCAGAGTAGAGTAGAATAGAATAGAATAGAATAGAATAGAATAGAATTCAGAGTAGAATAGAATAGAATAGAATAGAATTCAGAGTAGAGTAGAATAGAATAGAATAGAATAGAGAAAAGAATATAGAATAGAATACAATTTAGAATAGAATACAATTCAGAATAGAGTATAATATAGAAAATAGAACAGAACAGAATATAGAATATAATATAATTCAGAATAGAGTAGAGTAGAATAGAATATAGAAAAGAATATAGAATAGAATTCAGAATAGAGTAGAAAAGAATATAGAAAAGTAAATAGAATAGAATAGAATAGAATAGAATAGAATAGAATAGAATAGAATAGAATAGAATAGAATAGAATTCTTTATTGGCTAAGTGTGGTTGGACGCACAAGGAATTTGTTTTCGGTACATAAGCTCTGAGAGTACACACAAGTAACAGTGGTAATCATATGTTCGATCTTTTGTTTTATTTAAGCTAATCAGCCTTCCCCTATAAGAGTTAAACCAAATATAATTTTCGTAACACTTTGGAACTTGTATTTTACTGTTGCAGAGGCAAGAATGCCCTGACTGTTTATATGTTCTACAGATAAAATTGTAGCTGAGAAAGAGGCGATTCCAGGGTTGGTGTTGTACCACAAACAATTAAAGATCCTGGTGATACGGTGCAAGGTAAGTTTTTGTGTGGAGGTGTGATATTCTTACTCCTTTTCAAGGCAGAAAGGCTCTCAAAATGTGTGCCCTTTCAGTTTCATTGGAGAGATGGAGGAAAGAGAATGCCAGTCAAATGCAGCCTGTGTTGTATTTCTTTGGTTGCACCGTCCCTTCTCACAACTGACAGCAACTAACTGTTAGTACTGAAATCTTATCACCTTAGTCCCCTAGTTCTCCTCTGAAGAGTGTCCATAGGTTTTCTAAGTTGCCCTTTACAAATCAAAAAGGTTTTTTTTAAAAAAAAAAAATTGGAATCTTAACAATGCCAGGATGCTGGATCCCATATTAGATTTCAACTAAGCTGCTTGCAACGGAATCACTCCTGATGGGTTTGCAGATTTTGCTCAGCTTTTTGTGGGTATGTGTGCATTCTCTCCCCCTCTTTTCGCTTTCTAGGAAGGCTGGGTTGGAGTCAAAACTATTATACATAAAAAGAAATTGACAGCAACCGACTTCTACAATGGCTACTTACATTCTTGGCCACAGAACAATTCTCAAACAGCTCTCAAGAATTGCCGGTTTCAAACACTCAAGCCGACCCAGGTGAAAAAGAAGTTGAAAGGTTCACTGAAATATGCAGAATAATTCTGAAACAATTTTCAGTAATATGTGAAAGTACCAACTCTGTGTGAAGAGGCAAGTTGGAAACGTCTCATCCTTGTGTGAAATTTGTCCTAGAACTGACTGACAGAAAACAGCGATGGAAGAAAATAAATAATGGCAAAGACAATGCTATGCAGACGATATTGTGGAGTGGATAACACAAAGGACTAGTAACCTGAACAGTGTGTTTATTCTTTCTATTTAAAGCTTCAAAACACTCTAAGCCTTGCAAGTCTTGATTTTTCAGGAACTGTACTTTCCACTTCTGGATCCATCTTTTTCCAGCTTAAAATACAGTTGAGCAGGATTCACTAACTTAAGGACACTTGTTGTATTATTGGAAAAATAAATGATTTTTGTACATGTTTGCGTTGGTGTGCCACACAAATCGTTGCCATGGCTGATATTTGAGAATGCTGACTTGTGTAATATAATGTAGAAATCTGTTCCTAATGCTCTTCAGAATCCAGAATCTTCAAGATGAGAATCAAAGAACTCCTGGTAAGTAAAGTTACCGGTAATTGAAGAAAAGCTAAGAGTTGTAGTCAGTGGGGATAGACAAGAGTAGGCACACACAGCTGTACACAGAAGTGTTATTCATTCCTCACCAAAATCTCCTTTCGCAGCTTTTTCCTGCCCTATCTAATGGGCTGCCCTTAGTGGCAACAATTTTTGCAAGGGACAGAATTGTTATTATGTTGTTTTTCACTTGCACCCACAGTCCCTGTTGCAATGAAACCACTACCACCCATCTAGTGATAAATATTTAAATATTTACAGTTCCAGTATAAATTCTTACAGTGTGCAGGAATCTTTATCCCCTACAGGTTAAGAATTTAGCAGAACAAAGCTTTATCCGTCAACAAGTTTGCATATATTCCTTTATTTTGCATATTCTTTCTCCCATCCTTTCTGCTAACATTCTATAACATTTCATCGTTTACAGAAATACAGGCCCGAAATTATATAAATAGATTAATAATGCTTTGGCCTTTTTTTTTAGGAATAGGCCAGCAATATTTTTAAGTATCATATTCTAAAACTGGTGCTGTTTCAGATCAGCAAATTTTAACCCAGAAGGCCTGGGCTGAAGTAGAGGGAGCCATCCCTATTGACAGATACGTAGACAGGTGAAAGCATTTGCAAAACATTGAAAAAAATAAAGCAGGTAAATTTATCGTCTTTAATTTTATTGCTGAATTCAAGAATTTC
This sequence comes from Vipera ursinii, assembly GCF_947247035.1. Classification (NCBI taxonomy): domain Eukaryota; kingdom Metazoa; phylum Chordata; class Lepidosauria; order Squamata; family Viperidae; genus Vipera; species Vipera ursinii. The sequence continues at coordinate 7,589,501 of NC_139524.1, read as the reverse complement.
AGGCAGTAAGTCATTAATGCTGCACCTTTCAACTTGTTAAGCCAAAGCCAAAGAAATAGCGTTGTGGTTTAACGTAATTGTAAACCCAACCAATGATGGTTTATTCAATGTAAAACAAGTTTAGCATGCCATTGAGGAGAACCCAGCCCTGGAGGTGCTTTGATTCTCCAGAAATCATGGCTTTTAATAGCCCAAATGCAAATGACTCGATTTTATACAGGTATTATTAGCTACCAGCTGCCTATTTCTTTTTTTAAAGAAAATGTATAATTTGAATGCCTCCAGTCTGGTACAGCTGATCCTCGACACAACGGTGGCCAGAATTTCTACTTTATTTTATTTTATTTATTTTATTTTATTTTAATTCCATTTATATCCCGCCCTTCTCCGAAGACTCAGGGCGGCTTACAAGCTTAGCAGTAGCTTCTAAGTAAAGCAGCTGTTAAGTGTATACCTCCGATTTTATGACTTTTTTGCCATGCTTGTTCGGCGAATCACTGCAGTGGCTTAATGAATCACGTGATCAATAAGTGCATCCAGCTTTCCCCTGCCCCCCCCCCTTGATTTTGTTGTTGGAAGCCAGCTGGCATGGTCGCAAATGGCGATCGTGGTTCCCGGGTGCTACAACCATTGCAAATACATGCCGGTTGCCAAGCGCTTGAATTTTGCTCACACGACTGTGAGGATGCTGCTACAGTCATAAGTGCAAGGACTTGTGAGGCCCGTTGTAACTTTGAACGGCCGCTAAATGAATGGTTGTAAGTTAAAGACTCCCCACATCTTCCTGGTATGAGGGGACAACTTCCATGCTACTTGGGAATTAATACGATGGAAGTCAACACATTTGGATGGTGCCAGAAGGAAAACCTAATCTGATTCATCATTGGCTCTTTGAAGATGCTTCTTGCATGTCTCTGAAGGCCAATGAAATCCCTTCAAGGACACGCAAAGCATTGCATGAGCAGAACCTTCCCATACCCATCAATATTGGCAAGGATTATCTGCTTTTTTCCACTTTCTTTTACTTGCTTTTTTCACATTTACCGTTCCCCCCCCCTTTTCTTTGTCTATATTTCTTATTGCATGTGCAAAACCGTTTAGTAAAAACTCTTAAAAAGTATGGGCAAGGACATTTGTTGTCTCTAGTTCATGAATTAACAGGAGGGCCTGGGGTTCTTGCAGAGCTGCCCTTCAGGAGCAAGGGATACCAAAGCTTACTGGACTTTTTGTGTGACTCTATGCAGAGGAATTTCACTTCGTCTTCTTAGTCCAGTTCTCTCTCTAGAAGGGCTTGCTGGAAACCGGCTGGGCACGTTCCTTAGAGACTGGAACGCGTTTTCTCGAGTGTCTTTTTCGTGACAATTGAACGTTAAGGCTATGCCCACGTTGCTCTTCATAATTCTTGAAGAGCTATCAGATGTCCCATCAAAACATCGTCCCAGAGCTATTTCTTTGGCTGTCCGAGGATCTTGATCAGTCACGGTATAGATCCCATAGTTGTGACCGAGCGGATCGAGAGGAGCCAACATGGTATATTGGCTGGAGTCATTATTCACTGCAACTGGGAGGTGGTTTACCAGATATTCATGCAACATGTTGTTCACGTTCTCCCTGTAACAGCTGCCCTGGGGGATGATCTTCACCAGTGTCCGATCGACACGTTCTTGGTCGTACAGCATGCCACTGCACTTGAATTCTAGACACGCCGTTGAAAGGTTAGGCTGGTCCAGAGCACGGATGCTCCTCACATCTCTGATGCCGTACAACTGGCCGACAGTCCATGGATGGGTGCCCCCTGTGTTGCGAGATCTCACAATCACTTCAAGGGGCCCGTTGATCCTCACTTTAATATAACACGCCCTGAATTCCATTGGCTTGGGCCACCAAGCCAAGTAATCTTCTGTCCAGTTCACAGGGTCATCTTCATTAAAAGGAATGGTGTTGTAGTCATATTTGTCTCCTTCCACTCTGTAAAACCTGAAGTGAGCCGCGGTGGGGAGAGCAACTTCACATTCGTGTAGCTTTTCGTAAGGATATATGGGACCATTGCTCTCTCCAGCAACGTTGGGAGTAGGCTTGGCCATGCTGATCCTGAATGCTGTTTTCTTCACGTTGGGATCCAGGTGATCTGTTCTTCTGTACTTGAGCTTGTTGAGGTACGGTTGTGGCACTCCCACAGTAAAAGGGTTAAGCTGGGGAGAGGAGGCAACCGCTTCAAGTTCTTCTGCCCCGAGACTAGCCATGACGTAGGCACTGTAGGCCTCTGGATTTTGGTCATCACAGAAAGCTGAGACACAAACGCCACTAGAGCCAGTGACGGCACTGTCAAAGCGTCCCCAAGCTCTAGGGTTGGTAGAATATCCTGGGGTTGGTTCTAAGTTGATAACAGAAACAACCACACCTGCAACCTGTTCACTGGGCAGGTATCTCTCGCTTCGGTAAGCACGCACCTTGATGTAGCACCGTCTGTTTTCAGGAACATCCAAGTTGAAAAGCCTCCTTTCTCGTATCTCCATGTTGCCCACCAGAAATGTCCTCTCCTCTCTCTTTCCACGCCTGCTGTGGTCCAATTCAAAATCCCCTTCTTCCTCCCACAAACCTGTTTGCGGATTCAGAGACCAAAGTTTCATCCCTTGCAGATGCTCTGGCATCAGGATCTGAGCAGAGTCCAGGTGGATCTTCACTTGGCCTGCATTGAGTGATTCTTTGGCCGTTTCGTCCGTGAAGTCCATGGAAAACATGCCGTACGTCCGCAGAGGAAGCATGTCCCCTTCAGCATCTACAAAATTCAAGTCAGACTGTGCCGTGGCTGCACTGGAGACATTTCTGGGGTCCAGGAAAGTCACGCTGGCTTTCACTTTCCCCGCGTAGAGTTCTCCATTCAGTCTGTAAAACGTATTGGGAGGAATTTCGAGTTGAGCTACTGGATCTTCTCCCTCCATTTCTCCCAAGGAAATCATATTGGTCTCCGTGGATTCTAGTGTGACCGGTGGCTTTTTCCTTAACATCCTGATCTCGTGGAAAACCGCCCCACCATTTCTGTTGAACGGCAACACCTTGGTTGTGTTTACAAACTTCTGCAGGCGGTCCACAAAGGTGAGGACCAGTCTCTCCATGTTTGGGGGCACTTGCACAGAAAAAGTGCCCTTGTAGCCCGTCATGCTGATCCTGTTGTTCCCCACATAGATGTGACCAAACCGCAGGGGCTCTCCCGTATCAGAAGCCACAGCTCTTCCTCTCACGGTCACCTTGACCTCGGTGCACTTCTGGCAGCCACACTCCACAGTCACCTTGACGGGAAGTGCATAGCCGGCACATGTGATTTCTCGTGTTTCCATCTTGGAGACCCCACAACAGTAGGCAACAGTGTCCTGGCACCAGAAATCCTCGCGTAACATTCCGGAGCACGTAGTGGGTGAACATCTTCCAACGTCGTAATAGAAAGGATTGGTTGAGTTCTGAACGCAATCGTGGGGCAGTCGGATAAGATAACTCTCAGGCCTGGAGTCGCAGGGTGCTTTGTCCTTTGCTGTTAAAACCAAATTCCATATGTTACTATCAAGTTGTGCCCATTTCCCTGGTAGAGTTGTCTTAAAGCAGGGACGGGCCACCTTTTGATTGGTGGCATGTAACTTTTTACAAAGATCCAGTGCTTTTTTTGTAAAAGAAAAAGGTGCCGGAACTCACACATCTCATACAATCCGCCTTGCCTACCCTACAAGGTTCCATCCAAAAAAGGTGCCGGAACTCCGTTCTGAGCGTTCTATGACAAAAAAAGCCCTGCAAAGATCACAATGCGGAACAGGAGGAGAAGGGGGCAACTTCATGCTTTGAGGCAAGACCAGGACTTTCTGATTTTTCTAGAGGGAGAAATTGGGCATCTTGAAATTTTTTACCCCATTAAAAAAAATGCTAAGCCCGGATGGAGGGGCGGAGTGACCATCAGTTTTATTTACAATCAGGCTGCCTCAAAAGAGGAAAATCCTTTTATCCACCCCAATTTAACCCTGGTTCGAGTCATAAGAAAAGTCCTCACCAAAGTAGAACATACAGGTAGTCCTCAGGTTATGACCACAATTGAGCCCCCCCAAATTTCTTGTGCTAAGCAAGACAGGTTTTTTTTACGACCTTTCTTGAAACACTTGTCAAGTGAATCCCTGCAGTTGTTAAATTAGTAACACAGCTGTCAAGTGAACCTGGCTTCCCCGTTAAATTTGCTTGTCAGATGGTCACCAAAGAGGATCACGTGGCCCCGGGACACTGCAACAGTCATAAGCACATGCCAGTTGCCAAGCATCTTGATTTTGATCATGTGACCCTGGGGATGCTGCAACGGTCATGTGAAAAGTGGTCATAGGTCACTATTTCCAATAGCGTCCATCTGAGGTCATCCCCCAAACAGCTCACCTGTGAGAGAAAGGCTTGCGCTTTGAGACTTGACCGAACCGGCTTCATTGCTGGTCTTACAATAATACCGTCCGGCTTGGTTCATCTTCAAATTCTTCAAAACCAAATTGCTTTTGTATTTATAGAGGGCAGGGTCCAGCAGCGTATCGTTGTGGAACCTATAAGGAACATCAGAGTAACAACTGAGAAACAAAACTCTTTTGTTTCTAGGTGTCTAACAGCAGAGGATTTGCAGAATTATTTTCCATTATTCCAAACGTGGACAAAACGGCTGGGGGAAAAAAACCAGTTCTCTTACTAGACAAGTTGATCTACAAAGTTCAGTTAAGGCAATTATTCCCCATCGGGTCAACCTCAGAAGGCTGGGCTTAAGTGCAGCTGCTCGGGAGGTGGGGGGGAGGGGTGACAGATTTGGGATGTAGCCATCCCCTGCTCTCTACAACAAGGCATTGCAACAATATTGTAAATGCACATCTCTTCCAGATTTTGCCATCTAATTTTGCCATCTAATGTCCAAGTCCAAGAAGGACTTCCACGAAGAAGACAGGGTCAACCTTTTTTCCCCAAAGCAACAGAAGGCAAAACAAGAAACAATGAATGGAAACTAACGGAGGAGAGAGGCAACCTGGAATGAAGGAGAAATTTCCTGACAGTGAGAACAATCAATCTGTCGAACAGCGAACAGCTTGCCTTCAGGGGTTGTGGGTGCTCCATCACTGGAGGCTTTTAAGGAAAAACTGGACATCCACTTGTTTGAAATGGTATAAGGTATACACCTTATACTAGAAGATCTCTAAGGTCCCCTCCAACTCTGATGGTAATGATGAAAGGAAAGAAAATAGGGATGGAGTCCAGTAGAGATTCAGATATTCCATGAAAGATTAAAATACCAATCTGGAAACTGGAATGGAATGGAATGGAATGGAATGGAATGGAATGGAATGGAATAGAATAGAATAGAATAGAATAGAATAGAATAGAATAGAATAGAATAGAATAGAATAGAATAGAATAGAATAGAATAGAATAGAATATATGGAATGGAATGGAATGGAATGGAATGGAATGGAATGGAATGGAATGGAATGGAATGGAATGGAATAGAATAGAATAGAATAGAATAGATGGAATGGAATGGAATAGAAGAATAGAATAGAATAGAATAGAATAGAATAGAATAGAATAGAATAGAATAGAATAGAATAGAATAGAATAGAATAGAATAGTAGGAATGGAATGGAATGGAATGGAATGGAATGGAATGGAATGGAATAAAATAGAATAGAATAGAATAGAATAGAATAGAATAGAATAGAATAGAATAGAATAGAATAGAATAGAATAGAATAGAATAGAATAGAATAGATGGAATGGAATGGAATAGAATAGAAGAATAGAATAGAATAGAATAGAATAGAATAGAATAGAATAGAATAGAATAGAATAGAATAGAATAGAATAGTAGGAATGGAATGGAATAGAATAGAATAGAATAGAATAGAATAGAATAGAATAGAATAGAATAGAATAGAATAGAATAGAATAGAATAGAATAGAATAGATGGAATGGAATGGAATAGAATAGAAGAATAGAATAGAATAGAATAGAATAGAATAGAATAGAATAGAATAGAATAGAATAGAATAGAATAGAATAGAATAGTAGGAATGGAATGGAATAGAATAGAATAGAATAGAATAGAATAGAATAGAATAGAATAGAATAGAATAGAATAGAATAGAATAGAATAGAATAGTAGGAATGGAATGGAATGGAATGGAATGGAATGGAATAGAATAGAATAGAATAGAATAGAATAGAATAGAATAGAATAGAATAGAATAGAGCTGGTAGGGACCTTGGAGGTGTTCTAGTCCTTCCTACTGCCTTCAACATGAATGGGCTTCAGATCCCAGCATTCCCCTGCCAGCCCATGAGAATGCTGGGAAAGTACCCAGGTTGATGTTCCTCACATGAAGATGTTGCTAGCTTTGTACCATTTGGAACTATAGATAGTCCTCAATTTACAACCATCGGTTTAGCAACCATTCAAAGTTACAAGAGCCACTGAAAAACAGTGACCTACCATCCGTCCTTGCACTTACCACCATCGCAGCACTCCCTGAGGTCATGTGATCAATTTGCAACCTTCTCAGTTGTCTTCTGACAAGCAACGTCCATAGGGGAAGCCAGATTCACTTAACGACGTTGTATTTTTTATTCTATTTTTACTTAAAAATTGCAGTCATTTGCTTAACAGCCCCGACCAAAAAAAAGATTGCAAAATAGGACATGACTCACTCAGCCGACCTCTTGCTTGACAATGGAAATTCTAGTTCCAACTGTGGCCGTAAATCAAGGATTATCTTTAATTTAGGAAGCAATCAGCGCACATCTCCTCCTGCAATCCCATTTTATTTTCTTACCACAAATATCTACCAGGTGGTGGATTTCCAGTGGCATGACAACAGAACGACACACTTTGGCCTTCCCTCCTCGCTTTGTTTTCTGGGTGCGTCGCCATGTATGGTTTTTCTGAAAGAGAGAAGCATTTGAACCCTCACCCGTTGGAATGGCCAAGCTTGGCTGACCTCCATACTTCCTTCTTACTCATCCGGAAGAGCCTCTGAGATGGACGTATGGCAGTGTTTGTTCTGAACCAGCCCGCTACCGGCCTTGTAATAAGGCAAACCCCTATTTAATCAGTAGAGACTGGAGAGCGTCTGAGGCTGAGAAGCGACTGCCAAGATTTATTACACGAACAAGAAACAAAACACTGGAACTTGAATCCTCAAGCAGAAGGGTTGCTTTCAGCAACCAGCCCCTCCCCAAACACTCCTTTTATTTACAAATCAGGGCGTGGCCTCCCTGTGCCTCCTCCCGAGGAGTCCCACAGCCTTTCTCTGTTTGGTCCTGCTCGACTGCCTCCTGCGTCGGGCGTCCTTGAACAGGGCCAGCTGTGGGTCATCATCTTCCGCACTATCAGGCTCACGCAGCTGAGAAGAGGGCCCCGGCTGGGAACTCTGCCAAGCCTGCAAGCCATCATCAGCCGGTTCGTCTCCCACACGGTCCTCCTCCCCCTCATCTGAGTCATCCGACACATCTGAACCGGCTGCCGAACCCACAGGCTGGCCCTGAGTCACAACAGTGTTGCCAACCTCGACCCCTTACAGAAATAGGGATTTCAGTGCCTGGAACTCCCCACCAGCGTGATCCTTGCTGAGAATTTGGGAGTTGAAGTCCACATGTCGACACGGAATCCAGGTTGGGGGAAGGATGACTCGATTCAATGGGCAGCTGAATCTTGCTTCAGGCAAGATTCATAAAGGCAGCAAACACACCTAAAAGTCCTTCCTCTTTTTTTTTTTCTTCCACAAAGACAACAACCCTGTGAGATGGGTAGGGCTGAGACAAAGATTTTTGACAGATCTGCTCTCTGCTATTAGAACATAGATTAATGAAGAATAACAGAATAACGAAGTTGGAAGGGACCTTGGACATCTTCCAATTCAATCATCTGCTCAAGCAGGGGACCCTATATTATTCTGGACAATTGGCCATTCAGTTCTCTTCTTGAAAACCTCCAGTGATGGAGCATCCATAACTTCTGGAGGTGGGCCGTTCCAGTGATTAATTGATCTCACTGTCAAGAAGTTTCTCCTTAGTTCTAGGTCAAAGCTCTCTTTAATGAACTTCCACCAGTTACTTCTTGTCCTGACCTCTTGCGCTTTGGAAAATAAAATCTCCTCTGTGACAGCCGCTCAAGTATTGGAAGACTGCTATCATATTCCCCCCCCCCTAGCCCCTCTCTTCTGCATAATCATGGCACATGAGCATGCACTGTGGGGGCAATCTTGATTACATGTGTTCTGTAGAAGATGTGGTCATGCACCATGGTTAGAGCTAAGGTGGTGCAGTGGTTAGAGTGGAGTACTGCAGGCTACTTCTGCTGACTGCCGGCTGCCAGCAGTTTGGCAGTTTGAGTCCCACCAGGCTCAAGGTTGACTCAGCCTTCCATCCTTCCAAGGTCAATAAAATGAGGACCCAGATTGTTGTGGGGCTATATGCTGCCTCTGTAAACAGCTGAGAGAGGGCTGCAAAGCACTGTGAAAAACACTGTGAAGCGGTATATAAGTCTAAGCGCTATTGCTATTACAATCCTATGGAACCCCGGGACTCATGAAATCTCTTCTGCCACTGAACTGGGACCCAACGATTCCTTACCTGCTCTTTTCAAGTAGATATGAACGGCCGAGTAATTTTCAGCGCTCTCTGACAAAGTGATCACATCTGTCACGTACTTGGATTTTTTAATTTGTAGTGTGGTTTTTCCATCAGGGCACAGGCCAGGAACTTCAAATGCCCCATTGTGGTCTGACTCTGTTAAGAACTTTGATGGCTTCGCTTGCAGATAGAGGCGGGCTCCAGCTGCCCGGGCACCATCTTGAAGGGAAACGGTGCCACGGAGTAAATGGTCTTGGCAGAAACATGCACTGCAGTCGGCATTCTCCCAACCCCTGGAGCAAGTCATGTTGCAAACTGAAATGTGTAAGGAAAGCATGAGTTACTCCAGATTATTATATATATATATTGCCTCTTTCTCTGTAAAATCAGCCAGGCGAGGAAGAAGAGCAAACAAACCAGTCATTTTTCACCAGTGAATCTTCTAGAAGGGTTTTTTTTCTAAACCTCACAAAAATTCACAAAAGGTCTCAGCAATTCTGCAAGTATAATCAGTGTTGAGCTAGAAAGGAGAGGACATTCAGAAATAATCTGGAGAGCCACAGGTGAATTGATCATCTTAGTGAGGGGTCTCCAATCTTGGCCCCTTTACGACGTTTGGATTTCAATTCCCAGAATTCTGGGAGGAAGATGATAAGATAAGATAAGACAAGACAAGACAGGATAAGATATAAGATAAGATATAAGATACAAAATAGATAAGGTAAAAGGTAAGGTAAGGTAAGGTAAGGTAAGGTAAGGTAAGGTAAGGTAAGGTAAGATAAGATAAGATAAGATAAGATAAGATAAGATAAGATAAGATAAGATAAGATAAGATAAGATAAGATAAGATAAGATAAGATAAGATAACCTTTATTGTCATTTTTTTTTACTGTGGGCACAACGGCACACATCAAAAATGAAATTTAGTTGCCCAGTCTCAAAGTGGAACCCATACATGACACACACCTAACCATACTATATACACATATTTATTTATTTTATTATTTTATTTTATTTTATTTTATTTTATTATTTTATTTTATTTTATTTTATTTTATTTTATTATTATTTATTTTATTTTATTTTATTTTATTTTATTTTATTTTATTTTATTATTTTATTATTTTATTTTATTTTATTTTATTTTATTTGACTTATATACCACCCTATTCCCATAGGACTCAGGGCGGTTTACAGACCCACACCCCTACATATACCTAACAAATAAATATTAAAGACTGTCCATCTTGAATATATAACGGAAGCCTGAGAGTTCACAAGGTTAACGCTGTATGGAACAAAACTGTGGCTGAATCTGGATATTCTGCTACGGATACCGTGATTCCTCCCAGAAGGTTACAAGGAAAACAGGTCATGAAGAGGAAGTAAAGAGGCCAAGGTTTAGTGTTAGTGTTAGTGTTAGTGTTAGAGGCTTAGTGTTTCTCAGCCACTTTAAGATATGTAGACTTCAACTCCCAGAACTGAAGAACGGCTGGCTGGGGGATTCTGGGAGTTGAACTCCACACTTCTTAAAGTGGCTGATGTTGAGAAACGCTAGTTTAGCTGATTTAGCTAAAACAAGAGATGCCCCCAATGAATCATGCAGAGGGAGAGGAAGGTGTTATGTCCAAAAGCTCGATCTTACTGCAATTCTGAAAATATCAAATACATTTTGAAGGCAGTGTTCGCTGTGGTGCCTATCTGAATCACCCCAAAGCAATGAAAATATTCATGCTCTCCCACAGCAGAAGGTTATTATTAAATTAGGCTGCAGCTAGGAATTCAAAAACATTCCTTAACTTTTCTCCTCTTAGGCATCCTGTTTAGGAGAGGAGAAAAGGAGGGTGACTCCCCAACCACAGTTGTAGTCCGTCGAACCTTGTAGGTAATCCAGATGGCCACAAGGTGGCAACAAGCTGCAGTCTTTTTGTACCTCTTTGCTGCCATCTTGTGTTTGCAGCTAGATGTACTCACCCTGCACAGACCTTTCTCCAAGGGCTAATAATCAATCATGGTACGAGCACAGTTGGCACAATCTCTTTTCCGCTGGGTCCCCCCCAGATGTTGCCACCATCTTATCTTCAGCCCCTGAGTGAGGCAGGCTTAAATCCTCTTTCACTTGCCCAGAAGCTGCTCCCCTCTTTTTCTACAGCAGCCCCCCTTTAGATGCCCTGGCTCCATACATCTTGTTAAACTCAATTTCACAGTCATCACGTTCTCGGAAAATACCTGTGCAAGGGGGTCCCAGACAACCCCTCTCTTCCTCACGGACGTCCTTGCAGCGTGGATCCATGAAAGTACCTGCAAGGCATGTCCTTCTCCGAGTCTGCACCCCAGCTTGGTCACATTTTCCAGAACAGGGGCTCCATGTTGACCACGAAGACCAAACTGATTTGGAATTGCCAGCCGAAAAGCCTCGGAAGAAGACACAAGCCAGCAGCTGTCTTAAGAGGTTGAGCAAGATGAGTCAGAGACAGGGCTTTTTTTTGTCATAGAACGCTCAGAACGGAGTTCCGGCACCTTTTTTGGATAGAACCTTGTAGGTTAGGCAAGGCGGGTTGTATGACGTGTGTGAATTCCGGCACCTTTTTCTTTTACAAAAAAGCGATAGATAGATAGATAGATAGATAGATAGATAGATAGATAGATAGATAGATAGATAGATAGATAGATAGATGGATGAGAGAAAGAGAGGAGAGATGATAGATAGATAGATAGATAGATAGATAGATAGATAGATAGATAGATAGATAGATGAGAGAAAGAGAGGAGAGATGATAGAGATAGATAGATGGATAGATAGATAGATAGATAGATAGATAGATAGATAGATAGATAGATAGATAGATAGATAGATAGATAGATAGATAGATGATAGATAGATGAGAGAAAGAGAGGAGAGATGATAGATAGAGATAGATAGATAGATAGATAGATAGATAGATAGATAGATAGATAGATAGATAGATAGATAGATAGATGATAGATAGATAGATGAGAGAAAGAGAGGAGAGATGATAGAGATAGATAGATAGATAGATAGATAGATAGATAGATAGATAGATAGATAGATAGATAGATGAGAGAAAGAGAGGAGAGATGATAGATAGATAGATAGATAGACAGATAGATAGATAGATGAGAGAAAGAGAGGAGAGATGATAGAGATAGATAGATGGATAGATAGATAGATAGATAGATAGATAGATAGATGATAGATGAGAGAAAGAGAGGAGAGATGATAGAGATAGATAGATAGATAGATAGATAGATAGATAGATAGATAGATAGATAGATAGATGAGAGAAAGAGAGGAGAGATGATAGATAGAGATAGATAGATAGATAGATAGATAGATAGATAGATAGATAGATAGATAGATAGATAGATAGATAGATGAGAGAAAGAGAGGAGAGATGATAGATAGATAGATAGATAGATGAGAGAAAGAGAGATGATAGATAGATAGATAGATAGATAGATAGATGAGAGAAAGAGAGGAGAGATGATAGATATAGATAGATAGATAGATAGATAGATAGATAGATAGATAGATAGATAGATAGATGAGAGAGAGAGATGATAGATAGATAGAGAGATAGATAGATAGATAGATAGATAGATGAGAGAAAGAGATGAGTTGATAGATAGATAGATAGATAGATGAGAGAAAGAGAGATGATAGATAGATAGATAGATAGATAGATAGATAGATAGATAGATAGATAGATAGATAGATAGATAGATAGATACAGGGCTTTTTTTGTCATAGAACGGTCAGAACGGAGTTCCGGCAACTTTTTTGGATAGAACCTTGTAGGGTAGGCAAGGTGGGTTGTATGACATGTGTGAGTTCCGGCACCTTTTTCTTTTACAAAAAAAGCACTGGTCGAAGAAGACTTGAAAAGCAAGGCTAGAACTGAACGACCTTCTTCTTGTGGAGTGAAGAATCTGGTGATGGCTTCTAGAAGCAGCTTCACTGCTTCCCCACCCTGATCGCAAGGTGTATGATGATGAGCTGGTTCGCCACAGTGAACATTACAAAATTGTTTGTCCTGGGTAGCTGCAAACTATCATGGGAGCCCTTTCAGCGTGACAGTGACACTCAAGTTTGTTGGTTTTGCCTGATGGTGTGTGTGCTCTTTGCATTAACATTGATGAAGAATTTAATTTAATGTGTTCAATTTGGCACCGAATGAGCATGTAACTGAAGCCCTGCCTCTTTTTAAACATGCAACTTGATTTTTTTTGTTGTTTACGTCTTTGGAGATGCCTTGACCTCTTCATATTTTTAAAGCTAAACTGAATAGGATAACCACATGGCTTTTAACGGGTTGCCTGAGTTTAATTTTCCAGAGCTTTAATAGTCTCTGCTTGCTATCAAGACTGGCAAGTGAGATCTGCTTGACAGATCAACTTCTACTCTTCTGTCCTGGAGATGAAATTTCTCTCCATGCCAGTTGTTTAGGTGTCATGCTAGTTTTCCTGGCAAAGTCAGAGCACAGGCTAGCTGTGATACAAAATTAAGTATGTTTTGTGAATGCAGTCAAATGCTCGCATCTTCCAATAAAAAATGTCTATAGCTCAGGGCTGAACTGTGGAGTCCTTGGTGCTTTCTGAGCTTTGTTGGCTTCCAGAGGTTTCATGATACAACAAGGTAACATCATCAGTGCCCCATCAGTGCATCTTCAGGTGACAATAAAGTGACAATAAAGTTTCTATTCTATTTTATTCCATTCCATTCCATTCTTTTGTAATTCTATTCTATTCTATTCTATTCTATTCTATTCTATTCTATTCTATTCTATTCTATTCTATTCTATTCTATTCTATTCTATTCTATTCTATTCCTCCAATATTTATTCTATTCTACTCTATTCCATTCCATTCTTGTTCATTTATTCTATTCCATTCCATATTTTCTATTCTATTCTATTCTATTCTATTCTATTCTATTCTATTCTATTCTATTCTATTCTATTCTATTCTATTCTATTCTATTCTATTCTTCTGTTCTATTCTATTCTATTCTATTCTATTCTATTATTCTATTCTATTCTATTCTATTCTTCTGTTCTATTCTATTCTATTCTATTCTATTCTATTCTATTCTATTCTATTCTATTCTATTCTATTCTATTCTATCCCCTATTTGGATAATAAAATGTCTGCAAGCTATCAATCAAGCAAATGTTTCATTACCCAGCTAGGGAACGTCATCAGTGCTAGAAGGCAAACCCCACTCTCTTCTAGCACTGATGATGTTACCTAGCTGGGTAACGAAACGTCTGCAAGAAAGCAACCAAGCTCAAGGAGCACCAAGGCCTCCACTAGCATCTTCCTCCCAAAATGCGGCTCAGATCTTCCTCCTAGAGATCCCTTGCATCGACATCCCATAGTATTGCCTTTCTTCTTATTTGCACCCCTCCCCTCCTGAAAAATTAAACAAACCTCTTACCTGGAGGACAGAGAAAACGCACGGCATAATTGAAGCATGTTTGCCCCAGGGGCTGCTCCTTATTCAGGCACCAGAACCCTTCATGGACGCTGGAGTGGACCACCTGACCTGAACTGGCTGCGGGGACCCAGTCAGTGGTCCGGGCTTCGAGGCGGATGGGTCTTGGACACACCCTGCTCGGGTAATAGAAGCGAATGGCATCCAGGCGCTCGTAATCACCGTTCCCTCCGGGGTGATCAATGTTGAACCAGCTGGTCCACATTTCTTGGTCTGAAGCAGAGAGAAAGATGAGCTGCAAATTGTACGGCCACAGAAAGGGGGAATGGTCACCTTTATCAAGTAGACCAGACAGGAAACAGACAGGCCATAGTACAGGCAGTCGTTGACTTACAATCGTTTGTTTAGTGACTGTTCAAAATTAGAGTGGCACTGGAAAAAGTTTCCCCTCTTCCATTAAAACATACGAAGAACAGCTACGGGACTTGGGTTTGGCTAGTCTAAAGAAAAGAAGAAATAGGGGAGACACGATAGCAGTGTTCCACTATTTGAGGGCCTGCCACCAAGAAGAGGGGGTCACGTTATTCTCCAAAGCACCAGAGGGCAGGACGAAAAACAATGGTTGGAAACTGATCAAAGAGAGAAGCAACCTGGAATTAACAGTGAGGACAATTAACCAGCGGAACAGCTTGCCACCAGAAATCGTGGGCGCTCCATCACTGGAGATTTTTAAGAAGAGTCACTTGTCTGAGATGGTAATATAGGTTCTCCTGCTTGAGCAGGGGGCTGGACTAGAAGACCTCTAAGGTCCCTTCCAGCTCTATTCTATTCTAAAGGGACTTATGGTTTTCACACAATTATTGCAGTGTCCCCGTGTCAGGTGATCAAAATTCAGTTGCTTGGTAACTGGCATTTGTTTGGGACAGTTGCACTGTCCCGTGGTCCCGTGATCAACATCTGTAACCCTCCCAGCTGGCTTCCCACAACCAAAATCAAAGGGGGAAGCCAGGTTTGCATAACGGTCACATAATTTACGTAACCACTGCAAGGCTTTGCTTAACAGTTATGACAAGGGTAAAAAAAGATCATAAAACAGGGCAAAACTCACTTGATTGCTTAGCAGTGCAAATTTTGACCTCGATTGTGGTTGTAAGTCAAGGATGACCTCTAGCTAAGTTTGCTTCATTGCAAAGTTACATTAATAGAACCTTGCAATTCTCCCACCATCTCCTTTACACTTGAAGAAAACTAGGGAAGGTCCCTTATGAGCAACTTGCCCCACCTATTATCCAATTTCCTGGAATTTCTGTTTTTGCCACACTGATTTCAAGCACTCAAAGTAGTGGAGAAAGAAACATAAGATTAAATAACCTTTATTGTCCTTTTTTACTATGAGCACACTGGCCCATGTTAAAAATGAAATTCTGTATGTATACACCACATACACACACACACACACACACACGCACACACTACTTGATAAGATTAAAAACGCAAATCCCAGGCATATTAAAATTAACAAACTAAGCGAACACTGGGATGGAATAAGAAAAACTAAAACGGTTTTTATTGTTAAAAGATCAAGCATTCATTGGCTAACTGCCAACGTCCTCAGGATGGAAACGCTGGGCTGGGGAGATCGCGTTTATACTGTTGGTGTCTGCACTCCACTCATGGTCTGTTTGCTGAGGTCGGCCGTATTTCTTTGAGATGTTGCGCATCCATTTTTGGGGAATGTAGTTGTCTCTGGGTGTCTGTTGTCAAAAGTGGATTGTTGACAGTTCCGTGTGTTATAGCCATAGCTCATTGCTCGTGTTCCTATACCAGAGGTTCTAAATAGTTAATATATATATTAATCACTGTCCATCTTGAATACATAACGGAAGGAGGAAACTTGAGAGTTCACAAGGTTGATGCTATATGGAATAAAACTGTGACTGAATTTGGATGTTCTGCTTCGGATACCACGAAGCCTCCTCCTCCCAGAAGGTAACAAGGAAAACAGGTTGTGAAGAGGATGTGTAGCATCCCAGACAATCTTGTGGACCTTGCTCAAACATTGCTTATACGCCATGTCCTGGATGGAAGGGAGTGAACTGCTAATAATCTTTTCTGCCATCCTCACCACTCTCTGAACCACCTTCCTGTCCAAAGCAGTGATGCTTCTAAGCCAGACTGTGATGCTGTATGACAGGATGCCCTCTACAGAAAGTGGTCAGGACAGGAGAAGGAAGATGTGCTTTTCTCGTGCGACACAGAAAATACAGGCGCTGCTGTGTCTGCTTCACCAGTGTCTCGCTGTTGAGTATCTACACATTGATGTAGGATGGAGTCAGGAGAAACCCTGTTCTGTCCACAGCATTTGTGGTTAGGAGACCCTGTGTATTTCACTCGGGATGGGGATAAAGGCTGCACACAGCTTTTAAAGATATCTTTGATTTCAAACACTTTGTGTTTGTGGCAATTCATCTAACATTAATCTTCAGAGTAAGCTGCTTGGTAAACACTTAGCAAAGCTGAGAGTCCCCTTTGGGATTCACGATGTCAGGCAACGTCTGCCTTATAAACTTGGACAAAGATGCTGACAACCCAGGTAGATGTAAAAGTTTTAACTTTTAGCAGAAGGAGTGCTAGCCAGAATGAATTAGGCTGCAGCTAGGATTAATCTGTTTTCCATTATCTAAGAGTATAGAGGCAGACTGATAGGATCTTTCATAAATTAAGCCATTTTAAATTTTTTTTTTAAAAAAAATAGCAGCCATATGTCATCTTAATTCTTTCTTAAAACAGAACTGCCTGGAGTGGAAAATGACTTACTGTCTGAATTGTGTTTGGTCAAAAGGCTGTAGGGTTTTCGTCCAGCGGCGATCCAGCGAACTGATTGTTTTAAAATCCGTTCACCTTAGGGAGGGAAAAGACAGAAAGCAAAATAAATGCTGAAAAAGTGAAAAAAAGAGAGAGAATAGGCTGTTTTTAAAATCTGGCTTTCCCCCAATATGCTGAGGCCAAGAAATTAGGGTGAACCCAACACGTAGGCTAAATAAGATACGTCATTTGTTGTCCATCTTGGCACACTGAATATTGTTTAATCAGTGTCATTGTTTTTAGAGTTGGTTTAATTTTGGTTTAATTTTGGCTTTCTGTGTTAATTTAAAAAAAAAAACTAACTCAGTACTATTCTGAGTTGCGAAAATGAGATGGGGTGGGGGAAAATATAAATTGTTTAAATAAATAAACTAGCTCCAAGCCAGCAGCATTTGTAGGGGGGTTGAATTCTGCAAGATGGTAGGCACAGAATCACAATGGCAGCCTCTCATATTTTATATGTGCAGGTGGGCTTCAGTTGCATCACCCACCATAATCACAGATTTGGAAGGAACCTTGGAGATATTCTAGTCCAGAGGTTCCCAAACAGGGGTGCGAGACAATATTCCAGGGGGTGCAAAAACTTGGCTTTTCAAAATTACAGTGTATATGCATAATTCGTTGCTGTTATTTTGAACTTTTGTAAGGGGTGCGAGAATAAGTCAGAAGCGTTTCAGGGGTGTAGGGTATAGAAAAGGTTGGGAGCTGCTGTTCTAGTCCAACCCCCTGCTCAGGCAGGAAACCTTATACTGTACCATTTCAGACAAATGGTTGTCCAGTCTCTTCTTAAAAATGTTCAGCATTGGAGCACCCTCAACTTCTGAAGGCAAGTTTGTTAGGCATATGGTGTTAGCCTAATGTTGGGTTGAAAATATATTAACCATGATATTATGTCTTTAAGATGTTAATTGGCCAATGGGTGTGTAAGTGTTCTCATGGTCATAAGAGGGAGCTAGTAACGTAGCTTCTTTCTCTCTCTGAATTCACTGCTCTCTACTATTACTGTTTTTGCTCTGTGATAAACCTGAACTGTGTATTGACCTCTGGACTGGTAAGAAGACTTTGTATTTTGGATTGCTACTTGGACTGTTTATTTTTGACTGTGCATTTTTTTATTTTTACACCACCTCAAAAGTAAACTACTTTTTGCTTTTACAACTCAGTGTACTCTTGTGGTTACTGTGTGACTCTTACTGCTCTCAGTACCCTTCCTTGTCTGTGCAACTCTTTGGTAGCACAAGGAGACCTCTGCACAACAAAATCCTTAACAAAGTTGTTCCACTGGTTAAATGTCCTCACTGTCAGCAAATCTCTCCTTAGTTCTAGGTTGCTTCTGTCTTCCATCTATTGCTTCTTGCAATGACTTATATCCTACATATATTTTGACCTATCTCTGCATTTATCCATATAGGGGTAATATTCAGTTATATTCATACAGTTTTCTTGATGGCCTAAGGCAGGGGTAGGCAACCTTGGCTCTTTTATGATTCATAGAGTTCATCTCCCAGAATTCCTGATCCAGCATGGCTCAGCTTGGAAACCTCTCCCTTTTCCCTCAGCATGTCTGGCTCAGGAATTCTGGGAGTTGAAGTCCACAAGTCATGAAGGAGCCACGGTTGCCTACCCCTGGCCTAAGGGAAGCAGTTTGGCATTCCTTTTTCTGGGAAGAACTGAGTTGTAAACTATTTTTCCATCACTGCGGCTAAAAAAAGAGGCATTTTATAAAACCAGAGTGCAACCTAAAACATTGACCAAAAAGCTTTACGGTCCAATCTGTTTATCTCATTTTCTCCAAATAAATAGGAAGGTTTGGCTCCAGTAGCTCTGATATGAGTTAGAGACTCCTCTGAGGTTTTGGCTGGTAGGGAAGTACTGGGCAGGAACAGGTCCAGTTGCAAGTCCCACATCTATGAAGCAGTGGTGGGATTCAAATATGTGAACAGCCAGTTCTCTGTGTGGATGCCACTTCCTGAAGTCCATTCTGGGCCTGGGCAACAAAAAATTAGCTACCGGTTCTGTCAAGATGGTGCGAACTGGCTGAATCCCACCACTGCTACGAAGTGTACAATACACATTAATCATTATGGAAAAATGTCGTGCATCTGGTGGCTAAGACTTGTTTTGGCCCAGTCACAAAAAAGCAGACCCATGGATCGGTTTCAAGCTCTCTTTTCCTAAATCCTGCAAATGTTTGAGAAGATAGGTGTCATCCAGTAATTATAATAATGATGTAATAATGACAGGTAATTCATTAAAATAATAATCAACCAAAGTTAGTCAGTGGAAAGGCAGGCAGTTCAATACAGATTGAAAGTGTACATCTATGATGACCATATTTTCTTGGAAAAAAATAAAGGATTGGAAAAGGAGCAAATCTGAAACAGGTTCATAGGAATAAAGAAATGTTTATGTTTCTAACTCTGCTTTACAAAGGGAATTTCAGGAGCGAAACCTGGAAAGATTTTACAAAGCTATGTATTCTAATAAAAACATATAAAATCAAACAGCTTATGTAAATTTCCTTTAAACAGACAAATCAATTTGACTATTTTTCACATAAATGTGAAAGACCAAGCATTAAATTGTACTATTTGCATGGCAAAAGTTCAAACACCAAAGTAAAAGACAGAAGTCCTTTTAACTAAAGAGACATAGATTATATTCAAGCAACGTATTTAACCAAATTAATAAAAAAAATGTGACATGCGCCCAAAATATTAAACTTGGTTAGTTTTCCATCTGGGTTGTCTTTATAATATAAAAATGAAAAGATGGAAAAAAATATGTTTCCAGATGATTTAGATTTAACAATACATTAAACAAGTGGGCTAATTTTATGCTAATATTATATTAATAATTTACAGATTTTTTCCTTTCCTTTCTTTTAAACATTCATTCATTTTATTTGTACCATATTCTATAACAGAATATATAGAAACATCTGGACTTCTCTTTTGGTGACTTAACATATCTCGTGAACCCAGCATTTCTGGCTTATTTGTGCTTCGTTGTGAATCAGAAAATAGATTGAATGTATTGTTTGGAGAGAAAAAAAAGGGGGGGGGATATTTTTAGTGTTCCCAATCATGGAAAATCAGTGCAACAACCACTCAGGAATTTAAAAGTTAGTCTGAAAAAGTCATAGGTTGGGCACTTGGTCTCTAAAAGGTTCGCCATCACTGCCCTACACCATTTCAGACCAATGACTGTCCAGTCTCTTCTTAAAAACCTCCAGTGTTGGAGCATTCACAATTTCTGGAGGCAGGTTGTTCCACTGATTAATTTTTCTGACTGTCAGGAAATTTCTCCTTAGTTTATGTTTATGTTTATGTTTATGTTTATTGGACTTATATACCGCCCTTCTCCCGTAGGACTCAGGGCGGTTCACAAGGTATTTAAAATAATACAAATTACAAAAGTTAAAAACAGTTAAAATAATTAAATTTAGTCCTTGAATAACGTATAAAACCCCTGTTAAACTCCAATTAAAACCCAATTAAAATAAAATTAAAATTAAAAATTCTCAGTCCTGTCCAGAAAGCTCAAAGAGCCAGGTCTTCAGGTCCCGGCGGAATGAGCGAAGGTCAGGGGCAGTCCTGAGCTCTACGGGCAGCTGGTTCCAAAGGGCAGGCGCACCCACAGAGAAGGCCCTCCCCCTGGGTGTTACCCGCCGGCAATCTTTTGCCGCCGGCACCGTGAGAAGGCCCTCCCTGTGGGAGCGCACAGGACGAAGGGAGCTTGATGCCGGCAGCAGGTGTTCCCTCAGATATCCTGGACCCTCGCCATTTAGGGCTTTATAGGTCATCACCAGCACCTTGAATCTCACCCGGAGGGCAACCGGGAGCCAATGCAGCTCGCGGAGCAGAGGTGTTACATGGGAGTATCGGGAAACCCCCATCACAACTCGCGCGGCTACATTCTGCACCAGCTGAAGCCTCCGAGTGGTCCTCAAGGGCAGCCCCATGTAGAGAGCGTTGCAGTAGTCTAAGCGGGAGGTCATGAGTGCATGAGTGACTGTGCGTAGGGCATCTCGGTCCAGGTAGTTCTAGGTTGACTGGCTCTGTGACAGGTGATCAAGTGTGTAAAGCAACCCTACCATTTTGAACATCTGAGGAAGGTCAGCCATGCTCACCAGAAATGCAGGCAACTGCAAGAAGAAGGAAGGCAGGCAGAAGCTGTCTCTGTGGTTCAATCATCCTTTAACTCCCGAACAGGATTCTCAGACGCTAATTTCCAAGCAGATCAGACGGATCTTGATCATCGGGCACTCTGGTTTTAACGTCTCCTTGGGCTTCCAAATGGAAGAACAACCTGGGAAGAAGAAAACAAGACACATTTTACCTCAGTATGGGCTCGGTCTGGAAGGATTTTGCTCCCATTTTCCTCTTAACTACTCTCTTGGGAGTAGGCAAATTGAACAATGAGCTCATGACCTCAGGGAGTCTTCTTCCTTGAGCGTGTCAGTTGGACATGGTACCAACTCTTAACGTTAGAAAATGAGTTGTCCAGCCCTGGTTTAACTTATGGGAACAAGGGGAAATGTTTTCCCCAAACTCCTGACATTAACTGCGTCAGGATAAGAACAGAGATGCTTGCAGAAGTCCTTGGTCCTGAGGCAGTCCTACAAGCCTGACGGTGGCTCTCTCTGATCTTCCTATCACACGATAAAAGGTAAACACAGGCAAATGCAAATTCTTTCTTTGCGATTTATATAGTTACTTCACGGTTTAAATACACCCACGTTTCATTCCATGAAGGCTAAATTGTATGATGAACGGTTGAGGGAGCTAGGTGTATCTAGCCCAGGGGTAGGCAAACTTGGCTCTTTGATGACTGGTGGACTTCAACTCCCAGAATTCCTGAGCCAGCACAGCTGGCTCAGGAATTCTGGGAGCTGAAGTCCACCAGTCATCAAAGAGCCAAGGTTGCCTACCCCTGACTAGCCTATCGAAGAGACGGATTGGGGTGGGAGACATGATAACTGCCTTCCAGTTCTTGAAGGGCTGTCACAAAGAAGAGGGGATTGACGTAGTCTCCAAAGCACCTGAAAGCAGGACAAGAAGTTGCGGGAGGAAGTTTGTTAAAGAGAGATCCAACCTAGAAGTCAGGAGAAATTTTTTTGACAGTGAGAACAATTAATCAGTGGACTACTTGCCTCCTGGACGTGTGGGTGCTCTGTTGCTGGAGGTTTTTTTTAAAAAAAATTAACTAAAAAAACCATTTGACTGGGATGGCGGCACAAGGCTCCCGCCTTGAGGTGTCTTCCAAACCCTCTGATTCTATGTTCCATGTAACTTTGTCTACATGCTTCAGCTCCGGTCTTGAATCTCTTCTGCAGATTGTCCTTTCCTATAACCCCGTAGGAGATCCCTTTGGAGAAGGATGAACCATCTCCAGAACCAAAATGATTCAGGAATGAAGAACTGACCGGACTGTTTTGTATTTTTTTTCCCTGTTAAGATGGAACTTACTTTGAGGCATAACTAAGAAAAATATAGCTTGTCCCTGCCTCCATCCAATATTATTCACAACCAGATAGGGATCTAGCCAAAAATGGGCATTTTGATCAAAACACCCACGGTCCCTCTCCACTCCCACTCAAGTTCTCAAGATCCAGATACACCTCCACATAAAGGTAAAGTAAAGGTAAAGGTTCCCCCGCACATGCGTGCTAGTCGTTTCCTACTCTAGGGGCCGGTGCTCATCTCCGTTTCAAAGCCGAAGAGCCAGCGCTTGTCCGAGGACGTCTCCGTGGTCATGTGGCCGGCATGACTAGACGCCAAAGGCGCACAGAACGCTGTTACCTTCCCACCATAGTGGTCCCTATTTTTCTACTTGCATTTTTAACGTGCTTTCCAACTGCTAGGTTGGCAGAACACCTCCACATACGATACTGTAATTTTCATTTAATTTTGGAAATAAATGTCTACTCTTTCTTTTGTTTTTTATTTTTTTAAATAAATTGTCGTTGAGGGTAGGACTGTTACTAAGCTTTATAAAAGAAGCTGGAAGAACTACAATGGCATCTCACAAGCCATTTCACGTGGCATTGTCTGCATGTTTTTAAGCCTCGCATCATACTGATTAGGACTAGAAACATTTTATTTCACAAAATGAACGGCATAACCTCTAGAATGCCACCTTCTATCTCCAGTGTCAGATTGCAAAAGATGATATGTCGGTTTGAAGAACAGGATTCACTCGGTAACTGAATTGGAGGGAGGGATTCGCAGTTAATCATAAATTAACCAAACAGGCATATTCTTACACTGTGTTTAAATTACTACACCCCCACAATTTAAAATGTACAATATCATTGCAAAGTCTTTTTCTGACCTGAGTAAGCCTGTTGTGTGAATTGGAATAAAACCAAGACTTGTTCAGACTAGGATATTTCTGAAAGACACATTTGAAGCTGCAATTTAAGTAAGATTGAAGAGGCATGAAAGTGCTTGTAACTAAATACATACATATGGACAAAACATAACTTGCCAGGGTGAGGACATTTAAACACATACATTCACACACACATATATGCACTATTTGCAATTTGATAATTCTGGGAACATGTCAGGAACATTATGCACGGGAGAGAGAATATGTGTGTGAATTTTCCATCTGACTATATATTTCCATGGGTCCAAAATTTGGACTGGGATATATCTAGAATTGGAGAACCAAGTAAAAAAAGACACAGTTGGACTTCAAAGTATCGAATTAAACATATTGTTGATTTTTTTCTCAATGTACGGTTTACCTCTCTTAGGCTAGCCTTTGGTTTTTGCACTCTGACAGTGCATCCCTCCTCAAAAATAAGGATCAGGCACTTTGGGGCCATTTATTCCTAGATCTATGTCTTTTCAGAACTGCAGATTTAACCTTTTTTTCCCCTCTATGATGTGCACTGTGAAAAATATGTGCCACACTGTGCCTTAGCGGGAAGAATAGAACTAAATTGCCTTCATGATAGGAACAAATTAGAAACCATTCTTTCATCCCGGTTATTCCTCATAAGTTTCCCATTCAAGATATGGTAAAATAATTTTTTTTAAAAAAAAATCCATGTGTTTGAATCTGCCTTCAAACTGCTTCCCATCCAAAAAAATACACTACTGTCCTAACCTTCTGCCCAGGCTGATAAAGCACCGTGCAAAGGGTCATTTCTTGCCCTGTGTTACCTGTAGAGATATGTCTGCACCTCCCCAAACACCTTCCTTAAATAAACACACAATTAACAATAATGTTATACTCTGCCTTTGTTTGCAAAAAAAAATAAAAAAAAGTTACACTACAGCATTACCTACTCCAAGTAACACTGGCAGTCATTAGCCTTCATGGCTGCAAATTGTGTTGTTCCGTTCAGTTGAAATCTAGGGATTCTAAATTGTAGAAAGTCTTTAAGCTTACCAACTTTTCCAGTCTTGTCTGAAGTCCCGTTCAAGGCATCTGTTTTCAGCATTTCCTAAAGGCGGGAGGGTCCCTTTTATAGCGCTGCTTGGATTTCAGGGGGGGTGGGGTGGCACTGAGCCAGACAGATGGAAAACCTGCTTTGAACACAAGGAAACCAGACCCTGTATAAATGCAAGGGAGAGAATGGGGAGTCAGGGATACATATATACATACATACATACATATATACATATATATATATATATATATATATATATATATATATATATATATATATATATATATACACATATATATATACATATATATATATATATATATATATATATATATATATATATATACACATATATATATATATACATATATACATATATACATATATATACATATATATATATATATACATATATATGGATCCTTGGTTTTTCGGGCACCCGCGAAAACCTCAGAAAACAAATACATATATATACATATACATATATATATATATATATATATATATATATATATATATATATATATATATATAAAGGGAACACTTAAACAACACAATGTACTGTATTTAATAGTAGGATGTCTTATTTTCTGATCCCTTTATTTTTTGAGCAGTGTGTGTGTGTGTGTGTGTGTGTGTGCACAATTAAAACAACTGCACCCATTGGTTCTCACAGTGGGAAGCCCCTCTTTAGGAAGAATGCTGACCACCGAATTGGAAAGACTGTAAATTATTTATTTGATGTCAAGTTCTGGAAAAAGAAACCAATCTCCATGTTGGAGGAATTGCTTGGAAAGGAGGGGGGTCCATTGTGCTCTCCGAGATTGGTGGTTTTCTTGCAGATGTTTCATTTACCCAAACTAGATAACGTCGTCAGTGCTAGTAAGAAGTGGGGCTTGCTCAGAGCAAACGTTAATGATGTCCCCTAGTTTGGCAATGAAACGTCTGCAAGGAAACCACCAAGCTCGGAAAGCACCAAGGACCCCATAATCCTCCTCCTCCTCCTCCCAAAAAAAAGCGTAAAAAAGAGCGAGGAGGTCTAGCACAGTCAGGCGGTTAAGATTCCGTTATCAGAGCCAATCTCAGTAAAAATGGTTTTAGCCTTTCGGTAATTTTCTGGTCTGGTCTGGTCTATTTGGTGGGGCTGACAGTCATTCAGTTGGGCAACCTCCCTAAAGCATACGAGTTCCTGCTTACTTCTCAGCCTTTAATTATTAAGATTGATTGATTGGATCCTCTGGCAGTCTTTGATATGAATAGAATAGAATAGAATAGAATAGAATAGAATAGAATAGAATAGAATAGAATAGAATAGAATAGAATAATGAAATGGAGAATAGAATAGAATAGAATAGAATAGAATAGAATAGAATAGAATAGAATAGAATAGAATAGAATAGAATAGAATAGAATAGAATAGAATAATGAAATGGAGAATAGAATAGAATAGAATAGAATAGAATAGAATAGAATAGAATAGAATAGAATAGAATAGAATAGAATAGAATAGAATAGAATAGAATAGAATAGAATAGAATCTGGAAGGGAACTTGGAGGTCTTCTAGTCCAACCCCCTGCTCAAGCAGGAGGACCTATACCATCTCAGACAAGTGACTGTCCAGTCTCTTCTTAAAAATCTCCAGTGATGGAGCGCCCACGATTTCTGGTGGCAAGCTGCTCCACTGGTTGATTGTCCTCACTGTCAGGAAATTTCTCCTCAATTCCAGGTTGCTTCTCTCTTTGGTCAGTTTCCAACCATTGTTTCTCATCCTTCCCTCTGGTGCTCTGGTGAACAACCTGGCCCCCTCTGCCTTGTGGCAGCCCCTCAGATACTGGAACACTGCTATTCCTAAGAACATCTCCAGATTTCTACTCAAAGAACTCTTATCTTCTTCCACTCTTTCTCAGTGTCCAGATTTCACAGCTATAAAAAACATTGCGTTAACCTTTCCAGTCTTCGCTTTCATCATGAGGTCCTTCCTGATCTTGTCTAAAGTCATCATGGCCTTCCTCTGCAGGATGAAGACCTGATTCTATGAAAGCAAAAGCAGCCAGTAGTTCATTTGGGTAGTGTTTTCAGCATGAGTTGGAGGCAAGAATACAATTTGGGAAATATATCAAGTTCAGAGCTACTCCTGTTTTTTAAGCTTTCCAGCTCGGCAACGAGATGAGCCAAGACAAAGGGAAAATTGTTTGCTAAGTTAACACAGACGTATAATAGCTAGCCTCTAATTGCATATATTTGCACAGTAGAAGAACAAAAACAGATGAGATCATTGGATTTTACTGAAATAACAAAAAGGAAAATGTGGGCTTCTTTGGCATTAAAAAGATCTCCTTAGGGCCCTGAAAGGCAGACAGGCTCCCGTAATTGTGTCTTAAGCAAATGTTCTTATGGTCTAACTTCTCTAAGGGGCGGTAAAGGTGAAGGTGAAAAGCTGTGACATGATAGCACTGTTCTAATATTTGAAGTGCTGCCACAAAGAAAAAGGGGGGGGCAACCTATTACCGTATTCTCCAAAGCACCTGAAGGAGGACAAGAAGCACTGGATGGAAACTAACCAAGGAGAGATGCATCCTGGAACTAAGGAGAAATTTCCCATCAGTGAGAACAATCAACCAGTGGAACGGCTTGCCTCCAGACGTTGTGGGTGCTCCAACACTGGAATTTTTAAAGAAGAGACTGGACAGCCACATGGTGTAGGGTCTCCTGCTTGAGTAGGGGACTGGACTAGTAGACCTCCAAGGGCCCTTCCAATTCTGCTATTCTGTTTTATATTCTGTTATAAATGAACCTGTACGGTATATGCTGAGTCCGTCATCTCCTCCCAGTTTGTGGAGAAACATGCTGTTCTTCATACGAAAGGACTATGTAGGCGATGGAAAAGAAGGCAGAGAAAGTAAACTCCAAAATATTGCCACAAAGAAGAGGGAGTCAACTTATTCTCCAAAGCACCTGAGGGCAGGACAAGAAGCAATGGATGGAAATTGATGAAGGAGAGAACCAACCTAGAAATAAGTAACAACAATTAATCAAGGGGTTGAAGACTTCCAAGGTGCCTTCCAACTCTATTATTCTTTTATTTCTCAGACATTTTTGGACACTGTCCAGCTTCACAGTCTTCTGTAGTGAGGTTTTTTTTTACTCCTTGGACATGACTTGAAGAGAGAAAGTACATGTGAGTGATTTTGAGTAGGGAGTATAACCTAAAAGAAACGAATGAGGTAGTTTAATCAGAGAAACCATGACTTCATAGCTAAGAACATACATATTCTGCTCACCTTTGGAAAGATCTGGACCAGGTGTGTCTGATCTGCAGCCCATGAACCACATACAATCTCTGGGGAGGTAATAATGCAGCCCCACAATATCACAAACTTTTAACATTATTACGTGCATTGATATACATTAACTATATTAATATAGTTTATATGTGACCCAAGACAATTCCTCTTTACTCAATGAATTCCCACATCAAGAGGATGCACAGTTTTGGGAAGGCTGCATAGCACTTTCCTTGATTGACTATGTACAATATCTGTCTTCTCCCTCTATATCAGGGGTCCCCAATCCCAGGTCCGTGGACTGGTCCCAGTCCATGGCATGCCAGCAACCGGTCCATAAAAACAAGCAAATTCCCATCTGCGGGATGCAGGCAGCACACAAAACCATGCACCTTCCAGTCCACGGAAAAACTTCTCACCACGTAACCAGTCCCTGGTGCCCAAAAGGTTGTGGACCTCTGCTCTGTATCATAGCCAGCTCCTTGTTCTTCTCTTCAGAAGAACCCATTGTCCATTGCACAACTGGCCAAGTTCTTCATGCAATCGGGCACCTATAGGTCAGGCTCAGGCACCATCCCAGCCAAGAGTGAGTCATTTCTTCCTCCTTTACATAAGAGGACATTTGATTCAGGTTGGTTTGTGGAGACCCATGACCTGTAACCTCTGCACACATGACATCATCCGGCTTCTCTAATAATCTCTCCCCTCCCTGTACCGAACAATGTTGGTAGTCTGTGGTTTCTTCCTAAATAGAGCAAAGCAACTGTAATTCAATTTCGCTCAGGAAGAAATGTTATTTTCTCAGGCCAAGATCCCATCTGGCACATTTCTACTGGGAGGGATGGCTGACGTTCACGTTACAACAGGATGAATGGAGCCTACACAACATGTCCTGCAGAAGGATCTCCAGGAACCAAACGGGAACTGTTCTTTCTTCCTTTACAGTTAACTAAGCTTCACCACAGCCTTCCAAAGCTAGGAGTCCTCCCAAGGCATTGGACCATAACTCCCATCATCCTGTCAGCAGGAACCTCCAGTGTTCACCAAATAACATAATAGAGTAATGACAGAGTTGGAAAGGACTTTGGAAGTCTTCTAGTCCATTCTCCTGCTCAAGCAGGAGATCCTATCCCATTTCAGACAAGTGACTGTCTAGTTTCTTCTTAAAAATCTCCAGTGATGAAGCACCTACAACCTATGAAGGCAAGCTGTTCCACTGATTAATTGTTCTCACTGTCAGGAAGTTTCTCCTTAGTTCCAGATTGGTTCTCTCCTTGATTAGTTTCCATCCATTATTTCTTGTTCTGCTTCAGGTGCTTTGGAGAATGGGTTATTAGGAATAGTGAATAGCATAGTCCCATTTAGCTAGAAGAGGCTTGCTCTGCTTACCTACTCAGTATTTGAGATATTCCTTTTGTTAGAGTGTTCTGACACCTTTCAGATATTTGGACTATAAACCCTAGTTTTGTGGGTCTTGTGTTCCAAGATATCTGAAGGACAAACAGTTGCCCCAATATTCTGGACCCCTACCAATCGGGTTTCAGGCCCAGGTACAGCACGGAGACGGCATTGGTCGCTCTGGTGAATGATCTCTGGAGGGCGCGGGACAGGGGATATTCCTCTGTCCTTGTCCTATTAGACCTCTCGGCAGCTTTCGATACCATCGACCATGGTATCTTGCTGCGGCGTCTCAGGGGATTGGGAGTGGGAGGCACAGTTCTTCAGTGGTTCTCCTCCTATCTCCTGGGACGCTCGCAGTCGGTGTTGGCAGGGGGGCAGAGATCGGCCCCTAGGTCTCTCGTTTGTGGAGTTCCTCAGGGGTCGGTTCTCTCGCCTCTCCTGTTCAACATCTACATGAAACCGCTGGGTGAGATCATTCGTGGTTTTGGAGTTGGGTATCATCAATATGCCGATGATACCCAACTTTTCTTTTCGACCCCAAACCACCCCAGTGATGCCCTCGCTGTGATGTCCCGTTGCCTGGAGGCGGTTCGGGTCTGGATGGGGAGGAACGGACTTCAACTCAACCCTGACAAGACTGAGTGGCTGTGCATTCCGGCATCCCGGGACATTCAAAATGTTCCATCTCTTTCTATGGGGGGTGAGCTCTTACCCCCCGTGGATAGGGCTCGCAACTTGGGAATCCTCCTAGATTCACGGCTAACCCTGGAAGACCATATAGTGGCCGTGACTAGGGGGGCTTTCGCCCAGGTTCGCCTGGTGCACCAGTTGCAGCCCTATCTGGACCGGGATGCCCTGTGCACGGTCACTCATGCGCTTGTGACCTCTCGCCTTGACTACTGTAATGCTCTCTACATGGGGCTTCCCTTGAAGACCACTCGGAGGCTCCAACTGGTACAGAATGCGGCCGCGAGAGTTGTCTTGGGAGTTTCCCGGTACTCCCATGTTACACCTTTGCTCCGCGAGCTGCATTGGCTACCAGTTGTCTTCCGGGTGAGGTTCAAGGTCTTGGTTATGATCTTCAAGTCCTTACATGGCATGGGTCCGGGTTACCTCAGGGACCACCTGCTGCCGGCGTCAACTCCCCTCCGCCCTGTGCGTTCCCACAGAGAGGGCCTCCTCAGGGTGCCTCCGGTCAGAGAATGCCGACTGGTGGCCCCCAGGGGGAGGGCCTTCTCTGTGGGCGCTCCGGCACTTTGGAATCAACTGCCGGTGGAGCTCCGGATGACATCAGACCTCCGAACCTTCCGTCGCGGCCTGAAGACCCATTTATTCGAATTAGCTGGTCTGGCCTGATGGGGGAATATGGGTTTTTAAAATAGTTGTTTTTATTATTGTATTATTGTTTTTATTTGGGCATTGGTTTAATCTTATTTTAACTTTTGTATCGTAATTATATATGCCCTGTGAACCGCCCTGAGTCCCCAGGGAGAAGGGCGGTATATAAATTAAATAAAACCTAAACCTAAACCTATTCAGAACAAATGGAAATCTCGTTTCTCCCAATTCAACTTTTACAAAAGGGGAACCCCAAAAAGAATTTGCTACATGCATTCAGCTATAGTCAAGCACCCTTAAAATTAACTGAGCATGCAATGTAGTTAGGTTAACTCCTCATTGATATTCCAGATAGCAAGAGACTTCTTCCAAGCCACATAATTGTGCAAAGCTCTAGTTTAGATGTGATCTTTTATTGTCTTGTGATCATCTCCTTGGCAATGGCTTTCTTGCAGCGGTTTATTTTCTTCATTTTACTTGTAAGGCAAATCAAAGAGTTAATAAAGACATACAGTATATATGCATCCCAATAAAGAGAAGGGAAGACCCAGTAACAAAGTCTTCAGTTTTACCATCAATTGCCACATTTTTATTTATCTATCTATTTTTGCAACAGGTTTCACCAGGTCTGTAAACTTCCAATGAGGTCATCTAACTTTCCCCACCAGGAAACCCTCCATTTGCAAGATTATGCTAATCCCTGATATGCTACACTTTATTGATTAGGTAATTGACAATATCAAACATATGAAAATTTCCTAAGTATAGAGAGAGAACTCAACTCGTTCTATGCGCGCTCTAGGTAAAAGGTAAAGGTTCCCCCGCACATGCGTGCTAGTCGTTTCCGACTCTAGGGGCCGGTGCTCATCTCCGTTTCAAAGCCGAAGAGCCAGCGCTTGTCCGAGGACGTCTCCGTGGTCATGTGGCCAGCATGACTAGACGCCAAAGGCGCACGGAACGCTGTTACCTTCCCACCGTAGTGGTCCCTATTTTTCTACTTGCATTTTTACGTGCTTTCGAACTGCTAGGTTGGCAGAAATGCGCGCTCTAACCAGGCTCCAATTATACCTGGTCCACAAAACTAATCCCATAATTTTGGACTTATTGATGTTCAGGTATTGAGTGTGCAATCCCAAAGGTGCTTTTCCAAAAGGCAATAGGACTTTCTTGGGTTTTTTTGTCATTGTTTGTAAAAAAAACAACATTTCACTTCTCATCCATGAAGCTTCTTCAGTTCTAACTGATTAGGAGTGGGGGATGGAAGTATTTAAATTATAAATCCTTCCATTCCCCACCAGTCAATTAGAACTGAAGCAGCTTCTTGGATGAGAAGCAAAAAAAAATCAAAGAAAAAACTGAGAAAGCCCAGTTGCTTTTTGGAAATGCACCTTTGGGATAACCATGACCTGGATGATTGAAAATCTCCAAAGTCATTGAGTGGGCAATATGTACTAAACGTAATCCTCAATCTGTCCAATGTGTAAATCAATGACACTTTTGATGTTTAACTGGAAAGCACAACATTGGGTTGAAAGAGGCTGAAAACAAAGACCATATCTTTGCATTGCATGGAGTCAATTGCAGTTTTGGGAAACTTTCCATCCTCAGGAATGGAGAAACTACCATGGGAATGTGTAAACTTTGTTGATAAATGAATCCAATCTGGATAACCAATCCAGACTGGATCCTATGAATTAATCTGTTGTTTTAAAAGTTAACAGTAACTTCAGCTTCATCTTAAGGTTAGTTATGAAATCAGATCAGTTGCAACATCTGGCACCCAGCCTCCGGCAATTGTGTGCAGAAGCTGCTTAAGGAAATGGGATCTTCTGAAGAAAAATTGGAAGCCCGTTTTCTGCTCAAGACTTGCTTAAACCATGTTTTGTTTTCCCCTGCAACAGAAGCCACAATTCTGTCTCCAAAATAAGGTGTGTCCTTTTTTTGCTCATTCCTGCTGCTCTCAGCAACTCCAAGTGACTTCCCGCCCCCCACTGTTGCAAAAGTTCAGGAGAATTCAGATGGGATCAAGCTGACAGTAAGACCAGACATGTCTTGACAGTACATACAAAAAGATTCATTTCCAAGAGAGAAGCTTTCAACAGCAGCTTTGCATACATGAACTCTGATCTGTTAGCAACTGCTCCCTGGTGGGTGTAGCACCTGCAAGCAACTTTGGTGTGGGCCAGCTGGGAGGTAGGTGGTGCAGTCTAGCAGTTGGGATATTGGAATTTGGCAAGAGAAACTACAATCCAGTTTTCTGCTCAGCTCTTGATTTTGGTGTGGTGGCCTTGAATCAACTAGCTTAGCTGAAGCTCTACTAGGAGAATACAGAGATTAACCTAAACGAAGGGGGACCACAACGAGCACATGGCACCTTCTCTTAACATTGTTTTTTCTTTTTGAAGAACCGCAGGTTGCAATGAGTTGGGCCAGGGTATCTGCAAATGTGGTCAAAATAGGCAACAGGATCTCATTCTATAAACTGAAGGTGATCTTTCCCTCAATGTTCAAGAATTCTGGTTATTGGCTAGCTAGTTTTTACTAAAAGTTTACTAAACCATATATTCCCATAAATTACACTGAATTAGCTTTGTGCATGCTAGATGCTGCAAGGATACTATATGGTTTTTCCTGGAAAAGCTGTTAGATCTGCTCAGGGGAAGAATGCGGGAGTTGTTATTTAGAGTAACTCCCTATCTTGTAGGGTCCTTGGTGTTCCCTGAATTTGGTTGCGTTCTTGTATTACCAACCTAGGTAACACCATCAGTAGCATTGATGGATAAGGACTCCTGTCTTGGGCAGGTGGTTGGACTAGATGACCTCCAAGCTCCCTTCCAGACTTATGCTCCTATATTCTACAGCAGGGGTGTCAAACTCCATTTCATTGAGGGCCGCATCAGCATTGCGGTTGCCCTCATGGGGCCTGGTGGGTGTGGCCTGGGTGGGCGTGGCCTACTGGGTGGGCATGGCCAGCTCTACATCGTTCGCATCAAGGGTGCCTATAGGGGCCTGGGCAGGAGTGGGACAGATCTGAGGGTCTCTGGCAGGAGGAGGGTCTCTGGGCCAGGGCCAAGGCAGTTGGGGCCATTCCCTCACTGTTTCCAGGATGGCTTTGTGGGCCGCATGAAACCACTTCACGGGCCGGATCTGGCCCCTGGGCCTTGTGTTTGACATGTCTGTTCTACAGAATATATCCTGTCTTCAGAACAGACATCTGGGCACAGGATTTGTGTTAAGGGTTTCAGAAACCGCACAACGTTGGTTCTGAACTCATACGAGATTTCATGCAAAATACCCCACACACCCATTGAAAAATGGTGTTGATGTACAGTTTCTGTCCAAGTGTCTGTCCAATTTCAAGGAGCCTGAGTGCCACATGTCTGCTCATTAGTTCAGCACAGAAAATAGAAGTCAGAAAAGGCCGTTAAGAAGGTGCCTTCGAAGCAGACCTCTGGACGGTTACAAAACTTTATTGGCAAGGCTTCGAGCACAGCCATCTGGGCAGCTTGCAAAGAGACTGTGATGCTTCGTCGTGTTCATTTTTGGCCCGTCCCAGCTACTCCCACAATAACTATGTCATTTCAGCCTGGTCCTGTGTGCTTTGCTTTGCTCTCCTATCTAGTCTCCTGCCCGAATGAATATTTGAATCACGGAACGCAGCACAAAGCAGCTACGGGGGCCAAGCTGTTGATCAATGTGGGAGTTCACATCTGCCAACTCTGTTTAGTGCAGCTGGGAAGCGCTTTGGCAGATGTGAGCTGTGGTGGGGGTGGAAACGGGAACCTTGTGTTCCCTTTTGTACAGAGTGATTTGCACCTTCTCCTGTCTTGCTAAACTAACACCATGCCAGCCAAAGCAACCGTTATGGGGGGATAAACATGTTTAAGATGTATACCCTTTCCCCTCCACCGGGATGTACGGCTGGAATGTTTTTCGCTCATTTTGGCAAAAAAAAATATCGAAAAATCAAGATGCCTTAGCACGGTGTAATGCAACTTCCATCAGATTAAGCCCTCCAGATGTTTTATGTTATAGCCCCCGTCATCCCTGGGGGATCAACCTCAATAGACATAGCCCTTGACTTACAACAGCTTGTTTAGTGACCATTTGAAATTACAACGGCCAGTGAAAAAAGAAAACATTTTCAGTGCCGTATTTCACACTTCTTACCTCCCTGATCATGTGATCAAAATTCAGACACTTGGCCACTGGCTCATATTTATGACCGTTGCATTATTCAAGGGTCACGTGATTCCTTTTTGTGACCTTTTGACAAACAAAGTCACCGGGGAAGCCAGATTCATTTAACAGCCATGTTACAAACTTAACAACTGCAACAATTCACTGAACAGCAAGAAAGGTCGTAAAATGGAGCAAAACTCACTTAATAACTGTCTCGCTCAATGGTGGCCGTAATTTGAAGATCTCATTTGCTTTGTGATATTAGGCACCAGGTGCATAAAAAGGTAAAGGTAAAGGTTCCCCCGCACATGCGTGCTAGTCGTTTCCGACTCTAGGGGCCGGTGCTCATCTCCGTTTCAAAGCCGAAGAGCCAGCGCTTGTCCGAGGACGTCTCCGTGGTCATGTGGCCGGCATGACTAGACGCCAAAGGCGCACGAAACGCTGTTACCTTCCCACCGTAGTGGTCCCTATTTTTCTACTTGCATTTTTACGTGCTTTCGAACTGCTAGGTTGGCAGAAGCTGGGATAAGTAACAGGCACTCACTCTGCTATGCGGCACTCAGGATTCGACCCGCCAAACTGCCAACCTTCTGATCGACAAGCTCAGCGTCCTAACCCACTGAGCCACCACGTCCCTCACCAGGTGCATAACAGCAGCTTAACAACACAAGGGACATCAATTGATGCAGACTGCAGAAATCACCACAATATTGGGGTGTCAGTCCAGTGGCAGATGAAGTGCCACAATGCAAACCATGCCTCTTTTAAACATGTGGCCAATATCAATGCACATGACCAAGGGGCAAGCCTTTGCCCACCATCCTGCCAATTTTTACACATAGCCTCCCACAGATGATGTTACATCTTTCTGTATTTAGCGGACATTCCAATATAGCAGACTCCCTTTCAATGGCCTTTCAAAACAAGCTTCTTTTTCCATCCTGGTGGTGATAATAATCATCCATAATGATGCAAAAGGGTGAGGAAGTGCGTCAAGGCTGAAGGAAGCTGGTGGATCCATTTGATGGACATCGAATCATCATCTGAATTGTCCTTGGTAGAGAATTTTGTCAGGGAGAGCAGGTCGAGGTGGAGAGAAAATTAGGTCCAGCTCCTGAAGGAATTAACAAAGCCATTATTTCGCTTATCGCCCCCATCTCTCCCCATCATGTAGAATGAGGTTATTTGAGCCTCAAAAGAGACTTCCTTAATTTGTTACATTCATTTTTCTTGGCTCCAATGAGGTGGGGAAGAGAAAACAAGGTGGGGAAGAAAACAATTATTGGAAAGATCAACAGGCAGGGGGAAAATGATCTTCTGGATTGCCTTTAGGCCTTGACTTTGCTTGGGACCTCTGCCTTGTTCCTGGGGGGCTAACCAAAGCTGAAATCAGGCAGTGGGGTTGAGACTCCCCTTTGGGGAATAAACAAATTACTGAGTTCACATTCACCCACCATTTCAAATGAAACTTGGAAAGTGCGGGTGACTGTCGAGTGTTTATTTAATTGCTACTTCTTTCTGGCAGATCACAGGAGGATTTTTTTCCCAAATTAAAATGACTTGTGTGCCATCTGTTCTTTCAAGAGAGAGTTGGATGTCTCTCCACTGTGAATAAAAGGATGTGTTCTACTTGCAACTGCTCAGGCAAGGATGAAGAAGTTCAGATGAGAATAACAAAACTGTCTTTGTTTGCAGGGCTTGGTTTGGCTTGGAAAGCTCAGAGACAAACAATAAAATCCATTTAATTTGAAGTAGGAAATCAGCCGTTAACAGCACTTCAGGAAAAGAAAGAAAGAAAGAAAGAAAGAAAGAAAGAAAGAAAGAAAGAAAGAAAGAAAGAAAGAAAGAAGGAAGGAAGGAAGGAAGGAAAAGAAAAAGAAAGAAAGAAAGAAAGAAAGAAAGAAAGAAAGAAAGAAAGAAAGAAAGAAAGAAAGAAAGAAAGAAAGTTCACAGATCTTTATCAAGCTCTGGAGGTAAATCTTTCATTCCAAAGGAAGTAGATTCTTGTTTTCATTGCCTTTTAAAAGTGTTCAAAATCATCTTTTCCTTCCTTCCTTCCTTCCTTCCCTCCCTCTCCCTTTATCTCTCCCCTCCCTCTTTTCCTTC
Source organism: Vipera ursinii (assembly GCF_947247035.1). Taxonomy (NCBI): domain Eukaryota; kingdom Metazoa; phylum Chordata; class Lepidosauria; order Squamata; family Viperidae; genus Vipera; species Vipera ursinii. Next base: position 7,552,829 of record NC_139524.1, on the reverse strand, counting down.
CTTCTTTCCCTTCTTCTGTTTCTTTCCCTCCCTTCACTGCAAGCTATCAGACCTGAATAAGCATAACTGTTCTATCATCCTGAGAAATGCTGATTCTCACATCCAACAGATGTAATTGTGGATTTTGATTATCGATCAAATCCACCCTGTACAAGAAATCCACCTGGCTTATTAAACATAAATCACAGACCAGAACTGGAGGCTATCCAATCGAACCCAACTGAATTCATGAGGGTTTGCGTCTTGAACTTGAAGGCGACAGGAATGGTGAAACCAAAATGTCAGCAATGAAAATCCTATCTTTTTAGAAGGTGTTGTCTAGACCAGGGGTCTTCAAACTTGGCCCTTTTATGACTTGTGGACTTCAACTCCCAGAATTCCTCAGCCAGGTTTGAAGACCCCTGTGCTGAAAAGAAGCAGCTTGATAAAAAACATATCTAAGCCATCAGCGTCCACGGTTGCCTTCAAGAAATGGCCCCTACTTTTAATTGGTCTTCAGAACTTTTGTTTCACAAATGGGTTCCATTCTAGTGGCCATAAAAGCTAAAATCTATGAAAAGCCAAAGTTTCCTTCAAGTCAATTTTTACTCTGAGTAATATCCTGGACTCTCCACCAAGTGAACCTGGCAGCAGTGTGGCTACTGCGTTCTTCCAGTTTATTATTTTCACTTCCCACTTCTTCAACTGAGCCAGACATAAATGCTAGGAACAATGATGGTGAATACATACAACATTCATCTCTTTCCAGCTTGTTAAGCCATGATCTAGTGTCTCTGTCTCTATTAGATTTGGCTCTTCCAAAACTCCTAGTAGATCCCGAGAGTCTTCATTGTAAGCAGATGTTCTATTTGCTCAATCACCTTCCACAACAAAAGTTGTTTTAAGCGTGTAAAACACATCACCGGGAGAACAAACTTTGAGAACAAACAAAATTAATCGTACCATACACAAAAGGGGTGTCAGAAATGACAGCCAGAATTCTCCAACCCCTAGGAATAGCAATAGCCCACAAACCCACAGCCACACTCCGCCAAGAATTATCCAGAATCAAAGACAAGATAGAGGATGAAGAATTTTGTCATGAAAGTTACTTGAGACAGATTATGGTCATCCTTTATTGAAACCTTATGTAAAATTTTATATACAGTACATATGTACAGCGTTGAGAAGCCCTTACGTCTATCCTTTTGCTCGTTCTGCTTTTTCTTTTTTTTCTGTTCTTTTTACCTTCAGTTCAGATAAAGCGAAACATTTAAAAATGAAGAACTTAGGGAAAGCTTTTTTAAAAAATGAAACACATGGTTGAGTCCACGTAACACACTAGTCTGGTTACACAGATTTTCATGCTGGCTTGGTTCAGATATTATGCTAAGACAAGGGTTGGGTTCCCTATACCGCAGAACATTAAATCCTAAACTAACCCCCTCTCCTGTTGTTTTACAAACTGATTTTGAGTTTTTCAGAACTATTGACAGCTCACTAAAGTTGACACCTTGACTTGATCAGTGGAAAATTGGAAGAGGTCAACCACTTCTCGTGGCTGTCAACTTGCACAGATCCAGGCAAGTTGGAGAGAGGATGAAAAAACAAACTAACTCAAAATGGTAATTGCAACCACGTGATTGAAACCTGCATTCCGTTATACCTAGCCTTATTTATTCAATGAATCCATTTTCTAGCATGGCACAATATCCTGCAGGGACGATAAACTAACCAGATGGGATTTGCATAACCCCTCTCGAAACTAACACAAAAATCCAGAGCCTTAGACAGGGGGGGTTCTACTGGGTGGGTCTCAAAATCCAATGCCAGCAAAGTCCTACCTTGGGGCTTCAATCATGGGGTTGAAGTTACTATCTTGACTTTTGGGATTCCCCCCAATAAATGCCCTGGAAATAATTCAGACTTTTGAGCTAATGGGAGGCAATCAGCAAGCAGAAATGATCCGGAAGTCAACTTTAGAGAGCCTTGTAGCAAATATTCAGAAGCCTTTCTGTGGACAAAGAGGACTGAAACATATCCTGGGAAGGGATATGGTATGAAGAAGAGACCCAATCTGGGTCCCCCCCCCCCGGGGGCTCAATGGAGATTTAAAGGGGAGGGGAAATAAAACGCAATCCAAGTTTCAAGATGCTGTTATTTTTACTTTACGGAGATAGGCCTCTCTCCATAAAAGCGAAGTTCTGGTCTTCTGGGAGTGTTTCCAGATCTCGTTGATCCCAAACGGATCACATCAGTCACACAAAGGGTGAATCAGACTTCCAACTTTCTTAGAGATTGTTTCCTAGCTTTTTTTTTAACCTAATTGCTAGGAAAAACAGGCCAGAGAAGAAATCCAAGCAGAGGAGAAAGAGAAAGCAAGAGGAACTTCGGTCAGGCAGTTCACGGCCTCTTCCATTTTTACCGTCCTGGGCAAAACGAAAAAACAGCATCCTTCTTGCAGATGGTTTTCATGGACAAAGTGTTTGGCGGCCTTTAACATACACAGGGGTCTCCACAGGGTGTGGACCAAAGGATCAAGTAACAGCCGTTGGGGGTGTGAAGTTCTGTCCCTGTAGGCTTCCTCAGGGTGGCCCAACTCAACTTTGCTAGCCTGAGAGTATCTCCCGAAGTCAGTTTTGTGCTTCTGAGCGCGAGTTCCTCTGCAAGCCGCACCAGGAGTAAGTACCCAGTGGCTGCGTTCACACAACCCTGAAGCAAGCTCTGGTAAAGCCCGAGCAGCCGAGATATTAAGCGAGGTTAATGTTTTATGGCAGTTAGGTTTTTGAAGCTTAGCAATTTGGATAGACCCAGCCTTTTGGCTGAGTTAATATGCCAACCTCGAAAAAGGCCGATTCCTTAACAGGGTAAAAATGTGTCGTCTGAATCCAGGTAGCTTGATTATCATTATGGCTCTCAAATGGCATAAAATGGTTTCCAGCCTGGTCATTTCATCACACAAATATACACTTTAAATGAGAGCAAGGTGGGGGTGGTTTTTTCCCCTCTTTCCTTCTCTCCCTTCCGTCACACGCATGAAACACAGTGTGGTTTTCCAAGGATGGCCGGCGACCCAGTGGCAGATCCAAGAAAGGGTGGATGGGTCGTGTCGAGGAGGACACGGAATGCATTGGCGTCACCCCTGAAGGCGCCCTGGATCAAGCCAGCTTTGCCAACCAGCAGAACCTGCACCGGAATAGCGCCAGGAAGAAGAGAAAGCCTTACAAAATTAAGAACAAGGGTTAAGGACAAGCCTAGCTGTAGCAGAGACTTCGGAATTATATGGCGTTTCTTCTTTAAAGGTTGACAGTCTCTGTCCAGCCATCCTTTTGTCTCTGAAGATATTTTGGAGACCCTTTTTTTTGGTGAGGTCTTTAGCAGGCCAAGGAAGGGGCAGTTCTCCTCATCTGAGTCTTTTTTTTTTTTGCAGAAACTACCTATCCAAATGTCTAAGGAATCAGGAAAAATTAAGGCAACTGAAATGTTCCTGTCACACACACACCCATCGCCACCGTGTTCCGCTCTTCAGGATGGTGGGATTCACAAACGCTGAACGTCTCTCCCTGTTAAGGCACCTGGTGAAGATCATCAGCCCTAACCCCCCACCCCCACCCCCCCACCCTGAGTGTCATTGCCTGAAATCAAAAATCCGGTTCCAGTAGTAGAGAAAAGCTGGAGAGTTGCTAGTCCCTATGACGACCAGCAGCAGGAGGTAGAGACTCATCATCACTGCAAAACGATGTTTGGACAGCCACGATTGGCTGGAAAGTCTATGGGGGAAAAGAAGGAAGACGGTCACTGCAGCCTTGCATCATTTTTAAGGCCCCACGTTCTATTCCCAGTTCTGTACAAACTGTACAGGGACAGATTGCTTTTTTCCCCCCAAAAAAAGATACAGTTGGCCGATTTTAAAGTCAATAAACTAAAAAAAAAAGTCAATTTAGGGAACAATTCAGTGTCGCTCCCTCTCAACTCAGTCTGCAGATGATTGTTGTGGAGAAAAAGAAGAGGCAGGAATGTTTTAGATACCGTATATGCGTGCTAGTCGTTTCCAACTCTAGGGGCCAGTGCTCATCTCCGTTTCAAAGCCGAAGAGCCAGCGCTTGTCCGAGGACGTCTCCGTGGTCATGTGGCCGGCATGACTAGACGCCAAAGGCGCACGGAACGCTGTTACCTTCCCACCGGAGTGGTCCCTATTTTTCTACTTGCATTTTTACGTGCTTTCGAACTGCTAGGTTGGCAGAAGCTGGGACGAGTAACAGGCGCTCACTCGGCTATGTGGCACTCGGGATCCGACCCACCAAACTGCCAACCTTCTGATCTACAAGCTCAGCGTCCTAACCCACTGAGCCACCCCGTCCCTATATATATATATATACACACATACACATACACACATATGTATCTCTCTATATATCTACATCTATGTATATATGAATGTATATATGTATGTGTATAAGTTTGTCTAAAATAGTCTTAAAAATATGAGTCTCGGGTATATTCATATTCAAAAACTAAAACACAGATCACCGAGACTGAAGAATTTATTTTAAAAACCTAGCTTTCGTCAGCGTCTGCTGACATTGTCAGAGTTCTAGCCAGGATTGAGAATCACGTTCTTACAGTCTCTGTAACGCCAACCGTTTGGCTAACGAGCATGTTACCAGTCTATTCAGCTCCCGTAATGCATTGCTCTGAGCAATTGCGTGTCAGCCAAACGGTTGGCGTTAGAGAGACTGTAAGAACGTGATTCTCAATCCTGGCTAGAACTCTGACAATGTCAGCAGACGCTGACGAACGCTAAGTTTTTAAAATAAATTCTTCAGTCTCAGTGATCTGTGTTTTAGTTTTTGAATGTGTGTGTGTGTGTGTGTGTGTGTAGATATCTATCAAGAAGCACCTTTATGTCTTGGGTGGACATGTAAAAAAAGCTAGAAAGTTCTGGATCCAAATACAGACTTGGATCTGGAAGATTTTAAATATTAATATAGAGTTGAAATCAGAGGTTTCAAAGAGTTGGAAAAAAGGCATGGAACCCTGTGTGTGTGTTGTTTTTTTTGTATGAAACTGCAGTGAGATTAATATAGGCACAAAGATGGAAAGATTAGGCATAATCCAGAATGGAGGAATGGCTGGTGAAGTTGCTGAAATGGCTAAACTGACTTCCTTCGATCAGAGAAAAGAGGATAAGTTACATTTGCTGCTACCTGGAGAATTCTTATTCACTTTTTTCACGTGAAACAGAAAAAAAAAAGATGAATGTAAGATTTAGGGTTATAAGATTAAACAGAACAGGCTGCAGAAAGGCCTGTTGTGATCTTAAGAGTAAGAAGCAAACTTATAATTGTACTTATAACTGCTGTAAAGAATATTGGACAAGAGGAGCCGAGTGCATACAGGTAATCCTCCATTTACGACTGCCATTACAGGGCTATCAGGTCAACCTGTCTTCCCCACCGACTTTGCTTGTCAGAAGGTTGCAAAGGGGAGATCACGTGACCCCCGGGACACGGCCACCGTCATGGCTCTTTGAGCTTTCCGGCCCAGGCTGAGAGTTTTTAATCGGGGTTTTTTATATTTTTTTTTCAGGGATTAAATTTAATTTTTTTAAATCGTTTTTAATTTTTGTATCAATGTTTTAAGTACCCTGTAAACCGCCCTGAGTCCTTTGGGAAAGGGCGGTATATAAATTCAATAAAATAAATAATAAATAAATAAATATGAACCAGATGCCAAGCACCTGGATTTGGGTCACATGTTCACGGGGATGCTGCAAGAGTTGTAAGTGTGAAAAATGGTCATAAGTCACTTTGTTCACTGCCATTGTAACTTCGGTCGCTAAATGAACTGTTGTAAACCGAGGTCTTCCTGTATTTTGCTAACAATGTACACATAACATACATATACATATCGTAGATGTACGTGCATACATTTAGGCTTCATGCAGAACGGTTACAGCTGCCCCTGGCGGCATACTTTCATTTTAGCCGTCATAAGGACTAGGAGCTTGACTTAAAGCCCAGGGCGAGGAAACCCGATGCCTTGAAAGCTCTGTTCTGCAGCCAGGTTTCTTCAGCTGCCTGACGACTCTACCACCGCTATGGTTTCCCCTGACTGTTTTACGGTGGCTCTTACGATGGCTCTTTCTTGCTTTTTCTGCATTTTTGAACCGTGGAGAGACGAAAAGCTTCAGACACGCCCTGAAGCATCTTTACTCCTGGGAAGAGCGAGCTGCGCAAGGGGGAAGGAATGGATGCTCACCTTCGGTGCCGCCTCTGTGAATATATTAGCAAGTATTTCACCCGTATCAGCTGATTGTTTGTAACGACAAAATATTTCTGAGGAACGTCACCCCCTTCGCTGTTCTTCACCCTGGCCCTCTTCCTGTCAATTTCTTTGGAGTCTGCCAAAAAAAAAAAAGGGGGTGGGGGGTGGGAGTAAGGTTTTCTTTGAAACTGAGAGTCTAAGAAAAGAAACTGGAGATGCTCACGTGCGAGGATCGGTTTGACACAGGGCTGCAGTGCAAGTCGGACAGAAGGTCCAAAACAGTTTTGGTTCTTCAGCCACAACTTAACGCAAGGTCCCGGCTGAGCAGCTCACGGCAAAAAGGAAGGGGCAGGATGGATCCCCGGCACATGTATTCCCAGCACACAAAGGCCTCAATCCAGATCAGCAGATGCCTAGGGCTGTATGCAGGTAACGTCCTAGGCTCAGCAAAATTTAAGCCAGCAGAGCTAGTTGGAGAGTCATGACAAAACAATTGTTGTGATTCAGGGTCAGCCTGTGGGTTCGGCATTTGGGTCGGACGATTCAGAGGAGGAGGAGGAGGGGGGTGTTGGAGAGGTTGCTGAGGGTGTTGGAGAGCTTGCTGATTAGAGCCCTCAGCCAGGCCCCTCCCACCTGGTCATGACGGAGACCCAGCTGTGTGAGCCTGACAGCGTGGATGAAGATGACCCACAGCTGGCCCTGTTCAAGGACGCCCGACGAAGGAGGCAGTCAATCAGGAGTAAACAGAGGAAGGCAATGGGGCACCTCGGAAGGAGGCAGAGAGAAGCCACGCCCTGAACTTTTTAAAAAGGGGAATGCGTGGGAGGGCTGGTTTGCTGAAGGCAACCGTTTGAATAGCTCCTGTTTTGTGGTTCGTGTTTGCTTTCTTTGCTCTGTTTATGGTTTTATGTTAATAAATTTGGCAGGCTTAGTTCCAGCCTCTTGCCTTCTTGTAAAAGGGGTTGTCCCTGTCTTATCTGCAGGGCCGGTAGCAGGCTGGTACAGAACAACAATACTCCAGTTTGGCCAATAGGTTGAAACACCAAAATTCTCAGTTGCTGTTGGGGAGGGAGGGACGGAGAGAGGAAGGGAGGAAGGAAGGAGATGGTGTAAAATAATGGGAGGGAGGGAGGGAGGGAGGGAGGGAGGGAGGGAGGGAGGAAGGAGATAGTGTAAAAGAATGGGGTGAGACTGACCTTTTTTCTTCGCTTGGCACTTGACATCCGGGTGATCGATGACTTCGCAAACCGCGACACAGCTGAGGATCGGGCCCATTGTGCTTCGCTGCCAGCCCAGACTGTGCGGGCTGTAGAGGAGGGCCAGGCTTAAGTCGCTGGTCAGGTAAGTGCCTTCCCCAAACAAGGAGGTCTGAAAAACAGCGGAAAGATCTCCATCTCCTTGCCCAAAAAGAGGAATTCTAGGCTTCTTATCCACTATTTTCCAACTGTGGGCCTTTCCCCATTTCCCAAGGTCATGCCCACGTACTATTACAGGTAGCTCTTGATTTGCAACAGTCCATTTAGGGACCATACCAAAGTGACAGCAGCACTGGAAAACAAAATGGCTTATGGCCGTTTACGACTGTCGCGGCCTCTCCACGGCCAGCGGATCAAAATCCAGAAGTTTGGCAACTGACTCATACTTGTGACGGCTGCAGTGTCCTGGAGTGGCACGATCACCTTTTTCTGGTGACCTTCTGTCAAGCAAAATCAATGGGGAAGCCAGATTCGCTTAACGACCGTGTCACTCACTTAACGATTGCAGTGATTCACTTAACGACTGTGGCAAGAAATGGTCGTAAAAAACAAGGGCAAAACGCACTTAACAACTTAGCAACGCAAATTTCGGAGCCTACTGTCAAGGACTGTGTGTGTGTGTGTGTGTGTGTGTGTGTGTGTGTGTGTGTGAAATGTTTGTTAAGCATTCAGAATACACTTGCTTAGTCCCAGACACGGGACAAATCTTATTTCCTGTTTCAGCCTAGACCAAGGCCATTTACAGGCAGTAGCCACAGCAGTGGCAGCTCATATTTGTGTAAATTTATTCTTTGTTAGCAAGCAAAAAATTTTTTTACATATATATATATGGTTTGCGAACATAGCAGAGGGGATGCCGGCCCGACCACGATCAGCCTCTCTTCCTATGGTTTGAACCAGGCTCACTCCTTACCTTGTTCAAGTGGCACTGCAGGCCGTTGTGCATGATGGAATGGAAGTTCTCCAAGCGGCTCCCGTGGAAGGCATAGATGAGGTCTCTGCCCGCCTGAGTGTCCTCAAATTTGGCGTTCATTTCTTTGCAGTAGGTGATTTCAAAGAGGAAGTCCGGCACCGGGACAGGCATGCTGGGAGCTCCCGCCAGTTCCTGGATCTTCTTGTACTTGGAAGAACATCAAAATATAGCAAAATTATTCACACGGAACTTCTATTTCACCTGTGCTTTTAAGCCCTTTGAGCTTCAAGGTCTTCGGACTGCACCCAAAGGAAGGTGTCAATGCAGCAAACATCGACATGTTTTGGCACTGACAATATAAGAGACAGCCTGTTACTTTAACTGTTTCGCTTTGAATCCCTAGGGTGGGGGGAGAGGGAACATCAACCGGTTGTTTTGAGAAGATTAGAAAAGCCCGCCTACAGAATGGGAAGTGAAACTTCATGTGTAAAACTAATTGGATAATGTGATTGATGACATGTAGATAAGGGCAGGAATTGTGTATGTTACGATGGGTTCGGGGTGGGGGGAGGACATTTCAGATTCTGGCATCCCTCTGTGAGTACTGATGCTTCCTTTCATTACTAAGACTTTTTAGATAAATAATATGACTGCATTTTGTTTGAATTGTCTCATTTATCGGAACCATGACAGAAGGAGCCACAGACCTGTATCCCCTCCCCAAAACCGGAGGACAGAGGAACGAATGGTTATTGGGGCCCTCGAGAAGAGCATGTCAAGGACCCGATGGTCCAGATAGACAGCGACATCCTTCTTGGGTTCCTTGACCCCTTGCTTGCAAAGCTCTTCCCAGATGAATTTCGGCTCTCAAAACTACCTTTCATCTGAATTCTCTGAGTTGGGTCTCTCTTCTCCCATCCAGGAAATTCTCACCTTGGTTTTGTTGGCGGCGTGGATGCACCAGGCCTTAGAGGACAGGATCCAGTGGAGCAGCTTCAAGTTTCTTTGGTCAGGATTTTGGGGAGAATCCAAGAGTTGTTGCAGACTCCCTAATGCACTTGTATCTGCAAGCTGAGAGAGGGACACGGGAAAGGGGTGGATTGCTTTTCTACACCATCTCACGCTTCAAGAGCCCTCCAGTGGCTCAAATAAGAAAATATACATATATATCTTCTGATCGACAAGCTCAGCGTCCTAACCCACTGAGCCACCGTGTCCCATATATATATATGGGACACGGTGGCTCAGTGGGTTAGGACGCTGAGCTTGTCGATCAGAAGATATCGGCAGTTTGGCGGGTCGAATCCCAAGTGCCGCGTAACAGAGTGAGCGCCTGTTACTCGTCCCAGCTTCTGCCAACCTAGCAGTTCGAAAGCACGTAAAAATGCAAGTAGAAAAATAGGGACCACTATGGTGGGAAGGTAACCGCATTCCGTGCGCCTTTGGCATCTAGTCATGCCGGCCACATGACCACGGAGACGTCCTCGGACAAGCGCTGGCTCTTCGGCTTTGAAACGGAGATGAGCACCGGCCCCTAGAGTCGGAAACGACTAGCACGCATGTGCAGGGGAACCTTTACCTTTATATATATATTACTGTTCAAAGGCAGGCAGCTTTGGAACATAAAATGAGCCTGATTCAGCTCCAGGGCTCAACGTCCTGAGCAAATTGAGATAGTACTCTGTTTTTGTAAATTGGGAATTTGAAGGGGAAACCCAGGAAGCTGGCAATGCTAGTCCCCTTCCATATGTTTGCCACAAGAGAATTGTCTAGATTTGCTCATAAAGCTCGTGATACTCTACGTTTCAATTTAAGAGTGATTTTTTTTGCTGTATAATTTAAATGTTATTTGGATTGCTTAATCTGTATGTTTTTAATATGATGTTTTGGAAGAATCAGAACACACCCACCATTCAAAACACACTCCCACCCAATCAGAGCACACCTCCACCCACAGAACACACCCCCTCTGGCAGTTTAAAAAAGAGGAACAAACAGCCACTACCACATGCTTCTCCCAGAAGAAGGAAGCTGAAGCCACCAGCCTGAGGATGACGGATGGGATTCCATCGAAACGTTGCTCCTACACCTTCAATTCTACGCGGGGAAAAACCCGAATGACCAAAGATCCACATACAAACACCCGCGAAAACTATGAACATTGTCCATAGGGTCACGATGGGTCGGACACGACTTCGCAACTAACAACAACAAATATATATACACACACACACACACACAGTATATAAAATTCAAGATAACGAAAAGGGAAAGATTTCAGGAGAAGGAAATCAAAAAAAGAAAAAAGTTGAAAAGTGAGGAGAGGAGAGGGACGGAGATGACAAAAAAGAGCAGAGAAGAAAAGGGGAAGAAAGTGAAAAAAAGGAGAATGAAGATGGGAGGGGAGAAGAGGAAGATTAACTTCTAACTTTTATCAGTACAGGTATAATTATATAATAAGGTAACCTCTTACACAAAGTTAAAACAAAGACACAACAACTTCATATAAAAACATGCAGATTAAACAATCCAAATAACATTAAAATTATATAGGGAAAAAACACCCTCTTACTCTTAAATTTAAACATGAAGTATTATGAGCTTCATGAGCAGATCCAGACAATTCTCTTGGCAAACACATGGAAGGGGACTAACATGGCCAACTTCCTAAATTTTTGCTTCAAATTCCTCATCTAAACCACTGCCCTGGTATTCTCTGGCAGTTCCCCATCCAAAAAGTAACCAGAGCTGACCCTGCTTAGCTTTCCCAGGACTGCTTCCCACTCTTACGATTCAGTCGGCACAGTGACATGCTGGAGAGGAAAGACCTGAGAATTCTCCACTCAGAATCCTCCAGGTCTGACAACAGGAAAAGGAAAATAAAAATAGGGTTCTGTTTTTATCGCTAACAAATATCTCCTAATTACATACGGCCGACTATTCTGGGAAAGAATTTCCACAGGCATCTTTGCCTTTCTGGATAAGTTTAGCAAACGCCATTAGTAAACCTGCTTTTCTGCATAAGACATTCATTGGGCTTATTCCACATGCTATCCCTGGATAAAATTTAGCTCTGCATGAGGTTTAACGTCATGTAGAAAAACAACGCCAGGTAGTCCTCGACTTACAACAGTTCATTTAGTGGCCGGTCAAAATTACAACAGCACCGGAAAAAGTGAGCCAATGACCATTTTTCACTGTTGCAACCGTTGTAGATGGGGTGGTCAAAATTCAGACGCTTAGCAACTGACTCATAGTTATGACGGTTGCAGTGTCCTGGGGTACCTTTTGCGACTTTCTGGCAAGCAAAGTCAATGGGGAAGCCAGATTCACTTAACGACCGTGTTACTAACCGAACAACAGCAGTGATTCACTTAACAACCGTGGTGAGAAAGATCGTAAAATGGGGCAAAAGTAATTTACCAGCTGCCTTGCTTCGCGATGGAAATTTTCAGCTCCATTGCCGTCGTAAGTCGAGGACCACCTGTCCGTTAATTTATTTAGGGAACGTCTATAGAGATTCTCAGTCCTCCAGATCCTAGTCATCCCAACGGTGCTTTTTTTCTTTTCTTTTCAGGAAGCAACTGGACTTCCTTCCTTTTCTTTCGAGACGTTTCGATTCTCAGCCGCGAAGCTTCTTGGCTGAGAGGCAAAAGGTCTTCAAAGCAAAACAAGAAAGTCCAGCTGCCTCCTGGAAAAACAACAACAACACACCTTTGGGATTTATTTAGGGAAGCAGAGAAGTTGTGTTCTCTTGACCCAGCTTTCGAGTTCCGAGCATTGTTGGAATGCAAGAATTCATTCTCTTGCCGCCGGTCAACAGGGAACACGGTGGTGACTCCGAGGCTGGAGTGCGAAGGAAACGAACCCCTGCAACTGAAAGAGACTTCTAGGATTCCATATCAACCATCCGAGCTGCACTCTTCTGTGACAAAGAGGGAAGCAAGAAATCCTCGGCGCTCTTCCAAGCAGCAGGCCCAACCATTTCCTAGGAAGGCCATTCAAACCATTACTTAAAAACACAAAGGCTGCCTGGAGGAGGTTTCCTAAACTAGTCTGGTTGCTTGTCCTTGGAAAGGTGTGAATTAGAAAGAAGCGATTAGAAGCTTCTATCCGTTCAGGGCCTCCCACATCAATTCAAATTTTGCATTCTGCAAATCACAAAGGCTTTCCCGGTGGGAAGAGCTGCTGACATCTTGCACTGGTACTGCAGCAATACATCCTCTTTGGCCTCAGGCCAAGGGGCTGGTTTCTGACCTCAGATAATCCATGTTCCAACCCAGGCGCTGAAAACTCTGATCACTAGCTAAAACCAGACACCCCCCCCCCCAACTAACAAGCACTCTGGAAAGAGTACAGATAAGAGCAACAAAGATGGTTAGGGGACTGGAGGCTAAAACATATAAGGAACGGTGATGGCTGTCTTCCAATATCTCAGGGGCTGCCCCAAAGAAGAGGGAGTCAAGCTGTTCTCCAAAGCCTCTGAAGGCAGGACAAGAAGCATCGGATGGAAACTAGTCAAGGAGAGAAGCAACCTAGAACTAAGGAGAAACTTCCTGACAGTTAGAACAATTAACCAGTGGAACCACCTGCCTCCAGAAGCGGTGAATGCTCCAACACTGGAAGTTTTTAAGAAGAGACTGGACAGCCATTTATTTATTTTATTTTTATTCCATTTATATCCCGCCCTTCTCCAAAGACTCAGGGCGGCTTACAAGCTTAGCAGTAGCCTTCATTCTATGTATATGCCTGCTTATTAGGGCTTTCGCCCCCCCCCAAGCGGCATTATTACAAAGTCAGCTTATTGCCCCCAACAATCTGGGTCCTCATTTTACCTACCTCGGAAGGATGGAAGGCTGAGTCAACCTTGAGCCTGGTGGGACGCGAACCTGCACTAATTGCAGGCAGCTGGTGTTACTTAAGGAGGCATCAGCCCACTGCTCCACCAAGGCTCTTTGTCTGAAATTGTAGTTTCCTGCCTGATCAGGGGGTTGGACTAGTTCAGGGGTAGGCAACCTTGGCTGTTTTATGACTCGTGGACTTCCAACTTCCCAGAATTCCTGAGTGAAGTCCACGAGTCATAAAAGTTGCCAACCCCTGGACTAGATGACCTCCAAAGTCCCTTCCAACTTTATTATTATTAGCAGACGGTTCATTGGTGGCAATTTCATAACTACAGGTAACCCTCCACTTATGACCACAACTGACCCCAACATTTCTGTCATGAAACGAGACAGTTGTGAATTTTGCCCCATTTCTTGCCACAGTTGTTTAGTGAATCACTGCAGTTGTTAAGTTAGTAACAAGGTTGTTAAGTGAATCCGGCTTCCCCATTGACTTTGCTTGTCAGGAGGTCGCAAAAGGGGATCACGTGACCCCAGGGATATTGTAAGGGACATATATATGAGTCAGTTGCCAAGCATCTGAATTTTGATGCTGCAACGGTCGTAAGTGTGAGGAACAGTTATAAGTCACTTTTTTCAGGGCCATTATAACTTTGAATGGTCACTAAATGAACTGTTGTAAGTCGAGGACTAGCTGAACAGGCATTTCTTGACTTACAACCATTTGTTCAGGACCGTTCAAAGTTACAGTGATCAGTCCTCAAACCTATGACCGTTGCAGCATCCTCATAGTCATGTGGCCAAAATTCAGGTGTTTGGCAAACAGTATGGATTTATGACGGTTGCAGCGTCCTGGGGTCTTATGGTCACCATTTGCAACCTTATTTATATATTTATATTTATTTCTCAGATTTATTAGCTGCCCATCTTAGCACAGGGTAAATCTTGATTTCCAACAAGCAAAGTCATGAACAGCTATGAAAGATATAATTAGGGTGGGAATATTCCCATTAGTTAGTAAATGGATGGCAGAGATTTGTTTTTGCAATTGCCTGACTTTTATCCCCGATTTCCTCTTTCTGCAGCTTCTTTGGCTGCCTGTTTTTTTGGCTGGGGTGAGAAAAAAAAAGAAAAAAAATTAAAAATAAAGGAGGGACCTTCCATGGGGCTATTCCAGTTGAGGTGCCACCGCTGCCAGTAAAGATGACAAAATCTTTGGAAAAATTGGGGAAGTATCTCCTGTTTCTTGAAAAATTCAGAGAAAGGTGTTCACCCAATTTCTCTATCTGAAAATCTGGATTTATTTTTTTTAAAAGATCTGTGGGTGAGCCACGCTATAAACCCCACAACAAATGCAAGTCTCTGTTTTGCACAGAGAGGGAATAAAAAGTTTGCATTTCTTCCACACTGTTCACAAGACTTTTCCCTCTCCAATCGCCACCCTGTAAGATTAACCGTGATCATGTGCAGCGCTCCCAGCCCCGACTCACCAGAACAGGGAGGCAGGAAATATTGCGAGTCCCTGCTCCTAAGGAGGTAAATCTGGTGGGACCCAGAAGAAGGGCCTTGTCTGTGGTGGCTCCCTCCCTTTGGAACACCATCCCTGCAGGGATTCGATTGTCCTCCATTTGGACCCTCTTCCACAAGGGTCTGGAGTCCTGCCTTTTCCAAAGGGCCTGGGGTACCAGAGTGGGATGCAGCTCATCAAGCGGCTTATTGATTGACTGACTGGTGTCGCCAGAAGGACGGTTAGGTTATTGCTTCTTATTGTTGTTGATATTAATCCCAAAGATGCTTTTTTCAAGAGGCAACTGGACTTTCTTGTTTTTTTCTTTGAAGATGTTTTGCTTCAGAACTGAAGAAGCTTCTTGGATGAGAAGCAAAAGGTCTTCAAAGAAAAAACAAACAAACAAGAAAATCCAGTTGCCTCCTGAAAAAGCATCCTTGGGATAACTGTGACCTGGATGACTGAGAATCTCCATCCATGTTTTTATTAAGTCTTTCTCTTTGTAAGCTGCCCAGAATCACGGCGAGTGAGCGGGCAGCCATTTAAATCTCCCTAAATAAAGGAATAAATAAATTTCAGGGGTTCGTTGTAGGGCTCAGCAAGCAGGCAAGAAGCCCCTTTGGACAAAAGTGGCTTTGGGGCGTGGGCTTGATCCTGTGAAATCACAGCATCGGCCTCCTGCCAGCCCAGACTGCACCAGGAGGAGCACAGCCTGCAAGACCATCAGCTCATGTGGTTTGATCTGCAGCTTCTGACTCTCCAGGGACCCTCCCGGCCCGTGCCCACCGCTGTCTCTGGCCGGCAGGGTGGGGGAAACTCACCAGAGTCTCAAAATCCTTGCTGTCCTCCGAGGCGTACTGCCCTGGGAAGGGCCTGAGGACGGAGTCCCGCTTGTAGCTCTGCAGGGCAGAAGCGAAAAGGCTGCATTTCAGGTCGGCGGCCAAGAGGTCCTTCCGGATGATCTCTCGCACCCCTTCCGCGGTGGGGATAGCCTCGTCGGGGCTTGGAGCCGGCATTCCCAGGAGGCCCTAAGGAGGAGGAGGAGAAGAGGAGGGGTCAGCAGAGAAGCAGACTGCATTCAGTACCCCTCCCCACCCCAGCAATGAGGATGCGGGGGTGGGTGGGGGCAGCCTGGCCCTTTTCAGACAGTTCCTGGACCCACGAAAAGTCCCTCCTTACTCTTACTATTAGTTTGGTCATGTTTGTGCAGTGTATTATTATTATTTATTATTTATTTGATTTATATACCGCCCTTCTCCCGAAGGACTCAGGGCAGTGTACAGGGCAATAAAATACCAAAAAATACAATACAAAAATTGAAAACAGATTAAACAATTGTGCCCGAATATAATAAATTAGTTAAAATCAGTAATTAAAACCCAAAACCCATCACCCATCAGACCAATATTGGAGGTGGTTACCCTTTGAGGGCTGCATGCCACGAAATCTCATTTTAAGGTATTAACCTACATTTCAAGAGACAATAAAAGTTATTATTCTGTTCTGTTCTATTCCTGGTCATCACATCCATGACAAAGAGAGAGTTTTTATTCCTCCACCCACCCACCCACCCACCCCGCCCCGCCAATAGCCCAGCCTGGCAGAGGCGCCTTTTCTTTCTATAAAAAAAAAAGAAAAGAAAACCCAACGGACAGGTCGCCATTCAACAGGTAAGGCTGTGCGCCGCCCCCCCCTCCCTGCTGCATCTAACCCTCACCCATCATTGGGGGGGGGGGGCTATCAGCATCTGAAGGTTTCCCGCCCCCCTCCCCACAGCTCCGCAAGACTTACACCCTCGAGACCAGGAAGAAATCCAACCGGTCGAGTCTCTATTGAGACGTCTTCCCCTGCCGAACTTCTGCCAGTCGGTGGCTGGGCTCACAGGCGGCCTGCCGGGCTCCTCGTCCCCTTGTGGAGGACCGGGGTCTCCCCTCTCCCACCCCCACACTCCGGTCTCCCCCCAGCCCGTCCGGAGGCAGACTTGGAAGAAGAGGCAGAGCGCTCGCCTTCCAGGATCATCCCAGGTGCCTACTGGGCATGCGCGGTAAAAAATCTCAGCCACGCTCACTAACAGCTGTTGAAGAAACACGCCCCTTTAGGAGCCTGCGCAGTAGTGCCAACTGAAGCCTCCCGAGAGCCCTTCCTGGCTTCCCCCCCCCTCGCATTCCGAGCATGCTCGCTACAGGAGGGCAGCCTCAGACATGCGCAGTAGTAGCATCTGAAGCTCAAAGGGGCGGAAGGCCCCTTGAACTCCGAGCATGCTCAGTAGCGGCAAGTGAAACTGCTGTTAAACCTGTCGCTTTGCTTTCACGTGGACGGAGTCGCCTCTCGCTGCTAGCTTGCAGCCGATGAACTGCTTTAAATCATGGTTGATTTTTAACCATGGTTTGCTGAGTGCACCCCAGCTGCCAGGGTCAGACGTAACGCAAAGGCAGCACCATGATGCTTGGCTTAGCCTTATAGTGAAGTGCGAAGTGTACCAGCTTATAATGCCTTAATAAGACCACACTTGGAATATTGCATCCAGTTTTGGTCGCCGCTATATATGAAAAAAAAGATGTTGAGACTGGAAAGAGTGCAGAGAAGAGCAACAGAGATGATTAGGGGGTGGGAGGCCAAAACATGAACAGTTGCAGGAATTGGCTATGTCTAGTTTAATGAAGAGAAGGACATGGGGTGGTGACATATAGCAATGTTCCAATATCTCAGGGGTTGCCACAAAGAAGGAGTCAACCTATTCTCAAAAGCACCTGAAGGCAGAAAAAGAAGCAACAGAACCAAAGAGAGAAGCAACCTAGAACTAATTTTGTAGTGTAGGCTGCAGGAAATACCAGCACAGCAGGGGGCTGGACAGCTCCAGGCTATAACTGCTTAGGCGGGAAAGCCTGAATAGAGTGAGTCATTGACAGCCCCAGGCATGGTCAGCTCTGGTGGGAAGCCAGGGTTTAAACCTATTGGCCACCTGCACTGGCGGGAAGCCCAGGTTCAAATCTATTGGTCACCATTCACCTGGGCAGGTATAAGAAACGACAGGTAAACCCCTTTGCCCCAGCTTCATTCCTGATCCAAATAAAGAAGTACTACCCAGCTCAAGTGTCCGTCTCTCTGTGCGACCATGCGACATTGCAAATTTACTGACAGAACAATTAACCAGTGGAACAACCTGCCTCCAGAAGTTGTCGGTGCTCCAACATTGGAGGTTTTTAAGAAAAGTCTGGACAGCCATTTTTCTGAAATGGTATAGGGTTTCCTGCCTGAGCGGGGGCAGGGGGGGGGCTTGGACTAGAAGACCTTCCAACTCTTATTCTGTAGTTCTATCTGTTACTTCTGGTCCTGGACTAAAAGATCTCCAAGTTTCCTTCCAACTTTGTTATTCTGTTGGCCAAAACACTGTTCCTTCCCTGAGCTAAGAAAAAGGAGTGAATATGAAGCACTATTAAACCACAACTGTAATAGTCACATTTCCATAGCTTCTACCTAGCTATATTAGAGATTCTAACCCCCAGCATTAAAAATCTGTAGTTCTCCAGTGGCCTTGGATAGGTTTTGTGATATTAAGGGGACAGTCTGGAAAGCATTTTTTGATGACATGTCCCATCATGATTTATGGGAGTGGGATGGCCACCAATACAAATGAGCTTCTGCAAAGTTGAGTGTAATTTTTTTTAGGTTGAAATCAGGACACCTGTCAGCCCCCACCTACCCAAGAATAATCCCAACACTTACAAGAAAGGAGAAAAGAAATTGTCTGCGAAGCTAAAGGAACCCTGTGAGAAATAAGTTCTTTTCAATTGGAAACTGTCACTCCCAGTGGCTACGTTTAGGATTTGATTAATTAAGTGACTGTATCTTTATAGTCCAATTAACAGGGCACTGTTGTTATTTTGATGCTTAACCAGGCGTTCGTGGAAGGTTTTCCTACCCATGAATTGAGATTGCATGACAGAAAAGTGGGAGAGAATAAGAATCTATAGCGCAAGAGCAGATTCTCGTTGGCACAGACCTCAGGGTAATTCTTAGTTCTCCCAAGCAGTTCCAACCAATGAGAGAGTTTTCTCCTTGCTCTGAATCCTACCTGAAACCTTGTGCTCTGCGACTCAGAATCACTTCCAGGAGATGGCTGGCCCCATCAATTATTTAAATAAATGAAATGATGCCATTGCACATATAATGCAATTGCTCATGTTCGATGTCATCACTTGAGCGTTATCACCTGCTTTCCTAATCCCCTCTACGGTCCTGCTAGGTTACATTCAGTTTCATCCTTTTTATCCTTTATCCTTTCATCCTTCATCACCACCTGCCAGAAGGCTTCCTGCATCCTCCTAGGAGGTTAGGGGGCAGGTTTGCCTCTCCCGATCCTTCAGTATTGTTCATTCTTACATTTAGATCTTTAGTTAGATCAGCAGGACCTATGAACGCAACCTGTGGGTTTGCACAGGTTATGTGGGATACATTGTTAATTGTGTTTGGAGTGATGCCCCACCAAACTTGTTCTCCAGTAGCTGCTCTTAGCCCCTCCATGTTCTGGAAGTGCTTTAAAATAATGTCCGATTTGTGTGTGTGTTGAGTGGGGGGGATTTGCTGTACAGGACCTTTGTTACATCCCATCTCTGCCTTTTTAGACTGGAATGCATAGCTCGGGATGCCGAACTTGTGGACAAATCTGTAGCTGACCTGAAACGTTTGGGGGAACTTCTCCATAACAGTTGTGCGTCAGCCGTGCAGGAGTATGAGGAGCATCTGAAGGAGAACCCAACTGAAAGTGAGCAAAGAGGCTTTCTTTGATGGGAAAAGGGTGGTAGTCAATCCAGGGACTTGGCTCAGAATCCAGGGTTATTAACCTGTCTGAAGAAAATGGGCACCGTATTAAGAATTCGTACTTAAGAAGACCCTGAACTCTGTAGCTAAACAGCGCCACAGGAGCACTAATCTGGTAAATATACTTGGGTAATCAGTTTGGCATTTGCCAAATCAATCTTCCCTACTGATTTCTCAGTTTCAATTTTTCACTTCCCATCAAACTAACCAAGGAAAGAGAGTGCCAAATAATTTAGAAACAGTGAGAGATAACATCTTAAGATGGCATCATAGGAAAGCTTCCAAGTTGGGAATAGTGGTCTTTAAAAAAAATCAACTTTGTAAAAAAGTAAAGAAAGAAAATGATGCCAAAACTAGTCCTCCTTTTTCAAAATCACTGTCAGGCGCAAAAGATCTGGACTATATATTAAGTTGCAGCATAAAATATTTATTCAAGCCTCTGTGCAAGAATTGACACCAAATAAGGGCCAACAGAATTCAAGAGAGGTTAACTTGAATTGTTTGTGGCAATGCCAGGAATTCTAAACTGATGACATATTTAACTCCAAATCTCTGCAGTTCGGCCTGCTTTTCCCCTAAAATAACAGGCTGATACTTGAGCCCCCAAACGGGAACATGTTAAAGTCTCAGGTGCTGATGTGCTCTTTAAATGCGACTCCCAGCTCACGCCATCTGGTTGTGACTGAAAACTCTCTGTGGCTCCTTTGGTTCAGACAAAGGACCAGGGAAATGAAAGGGTCCCACAAATAAGAACTCCAGAATCCAGGTGAACATGAACGCTGTTATCCAGGACAAGCAAGAGCATGCAATCCTCCATCAGACCATTCCCTCTGACCCACTGGAGGGGACAAGGTGAGCATGACACAAGGGTCTGAGCGCAGGTATGTGGCAGCCATGAGTGTCAATGAATGGGCACAATTAGCACACAGGTTGAATCCATGCAAATGCCCCAACCAGTGGCGTAGCGTGGGGGGTGCAGGGGGGGCCGGCTGCACCGGGTGCAACATCTGGGGGGGTGCCCATTAAGCTCGCCGGAGGGGGACGATTCTGCTTCGCCGAGGGTCGGAGGAGCGAGCGAGTGGGCGGAGTGTAGAAAGCAACCGCATTCGCTGCGCCCAGCCAGAGCGGGATCCCGTCCTCTCGCGGCTGCGGATCGCCTCCTTTCTCGGGTGGGGGTGGGGAGGCTTGGCGGCGTCTCGCCTCCCTCTCTTTCTCCCGCCGTGGCTCTCCTCCGCTTGGCTCTCAACCTGCAAGCCCGGCCCCCCCGACCCAGCTCCCGCCCCCGTCTCCTCCTTTCCCGGAGGTAAAGGTAACAACTGCAGCTGCCGCACCTGCGGCTGCTTGCTGCTCCTCCTCCTCCTCCTTCTCCTCCTCCTCCTGCCGTATTGACTCTCTGTGGCCACTCGGTTCCCCCTGCAGGAGGCGATCGGGACGCCCCCCCGACACACGTCGCCAGCAGCGAGAGTTTCCAGCCAGTCCGGCGAATCTTTGGGGCGAGGTGCCAAAGAGAAGGAGGCGGCTTGGCTTGGATAAGCAGCGTCTGGGCAGAAAATAGGTCAGGCGCCACAGCAAGTATGAACTCCTGGGGTTCAGCCTAAGCAGGCAAAGCTTCAGGGTGGGTTGGTTGGCTTTTCCGGCTTTGGAATAACCTTGGGAAGCTGAGGCATTGTAAGTTGGAAGTCATTGTTTGTCGCCTAACATGTTGGGTCACCCCACACCACATGCTAAGCCATAAACCGTGGGTGGTATCCAGGGTTTAGGACAAGATGGAGAAAACTAGCCAATTGTGGGATCATAAATCTTGATGAAGCCCATCATCGCTCCATGTGATGTATGCACTCAATCTACAAACGTAGTCCAAGCCTATTCACATCTGTTGTAAGGTCATTCTCTCGTGGGGTTTATCTTGACATCCACTAAGAGTGGAACAAACATGCCCCATTAACCATTTTCAACGCCATGTCCTCTCTTTGTCTCATCCTAAATCACAGCTGAGGCACCTTAAAGTTGCCTTGTTTCAGTTTTAAGCTAGCATTTTCCCTCTTCTCCAGAGACCCTTTTTTGCCTTGAACCTAACTCAAGGGTAGGCAACCTTGGCTCTTTTATGACTCATGGACTTCAACTCCCAGAATTCCTGAGCTAGTGGAAGAGACTCGAGTGCTAAAATCCACGGGTTACTTGCCTTGCCCCAGGTGCTGACAACCCACGCTACGCCACTGGCCCCAACCGTCACAACTGCCGTCTGCTCCTGAGCAGAAGCAAACATTCCAGGAGGCCCAAGGAGGCCCATGTTGTGATTCAGGGTCAGCCTGTGGTTTCGGCAGTTGGGTCCGACGATTCAGAGGAGGAGGAGGAGGGGGGTGTTGGAGAGGTTGCTGAGGGTGTTGGAGAGCTTGCTGATGAGAGCCCTCAGCCAGGCCCTCCCACCTGGTTACGACGCAGACCCAGCTGTGTGAGCCTGACAGCGTGGATGAAGATGACCCACAGCTGGCCCTGTTCAAGGACGACCGACGCAGGAGGCAGTCAATCAGGAGTAAACAGAGGAAGGCAATGGGGCACCTCGGAAGGAGGCAGAGAGAAGCCACGCCCTGAACTGTTTAAAAGGGGAATGTGTGGGAGGGCTGGTTTGCTGAAGGCAACCGTTTGAATAGCTCCTGTTTCATGGTTCGTGTCTTGTTTTTGCTCTGTTTGCTTTTGTGTCCATAAATTTGGCAGGCTTAGTTCCAGCCACTTGCCTTCTTGTAAAGGGGTTGTCCCTGCCTTATCTGCAGGGCCGGTAGTAGGCTGGTACAGAACAGCCCACATATATCCTGTGATCCACCTTCTAGGATCTGCAGAAGCTTCTTGGATGAGAAGCAAAACGTCTTCAAAGGGAAAAAAGAAAGTCCAGTTGCCTCGCGGAAAAAGCATCTGTAGAACAAATATGACCCTAGATGATTGAGAATCTGCATAAAAAGTTCATTTAGTGACTGTTCAAAGTTACAACGGCACTGATAAAATTGACCTATGACCGTTTTCCACACTTCACCACCACTGCAGCATCCCCATGGTCATGTGATCAGAATTCAGATGCTTGGCAACTGACTTATATTTATGACGCCTGCTCTAAGCCCCACCATCAGGGACATTTCCCCCTCAATAGGCTAATCTCCTTGCAGTCTACAAATCCTGCAGGAAAACAATTGATGGCTTCGTAAAGTGTGAGACTCTTACCAACTTACACTTGCTCTAGAAACGGGGGTCAAAACAAACGTGGCTTGTAAGTGCAACATGTGCGGAATACAGTATTAAGAGTCACAAGGGACCTTGGAGGTCTTCTAGTCCAACCCCCTGCTCAAGCAGGAGACCCTATATCATTTCAGGCAAGTGGCTATTGAAAATATAGCCACCGACAGGCAATGGAGCTGCTGGGAGAGAGCTAGGATTCATTTGATGATTTGCTGCCCGCTATCTAAAAGTAAGAATGGAGTATTTAGATATGGCAGTGATGGTGAACCTTTTAGAGACCGAGGGTCCAAACTGCAACCCAAAACCCACTTATGTATCGTCGGGTGCCGGGTGGGCGTGGCCCATTGGGGGGAGTGGCCAATTGGGTGGGCATGACCCATTGGGTGGGCGTGGCTGCAGTGGAAACGGCAGACTGGGTGGGACTAAAAAGTTCAATCAATCCATTCCAACTTTGCAAGATATCTTTTTTTTCCCTGCGAGAAATTGAAATTGATTGAACCTTTTTTTTTTTTTTTGCACACAGCGGCAGAGGCCAAAAGTGCGCTCCCACAGAGAGGGCCTCCTCAGGTGCCGTCGGTCAGGGATTGCCGGCTGGCGGCCCCCAGGGGGAGAGCATTCTCTGTGGGCGCGCCAGCCCTTTGGAACCAACTGCCTGTTGAGCTCCGGATGGCTCCCGACCTTCGCTCTTTCCGCCGTGACCTGAAGACTTGGTTGTTTGAACAGGCCAACCTGGACTAAGGGTTTATGTTTATTTTAATTATTTATTGTTAGGGCTAACTAATTTTAATTCTCTTTTAACTTTTGTATGTCACATTTTATTGCTCTGTACACCGCCCTGAGTCCTTTGGGAGAAGGGCGGTATAGAAGTTTAATAAAACAAAATAAAATAAATAAATAAAACCCAGCTGAAGGCCTAGGACTGGGGCGACGGCACGTGTGCCCACCGAGAGGGTTCTGTGTGCCACCTGTGGCACGTGTGCCATAGGTTCACCTCCAAGGAGATATGGCATCTATTTTCCACGGGTGTCATTAATGCCAAACAAACAGACATGCTGAACGCACACCCAAGAAAGAAAGACACACGCAAAGAAGTAGATCTCGTTTATTCTAAGGTTTTATTTTTTTTTGGTTCTTGGTATGAATAACCATGAGCTAAAACACTAAACAGAACATTCTATCAAAGATAAAGAAAGATAAAAGCAATATAGAATCTCCTCTCTTCTGTTTGTTGGTAAGCACAAAACTAACCAGGTCACTGAGATTTCAAAGGGCAAGACAGGGAAGATAGAAAATAAATGGGAGGTGGGTGGGGGAAAAGTGCTCGGAGGTCAGCATTATTTCAAAGAAGACCCAAATAATTATCTTTCATGTTGTATGGAAAGGTTAAAACAGTCAAAGTTTTAGGAAAGGGAGGTTCATCAATTAGCTTGGTTTAATTGATGCAACTACTATTTTGCCCAATCTTCTTAGATAAAGGAATTTCGGAGGCACTCAGCAGGCTTCCATGCAACCCAAGCATTTCTTGGTGGTCTCCCATCCGAGTACTAACCAGGTTACTATTTTGAATCAGCCGACATTTCCTAGGTGCTGCCATCTAGTGGACTCAATAGGTTTTAACCCATTACATTTGTCCAAAGTCCCATCTTCTTTCTGCAAATAGTCTCCATATTAATCCTCTCTAACTTCACAGTGTTTCTCAACTTTGGCAATTTTAAGATATGTGGCTGGCTGAGGAATTCTGGGAATTGAAGTGCACACATCTTAACATGTCCAATCAGCTCTGAGAATAGAGCAGAAATGGATTCTTCCAGCACAAATCAAAAGCATGAAGTGGATGACAACAGCATGCAGATAGTCCTCGACTTAATGACCACAATTGGGACGAGAATTTCTCTTGCTGAGCAAGATGGTCGTTAATTGAGATGCCAAATTTTATTTTACCTCTGTGTCCCGAGGGGACTTTCCTGTTTTTTTGCTTTCTCCTTGGAAACATTTCACTTCACTTCAGTTCTGACTGAATGGTGGGGAATGGAAGGATTTATATTCTTTGCAATCATCTGGCCATTAGTACTCTTTCTGAGAGTCCCATTGCTGTTAAAACAAATCTGGCTTCCTCCACTGACTTTGCTTGTTGGAAATGGATCATATTTCGGGTTGCAAATGGTGATCGTATCTACCCAGGATTCTGCAACCATCATAAATATATGCCGGTTGTCAAAGGGCTGAATTTTGATCATGTAACTACGGGGATGTTGTGATGGTTGTAAGTGCAGGGATTGTTCATAAACATTTTTTTTCAGTGCTATTGTCACTAAAAACATGGTTGTAAATCGAGGAGTAGCTATGTACTTGCATTGGTGGGAACCTTGTAGTTGTGTTTTTAATTCTTGTTCTGATCAGGAAGGTATGGCAGGTGAAGACTCATCTCAGACCAGTACAGATAATCCTCGAAATTATGACCGTGATTGAGCCGAACATTTCTGTTGCTAAGTGAGACATTCTGTTGCTACGTGAGAACCCTTTTATGACATTTCTTGACACCGTTGTTAAGTGAATCACTGCAGCTGTTAACCCGGCTGCTAAGTGAAGCTGGCTTCCCCACTGACTTTGCTGGTCAGAAGGTCACAAAAGGGGATCACGTGACCGTCATAAGTGTGAGTCAGTTGCCCAGTGTCTGAATTTTGATCAGGCAATCATGGGGATGTTGCAAAAGTCGTAACCGTGAAAAGTGGTCATAAGTCACTTTTTTTTCAGTGCTGTCGTAACTTTGAAGGGTCCCTAAATGAACTGTTGTAAGTCGAGGACAATCTGCAATCTCTTGTCTTACCATGAGCCTTGTAGCCTGCAGCGTCTCCGGCTGCTGCCCAATTTCATTTCCTAGTCCTGGGAGAGCAAAGGCTTTGCACGGACCTCTCCCACATTCGACAGGAGAGGTAGGGAAGAGGTTTGGATATTTTGGCTCCCAAGACAAAGAGCAGAGTTCAGAAATCGCCCTCTTGGGTTTTTTTTTTTTGTTCCTTCAAGCTTTTGTGTTTCACATTTAAAATACAGGTAGTCCTCGACTTACAACTCTTCATTTAGCGACCGTTCCAAAGTTACCACAACACTGGAAAAAAAAAGACTTATGACCGTTTTTCACCCTTATGACCATTGCAGCATCCCCAGGGCCACGTGATTTACATTCGTAGGGTTCATATTTATGATGGCCAGTGTCCCGGGGGTCACGTGATCCCTTTTTACGACCGTCTGACCAGGAAAATCAATGGGGAAACCGTGTTACTGATTTAACTTAGCCCAGGGGTAGGCAACCTCGGCTCTTTTATGACTCATGGACTTCAACTCCCAGAATTCCTGAGTCAGCACAGCTGACTCAGGAATTCTGGGAGTTGAAGTCCATGAGTCATAAAAGAGCCGAGGTTGCCTACCCCTGACTTAGCCAATATGGCAAAAGAAGTCGTAAAAACGGGACAACGCTCACTTAACAAATTTCTCACTTAGCAGCAAAAAAAAATGGGCTCAACTGTGGTCATAAGTTGAGGATTCTCTGTACTCAGCGTTGGACTTTTTTTTTTCCTTTTCTTGGACATTTGCACCCTATTTCGTGGGAACCGTTGCTTAAACATGACTTAACTTGTGCCATATTTTTTTTTTTTACAAAGTGGGATTTCGTGTCTGGGCGCTGAGCTGGATCAGAGCCGGCAACCGTCATGCTCCGCTGCCCCTTAAGGAACCACAGGGAACTGTGTGGATGCTGGGACAATCATTTCCAAAACCTAGATGGAAAAATTACGGCCAAAGTAAGCTTTTTTTCCTCTGAGATAGTGACCATCTCTGCCGGAAGCAAACGGGTCGAGGCTTACTCGCGAGCAAAGAAAACCCTCTTGGATGAAAAACGGAAAGCACATTAGGAATTGCAGGGCGTCTTCGACTTAGGACCACAGCTGAGCCCCAAATTTCCACCGCTAAGCAAGACAGTGCTAAGCAAGACAGTTCTTAGTAACACGGTTGTTTATCTGGCTTCCCCCATTGACTCTGCTTGTCAGAAGGTCACAAAAGGGGATCAGGTGACCCCGGGGACACGGCAACCTTCATAAACAAGGTAAAGGTAAAGGTTCCCCCGCACATGCATGCTAGTCGTTTCCGACTCTAGGGGGCCGGTGCTCATCTCCGTTTCAAAGCCGAAGAGCCAGCGCTTGTCCGAGGACGTCTCCGTGGTCATGTGGCCGGCATGACTAGACGCCAAAGGCGCACGGAACGCTGTTACCTTCCCACCGCAGTGGTCCCTATTTTTCTACTTGCATTTTTACGTGCTTTCGAACTGCTAGGTTGGCAGAAGCTGGGACGAGTAACAGGTGCTCACTCTGCTACGCAGCACTTGGGATTCGATCCGTCAAACTGCCAATCTTCTGATCGACAAACTCAGTGTCCTAACCCACTGAGCCACCGCGTCCCTACCTTCATAAATACCAGCATCCAAATTTTAATCATATGACTATGGGGCTGCTACAATGGTCGCAAATATGAAAACTTTTTTCCCCCCAGTGCCTTTGTAACTTTGAACGGTCACTAAATGAATGGTTGCAAGTCAGGGACGACCTGTAATTAACAGAATAACAGAGTTGGAAGGGACCTTGGAGGTCTTCTAGTCCAACCCGCTGCTCAGGCAGGAAATCCTATATCATTTCGGACAAATGGTTGTCCAATCTTTTCTTAAAAAACCTCGTGTTGGAGCATCCATCCTCTGGTTTCTCCTTAGTTCCAGGTTGCTTCTCTCTTTGATTAGTTTCCATCCATTTTTTCTTGTCTCGCCATCTGGTGCTTTGGAGGGTAATTTGACCCCCGCTTCTTTGTGGCAGCCCTTTAAATATTGGAACACTGCTATCATGTCACCACTGATGGCATACCTTCTAAATTGTCCAATGTATTTCTCATAACATCCCATAATAGCACGGTACAGAGGAGATAGGTGGACCTAACCTACCTAGAGATGGCCAAGTCAAAGTAAGGTTTGAAAGGTGACTTTCAGCATAAGAAACCTTCTCTACATTCTTTCTTCTACTAAAGCACTGCATGGTTCAATCTGATGCCACGCAACAATCTTGCCTGATCTTTAGTGAAGGCTTGCAGTTTCCTTTGCAGAATTTTGCTCCCTTGCTTTCTAAAATACAGGTAGACAGGTTGCACTAAGCAAGTTAATTATTTAATTGCCTAATTTTGTTCTTACTTCCCTGATCTTGCATTATAAAGTCGAATTGGCAGCAGAATTTACAACTCCAAAAAGACTGGGGGGAAAAAATACTTCCTTGAGTCAAGATCAAGGATCCGTTCAGAAAAAAAAGTTCACTTTGAAAGTTGGTCTGTTAGGAATCTCTATGGCTATAGAATTTTTCAAAATATAAAGAGACACCCCCCCCAAAAAAAAGAATCAACCAAGGAAAAAACTAATCATCTAAAACATTGAATAAAAATATAACACTTGTAATAATACTTATAATAATTTTAGAGGTTCATGTCACTTGTCTCATATCAACAGAAATCTATATAGAAGGAAGGGAAGGGAAGGGAAGGGAAGGGAGGAAGGGAGGAAGGAAGGAAGGAAGGAAGGAAGGAAGGAAGGAAGGAAGGAAGGAAGGAAGGAAGGAAGGAAACAATTTCTCCATGATGGGCTATTATAATCTCATAAATCAAATGGCAAAATCTTTTTCCTTTTAATTAAAGGAAACAGTGACAAATATTTGTTTACAGTAACAGGACATGAAATTAAATTAAAAGCAGGACCTGGAACTGAAGCCAATCTAAAAGAAGAGGTGGTTTTGCTTTGGCCACAGTTCTTTATTGTTATTCAAGTTTTCACATTGTTTTACGAGTACGTTAAAACATGCTGTGGCAGCTCGCCATTCCAAAGAAGCATTCCGAAGAGAAGTACAATCACAGTCGGGCTAAACGCCCATTTTCTTTCTTTCCTTTTTGTCTCTCAGCTACACAATGTAAACTACTAAGCTATTTTAAGTTTAGTGACTGTGTGGGTTAAATCTCAAACGTTAGGTTTCTGCTCAAGAGGGAGAACTAAATTTTCTTTCGAAAACTCCTAGAGATGCCACCGACTGCCTTTGGTCTGGGTGACCAAGCAGGAGGAGAGGAGTGGGAATGGTGATGCTGGGATTATAGCTGAGACCCCAAGCAAAATGTGACTCAGCGGTTTGTGAAGCCACAAAGACGGATGCGTTTGTGGGTTGCATCCATAGAAATGCTGTTCTCAAATAACAGAGAGTTGTTCCCTTGGAATCTGTGCTGCCGAGACCCTGCCTCCGGATTTGAATCAGAAACTGGAGCAACCAGAAATCTTTTGAAGAAGGTCTGAAAACATTCAGACTATTTAATCCAGTGTTTCTCAACCTTAGCACACCGGAGATGTGTGGACTGGCTTCCACAATTCCCCAGCTGACTTGTCAGCTGGGGAATTCTGGGAGTTGAAGTCCACACACCTTGCTGATGCTGAGAAACACCTATTTAACACTGAAAAGTCGTGGTGGTGCAGTGGTTAGAATGCAGTATTGCAGCCTGACTAACCACTGTCTGAAGTTCAACCCCGACTGGCTCAAGGTTGATTCAGCCTTCCATCCTTCTGAGGTCGGTAAAATGAGGACCCAGATTGTTGGGGGCAAAAGGCTTGACTATTGTAAACCACCCAGAGAGTGCTATAAAGCGCTATGGGATGGCATATAAGTCTAAGTGCCATTGCTATTGCTATTAACCTTCTGAAAAACTAGGAAGGCATAAAAATACTACTTGTGATGTAGCTGAAGGAATGCTACAAAACCTGATATCTCTTCTTCCAAGACAGGAGACAAAATAATTGGTTAAAGTTAAGAGGAAGGCAGGTTTTGATTGGATCTTTTCAGAAAAAAATGTCCTAAATGTTCCCATCACAGGGGTTAAGAGGAGGACCTAGTGACCTAGAGATGGTGGGTTCCCTTCTTTGCTTGTGTGTAAGCAGAGGCTAGACAATTATCTTTGAGGGAATGTTTCAGCTGGGAATCCTGCACAGAGAAGATCAGAGAAGTACCACAACGATCCCTTCTTACTTTAGGATTCAGTGTCTGTGAGAAACATTTCAAACTGGCCCTCCTGGAATTGCAGTTCTGCAGAACAATGATCAAGGTGGTTATTTTTATTAATAATAATATGATGTTAATATTGCAGCCTGGCTTTTGAGGAGGGGAATGCATGGCTGTGCAACTTATTTCCTTTTTATTTTGACACACACACAGCTCCAAGGAACTAGACTAGACTAAGAGTAACAGATGGTGCAATGCATCTCCACTGAGTGAACTTCATAGTGAGGATTTAATCCTCATCTCCATAAGGTGACCGTTATGTTCTATATAGTCTCATTACTATGCAAATCTGGGATTCCTAGAAAAAGAAGAAAGGAAGGAAATGCCTCCACGGGTATTACAGTAAAACCTCGATTTTATGGACCCATTGGATAAAGGCGGTCCCATCATTTGCAAAATTTATCCAAAGGATGTAATCTACATCCTTTTTCTGACGGCTTTGAAAACCACTGAGATTGTTCATTATCTGATGGAGTTGGTGTGTGTGTGTGTAAAGTTCAAAGTAAGATTAAATCTCTGGCATTCAAAGTCTGCTGAATGGAGAACTATCAAATCCGTGTCTCCCATTGATGGAAACACAGAGAGACAGAAATTAAGTGTCGAAAACTCTTCCGTCTTTGCGACTGAAGACCGAAAGACCTATAACGTCGTGAAATTCCTGAAAGGGCTGAACATTCAACTTTTTGATGGCTCCTTTCTGCTGGGATTTAAGGAGAAAATTGGGTGTCTGAAATCTTCAAAGCTGTGAGGCCTCCATTTCCTCTCTTCAACATCCCCATGGGGGAAAAAAATCAGCCCAATTTCAGGATCGTGCATCTTAAAGCTTGCAGGGTTTAAGGCAGGGGTGTCAAACTCAATTTCATAGAGGGCGGCATCAGCATTGCGGTTGCCCTCAGGGGGCCGGGTGGGCATGGCCTGGGTGGGCGTGGCCTACTGGGTGGGCGTGGCTAAAGTGCGTATGGCCTACTGGGTGGGCGTGGCCAGCTCTACATCCTTCGCATCAAGGGTGCCTATGGGGTCCTGGGCAGGAGTGGGACAGATTTGGGGGTCTCTGGCAGGAGGAGGGTCTCTGGGCCAGGGCCAAGGCAGTGGGGACCATTCCCTCACTATTTCCAGGATGGCTTCGCGGGCTGCATGAAACCACTTCGCGGGCCGGATCCGGACCCCAGGCCTTGCGTTTGACATGTCTGGTTTAAGGCATCTGTTCTCCCTCTTAAAACCAAACCTTTATGAGGTCCCCAGATTTTAGATTCGCCCTACTCACTCAGAGAAGTGAGGGCCTTTTGTGACTTCTTGCCTCAAGTTAGTGAAGGCTTTTTAGAATGCCAAAGAAGCCCAGCATTTCCAAAAATCTGGGACCTCCTGATTTTTACCGCTATATGTAAGTTTGAAATAAATCGCTTTTTTTTCCAAAAGGCAGCTGGACCTTCTTGGGTTTTTTTTGTTGTTGTTTGAAAATGTTTCACGTCTCATTCAAAAAGGTTCTTCGGTTCTAACTTCAGAACTTCTTAGATGAGAAGTGAAATGTTTTCAAAGAAAAAAAACAAACAGTCCAGCTGCCTTTGGAAAAAGCACCTTTGGAACACCCCTAACCTTTATGATGAGAGACTCTCCATAGACCTTTGAAATAAATCGATTTTTCTTCAGTCTTTACTCATCCTGTTGTCACCCATCTTCTCGTGATGCCAGAAAGGTTTGAACAGCCATCTTGAAACAAGGGATATAATTCCAGATACATTTTATTTCTTCCTCCTGTTTTAATGGATGTGCGCACCCAAAAAATAAAATAGTTGATAATGAGGAAACCGAGAGTGACAGGAAAGCCAACCATCTCTTCAGGCTGAAAAATTAAGTCTTTTTTTTTTGATCCACCTTTTTTTTTTAAAGGAAGGCTTAATACTGTAGCTGGTTGTGTCTTTAGACATTTGCTTCTTTCCTCCATCCCAGTCACTTCTTTTTGTTTCTCTTTTCACCCAGAGTTTTAAAACATTTTCCTTTCAATTACCGCGTATAAAAATAGCTATAGGAATTCAACATTAAACAAAGAAAGAACATGATCATGAAGTGGCTATGCTAGAGGTGAAGAACGTCATCCAAACAGTGTCAGGAAATTCATTAGGAGAGGAAAAGGGAGCTGAGTTAAGAGTCTCATTTCAATTTTCACTGAAATGCTTTTTTAAATGCTTTTTCCTAGGTCAACGGGTCGGGTAGATAAGTAGGTAGGTAGGTAGGTAGATATTGAAAATCTCCCACCAACAATCCTACTGGAGAAGTTCTTATGATGAACAGCATTGCCTGCTCGGACTGCTTCAACTGAGGTAGGTTACTCTATAAAGAAAATATGCTACATTCTAAGGTGACTTCCCCAAGCTGGCCTTCTCTAAACAAGTTGGGACTTCAACCCTCAGAATTCCCAATCAACCTAGCTAGGAATTCTGGGAATTGAAGTCCTGACACATGTGGAGGTGGTCAGGTTAGGAAAGGCCATGCTAAGGCTTTAAACATGTGGTCTATGACCATCTGTGCTGCCATCACTGACCTAGAGAGCAACTAACAAAAGAAACAGGAAGAAATCCATCGTGGACATCACATCAGGGGGGCTTCAAGGGCTGCGAGGATCAGCTGGAGGCATCTTATTAAACAGGCTGGTCTTGTGTCTGGTTTGCACACAGGCACACTACAGAGGTTAGGTTAGTGAGAACCTTTGAACGAAAACAGGATGCGTACATTTCACAGCTTTCTATATTTTGTGTGGGGAAAATGAACGGCAGCATTGAACGTAAGCCCCATATTCCAAAATCGTTCCCTTTCACCTCCAATGAAAAGATTTCAGACTGGAGATTGAAGGAAGATCTGGAGAGATTGCCTGCCACATAACACAAGTCAAACCAGGGTCTGATCAATGGAGACTCCGGCACTAACTTTAAACACACAACCTGGGAGGAAGGCTCTCTGAATGGAAAGCATTGGCTTCATAGAGGGCCCTGGCATGACACAATGCTGTCTTGAATAAACTGTGATTGGAGATGTTCACACAATGTGCCAAAGCCATATACTATGGCTGGTCAACCATAATAGCTAAGAGTAAGCTATTGAGAGTAAAAATAAAGGTTTCCCTTGACCACTTGTGTCCAACTCTAAGGGGGGGGGGTATGCTCATCTCCATTCCTAGACAAGGGAGCCAGCATTGTCCATAGACACTTCCATGGTCATGTGGCTAGCATGACTATATGCCGAGGTGCATGGAATGTTGTTCCCTTCCCACCAAAGTGGTACCTATTTATCTACTTGCATTTGCACGCTTTTGAAGTACTAGGAGGACAGGAGCTGAGGCAAGAACAGGAACTCAAACTGTCATGTGGTACTCGGGTCTCAAACTGCCAACCTTCCGTCCAACAAGCCCAGCATCTTAACCACTAGGCCATTAGCTGGATACTAATCCAAAGCCAAGCTAAGCATTTTGTTTCAGCCCAGCCTAAGTGTTTAAGACAGGGGTCTTCAAACTTGGCCCTTTTATGACTTGTGGACTTCAGCTCCCAGAATTCCTCGACCAGCGTGCCTGGCTGAGGAATTCTGGGAGTTGAAGTCCACAAGTCATAAAAGGGCCAAGTTTGAAGACACCTGGTTTAAGATGATCCTAACTCAGTGTTTTTTGCAGAAAATCCAGGGGTTTCTCTAAAGCAAAAATGAAAGTTATCCTGGTTCAGCTCCTCCATTATATAAAAGAAACAGTCCTTAATGTAGCAAGCATTCCAGGAACGTGCATGTGGCAAACCAGCTTTGAACAATGTACCTTGAATAGCGAACAGTTCTTCAGTAGTAACCCGTTTGTAATGGAAGTTATTTTTAGGTGATCGGCAGCCTGCCTTTTGCTACAATCCTAGCAATCATGAGAGTTTCCTTTGTTTAGGGGAAAAAAAAGACATGATATAAAACAATTCTTGACACAGTAAAACTCTACACAAGTTAACTAGCAACTTGCCTAAAAGTAAAGCTTCTCACACTAAGAGGGACTGTCCTCAGTGATCACAATGCTCTTCTGTCTCTTGGGATACTGGAAGTGAGCAGGAAGAGGGAGAGGG
Source organism: Vipera ursinii (assembly GCF_947247035.1). Taxonomy (NCBI): domain Eukaryota; kingdom Metazoa; phylum Chordata; class Lepidosauria; order Squamata; family Viperidae; genus Vipera; species Vipera ursinii. The sequence continues at coordinate 7,518,814 of NC_139524.1, read as the reverse complement.
GGGGGAGAGAGAGAGAGAGAGAGAGAGAGATGAGGAGATCGGCTGGAAGAACTCCCAGCGCTTCTATTAAAAAAAATGTCTTGAGGTAGAACATTGCTTTCAAGGTTTTGGAAGTGCTTTACATTGGAACAAGGATGATAACAAAGGGTTCTTTTAAAGAGGGGGAGGGAGAGGAAATATCAGCCAATGACCAACATGGTGGACATGGAGTGTGACTTCTGAGGTAGTACCAAAACACGTACTGACCAAGTGCTACACTACTTGCGTTGAAGACAAAAGGAAGACACAAGATACGTTTGCCTCTTCCCAAAAGACATTCAATTCCGGTTGAGGTAGGTTTTGAATTTACTTCGGGGGTTCATCCAAGTCTTTTCTTTCTTTCAAGAGCCCTTCTCCAGGCCTCTTTCTTTCTTTCTTTCTTTCTTTCTTTCTTTCTTTCTTTCTTTCTTTCTTTCTTTCTTTCTTTCTTTTTTCCGTTTTTTTTTTGTCACGCTCACTTTGTCTTTGAAGCAGTTCATCCACAAAGAAATTATCCTGAGAATTATGAATGGACACGACCAAAAAATAAAAAAATAAAAAAAATCTGTGGCTCCGTTGAACCCTCCATATTGGGGATCCAAGTTGGGAGGTCCTTCATCGTGGGTTAGTTCAACCAGATTGCCAAGATGGATCCAGAAATGATCATTCTAAAGCTGCAAGTGAAGGGACACCTTGGTGAACCCCAAAATGGTACTGATTCCACCTGGTGTCAAAGGTTATGGAGTAGTGCTCAACTTTCTCTTGACAGAAGACACTAGTTTGGCAGCTATAGAATGAAAACGGAGATCCAGATGGGTAGATATGGGCTACAAGCCTGAGGCAGGTCAGAAAGATCAACTTCATAAGAGATTCCACAAAGCTGCGCACAGATTATGCAGAAATCAGAACTTTTACATTGACCTGAGATTTAGTGTCATCGTAGAGACATCACCAGGCACAAAAAAATAGTGGCTGGTATGTCCTATAGGAAGTCTGAGCTATCTTGGCAACTTATCCTTCATTGGTCGGAGCTTGCTTCAAAGCTGGTTCTTCTTGGCTGATGGTGAGCAGAGGCTGGCTGTTAGGGCCAGAAGGTACATTTGGAAACAAGGTGTTGTCCTCTTCCTCAAGGATGCTAAATTCCTCTGGTGGAAGTGTAGATATCTGGATTTCAATAGGTGAAGTATTTGGAATGTGATCCAGCTGAGAAGGCAATGGAAAAAATGCTATTGGAACCCACAAAGCCTGCTCAATAACATTTGTTACAAAATACAAGAACATGAAGATGAAGGAAGGTGAATATACACGTCCCAGGATAATGTTCTAGGTCGATCTGATCTGGCTTGGTCACCAGGATCAGAGTTTTTGTCTTCCAATCTTTTGGATTTGTACTGGAGCCCATCTTCAGTATTTCTCTCTAGCAGAATGTGTGCTGTTCTGTGTGTCGCCACACAGATCACACACAGGCCACACACAGAACAGCACACACTCTGCTAGAGACAAGTTCCTTGAGGATGGGCTCCAGTACAAGTCTGAAAGTTCAGAAGACAAAAATTCTGGTCCTGGTGACTAATCCAGATCGGATCCTAGAACATGAAGAATTCATTCAAATGACACAAATTATATCCTGGTGTTATTTTCCATTAATTGCACCACACCACTCATGTTGCTACTTCCCACCCAAGTGAACACCTTCGGGATTTGCCATCTTATCAAATCAAAGGCTGTCTATCCTTGAAGCAAGCGACCCTTAATTGCAGCCACAACTCTGGGGCCAGCTGTGGCCAAGAAAGCCTTCATCTGGTGTGGTAGATGTGCCCATTTCCAGATTTGGAAGGGGGCCTTCAGTCATTCATGCGCTGGTCACCTAAGGTTTGACTACTGCAATGCATTCTATATTGGACTGCTCTTGAAGACCATCCAGAAGCTTCAGCTGGTCTAGAAAGCAGTGGTGTGGGCAATGATGGACTTGCCTTGGTATGCCCAAGTTGGGCAGCCTATACATGTGACAGATAAAAAAATAAACCCCTCACACCAATTAAATCCCATGGTTCCCTCTATTTCCTTCTCTCCCATAAAGACCTGGACCAAAGTCAAATCTTCAAAATGATCAAATACATCTGCACATTTCCTCTGCTCTGTTTTCCATCCTAATCTCTTTTCTGCTTATAGTTCTGCCCTGTTACTGCTTAAATCAATGGTTCTCAACCTTTTCTTCACCATAGGTAAAGGTAAAGGTTCCCCCGCACATGCGTGCTAGTCGTTTCCGACTCTAGGGGCCGGTGCTCATCTCCATTTCAAAGCCGAAGAGCCAGCGCTTGTCCGTGGACGTCTCCGTGGTCATGTGGCCGGCATGACTAGACGCCAAAGGCGCACGGAACGCTGTTACCTTCCCACCAGAGTGGTCCCTATTTTTCTACTTGCATTTTTACGTGCTTTCGAACTGCTAGGTTGGCAGAAGCTGGGATGAGTAACAGGCGCTCACTCTGTTACGCGGCACTCGGGATTCGACCCGCCAAACTGCCGACCTTCTGATCGGCAAGCTCAGCGTCCTCACCATAGACCCCCTTTAAATACCTTTTGTGCCATGGGCCATGGCTATGGACCACCAAGACTTAAGTCAAGATTTAAAGCGCTAAACTGCATCAAGACTCTGTGGGCTCCCTGTGATGACATCACAGACCCCTCCCCAGGGGTCCAGAGACCACAGGTTGAGAACCAGTGACTTAGATCGTTCATTGTTTGGCCTTCTTAATAAAAAAAGAGACTCAAGGTAGCCAGAAATGCATGTCTCTCTCTCTCTCTCTCTCTCTCTCTCTCTCTGATACATACAACACCAGTGTTTACACTGTACAACAAAAAGAAGCTGAACAACATTCCAGTTCCACAATGCTTTTTCTTACCGCTATTCCCTTTGTGTGCAGACTGGGTGAGGAATGCAAAGCTGGGAACAATCTTTCCAGTTCATTCATATCCAGCTGTTTCCCATTGGCATCTGGATCGTCCCTCTTAGTAGACCCGTTTAGAGCCTGGCCAGTGACATTTCTCGGCCCTCTCGAAATCTGCGGGGTTGACAGCTGCTCCTGCACGTTTTTGCACGTCAGCAATCTGCTAAAAATGAGAGGGAGAGAAACATGGTGGGTCCCTTTCACAAACATGAAAGAAGACACGTCGTTGGAAGGTCTGTGGGGAGGGGATCAGGACCGGCTTTTCTTGCAAGCCATCCAGGGTGCATTGAGAAAGCAGCTCATCTAAGACCATGGGAAGCCATCACTGGACAGTGTAAACCAGGGGAAGGGATTATCTCATGATGCCTCTTAACTCTTCTGAAGGAGATCAGTGACTGAAAAAGGCAAGTCACTTTCATGAGCAAAGTTGGGGGTTTACTAACGTTGCCTCACATTCTTGGAGGAAAGGGTTTTCCTTCACAAAAACCCCCCAGGGTGCTGTGAAGGATAACGTGTCGGGCTAAGACCAGGGAGATCCAGTTTCATGTCTGCCTTCACCTTACTAAATGGTTCTTCTCAGAGTTTAGTTCTAAGGATAAATTGGAGGATAAATATGAGCCATCTTAGTTTGGATATATAGCTAGCCAATTACAGATATGTATCTTTTATCTTAATAAGACGGAGATCTTCATGTTCACTTTCAACTCTTGCTGCTGCAGAAATTCAGCATGGAAGAAATCTAAGGCAGGGGTCTTCAAACCTTGCCCTTTTATGACTTGTGGACTTCAATTCCTGGCTGAGGAATTCTGGGAGTTGAAGTCCACAAGTCACAAAAGGGCCAGGTTTGAAGACCCCTGTTCTAAGGCATAAACAAATAAATACTTCAAGGTTGCATTTTGGACCTCTTGAAGCTCTGTGCCCACACACTGGCACCCCAGTGTAGAGGCAACACTGAACGAGCTCTGTGTTTTTCCAAACTTGGTCACTTCGACACCCAGAATTCCCCAGTCAGCATGGGAAGCTAAAGCCTACACATCTTAAAAGTGGTAGTTTAAAAACAAAACAAAACACTGAGTTAGATGGATCAAGAATCTGGCTTGGAAAAAAGACAGGCTCCGATGTTGGTTCAGATCACCATTGTTCCACGATACAGGGCCCGCAGGGTGGAAGACTCCCCTACTTCAGTTTTACAGACTGTCTGGCCAGGCTGCTTTGCAGAAGTGCTACTGGCCACTGCAGGAGCATGAAGTTACGAAGACCTACAGGCCGGCTTAATACACACAACTCGTGAAACTCTTACGTCTGTCTAAATGGCCCGGCGACAAGAGCTAAAAACAGATGTTGGGCAGAAAGGGCAACGTACCGTCCTCTATAGCCAAACATGAGGAAAAGGACACAGAAGATGATGCAGGTGACACCAATGTGGATTCCAATGATGATCCCAGTAGCTGATGTTTTGTTGGCTGACTCATCCTTCATGCAGTTGCAGGGTGGGTTGAGGTCTAAGGTTGGTGAGAAAGAGGAAGGGAAAATCCTTTACACTTCTGGGAACCTCTGAGACAAATTGTAGGGCAGGAAAGCAAATCCCCTGCATTTACTCTCACATCACTTGTAGAGGTAGGACGAGTAATACAAATAACACTCTTCCGGTCAGAGATATGATGCCATTCCTGACATATCCTATTTCTTGCCCGTACCTTGCCATTCCTGCAGATGCGAGGGCCATGCATCTTTTTGGGGAAGATGACCATCCAAGTCTTTTGAGTAGAAGATGGTGCCCTTACAATTTAAAGCAATTAAGGGAAGCTTAATATCAGAAAAGAAGCAAGGCTTTTTAGGAGATGCTTTGAATTACGCAGTCTTCGATGCTTCTGAGCTTGGCTGTTTGTAGGTGTTTCATCGCCCAACTAGGTAATGTCCTCAGTGTGAGAAAGGGTGGGGTTTGCTGCCTGCTTATAAACCCCGCAAACATTCACACTGAGGAGAGTTAGGTTTCATTAGTTGGGTAATGAAACATCTGCAAACAACCAAGCTCAGAGAGCACTAAAGACTCTACAATTGAAACGCTGAGCTACAGACATTCTCTTCTCTTGGATAACTTGAATATAGAAGATACACATGGGAACAACAATTACCGGAAGCATTTTCTGGAATTTTTGTTGTTGTTGTTGTTGTTGTTGAAAATGGACCAACACGAACGTATCAATGACCTTGGGATTTGCTGATTAAAAAAGCTTCTTTATAAGAAAAGGGGAACCAAGATATGACATTTAGGAGGCAAAAATGCCGGTAGCGGCTACAAAGAGGAACACAAGTCATATTTTTAGATCCCTTTTTCCTCCTTTTCTTTTTCTCTTTACCTTTTAAAATCTTTTTTCTTTTCTCTACTCTTTTCTTTTAAGTTTCTGTATTTTTTTTTTAAATTCTGTCTACATTTCCCCCCCCCCCCGCCTCCCCCAATAAATATTATATACAAGATACAGCACAATTTTCTCAGTTTGTCTTTTGGTCCTTTCTCTCCCCTTTCCCACCTCTCGTTCTGCAACCTCCAAACATCTCAAGGCTCCTCAGAGCGAGTTGAGCCTCTCACCTCTTTTTTCGACAGTTTCTCGAAGGGACACAAAACGGACGGTGGCGTTCCCATCGCCATGTTGGTTGAAAGCAAGCAGCTTGACTTCGTACACTACTGCTGGGTCTGAGAGAACATGGAAACAGGGGAAGATACGGTTAGGTCAATCCAGGGCAGGGATGTGTTCAGTGTGCTAGGTAGGCAAAGGCACTGCTGCTTTCTCTGGCATCTACGTCAGAAGTGGGAAGCTATCAGCACTGAATATCTTCCCCTTCTGGGGGGGTCTGGGGAACTCCCCTACACAAGTCCCAAAGGTGCTTTTTCCAAAGGTAACTGGACTTCCTCGTTTTTCCTGGAAGAGGATTTGCCTCTCATCCAAGGAGCTTCTTTAGTTCTGACTGAAGGGTGGAGAATGGAAGGATTTATATTCCTTGCCGTCATCTGGTCCTTAGCACTCTTTCTGAGAGGCCACTTGAGGATTGTTTATCGGTGACCTCAGGGTCACCTGAACGGTGCAAATGGGTGCGGAGCCTTCTTGGAACTGCTGAAAGGACTGTGTTGTAGGCTGGAGACAGGTGGTCTTGTATCCCTCCCTCTGGTTAGAGAGGGCTGTTCAGTCTTAAGGTAAGTAGCCTCCTTGACCTCTCTTTCAAACCAGCCATCGTCTCTGTCCAGAATGTGGACTTTGATGTCTTCAAGGAAAAAACAATGAAGTCAAGTTGCCGTTTGGAAAAGCGCCTTTGGGGACAACCATAACGACTGAGAGTCTCCGCAGACATTCCCCTCCACAAATTAATGCCGTCCAAATTTGAGCCCAAAATTGAAATCTCACAAAATGGAAAATAGTCCCGTTCCTGTCTCTTTCACTCTGTGTGACTTGTGGATGATTCTGGGCCCATAGGAATTTATCTAAGGCTGGTTTGTCACTTGCAGATGTTTCACTATCCATCTGTTGATGTCGGCTGCATAGGAAACCTCTGCCAATGAAAAGCCGAGGACGTCTCCAACCCCAAACTCCAACCCTGAGCTTCATATACTCTCCTCCATTGCAACAGGGCTTTATTTGGCTCGAGGCATCTGAACAAATCAACCCAGGGTTGAGGCACAAATGATCAGGTTCAAGTTATCCTACTTTGGACCCGGAACCAGCTCTCTGGAGAAGGCTTTAATGCTGGGAAAGGTGGAAGGAAAAAAAAAGAGGAGAACCAACTGCAAGGTTTGAAGGACTCTGAAGGACCAGGTTGGGGACAGATCACCATGGAGAAAATCTATCTGTGGGGTCCCTAAGAGATGATAATGCCTTGATGGTACATAATCAAGCATCAATTAATCTACCCAAGAGTGTGATGCTTGGGGTAGCCCCCCTCTCTCTCTCTCCCTCCCTCCCTCTCCCCCTCCCCCCCTCTCTCCACATTCCTCTTCTCCACTCACCAAGATGAGTAATGTTGCAAGAGGTGACGTTGCTGGGCAAAAGCATGGGCCCCGTGAAGTGGGGAAGGTGGACTTTGCGGTAGTAGAGTTTGAACCCTTCGTGTTGGCCCAGTTTGATGGAAGGTTCCCACATGGCTTGGACGGTGGTACTGTTGAGAACTTTAATGAAGAGAGAAGGCACTGCGGGTACTGAAAGAAAGCAGAAAGCAAAGAAGGGTGAGGCCAGTTCTTCTTTCTCCTTCCAAGCTTAAAGTCCAGGCTAGGGCACCTCAAAGAAACTTTGGAACATCCCCCCCCCACAAAAAAAAAACAACCCATGAAATAATACGTGTATTTATTTATTTTAGAACATTTATAGAGCTGCCTATAGCGACTCTAGGCGGCTTACAAACAGTAAAAATACAAAACGGGGGGGGGGGAATAAAAAAAGAATACACTCCCCCAGTGACAGCACGCGATTAAATAAGCCATTTGATGGGCTCCATTGCCTTCTGCATTTCCCACGATTTCAGGGCCTTCCAAAAGACTGCCAAAGCGGGGAAGGGGCGGTCTAATTTCTGCAGGGATGACCATGTTCCAATGGGAGGGGGACTATCACAGAGGAAGCCCTTCTGCGGGATCCCACCAGACGTACCTTCTTCGGGGACGGGACCCACAACATTCCTTGTCTCCCTGCTCTAGTGGGACAGGTGGATGTGACTGGCAGGAGATGGTCCCTCAGACTTTATCAAATATATCTCACCGCCAGCCCTTGCCTTAAACCAGGGATTACTTATGTGGAACATCTGGGGGCTGTTCCTGAAGTTTGAGGGTTGCTTATGTGGAACATAAGCAACCCTCAAACGTCAGGAACAGCCCCCAGATGTTACTCTGGATGTACTCTTGATCTGAAGGAAGCACAGTGGTGGATCATAAATCAAGCTAGGATGCAGGGTGCTGAGCTAATGATTAACTGTGCCTGCTCATCCATTACAGAATATAATGCCTAACTCTATTCCACCAGTGCAAAGTTGTTGTGTTTTTTTTTTAAAAAAAGCCCAGAGGTTGTGGCAGGGAGGAATGGAAGGGTTGGCTTGGAGCATCAGAGGCCGCTGTAATTTATGAACTGGTTACCGGATCCCTAACAGTAGCATTTAAAGAGCTGGAAAAGGGTGGCACCCAGCTTGTGTATTTAAAAGAAAAGCAATGACATAAAGAGAAACTCCAGACCTTATGAGTCTGCAAGCTACTATCCTGAACCTCAAGGCTTTGGGTTAATGGTTTGAAGGATTTTAAGTCTTGTCAAATCCTGCTGCGTTCTCTCCGAGGAACCAGGAACTTTGGCAGAAGGATAGATTGGCTATCTCAAAATGCAGGTAGTCCTCGACTTACATCAGTTTGCTTCGTGATGGTTCAAAGTTAGGATGGCACTGGAAAAAGTGACTTAGGACCATTTGTCATACTGATGATCAGCATGGTCGCGTGATCAAAAGTCAGATACATGGCACTGGCTCACATTTACGACGGTTGCAGTGACCCAGGGTCACGTGATCCCCTTTTGCGACCTTCTGACAAGCAAAGTCAAGGGGGAAGCCGGATTCATTTAACAAGTGTGTTACTAATTTAACAACCTCAGGGATTCACTTCACAAATGTGGCAAGAGAAGTCGTAAAATGGAGCAAAACTGAATGAACAAATGTCTCACTTAGCAGCATAAACCTGGGACTCAATTGTGGTCGTAAGTCGAGGACCACCTGTAAGCACGTGCTGCACTTCCAGACTTGCCAAGTTGGGACTGGCAAGTATTGTCACAACTCTCCTCTTCATTTTTCAGTTGTATGAAAAGGCAATAGCATTTGGAAAAAAGCCAGCACTACAGTATGTGTAAATCTATCCACACAGAATTTCTGAGCACAGAATTCTTTTAAAAAGTGAAGATAGACAGATAGCCATGACATGAGGTGTTTGGGCCAATAAGGGGTGAGGGCTGATCTGGACTTATCCATTAAACAGCTTCACAACGAAGGTGATACAAGCTAATACAATCCTGGGTTGTATAAACAGAGGCACAGAATCAAGATCATGCGAAGTACTAGTACTGCTTTACAAAGCCCTAGTAAGACCACACCTGGAATACTGCAGCCAATTTTGGTCACCACACTACAAAAAAGATGTTGAGAGTTTGGAAAAAATTCAGAGAAGAGCAACTAAAATGATCACAGGTCTGGAGGCTAAAACATACAAAGAACAGCTGTGGGACTTGGGTTTGGCTAATCTAAGAAAAGAAGAAACAGGGGAGACATGATAGCAACATTCCAGTATTTGAGGGGCTGCCACAAAGAAGAGGGAGTCACTTTGTTCACAGAAGCACCAGAGGGCAGGACGAGAAACAATGATTAGAAACTGATCAAAGAGAGAAGCAACCTGGAATTAAGGAGAAACTTCCTGAAAGTGAGGGCAATCAACCAGTGGAACAGCTTGCCTCCAGAAATCGTGGGCGCTCCGCCACTGGAGATTTTTAAGAAGAGGCTGGACAGTAACTTGTCTGAGATGGTATAGGTTCTCCTGCTTGAGCAGGGGGCTGGACTAGATGACCTCCAGGGTCCCTTCCAGCTCTATTCTATTCTAGGTGTGATGATTGGCTCACCATGTCAAGTTCTGCCTAGCCTTCAGAGACCCCTTTGCAGGTGATTCTCGATTTACACCCATTAGACTGTACAAAGTTACAACAGCACTGACAAAAGGGGGACTTAGGACCGTTTTTCACACTTAAGACTGCTGCAGCATCCCCAGGGTCATGTGATCAAAATTTGGACACTGGGCAACTGGCACGTACTTACGTCGGTTACAGCGTCCTGGCTCCTGGGATCTCCTTTTGCGACCTTCTGACCAGCAATGTCAAAGCCAGTTTCACTTAACAAGCGTGTTACCGACTCAACAACCACACTGATTCACTTAACCACGCTGGCAAGAAAGGTCGTAAAATGGGGCTAACAACCGACTCACCGAGCAATGGAGATCATGGGTTCAACTGCAGTCATCGGTTGAGGGTTGCTTGTAGATTTGGATCAAGCAGTTCCCCCACCCTTCCAAAACTGAAAGTGGGAGCTTCCCAATGCCAAGATGGGTCGATGCCCAGCACGGGGCTAATTCCCTCTGCAGAACATCTGAACCTGAAGCTGATACTTCTTACCTTCTCCCAGGGTGCTCACCACCACGACATCAGAGGCCTTGCTGGCACCACGAGAGGTGTAGGCTTTTATATAAAAGCTGTAACTGGTGGAAGGCTCCAGCTCGGTCACAAGCTGCTGGAAAGTGTTTTTACTGACGGCCTCCTGATATTCCATTTCCACTGGGTCTGAAATACAAGAGGAATGAGTCAGGGAAGGGAAGGGAAGGGAGGGAGGAAGGAAAGGAAGGAAGGAAGGAAGGAAGGAAGGAAGGAAGGAAGGAAGGGAGGGAGGGAGGGAGGGAGGGAAGGAAGGAAGGAAGGAAGGAAGGAAGGAATGAAGGGAAGGAAGGAAAGGAAGGAAGGAAGGAAGGAAGGAAGGAAGGAAGAGAAGGAAGGAAGGAAGGAAGGAAGGAAGGAAGGAAGGGAGGAAGGAAGGGAGGGAGGGAGGGAGGGAGGGAAGGAAGAAAGGAAGGAAGGAAGGAAGGAAGGAAGGAAGGAAGGAAGGAAGAGAAGGAAGGAAGGAAGGAAGGAAGGAAGGAAGGGAAGGAAGGAAGGAAGGAAGGGAGGAAGGAAGGAAGGAAGGAAGGGAGGGAGGGAGGGAGGGAGGGAGGGAGGGAGGGAAGGAAAGGAAGGAAGGAAGGAAGGAAGGAAGGAAGGAAGGAAGGAAGGAAGGAAGGAAGGAAAGGAAGGAAGGAAGGAAGGAAGGGGTCCAGGGAACCACCAACTGGAAGAAATTTGCAGCAGATCCTCAGTTCGTACCAAGGAGCCCCTATAGATCTGCCTCCAATTTCTTATGTCCTTCGCCACCAGGAAAGGCATTTTGAGAATTTGGGGCAGAGCATTGCTTAGAATCAAGTGACAATTGTCAATTTCTCTGATGAATGTATTGGAGATAGAATCTCTCTAATTGATCTCCAGACTCTCTTCCAGATTCTTCCTTCTTAAGGGAGGCCCAATGTTAAAAAAAACATGGCAGGTTGTATTTTGCCACTAGATGTCAGGCATGCCAAAACCTTGTTCTTATTCCTCATTCTTTTTCTCTCTATTTCTCTCTTTCTCTCTCTCTTGTGTTGTGTTCTCGTTCTGGTCTCTCCTCCCTCCCCCCCCTCTCTCTCTCACACACACACACACATACACACACACACCCCTAATTCATTTAGCTTCTCAAAGCAGCTTACATGGCAGAGAGAGTGCTAAATTTAAGACTGGGGAAAGAGGGTTTAAATTCCTAATCCTATTCTTAAGCAAAAGGGGATGTCTTTGAGACTATTTGCCTTCATTATCCTCCCTAAGGAAGAATAATAACACTGGGGGGAAAGCATGCCCTTAAATAAAAAAAATAAAAATAAAAGGAAGTACTGCAAATAAACTGACTAGTTCTCTAGCTATTTTTTATTATTATTATTATCAAAGATTGTATATTAATCTGCACATTTTACCAAAAGTTATTTTTTTAAAAAATAAATAAATAAATAAATAAATCCATCATTGTAAAACTAACAAGGCTGCACACAGCCAGCCAATAATGCTTTACCTGAACAGGTATGAAAAGTAAGGAGCCACTGAACTATTTGACAAATGAAGACAGCAATGTTGCGTGAACACGACATCTCTTTTATATGTACATCATGTCACTGTACAGCCACAAAAAACGGGTGGGGACCGTGGCTGATGGCATTATTCTGCTTTCATCACCTGGACCAAATTGATGGATCTTGAACATGTCTTTGCCTCTAGACTAGAGAAGTCGCGAACATAGAATAATAGAATTGGAAAGGACCTTGGGAGGTCTTCTAGTCCAACCCTCTGCTCGTGCAGTAAGAATGGATGTTTGAAAACAAGGAGTAAGGGACTAAGAATGACATTTGAAAACAAGGGATTCTTGGACAACTTAGACCTGAATTACAGTTCCCAAGGTGGCTTTTCATCCATTCATCCATCCATCCATCCATCTTATCCTTCTGTTTCGCCCAACAGAAGGAGATCAGATGACACATTGCTGAAATCCGCCATTAGAATTTCTTTAAAAATATATTTCTGGTTCTTTCTCCCTTATTCTCGGGATACCAAGAATTGCTCTTTGCCTGAAAGTTCTCCAGGTAGCTTTTTCTGCCAATTTTCTTGCTGAATGTAATATAAGATGCTCTGCAGCTTTTCTATTTTTCTACCCAATATCTTGGCATTAATTAATTAATCAATCAATCACACGACCAATAAAGAATTCTATTCTATTCTATTCTGTTCTGTTCCGTTCCATTCTTTCGTAACTTTATTCTATTCTATTCTATTCTATTCTATTCTATTCTATTCTATTCTATTCTATTCTATTCTATTCTATTCTATTCTATTCTATTCTATTCTATTCTATTCTATTCTTATTCTATTCTATTCTTTTGTAACTTTATTCTATATATTCTATCCTATTCTGTTCTATTCTATTCTATTCCATTATTTTGTAACTTTATTCTATTCCATTCTTTCATAACTATTCTATTCTATTCTATTCTATTCTATTCTATTCTATTCTATTCTATTCTATTCTATTCTACTCTATTCTATTCTATTCTATTCTATTCCATATTCTATTCTATTCCATTCCATTCCATTCCATTCTTTCGTAACTCATTCTATTCTATTCTATTCTATTCTATTCTATTCTATTCTATTCTATTCTATTCTATTCTATTCTATTCTATTCTATTATTTTGTAACTTTATTCTATATATTCTATTCTATTCTGTTCTATTATTTTGTAACTTTATTCTATTCCATTCTTTCATAACTCCTATTCTATTCTATTCTATTCTATTCTATTCTATTCTATTCTATTCTATTCTATTCTATTCTATTCTATTCTATTCTATTCTATTCTATTCTATTCTATTCTATTCTATATTCTATTCTATTCCATTCCATTCTTTCGTTATTCTATTCTATTCTATTCTATTCTATTCTATTCTATTCTATTCTATTCTATTCTATTCTATTCTATTCTATTCTATTCTATTCTATTCTATTCTATTCTATTCTATTCTATTCTATTCTATTCTATTCTATTCTATTCTGCTCCTCATCATTCCATCAGTGACCATCCTTGAGCAGGTCTCCCATAAAAACTTCTCCTTGGAAAAATAATTAACTGCTAACCTTCTGCTTGAGAAGCGCCAGTCAGAAGTGCAATTAAAGGGATTCTCTGTACAGCATGAATATTAGCAGTCCTGGGCCTTCTCCGCCATTCCTACCTGCTGCTTTTCTAATGTGCAGGACGTAGCCGATGATCTCCTTTGTGTTTTGCAATGGCTCACTCCACAGCAGTTGGACGGTGGTCGCCGAGACGGAAGCTGCTTTCACTTCTTGAGGAGGACCAGGAAGTCGGTCGGCCCACAGCACGGTCAAGTGGGCACTGGCTTGGGTGGACCCTGCACTGTTTTCGGCGATACACTGGTAGATGGCCTCATCTGCCTGACCAATGTTGGAGATGGTGAGCGTGCTGGATGGGAAACAATCAAACCAGGCAAGATTAGCATTTCCTAGCAAGCCCCCTAGGTCTCAGCCTTTCTCTGACCCCATTCACATGGCCCCATGCAGACTAGGTTAATCCTTCAGCATTTGAAAAGGGAGTAAAGGAAGTCGAGATTGCATAGGTGAGACTTCCCTGCATGCTTCGTCTTGTGTAGGGTGGGATAAAGCCCAATGGACTCAACAGAATGGAATAGGGAACAGAGCAGAGCAGAACAGAGCAGAGCATAGCAGAGCAGAACAGAACAGAACAACAGAGTTGAAAGGGACCTCGGAGGACTTCTAGTCCAAACCCCTGCTCAGGCAGGAAACCCATTACCATTTCAGACAAAAATTTTACACTTGCCAGAGTGTGAAAACCTGGATCCCAGAAAGCAAGTGGATTATGTTGAAGGAAAGAGAGGAAGTAAGCAGGAGTCGAAGAAGCCGGCGATGGAATTAATTGGCTCTTGTAATTGGCCCACAACTCAACAGAGGGAAAAAAAAACCTTTGTAAACCACAGTGAGAAAAAAGGCCTTTCTCCATTTCTAGTCGACATAAAATTACCAATAAAAGAGAATATTTGTAGCCTGGCACTGAAATGAGAGGCCCTTGGTGCTCTCTGAGCTTGGCTGTTTTCTTGCAGAAGTTTCACAACCCAAACTAGGTAACATCATCAATATATGCTAGCAATGATTAGCACTGATGACGTTACCTAGTTTGATTAATGAAAACGTCTGCAAGAAAACAATCAAGTTCAGAGAGTACCAAGGACCTTTCAGAAAATTACTACTCACCAATTGTTAACCACTGATTTGTTAACTACTGGTTAACAAATTAACGACCACTGGTTAACAATTAACAATTAACCAGTGCAACAGGTTGCCTTCAGAAGTCGTGAGTGGGCCATCACTGGAGGTTTTTAAGAAGAGACTGGACAGCCATTTGTCCAGACTGGTATAGGATCTCCTGCTTCTGCAGGGGGTTGGACTAGAAGACCTCTAAGGTCCCTTCCAAATCTGTTCTGTTCTATTACACACTTTGCTCAAACAGACACCCATGATAACTGATAAAACCAAGTGAAGTGAATGTTATCTTTTGCCAACCAACATCTATCTATCTATCTATCTATCTATCTATCTATCTATCTATCTATTTATCTATCTTCATTAAAACTTTTAAACAAGAAGATAAAAACTAATGCCAGACAATATAAAGAATAAATAAAAAGAAAGCAAGTTCAAAAAAAGAAACCAAACTGAAGAAATATAAGAAAGAAAGAAAGAAAGAAAGAAAGAAAGAAAGAAAGAAAGAAAGAAAAAGAAAGAAAGAAAGAAAGGAAGGAAGGAAGGAAGGAAGGAAGGAAGGGAAAGAAAAGAAAGAAAGGAAGGAAAAAAGAAAGAAAGAAAGAAAGAAAGAAAGAAAGAAAGAAAGAAAGAAAGAAAGAAAGAAAGAAAGAAAGAAAGCAGTGCCTTCCGACATTCTTCACAGCAATCCTCAGTACTCTAGCCAACTATTTTCTTTTTTTTTTAGGAACTTCCAACTTTCAAGACAGGAAAAGCAGAGCAGAGAAAATCTCTCTTATTAGGAGAAGCGTTTGCAACATGTACACAAGAGAGTTGAGATGATGCACTTGAAGCTCTGCTTCAACTTTTTGTGCATGTTGTACACAAAAATGGGCAGACTGTCCCATTGTGGCCCTCTTGGCTTTTTGGACCAGACTCTGGGGACAGCCATGAAGGTCTGCAGGTTCTTTCATTAGCCGCACAACTCAACAAGTGGACTGGTGGGTTCAGTGTATCATGAAATGATCCCAGTGGCTGTGAGCAAACATTTTGCCAGAGATTGCCAGCCATTGTATGATCCGTTATTCCAATCCTTTTTATCCCCAGCTTCCAGACTGCAAGAGTTGGGCAATTTAGAAGTTAGAATTCAAATGGATTGGGCTCACTCCAACTCCTTCGCAGCTGTTCAGTGAAAAATGCATAATGTAATTTGCAAGCCTTACACCCGGTTATTGCATAATTGTTGCTGAGTGCTGGGAGGTGGCAGGGAGTAGCATTAATCTGAATGTATAAAGAAATAGACTAAATCAGGGTGCTGAGAATGATTAAAAACAGATATTCCAATACAGCACCTCTTTAAAACAACCACCTATTTTTTTTCAGGCTGCCGAAAAATAAGAACCTGAACAAAAACGTAGCTGCTTTAATAGCCAATCTATTAAAGTAGCTATGCATTTACAGTAATATAAAGTTAAAGGGTTAATGTTGGCTGAATACAATCCCTTTGTTAAGGGATGGCTGAGATCCCTTCAGGTTTGGCTAGAATGAAAAAAAAAATTGGGGCTGGGGAAAGAACTTTTTATTGATTTATTTATCAAATGTGTTGGCTGTTCATCTTATCACAGGGTAACTCTGGATGGCTTACAATTTTAAGAAGGTTAAAAACTATAGCAAACCTAAAAGACATTGTTAGGCATATGGTGTTAGCCTACAATGTTGGGTTGAAAATATATTAACCATAATGCTATGTCTTTAAGATGCTAATTGGCCAATGGGTGTGTAAGTGTTCTCATGGCCATAAGAGGAAGCTAGGAACGTAGCTTCTCTCTCTCTCTGAATTCACTGATCTCTACTGTTACTGTTTTTGCTCTGCTGTTGGTTTACTACTGTTGTAACCTAAACTGTGTATTGACCTCTGGACCGGTAAGAAGACTTTGTATTTGGATTACTCTTTGGACTGTTGCTATTGTTTATGACCTGGACTGTTTATTTTTTGACTGTGCATTTTTGTTCTTACACCACCTCAAAAGTAAACTACTTTTTGTTTTTATAACTCAGTGTATTCTTGTGTGACTTTTACTACTCTCAGTACCATTCCTTGTCTGTGCAACTCTTTGTTAGCACAAGGAGACCTCTGCACAAATAAAATTCTTTAACACTGGTTATGGGCCCAGGCCTGTACTGAGAGTTAGTACATACAGTTTTCCTAGCTGAGTTTGTGTTAGCTATTTGGTGTAAAATGGCACAGGAACAGTTGTCAGGCATCTCCTGGATAACCCGGTTGGATGGGACAAACTATGTTTCCTGGTCCACAAAATGCTGCTTGCTTTTGCGCAAGGAAGGACTATGGACTGTTGTAAATAACCCACCAGATACTACTGCTTGGGATCCAGATAATGAAGAGGATGCAAAGAAGTTAGACAACTTTAAACGTAGCAATGAGAAAGCTCTTTGCATTATTGGACTAACACTGAATGACCAGCAGCTTGTCCATATTCGTGGTGAGGAGTCTGCTGCTAGGTGTTGGGATGTTTTGCGAAGGCTTTATGTTCGTGACAGTGTGGGTGCACATATACACCTTACACGTAAGCTGTTTAGGGCTCGTCTGCAGAAGAATGGAGATATGCTGACCCATTTAAATTACATGAAGGCAGCTTTTCAAGAGCTTCATGAAAAGGAGCTGATTTTTTCAGAGTTGCATCAGGTCTACATTATTCTGTCATCTTTGGATGAGAGTTATGATGAGTATGTTTCTTCCTTGGAAGTCCTGACCAGAGAGGAACTGACATTGACTAACATTACTGGGAGACTGCTGGAAGAGTCCAGAAGGAGGCGTGACAGAGACCAGCTGAGAGAGACACAGCCACGAGAGGAGCAGCCATTCACCACTGCTTACAACGTCAAGAAATGTTTTTCTTGTGGGGCTAGAGGGCATATAGCCAAATTCTGTAGAAAGGGTAGAAAACAGAATGTAAATAGCAATGGAAAGGCTAAGAAGGGCATTGGTTTGGCTATTTCTGATGAATCAACATCCAGAAACAATGAATTGTGGGTTGTTGATAGTGGGGCTTCACAAAGCATTACTAAAGTGAAGGATAGGTTTATTAATATGAAAAACAGCAACCAATATGTTTCACTAGCCAACGGTTGGAGGATGAAGGCCTCTGGTGAAGGTAATTCCTATTGTCCATGCATTGATGAACAGTTACCTATGTTATATATACCTAAACTAAGATTCAACCTGTTATCTGTAAGGGAATTGGTTAAAGTTGGGTTTGTGGTAACATTCAGAGGGGAGCAATGCACTATTGAGAGGAATGGAACCTGTGTAACTGCTAATTTGAAAAATGGTTTATTCGTTCTCACAAGTAACCAGGTTAGTACAGTTAAAGCTAACTCAATATGTGAGAACAAGAAGCCACATGATGAATGTATACATTTATTGCATAGGCGATTAGGGCATGTAAACTTTAACTCACTACGTAAAACAGTTGAGTTAGTAGAGGGAATTAAACTGAAGCCATGTAGTAAGTATTTGAATTGCAATGCCTGTAATCAGGAAAACAGTAAGGCAAGTCCGGCAAACAGGATAAACAGCTTCAAAACAACTGTACCTTTGGAAGTTGTGTTTGCTGAGTTAATTGGACCCATGAAACCAAGTTTAGGAGGATCATGTTATATTTTAAGTATACTTGACCATTACTCTCGTTATGGTTTTTGTTATCTGCTTAAGTCAAAGGCAGACACTTTTCAACAATTTGCAAACTGGCTGAAGTTCGTCGAGAGAAAAACAAAGAGAAAGGTTCAGTGCATAATTACTGATAATGGTACTGAATTTACAAATAGGCGTTTTGTTGATATGTTAGAATCTGCTGGCATTGAGCATAAACGTTCAGCCCCATATAGGCCTCAACATAATGCTTTTGTTGAGAGACGTGGGCAAACGTTACAAGCCATGATTAGAACCATGTTAAGAGATTCTGGCTTAACAGATAGACTGTGGGGGGAGGCAGCAAAATGTGCAAACCATGTTCTGAATATAGTTGTTAATACTTCTACTGGTAAAATACCATATACAATATGGCATGGTAGAAGACCAAACCTTGATTATCTGCACACGTTTGGCACCCCAGCTTGGGTCCACATTCCTGCACAACTCAGGAGTAAAGGCCAACATAGGGCTAGGCAATTATACTTCGTAGGTTATGAAGCTAACCATAGATCCTATCGTTTCTGGGAACGAGGCACAACTAATGTATATAATAGTGCGAGTGCAAAATTCCTTGAGCACGTTGGTTGGGATAGGTTAGAGCAAGAAACTGTTAATACTGATCCTCTAGTGTTTGAGGACTCCTCTGATAACGTAACTAGCAATGATAATACATCTCCTGTAAAAGATGAAGAGGAGATAGGGGAGATTAAAGATGAATCAGAGTCAGAGGAAGGAAAGGAGTCAGGAATTCAAAGCCCTGTAATTCCTTGGCGTTCAACGCGCATCAGACATCCACCTGATCGCTATGAAGCAAGTATAATATGTCAAGTTAGTGTAGAGCCATCTAACTATGATGAGATCAGGATGTATCCTGAAAAGGAACAGGCATCATGGAAAGCTGCAGTAAGAACAAGATCTAAACATACTGATCTTCGTTATTTAAATGTCAGACAATGTGTCAAAGATAAATTAATACAGCTAGAGTATTGCCCATCTGATGTAAATATTGCAGACCATTTTACGAAGGTACAAAGTGCTGTGAAACACAATGCTAATTGTGAAAGAATGTGCATAAGATTGTAAGAGTAATATATTATTCTACCCAAAGGGGAGAATGTTAGGCATATGGTGTTAGCCTACAATGTTGGGTTGAAAATATATTAACCATAATGCTATGTCTTTAAGATGCTAATTGGCCAATGGGTGTGTAAGTGTTCTCATGGCCATAAGAGGAAGCTAGGAACGTAGCTTCTCTCTCTCTCTGAATTCACTGATCTCTACTGTTACTGTTTTTGCTCTGCTGTTGGTTTACTACTGTTGTAACCTAAACTGTGTATTGACCTCTGGACCGGTAAGAAGACTTTGTATTTGGATTACTCTTTGGACTGTTGCTATTGTTTATGACCTGGACTGTTTATTTTTTGACTGTGCATTTTTGTTCTTACACCACCTCAAAAGTAAACTACTTTTTGTTTTTATAACTCAGTGTATTCTTGTGTGACTTTTACTACTCTCAGTACCATTCCTTGTCTGTGCAACTCTTTGTTAGCACAAGGAGACCTCTGCACAAATAAAATTCCTTAACAGACATAAATAAAATACTATAAAGATCCAAATGCTGCATCCCAGCTAAAAGGGGGAATCTGTTGTTAATCAATCAAACGACCCCTATGTGAAACCCCTCATTGGAGCGCCAAGCCAACTGGCAGTCCCAGGTCTTTAGGATCTTATGGAAGGTCAGGAGGGCCGGAGAAGACCTCAATCTGGCGGGTGGGGGCAAGATGTTCCAGAGAGCAGGCGCAACAGTAGAGAAGGCTCTTGTCCTGGACCCCGCCCACCAAATTCCCTGTCCAATGGGACTTGCCTCCTCTGGTAGGGTGGGCCAATCCCAGTGGGATGAGATGGTCCCGTAAGTAACCTGGACTCATGCCCTGAAGGACTTTAAAGGCGTTTACTAACATCCTGAATTGGACCCAGAAGCAAACATTGCAGAAAGTTATAAATTAAAAAATTATATAGTGTGAATATCTCGTCGTTCTTCTCTTTCTTCTCTCTTTTTAACCCTACCATTTACTCTCCCAGTTAGAAATGACTGTTTTTAGGTTCAGGAAACATGGAAAGAAACACTTTTTCATGGAATAGCTGTGTGAATGTAACGGAATACCAGCTGTATAAATCCCAGAGATGCTTTTTCACAAGGCAACTGGACTTGGTTTTCTTTGAAGAGGTTTTGCTTCTCACCCAAGAAGCTTCTTCAGTTCACACTGGATGGTGGGGAATGGATGGCTCTTTCATTCAAAGAAAAACAAGTCCAGTTGCCACATGAAAAAGCATCTTTGGGATAACTGCAACCAGGATGACTGAGAATCTCCATAGACAGGTGTGTAAATGCATACGGATATGAGCCATGTGCGAGCGCAGTGGTTAGAATGCAGGATCACAGGCAAACTCTGCCCACAGCCTGGAGTTTGATTCTGATGAGGCTCAAAGTTGCCTCAGCTTTCCGTCCTTCCAAGGTCAGCAAAATGGGGACCCAGATTGTGTTTTTTTTGGGGGGGGGAAATATGCTAATAATGTTTTGACATTGTAAACCACCCAGAGAATGCTGTAAAGCGCTATGGAGCGGTATTTAAGCCTAAATGCTAATGCTATTTCAGACAAGACTATCTCTAACTATCATGAAGATATAGCGAGAGAGAGGGGAGTGCAGGCAGACTTGCAAGATTCTGCTACAGTAATTCTAGAAAAATGCAGTATTAGCCTGCGTGACTTTGGATTTCTCATCTGGTTTACCTTGAAGGACTGACAGCCAGTTTGGCTAGATTCCCATAACAAACAAGACTTGGCTAAATGGCACTGAACAGTTTGCATTTCACTGTGTGTGGGTGAACCAGGCTATAGTTTTAAACTATTACCTGTTCTATTGGTTGAACAGAACGTGCTAAGTGAGCAAAGCATCACTCTTTGCTTCACACAGGCTTACGGTTAAGCAAGTTATCTGAACCCGGCCAGCAATTGCAAAAGAAAAGCAGCCAAGTTAATATTTATTGTTTGGTGATAACGGTTGAAAGGCTAATCGATGAAGTAAATATAATGAGGAATTCCCATTGCACAGGTAAGGAGAATATAAATAACTGAACAAAATATGCTATAAACAAACTACCAGATCAGCACAAATTCTTCTTAGCATCCCAGTTCCAGATATTCACATCTGCCTTGTTCAACACCATCCTCTCCTCATTGCCAGAACTGTGAAGGGTACGGGATGCATCCAGATGAAATTTGGCTGCCGAGATGATTTTTGCAAAGTACCTCTGCGAAGTCCTGGATTCAGTGCAACTGATTAAACTCCCTCTGTCCCCAAAGTGAGAAGCTGAGAGATATTAGGGATGTGGAGGGGGAGTTTCTTAACCCAGGGGAGTGCAACCCTGGGGATCACCACAACAGATGATGCAAAGGTGGCTTAGGCTATTT
The DNA here is from genome assembly GCF_947247035.1 of Vipera ursinii. NCBI lineage: Eukaryota > Metazoa > Chordata > Lepidosauria > Squamata > Viperidae > Vipera > Vipera ursinii. The sequence goes on along the minus strand of NC_139524.1, from coordinate 7,497,227 downwards.
TCAGAAGCTGTTCTTTTGGTGCTGCGGGACTTATGAGAAGACTAGAGCTAAAGCATATAAAGAATGGTTGCTGGAATTGGGTATGTATAGTTTAATGAAAAGGGACGCGGTGGCTCAGTGGGTTAGGACACTGAGCTTGTCGATCAGAAGGTCGGCAGTTTGGCGGGTCGAATCCCGAGTGCCGCGTAACAGAGTGAGCACCTGTTACTCATCCCAGCTTCTGCCAACCTAGCAGTTCGAAAGCACGTAAAAATGCAAGTAGAAAAATAGGGACCACTACGGTGGGAAGGTAACAGCGTTCCGTGCGCCTTTGGTGTCTAGTCATGCCGGCTACATGACCACGGAGACGTCCTCGGACAAGCGCTGGCCCTTCGGCTTTGAAACGGAGATGAGCACCGGCCCCTAGAGTTGGAAATGACTAGCACGCATGTGCGGGGGAACCTTTACCTTTGTTTAATGAAAAGATGGACTAGGGGTGACATGATAGCAGCATTCCAATATCTGAGGGGCTGCCACAAAGAAGAGTGGGGGGATTCAACCTATTCTCCAAAGCACCTGAAAGCAGAACAAGATGCAGTGGATGCAAACTAATCAAGGAGAGAAGCAACCTGGAATTAAGGAGAAATTTATTAAGAGTGAGAACAGTTGATCAGTGGAACGACTTGCCTTCAGAGGTTGTGGCTGCTCCATCACTGGAGGATTTCAAGAACAGACTGGACAGCCATTTGTCCGATATGGTATAGGGGCTCCTGCTTGAGGAGCATCTTGGCCTAGAAGACCTCCATGGTCTCTTCTAGCTCTGTTATTCTGTTAAGATGATAGTAGCAAATTTGGAAGAACACTCCACTTGAGCGGGCAAGACCCAAGTCATCAATGCATCAGGTTTTCTGAACAGGACTAAAGCATGTCCGGAAGCCAAGGAGACAGCAATCTTGACCTACTGCTGCTCAGGGGTTTTGAGAGTTGGAAGCCAAGCATATCAGGAAGGCAATAGTTTTAGGGAAGGAGGTTAAGCCACTGACCCGGAAGTAGATGTCACACAACACAATGAGCCTTTGTGCTCAATGCCGAACGCCCTGCCTGATTCATTAATCCCAGGAATATTCTCTGACTCTGAAGGTTGAGGCATCCCAAAGCTCCATTTTCACCCCTGACTTTATACAAACTTTTGCAAAACAGGGGAGCATGTCCCACATTACCAGAGGGAGGCTAAGCAAGAAGCCACAGGCCTCCTCTCAAACCGTGCGATGCAATGTTCAGATTTTCAAAAAGTTGTTCCCAACCTCTTTTCATGAGATGCCAAAAAGGAAAACTGTCAAGTACCCTTACCCTGTTGACAGGGAATGCTAATTGTTTTAGTGTACGGTAAATGAAATAAAATCAGATGTGCTTTTCATCATGGCCTCATCCTTGCCTTTTCCAAAGAGCAAAGGGAGCCTTTAGCATGGAAATGCACACGCAAGCACACACGCACGCACGCCCTGAAAAGGGGGTGTGCTCTCCCCCCCCTTGCAACAGCAAACATTAATCCCCTCTCGTGGGTCGCAGCAGCAAAACACCCCAGGGAAGGCAGAGAATTGCAGACCTGATGTCAAGCTTTTTGCAATCAGCCAGGATCTAATTTATGTGCGGGCTCCATCTGGCACATGTGTGAAACAGTTTCTATGTAAAGAGGCTCAGCCCCATAGAGCAGGGGGGTGGGGTGAAGAGAGGGGGAAGGGGTGATAAAACATGACAGAGCCATGAAGCTGACCCATGTGGTTGTGCAAGGAAGGGGGATGTCAGCTGTTACCTCCCGCCTCCCCGCTCCCAAGTAAATCTGCCTGGTACTCAAACCTGGCAGAGAAAAGAAGAGAAATGTTACACCTTTCCCTGCAAAGCCCAAGGGTTTGAGGAAGGGCCTGGAAAATGCTGCAAGCAGTTTTGGATAAGTCCAGCAAATCACCCTGTAGAACAGGCTTGTGAATGGCTTCCTATGGGGAGGTGAGTGAGCAAAATGGTACACTGGATAGGGGAGACAGACACCAGCTTGCTCCAAAAAGCACATCTTGCGCCGAGGGATCGTTGGTGCTCTCCGAGCTTGGTGGTTTCCTTGCAGACGTTTCATTGCCAAACCAGGTAACATCATCAGTGTTAGGAGGGAGTGGGCTTTGCAAAGAGGAGGAGAATGGGAGGAGGAGGAGGATTGTGGGGTCCTTGGTGCTCTCCGAGCTTGGTTGATTCCTTGCAGACGTTTCATTGCCAAACCAGGTAACATCATCAGTGTTAGGAGGGAGCGGGCTTTGCAAAGAGGAGGAGAATGGGAGGAGGAGGATTGTGGGGTCCTTGGTGCTCTCTGAGCTTGGTGGTTTCCTTGCAGACGTTTCACTAGGTAACCTAGTTAGGGCAATAAAACGTCTGCAAGAAAACAAGGAGCCTTCGTTTCAACCCTGAGCTACAAATGTTCTCCTTCGTTGTATCATCAGTGTTACCACTCCCTGCTAGCACTAGTGCTTTTTCCTTTTCTTTTCCCCTTTATCCTACACTCTTTTCCTTCCCCTAATTTCTAATTACTTTTATATTTTTCTTTCTATTTCTGTATTCTATACTTTAAGAAACTAATGAAAATTTGAAATAAAAAATTTGAAATAAAGAAGGGAACGGAACATCTGCAAGAAAACAACCAAGCTCAGGGGAGCACCAAGGAGCCCTCATTTCGATCCTGAGCTACAAATATTCTCTCTTCTTATCAATACATCTTGCATTCTTATGCTCTGTGAATAACCCCACTTCTGGGCGGGGGGGAGCCTGGTGAAAAGAACCTGCCCAACTATAGCTCTTAAATGTTCTTCTGTTTCTTAATCTTGGCAGCTTTCACACGGTGGACTCCAAATCCCAGAATTCCCCAGCCAGAATCCCGGAAACTGGGAGTCCACTCATCTGAAAGCTACCAAGGTTGAAAAAAACAAAACACTGTCTTAAATGGACTGCCCACTCATCTCAAGCAGCATTGTGCTGGCCTAATCAAGGTTTAGTGCTGTCTGCAAGCTAAAAAGCCAAATTAATAGAGCTTGCCATTGTAAACTTACAAGGAGTCAAATTTAATTTAAGATTAAATTAAATCCTTCTGGTAAGCCAACTTAAATGGCTCAGCAGATCAGGAGGAGATCCTAGACAGGCCACATAGAAATGGGACTTCTCTAGCAAGGTTGCCTGTATTGTCGTTCTGGGGTTCACCGTGACCCACACATTGGGAGGTTGAAAGTGGAGCAGAAGGGAAATGGGGTAACATCATTAGTGGGGTGCAGATAGGGTCAGCACATTCCATCCACATGAATACTCTCTTTGTGTAACTTGATAAGTTTGGTTACCATTCGCCCTAGTTTGTTTTACTAGACAGCCCAAGCTATTTGTTAAAATCTAGCTTCTTTGCTTGATTTCAATTTATTATTCAATGTACACTCCCTCCTCTGAGTTAATGCAGTATCCAGGTTGGGTGTGCTATGGATAGGAAATGATAACGAATAATGCTAGTAGAATTAGGTAAGGTAAAGGTTCCCCCGCACATGCGTGCTAGTCGTTTCTGACTCTAGGGGCCGGTGCTCATCTCCATTTCAAAGCCGAAGAGCCAGCGCTTGTCCGAGGACGTCTCCGTGGTCATGTGGCCGGCATGACTAGACGCCAAAGGCATACGGAACGCTGTTACCTTCCCAACGTGGTGGTCCCTATTTTTCTACTTGCATTTTTATGTGCTTCCGAACTGCTAGGTTGGCAGAAGCTGGGACGAGTAACAGGCGCTCACTCTGCTACACGGCACTCAGGATTAGACCCGCCAAACTGCCGACCTTCTGATCGACAAGCTCAGCGTCCTAACCCACTGAGCCACCGCCTCCCTCTAGTAGAATTACTAGGAGTAAATTAGAACAAAGGGAGGGCTGTGAGTTCCACTTATTTCTCATACAAATTCTGCCCCTAGTCAATTTTGGAGCCAATACATACGGACTTAGGACCACAACTGAGCCCCAAACTTCTGTTGCTAAATGAGACAGTTGTTAAATGAGTTTTGCCCCATTTTACGACCTTTCTTGCTACAGTGGTTAAGTGAATCGTCGCAATTGTTAAGTCAGTCACACGGCTGTTAAGTGAATCTGGCTTCCCCCCTTGACTTTGCTTCTCAGACAGTCGCAAAAGGGGATCACGTGACCTTGGAGGACACAGTGACAGTCGTCACTATGAACCAATTGCCAAGCGTCTGAATTTCGATCACGTGACCATGGGGATGATGCAACGGTTGTGAAGTGTGAAAAAGGGTTTCAGGGCTGTTGTAACTTCAAATGTCCACTAAACAAATGGTTGTATGTCAAGGACTACCTGTGCATGCACTAAGGAAGAAAACAGCAGAGGAGCTAAACGTTGGGTTTTGATGAGAAGGCTAGCAACTATCCAGCTGGAAGATTCCCAGTCTCAGGAAACATTCCTTCCCTTCCTCTTCTGAGATGCCTTGCAGATGCTTCATGCTTGTGCAAAAAGATGGAAAGAAAAGAGAGAGAGAGAGAGAGAGAGAGAGAGAGAGAGAGAGAGAGAGAGAGAGGCGAAAGAGAGCCAGATGTTCAGACTTGTAGAAAACTTGCTTCACAAGAGGAAGATCAATGCTCTTTTTGTAGCAGCTGTCCGAGATGAATGAAAGGCTGGGACATCTGCTCTCTCCCTCTCTCTCTCTCTCTCTCTCTCTCTCTCTCTCTCTCTCTCTCTCTCTCCTTTTCTCTCTCTCCCTCCCTTCCCCCCCCTCTCTCTCTCTCTCACTCCAAACTCCAAACTTCACTAGCAAGGCCAGACTGGTCAAGGCGCTCACAGCCAGCAAAGACCAGGCATGCTGGACTGTTTAATTTTCATGCTCCAGTTGCTAAAGGCGCAACCAGCAAGCTGGAGAAATCTTGCATTTAGCTGGTGTGCGATAATGCTGGCAAACACAGAAGGCCATCCTTTGGCGAGAGTCACACCCAGTTGTGCAAAGCATGTAAGCCAAGGGTGGGGGTGGGAAAACAGGGCAGAGAGAGAGAAGGAGAGACAGAGGGTAGCCCCTCCCCACCCTACTGAAAAGAAGCCTGCTCACACATGGATGCTTCAACCAGGAGTCGGCAAGGTTTCGGTGAGTTAAAGGCTGCCTGTAACCCTTTGGAAGGAACCAAAAACCATCACAAGTCTGGACAGGGCTTAGTTTGGGGGGTGGGTGTCTTTGTTTTTTTTTACCCAGACAGACGGCAGGTCTAGTCATCACTTAGGCAGATTTTGAAAAAAAGCTATAAGCAGTAATTAGGGATGGGACACCACCAGGACAACCCAGCGCAGCCGACTGCACTAGGAAATTGACAAGGGCTGTGAGAAAGCAGTGGGTAACCACACCACTGTACGATGGTCAAGAGAATTACAGAGGGGTGCCTTGAAGACTTCAGGAGACAATTCAATTGGCACAAATCAAAGGAGACTTTACAGCAAGGTTAAGGCTCACATTGCCCCCGTCACTCTTCTCACCTGGAAGAGTGAGAAATTCTGGCATCAGTTTTCAGCAATATAGATTCCTCATGCAAGACCACCAAAAAAACCAAAAACCTAAGAGGACTTCTGGATTTCATGCTTGAGATGTCTGTGGAGATTCATCTCAAAGGTGGTTTTTTTTCCACTCCAAAAGGCCTCTAGATTGGTTGATTCCACAACCAACTGCAGCCTGATTCAGGTGGCCCTGAGGGCACGGATAAACCCTCAAGTGGCCTCAAGAGCTCTCAGGGAGAGTACTAACAACCAGATGACTGCAAAGAAACACAATCCTTCCATTTTCCCTCCCGCCACCCTATCTGAAGCTATCCTTCCATCCCTCACCACCCAGGCTCAACTGTCGCTACCTATCCTCCCATCTCCCTGCCATCAGAACTGATGGAGCTTCTTGGATGAGAAGCGAAACATTTTATTCTTCCCCCTCAAGGGGAAAAACAACAACAGACCAGTTGATTTTTGAAAAGCATCCTTGAGAGGTGCTTGAGAGACGGGGGAAACAAATGGAACTTTGACTTTGGATTGCGCTGATTTGGTAAGTTCGTCATTATAGAAATGGCAGCTACATGTTAAGGTGTAAAATGGTAAAGCTGAGGCTGTACTGTGCTAAAAAGAGTCAGAAATAAATGGGTTTTTCCCCCCTCTTACATAGAACACTTAGAACAGACATGTCAAACACAAAGGCCTGGGGCCCAAATCTGGCCCGCAAAGTGGTTTCATGCGGCCCGCGAAGCCATCCTGGAAACAGTGAGGGAACGGCCCCCACTGCCTTGGCCCTGGCCCAGAGACCCTCCTTCTGCCAGAGACCCTCAGATCTGTCCCACTGCTGCCCAGGCCCCCATAGGCACCCTTGATGCGAACGATGTAGAGCTGGCCACGCCCACCCAGTAGGCCATACGCACTTTAGCCACGCCCACCCAGTAGGCCATGCCCAGCCACACGCACCCGGCCCCCTGAGGACAACCGCAATGCTGATGCGGCCCTCAATGAAACTGAGTTTGACACCCCTGACTTAGAACATAGAATCATCGTTTACATGTCTATGGAGATTCTCAGTCCTCCAGGTCCTGGTTGTCCCAAAGGGGCTTTTTCAAGAGGCAAACTGGAGTTGCTGTTTTTTCCTTTGAAGACATTTTGCTTTTCATCCAAGAAGCTTCTTCAGCTGAAGAGGAGCTGAAGAAGCTTCTTGGATGAGAAGCGAAACGTCTTCAAAGGAAAAAAAAGGGAAAGTCCAGATGCCTTTTGAAAAAGCACCTTTGGGAGAATCGTCGTACACTTTGCACAACTGTATCAACCGTAGTTGTGCCCTCTACGCCTGTCCCTCAGATAGCTGAAATTGGCAAAAGGTCTTTGTTATTGTTGTTTTTAATTGTCTGTATATTGGGTTTTTATTTTGGTAAGTCGCCCACTCATTGAGAGCGACTGGGTGGCTGTAACAGGTTTTCTTAAGTAAGTACCCCAGCTAGCGAGACTATTTTTCAAAGCTGTTGCTGAAGGGTTTCTGGAAGTTTCGACTGGTGCAAAAGGAGGATGTGGGTTTATTACTAAGTGCATGACATCAGAAGTCCACTGTGCCTATGTGAGTTGCCAATGGTTTGGGAGCAAAGTAATCTCAGAAATATATCAGAAAGTGGAATATTGTTTCTGGTGCAACCTATTCTTATCCCAGTCCATTCGAGAAGAAACCAGTCCCCCGCCCCAACTTAGAAAAGAGGGATTTAGGATTTGTGGGTCTCTGGGCAGCGAAGGGGGTGGGGCTCATAAGATGCAAATTTATGGAGCCCAGCAAATGACACCTGAGTCCTCTGAATTGCTTTTTGGCAGGATTAATGAATGAAACCCACTTAATTACCATTTTGTAAATACAATCTCCCAGCAAGGAATGAAAAATCGATATTAGGAGCTTGCCTTTGCGCTTACAAGCTCGGCTTTTGCTACCTGCTGTTGCGATAAATGCATTCCGGTAACGCAGACCCTTTAATGCAATTTATATTCCGAGTTTGCACATTAAGTCCCCTAGCATATGCACATGTACACACACACACACACACACACACACTCCTGATACACACAACTGAGCCTGGAGGCAGAGAAACAAAGAGCTTTGTGGTGACAGCTTTTTTTTTTCCTTCCCTTTCTTCTTTTCCCTCCTGCTCGGAGTGTGTTACACTAGCAGCTTACTCCCTCTGGGCAGGACACTGTAAGATCACAAGCAACCTTCCCACCCTTAGACCTCCTTACGCCTCCCCACTCCATCCCTACCACGGCAAAAATGTGCTGTTGGATTGTGATTTTTGAACGTGACCGAAGAGGAGGAACAAAGGGTTCCAATATTTAGGAGCAATCGCACCAATTCTCTTTCATTAAATGACTTCCATTCTGATTATGCAATTAATTGCAAATGTAATTTAAATCAAAATTAGCTTTCCCCCTGGCTCAGTCTCCTCTTTTGTTCTCTTTCCCTCTCTCCCCAGCCTCCATTTGTTGGCACGATGCTCCTGACAGGCCAGTCAAATTCGAAAAGCGGGAACAGGCTGGCAGGGGAGAGAGAGAGAGAGAGAGAGAGAGAGAGAGAGAGAGAGAGAGAGAAAGAAAGAGAGAGAGAGAGAGAGAAGGGTAAAAAGGATGCAGGCGTTAATCTGCCAGCATTTGCAAGCTTGGGGAGCTGAGATGATTGCAGCCTTTCGTTTAGAACCTCTTCTTGCAAGGAAGGCATTGCACAAGTTACAACCAGCTTTACAACTCTCTCCAAAAACCTTTGAGTGTGATCCCTGAGCCCCTCCAGAAGCTGATGCCAGATTGATGCCACTTTTAAGGAAGCCAAAGTGGGATTTTTAAAATTATATTTCAATAACAGTCTCAAAGTTGCTAGGTGACTGAGAATCTCCACAGACATTCCAATAATAGATTGTTGTCCCGACTAACTTTTTCTTGGCCCACTCTCACTCCGGCCTCAGCCCCACCACTTTTCATGGGTTTGTTCCTATCACACCGCTTGAAAGTTGAATTTCAAGGACCCACACTTAATAATGGTGTGCACTCCTGCCATAAATCATACCAAGATGACTTGTCTCATAGAACATAGAATAATACGATTGGAAGGGACCATGGACGTCTTCTAGTCCAACTGAAGCAGGAGGACTTATACCATGTTGGGAGACAAGACAAGGCGGACATGAGACGTTCTCCAACCAGATGTTTTCCAAACAGGACTGCAGTTGCCAACTTCTCCTTCCAACTCTGGCACCTGACTAACAATCAACGTGGTGGGGAAATGTTGGTGGTTGCAACTGAAGCTTTACGACTTCCAACAACACAACAACAATGGAGTGGTTTCAGTAACACTCTTCTGGCCACCACCTTGACTTTTTGGACCACCCCCCTTTGGGACACCCCAGTCTGACTCTGAGAAATTTCTCTGGGCAAGGAACACTGCATGATTCTCATTCATTTTTTTTTACTTTTTCCTTTTTTTACTTTTTCCAGTCATATACTTAACCCTGTTATCTTTCATTAAGGGATTCTATAACCTAGAGATTTATAGCTTGCCCTCTGTTATTTCCCCAGCATTGTTCTATATTATTTCCATAGAAACCAAGTCCCCTGAGTGGCAATTTTCGCACTAGGCTCAATCTACCCCGCTATTTTCAGGATACAAACATTGCGTTCTTCTAGCACAGAAAAACTAGGGTTGCGTAAGCTTTGCTGAGAAACAAGATTGTGCTGGTGAGATAAGAGGGCCAAGTTCAGAGAGAAGCAGCTACAGGATTATGATGATCTCCAAGAACATGGAGTGCAGATCCAGTGGGACAACCTTGGTCAGAAAAACAGGTGTAAGCCAAAGAATGAACCTATCCTGGAAGACCACCTAAAATCACCCTCACTTGACACTCCCACACCTGAAGTCCTTATATAAGTAGAACACTGACACAGACATCCCTTAAGCTCTGCTGAAGATGTTATCTAGCCCGGTAACGAAACATTCGGAAACCAACACTCAACCTTGGAGAACGAACCTCCACCCTCAAAGGCACATCTGCCCGCCCCCCACCCCACCCCAATTCTATTTCTGGATGACTTAATATAAGGCTGTTGAAAAACTGAGGCACACAGAATTCTGTAGTTGTACTGCCATATTTCCAGAAAGGGTCAGTTTGGAGAAATCTGGTTGAAACTTTGGCCCTGGTTAACCCTGGCAGCAGTTCTTAGATACCAGGACATCCTGGTGTTCAAAATGTCTAACTTTAGGGACACTTTATCCTCAACTTCTGTGATAAGGAATTCTTGGCTCATTTCAATGCTTTAGCCTTGGATGTTGCTTTTAGACTCAAGATAATGTTTAGAAACCATAGGTAATAAACGAAAGAAATTCCTTCAACATGACCTACGGAATTCCTGAATATCACTAGGAAGAGTCATTCTAGGGCCTGTATGATATATACTGCTCAAAAAAATAAAGGGAACACTTAAACAACACAATGTACTGTATTTAATAGTAGGATGTCTTATCTTGTGTTCCCTTTATTTTTTGAGCAGTATATTTATTAGTGAGTTGGACCAGAAGACATAGAACTTGGAAAACAAAGCAAGGACTTCACAACTCTCCCTCTCCTTTAATGTAACTTGTCTCTCAGGTGAAGGGGTTTTTTTTGGGGGGGGGGGGGAGAAGAACAGGCATACTGCCTTTAATTTCTGGAGAATCTAACTTTAAGGTGGAGAAGGAGCCCCCATGTCATATATCAAGTCACATTTACAACTCAGACACTTCACTACATCAGCAACTTAAACCAAGATTCATATTAGTTCATCGTTAGCTAGCATGAGACCCAATGCAGTGCAATGTTGAAGTTGGTGGGTTAGGAATGGGGAGGCCCATGCTCCAGTCTTCCATCAGGCCCAGAAGTTCCAGGATTCTCTATGGATCAACAAAGGTTGGCCCAATCTACCTCCCAAGGTTGTTCCTGGGGGCAAAATGGGAAGAGGGAACACTAGACACAAGACTTCAACCCCCAAACAAGGGTCTATGACAATTTGCCATGGCCAACTCACCACGGCCAACTTGCCATAGCCAACTCACTGTGGGACAAAAGTTACAATAATATCAAAGTAATTATGGAAAAGAATCATTAAAGAAAGGATGCAAAAGGAAGGACAGAATGAAATGTACATGGTAAAAATTAAAATAATTTTTCATTTACTTTAAATAATTAAATAGAATTGTTAAATTGTCCCGCAGTGAGTTGTCCCACGGCAAGTTGTCCCATTCCCCCCAAACAGAGACCCGGGTTTCAACTCTAACAAATAAATCATACTAATATGTACTTTCTTCTTGTTTTTTTTCCCATTTTCCTACTGTTCATTATTAAGAGCCCTTTAGTCTAACATTTGAGCCATATGCTGCATTCAGAAACATGAACATGAGGACAAGTCTAGAAGCACTAAAGGTGTGATTTGGAAGGACCTTTTTCCCATTACCTGGAGGTCAGACTGGGTAGTCAAAGTTCCTCTCTGGAAGAAGACAATAGCAAGCCACTTCCATATTGCTGCCAAGGAACTGGCTCGTTTGTAGGAACTGACCCTGACTTTATCCTGATATCTGGTAGATCCAGATCCAGCCGCCTGAGTTCGCTTCTCCCTCTACTGGATTCGCTGCTGTCAGCAGAGAATCTTACCTATTGTTGTTCTTCAGTTTAATGTGCTCACTCGGCTCCAAAATTTGCCCATTCTTCAACCATGTGATCTGCGGGGAAGGCTCTCCTTGGGCCAAGCAGGTAAAGATGGCGGTGGTGCCCACAGGCCTGGCAATTGACTGAGGGTGCTGGACAAATTCTGCAGGAGCTGGAAAAGAAAAGTGAAAGACACCTTCTTTGCTTGACTTTGGGCAGAGGAATTGAAAGAAAAGCAATTCTGGTTTTCCTACACAGGGAAACGATTAAGAGCTTTTAGCCCAGGATCACTAAAATCAATATTCTCTTCTGGTCACAATGGAATAGAGGAATAACTGACAGGGACAAGACAAGAGTCTTCTCCAGGCTTTGTTTAAACTGGAGAACTTCCTACCACAAGAAGATCACCATTGGTAAAGTCTCTGGAGATGTTTTGCTAACTGTTATAAAAAAGATGTTGAGAATCTAGAAAGAGTGCAGAGAAGCGCAACAAAGAGGATTAGGGGACTGGAGGCTAAAACATATGAAAAATGGTTACAGGAATTGGGTGTGTCTAGCCTAAAAAGCAGAGACATCACCCTGCCAACAAAAGTGCGTATAGTCAAGGCTATGGTCTTCCCAGTTGCATTGTATGGCTGTGAAAGTTGGACCATAAGAAAGGCTGAGCGCCAAAGAATCGAGGCCTTTGAACTACGGTGCTGGAGAAGACTCCTGCAAGTCCCTTGGACTGCAAGGCGATCAAACCGGTCAGTCCTAGAGGAGATCAACCCTGACTGTTCTTTAGAAGGCCAGATCCTGAAGTTGAAACTCAAATACTTTGGCCACCTAATGAGAAGAAAGGACTCACTGGAGAAGAGCCTAACGCTGGTAAAGATTGAGGGCAAGAGAAGAAGGGGACGACAGAGAAGGAGGTGGCTGGATGGAGTCACTGAATCAGGAGGCCTGAGCTTAAACGGACTCCAGAAGACGGTAGAGGACAGGAAGGCCTGGAGGAACATTGTCCATAGGGTCGCGATGGGTCGGACATGACTTCGCAGCTAACAACAACAACAGCCTAGTGAAAGAAGGACTAGGGATAACACGATGACAGTGTTCTAATATTTGAGGGACTGCCACAAAGACGAGTAGGTCAACCTATTTTCCAAAGCACCAGAAACCAGACAAGAAACAAGGGATGGAACTTAATCAGGGACAGAAGCAGCCTAGAATTAAGGAGACACTTCCTAACAGTGAGAATGATTAATCAGTGGCACCGCTTGCCTTGAGAAGTTGTGGGTGCTTCATCAGTGGAGGTTTTTAAGAAGGGACCGTACAGCCATTTGTCTGAAATGTTACAGCATTTCCTGCTTGGGAGGTGGGGTGGACCAGAAGACTTCCAAGGTCCCTTCCAACTCTGTTGTTCCTACTTAGGAAGTTATATCATCCAGATGCTGGGTAAATAACATACTTAGTGAATTTGTGCATAATACATTCAGCTATAAATAACCTAAGTAGCTCAGATTCACACAATATGCTAAGCCAAGGGTCCCCAACCCCCGGGCTATGGCCCACTCCCGGGCTGTTGGTGGTTTGGAAGTGGGCCATGTGAATAGCTGGCCAGCGCACGTGTGCACATGTGTGCTGCTTGACTTGTACAAATGGCAGTCTGGCACCCGCACACACTGGTCCACCAGTTGCACGCCCCCCCCCCTGGACCGCCAAGACATAAAGGATGGGAACTGCTGTGTTAAGCCACGAAGCCAAGCAAGGTGAATCCCAACCAGGCTTAGCATGTGTGCCAGCGGCCACTGGATTTGCACAACATCTATGGTGTGAATATAGTGACTGAATTCCTTCCTTCCCTGCCAATCATATTCCATCTTCCAAAGAGGATCTTTTTCTAAATGTATGTTAACCATCACAATATGTCCACGCTGCTTAATCAGCCTGCTAAAAATCTTAGGATTTGCATAATAAACTGAACCACAAACGAACCAAAGAGACTCTCTGTGTATAATGGCCGAACCCACAAAAATCTAGCCATGATTAACCCTTAGCAAGGTCAGCAAATGGTGCACTTTCAGAGGCTTGGGTTTTCCCCTGATCCGGTAACCTTTGTTGTGTGAAGGAGGCCACTGTAGTGCATTCCACAGACATCTCCCCACCACGGTGCGCTAAAACCGCGGCATGGAGCTCCATATGGAGAAGCAAAGATGGGTGAACAATGGAAGGAAGGTAAACAGAAGGCCTTTCAGAGTCCAGCAGCTCCTTGGCAACTATGGGACAGTCAAGGAGCTGCTAATACTCGCTGGGCCACGGAGGCCTTTTATTCTGAAGGAGACGGAGGAGAGAAGGAATGCAAAGAGCAGCCAGCCTATTCAACACTGAAGGGCATGAGTGTCTCTTCAGAGGCGTTTGAAATCAGGGCATCAATCATGGTCCTGAGACACCAAAAAGCAGCCTGACAGCCAGTGGGGAAGAGAGGAGGAGGCAAATGATCTGGTCTTCTTTGTGGCTTTCTGCAAAGAAGTCCGCAGCTTACAAACGGCTGCTTAGTGACCATTCAGAGTTATGACAGACTCCCCCAAAGCTACTTATGACACAGATTTGAAGTTCTGATGCACCCCCCCTCCTGCTTCCCCTTTGGATGCTCAATATGGAACCATCTTCCGGTCGAGCTCCGGATGGCGCCCGACCTCCGCTCCTTCCGGCGCGATCTCAAAACCTACCTTTTCGAACAAGCTGGCCTGGCCTGATGGGATGGGGTTAGGGTTTTATTAATGTGTTTTAACCTACTTTTAATGTGTTTTAACTTATTCGTGGGCATTTTGTTTAATCGTTTTTAATTTTTGTATCTTGTTTTTGATATGTTCACCGCCCTGAGTCCTTCGGGAGAAGGGCGGTATACAAATTAAATAAATAAATAAATAAATAAATAAATAAATAATAACCCGGCCCACATTTACGTCATTTGCAGAATCTCGCAGGCATGTGGCCACATTTTATGACTGGTTTGATGAAAAACAGCATTTATTCCCAGTTTTTGGTTAAGATTGGCCCATAGCAAACCACTGGTTCATTTAATGACCACTGCAAAAATTTTATAAAATTGGGTCGGTCACTTGGGCAGGCTCCATTATGGTCATAACTCAAGGACCATCTGTAACTACAAGCTGATATTTCTTTTTCTTTTTTTACTCTCAGCTGAATTACTATTTTTTTTTCTTTTCAGCTGAGATTTCCTTTTCCTTTTTATCTTTTATTCATCTTTTTAAAAATATATCTGTTCATCATTTTTAATACACTCGTGGATTACAAACTATATCTAGAGGGCAGTCTCACTTGCATTTAATTTCTATTTCAACATTAGCTACAAGAGGGACCAAAAAGAGAACTAAGAACTCCTAGAATTAACGAGAAATTTCCTGACAGTGAGAACAATTAACCTGTGGAACGGTTTGCTTTCAGAAGTTGTGGGTGCTCCAACACTGGAGGTTTTCAAGGAAAGATTGGACAGCCATCTGTCTGAAATGCTATAGGGTCTCTTGGTTGAGCCGGGAGCTGGACTAGAAGACCTCCAAGGTCCCTTCCAACTCTTGTTATTCTGTTATTTGGTAGACCTAATATGTACAATACTCTTAAGTTGCAGAAATGAACTCATACAAGTTTGCTATCGGTTGGTTACCTCCTGCCTGCCCCATGATTTGTTGGCAACTCTGCTGGTGAGGAATTTGTGCAACTGTATTCTTAACCCCTACAAAGGACACTTGGTTGGGTAGAAGCTTATGGCAACTTGTGTGTTTGCTCAGGAATAAGTCCATCATCAAATCCACCACACAGACTAACCTTCTCACCAGAGATCCCAGGAACCTTAAAAGTCCTTCTCAAGCTTTACAGTCCAGGGATGTCCATACGGTGTAGATGAAAAAAATAGGTGCAGTTGCACCGTCATGACCACTACCTTGATTTTTTTTATTGTATCCTGCGGACACCCCTGAATGTTAACCAATTGTGTAAACTTTTTAATTTGGGATAGGAAGTTCACTGGGATAGGAAGTTTACAGCAGAGGAAGCAGCCTGCTATTTTCCATGGAAGAGAAGAGAACTGAAGTCCAGGAAAGAGTTGGAGACAAGATGAATAAAACCAGCCTCAGTTTGGTTTTCAAAAGTGGGGAACAGCTGGGTGTAATTCAGCATCAAGTGAGGCTCAAGAATAAAGAGCAATGGGCAAAAATGACTTGTTTGATTAGGGAGAAGACAATAAATCCGTTTGTCAGTGATGGGAAACTGTTTGTGCTGAAGCTGTTGCTGACAACAGAAAAACAATGAATTGGTGATGAATGAGTTTGATAATTAGAAAGAGTAAAACATGGAAAGAAGGGAATTATGATGTAACTTTAAAGAGGGAGGACAGATGATATATTTATTTGTAACTGCAGTAATTGCTAAGCACATTGATTTGTGCTTATATTGTAAGCCGCCCTGAGTCTTCGGAGAAGGGCGGGATATAAATGGGATTAAAAAAAAAAGATCGGAAGTTGCTTCTTTCTATGTTCTTTCTGCTTCTTTAGTTTTTCTACCTACTCACAAGAAAGAAAGAAAGAAAAAAAGGAAGGAAAGGAAGGAAGGAAGGAAGGAAGGAAGGAAGGAAGGAAGGAAAAATGACAGGGAGAGAAGAAGAAAGAAAGAAAGAGAAAGAAAGAAAGAAAGAAAGAAAGAAAGAAAGAAGGAAGGAAGGAAGGAAGGAAGGAAGGAAGGAAGGAAGGAAAAATGACAGGGAGAGAAGAAGAAAGAAAGAGAAAGAGAGAAAGAAAGAAAGAAAGAAAGAAAGAAAGAAAGAAAGAAAGAAAGAAAGAAAGAAGGAAGGAAGGAAGGAAGGAAGGAAGGAAGGAAGGAAGGAAGGAAGGAAGGAAGGAAGGCCTAGAAAATTCAGCAACAAAATTTAAATGAGGCAAAGGAGGCATGTTTGACTGTAATTAAAAAAGGAAAAGAAGAACATGCTGAGTTAAAGAATGGGTGGTCCCACCAGGTTTTCCCTGCTTGTTTTCCAAACAGTCCATTCCAATCACTTCCTGTGACTTACTGCTAGACCCCTTCCAGCTGCCTGCTTCTGAAATGATGTAGGAGGCAGTGCTTCACCCAACCCCTTTCCTAGATGCCATCTGCAGCCACCTGACAGCTTGCAAGCTGAGAAGAGCCATTTCTCATTGCTATGCTGATGGCTTAACAACAGCACATGTCTAGAAGGATAAATTATTTTGAGAGTTTGGGGAAGAAGAATGGAGTAGGACTTCTGAACATTGGTTCCAATCACAGGGTTATGGTAAGAATGTAGGAAGGGATGTGTTGGTGAGGCTCATCCGGGTCTCAGTGGCTGATCAGTAGGGTATAAGGACAATAGTAGTCTTCCTTCCTCAGTTCCTCAGTGTACTGCCTCCAATAATGAAGTAACATAGCCGTGGTGGTGCAGTAGTTAGAATGGTGTACTGCAGACTGACTCTGCCCACTGCCAGCAGTTCGATCCTGATGGGGCTCAAGGTTGACTCAACCTTCCATCCTTCCGAGGTGGGTAAAATGAGGACCCAGATTGCTGGGACCAATATACTGATTTGTAAACCACTCAGAGAGTGCTGTAAAGCACTATGAAGCGGTATATAAATCTAAGTGCTAGTGTTTAAACCTATAGCTATCACGAGCTCTGGAAATCTTCTCCACCTACTTCTGAAAGAGATTCAGTTTGGGACTCATTGTGTTCACACCAACTCAGGTTAGGGCTATGAAGGTCATAACTGCAAAGACTGGTCGCAAGTCACTTTTTTCAGGGCTGCTGTAACTTCAAAGTCATTAAATAAAGTCGTACGTTGAGGACTACCTGTACTCCACTAAATAAACGAGGTTTGGAGGTTCTATCACCCTCAATTTTCTGTACGCTATAGGAGAGGTGTGGTTACTCTAGGGCAGGGGTAGGCAACCTTGGCTCTTTTATGACTCGTGGACTTCAACTGGCTCAGGAATTCTGGGAGTTGAAGTCCACGAGTCATAAAAGAGCCAAGGTTGCCTACCTCTGCTCTAGGGTGAAAAGAAAATCAGGACTGTGGTAGCATCTGTTCAGACTGACACATGTAATTAGAAGAAAGAAGCTTTCGTGAACACTCTCTGTCGTCATATTCTTTCATTCTTGCATTAAAAGTCCGGACTGAAGCCTGTGTAATCCTCCCTTCCTCAGTTGTGCCTGGCCACCAGCTATGAACAGAGCCACTTTGCAAAGTGAATCTTCAGCAGACAGAGAAATGCATCTTGCCAATGAAAGCAAACACACATGTCCCAAGATAATGTTGCAGGGTCCAATCTGGGTCGGTCCCCGGGACCAGAGGTTTATATGTAAATGTAGACTTGATCATCCAGGTCAAAAGCATGTAAAAAAATGTTAAAGCATGGCAACTGGACCTAGGTTTATTAAACTGAGATGTTTCATTACTCAGTGAAGTAACTTTGTCAGTCAAACTTAAATTTTTTTGGTTAGGCCATAGAGCGAGGGAGTCATTGAAATGAACCAAATCTTTCAAGGGTTTTCATTTTGACTGAAGAATTTACTTTGATGAATATCAAAACATCTCGGTTTAATAAACTTTGGTCCAGTTTCCATGATTTAACCTTTTTTTACACACTTCTGGCCTGGATGACTGAGGCTACATTTACATATTGCATTTCATTTTGGGGAAGGAACCCCTGCAAGAATTAGTTCATTCCCATGACTCCTCAACTCTACACCTAACCAAAAATTTTCATTTTGACTGAAGAAGTTATTTGGATGAGTAATGAAACGTCTCAGTATAATAAATTTCACCTTTTTGAGACCAGAGCTTTTGTCTGCCAGGCTTTTGCACTCACGCTGAGGCTTGTCCTGGAGACCATACCATGCATAAAGGTAAAGGTTCCCCCGCACATGTGTGCTAGTCGTTTCCAACACTAGGGGCCGGTGCTCATCTCCGTTTCAAAGCCGAAGAGCCAGCGCTTGTCCGAGGACGTCTCTGTGGTCATGTGGCCGGCATGACTAGATGCCAAAGGCGCACGGAACGCTGTTACCTTCCCACCGTAGTGGTCCCTATTTTTCTACTTGCATTTTTACATGCTTTCGAACTGCTAGGTTGGCAGAAGCTGGGACGAGTAACAGGCGCTCGCTCTGCTACGCAGCACTCAGGATTTAACCCGCCAAACTGCCAATATCTTCTGATCGACAAGCTCAGCGTCCTAACCCACTGAGCCACCGTGTCCCTTTATACCATGCATAGAATAGCCTAAAGCACACATTCCGATAGAGTTGTTCCTCAAGGATGGGCTTCAACATGAGTCCGAAAGCTCAGAAGACTAAACCTCTGGTCCCGGGAACTGACCCAGATTGGATCCTGCAAAAATCTTGCTGTCTCTGAGAAGGGAAACCGTTCTGAGCCCACCTGACAAAAAGAAGCAACTTCAGCCCTAGGGCAACGTTGGGTCTTTGCATTTTTCCACTCTTGTGAAAATGTCCAATTAGGGAGCTTGGGTGGGAAATATATATATATATATATATATATAGAATTTTAGATTCCGAAGCTCATCAAGCCCAAATGATTCACGAGAAAAGCTGATGAGAAAGGGGAAGCGGGCGACTTCAAAGACAAAATGAGGGCTTGTAATCAGGAAAGGATTAAGGCACCATTCAACACTGGGCTGCCAGCTGGGTTGTTTTAGCTACCACCTCTATTTTTTCCCCTTTTTTTGTTGGTAAAAAGGCCTTCTCTGCAAAAACTTCACCATGGAGACTGAAGACTCAGCAAACATTCAAGAAACCCCTTTCTGGCCACGGTCATTAAAAGTGGCTTTTCGGAATCGTCGTTAGGAGCTGCCAGTACAGGGGAGGGGGTGGGGTAGGATTTTCTTGTGCACAACAACATGCACATAATTTCAAAGGACTTCCACCGGCTGCCAGATCAGGGGTAGAGTCCCAATATTGCGGTGAAAAAGGGGGTGGGGGAGAGGCAGTGCTGGAATCCATTTGAGCATCTCCCTTAAGTAGTTCCTCTTCTTCTTCTTCTTCTTCTTCTTCTTCTTCTTCTTCTTCTTCTTCTTCTTCTTCTTCTTCTTCTTCTTCTTCTTCTTCTTCTTCTTCTTCTTCCTCCTCCTCCTCCTCCTCCTCTTCTTCTTCTTCTTCTTCTTCTTCTTCTTCTTCTTCTTTTCTTCTTTCTTTCTCCTCCTCCTCCTCCTCCTCCTCCTCCTCCTCCTCCTCCTCCTCCTCCTCCTCCTCCTCCTCCTCCTCCCTCTTCCTCTTCTTTCAGAACAGAACCAGAAAATAAACAAACCAAGCAACTTTTATATAGTCCATTTACTAGTGGTTAAGAACTACACCTGCACAGGCAGTTGTTTGTCTGACTGCTCTCAGCAAAACTCAAAAAAAAATTTTTTTTTTTATGAAAAGGGCATCAGCTTTGGCGACTGAAGTTCACTTCATCGGATGCATTGAAGGGCTGGCTCTATGTCATGTGCTTGATCCGGAAAGCTTATGAATTGAATCAATCATATCAGTTGAAAAAAAAATATTACCAGACATGTCTGATATTTGCTACCACAGATGAATAGGACTCTTCTCCTACAGTGTCTTATTCCACAGAATGAAACTTCGGTCTGTTGGACCTAAAATGTAATTATATAAATAAAAAGGAAAGAATTGGCATTTGACTGTGTTGAATTTTTACAGTGGTACCTCGGTACTCATCATTAATTGGTTCCGGGAGGGGCGATGAGTAGCAAAAATGATGAGTACCAGACAAATCTTTCCCTTAAGGAATAATGTAGTGAGTCACAAGGCAGCCGACATTGACAAATTCCAGCTTGTGTGTTGAGTACCGGGACAAAAAATGATGAGTACCAGGACAAAATTTTCATGTCAAAATGCTTTCAGTACCAAATCTGATGAGTTTCAAAGCAGTTGAGCACCAAGGTAACATTGTATTATCTGATAGGAAGATCAAAAGTTACAGAGAGCGAACACCATCTTGTAGAAATGTGTGAGGACTGCCCTCGCCTCAAACGTGGCATGGCATAACTAGCTGGTCTTCACATTCCTGGACTCTCCGATCCACTTGGGGAATAGGAGGGCATCGCTCTACTTCAGAGGAATGGAGGCAGGTGATATCAAGCACTGTGACACAATCTCACAAACGCAACAATGACATCAGTAGGACTTGTTATAGATGCCTTGAGTAAGGAGTGGTGGCAGGCTGAGCTAAAGCACTGATTCATTTGGAATAATCCCTGTCAATTTATTTATTTCCTATGGCATACTTTACAGAGTAGTCCTGACAGCCCAGTTGTAGTTCGTTTGGTTTCGTGGCTGCATGCTTATCTACGGTGCACCACAGAGGACGAACTAGCTTGCATCATCTGCATCATCTTGTGGCATTCAGGTTAATGACATCTTCAAGGGCCTCTTCTGCCAATCTCATCTCGTGTCTGGGCAGGTCCAGTGCTGGCTTTTGTTCTCCCCAAGCAACTAGTCTTTCCCACCAAAGTGGTACCTATTTATCTACTCACAATAATGCTTTCAAACTGTGGGTGGGCAGGAAAGGAGCTGGAAGCAAGTGACGAGAGCTTACTCCACCCCACAGTGCTACCAGGGCTTGAACTGCCAGAGTGTCAACCATTTCTGAGTAGCAAATCTGGAATTCGTAAGTAGCTGCACCACTATGCCTTCTAATCCTGTCAATATTGGCCAGAAACAGTTCGCTAGAGTCTTCCAGCAAAATGAAATTGTTCCCATCCTGGTCTTGAAACTTAAGGTGCCCGCTACAAGCCACAATGTAACAGCCATCATGATCTATAAAACAAGTGGTCACTGACTTACGACCATTCATCTAATGATCATTTAAAGTTATGACGATGCTGAAAAAAGTGACTTATAATCAGCCTCTCACTTACAACTGTCCCAGTCTCCCTATGATCATGGGATCAAAATTTGGGCACTTGGCAATCAGCTGGTATCAAAGAGGATTCCAGCATCCTGGGGTCACGTGGTCACCATTTGCAACCTCCCCAGGAGGCTTCTGACAAGGCCAGATTCGCTTAACAACAGCAGCAAAAAAGGTCGTAAAATTGGTTGCAACTTAATGGCAATGAATCTCTACTTAGCATTGGCGATTCTGCTCCCAACTGTGGTCATAAGTTCAAGGATTATCTCTGTGTGTCACTTGTGCAATTGTATCATAAGGGACATGATGTTCTTTGCCTCCTTGACAACATTATCAATGTTCCCTTAGGTGAGGGAAGGGAAGCTGCAGGCAAACTGTGACTTCTGGATCTCTTTTTAACTAGTCCTCCTGAGATCACTGAATATCCTTCTTTAAATCTTTGGAGAGGATTAAGTGCAGCTAAAATAACACAAAGAAAGAAGAGAGAAAGAAACAACATCGTTGTAATAAACTGAAGAGGAGGGGAAAGGAGGAGGAGGAGCAGGAGGAGGAGGAAGAAAAGGGGAAGGAGAAGGAAGAGAAGAAGGAGAAAGAGGAGGAAAAAAGGAGACGAAAAAGCAGAAGAAGGAAAGGGAAATGGAGAAAAGCAAGAGGAAACAATTTGCCTTGTCCACTTGCAACTCGGCGAACTCTAACTAAAGCACAGCATTTTCTCACGTACTGCCAGGAACACTTGCAGTTGAAACCTGATGCTTGTTAATGTTCTTAAGCAGAAAAGGAAATTCTGAACGGATGGGACAAAGTCACTCATTGTTTCAACTGACTGACGAATAAAATTCAAGGAAACCCATTTTAGGGTCCCCTGCGGTGCGAAGAAGCATTTCCGCAGTTAGGAGTCTTACCTTGCACCACGAGTCTTCCTTGGGCTGTCCTCCTCACCCTTGTGCCAGGCTTATTGGCCGCACACACGTATATCCCAGAGTGCTGCACGGTGAGGTCTGAAATCATGAGATTGCCAGTTCCAAGGACTTGAATTCCTTCCACACCAATTGGGCGCCCGTCTGGAATAGGAAAGAAAGAAGTAAGGTTATCCCCCCCTGTCCTGCTTACAGACTGACCAAGCCAGTTGGGATTACCCTCCTTGAAAGCAGAACTGCAAAGTGTGCATCTCACACGCCACCCTGTCAAACAAGTCAAGATGGCGGCTGCAACAGTGCAAATTCAAGCTTTGATCGCATATATTGGCAACCATGCTTAATTTTTTTGACTGCAAAATGGGGGCACCCTGATCCATTTTTTTTAAAAAAAAATTTGTTATCCCACCTTCATTGTTGTTGTTTTTTTAAATAGCCCAAGATGGCGAACATATCTAACTCTCCTTTCTCCATCTATTTTACCCACAACAATAACTCTTTGAGGCGACTTGGGCTGAGAGAGAGGAACTAGCCTAAGGTCACCCAGCTGGCTTTCATGGCAGGACTAGAACTCACAGTCTCCCACTTTCTAACCTGTTGCCTCAACCTCTAGATCAGGGGTGTCAAAATCAATTTCATTGAGGGCCGCATCAGCATTGCGGTTGCCCTCAGGGGGCCGGGTGGGTGTGGCCAGGGTGGGCGTGGCCTACTGGGTGGGTGTGGCTAGAGTGCGTATGGCCTACTGGGTGGGCGTGGCCAGCTCTACATCGTTCGCATCAAGGGTGCCTATGGGGGCCTGGGCAGGAGTGGGACAAATCTGGGGGTCTCTGGCAGGAGGAGGGTCTCTGGGCCAGGGCCAAGGCAGTGGGGGCCGTTCCCTCACTGTTGCCAGCATGGCTTCACGGGCCGCATGAAACCACTTCGCGGGCCGGATCTGGCCCCCGGGCCTTGTGTTTGACATGTCTGCTCTAGATCAAGCTGGCTCTATATTTTCATGGTTCATGAACCCACTCTCTTTTGCTCCAGCAAATATGAGTTCCTGGTGGGTACGGTTAGGAAACAATCATTGATAGAAAATAGGTACATAATGAGCATTATGCTAGTAGTCCTTGACTTATGTGACTATTCGAAGTTATGACATGGGGTACTTATGACCCAAATTCCAATCGTTGCCCCACTAGTCACATAACCACACTCTAAGTGCTCAAGCATTATTCACAACCAATTGTAGCATCCTGTGGTCATGTAACTGAGTTTTACAATGGTTTTGC
Organism: Vipera ursinii; assembly: GCF_947247035.1. Classification (NCBI taxonomy): domain Eukaryota; kingdom Metazoa; phylum Chordata; class Lepidosauria; order Squamata; family Viperidae; genus Vipera; species Vipera ursinii. The sequence goes on along the minus strand of NC_139524.1, from coordinate 7,473,924 downwards.
CGAAAATTTGCATTTACTTCCAGTTTTTGGCAAAACCAGCCCTTAGCAAACCATGGATTCACATAATGACCCTTATCAAAAAAAAAGGTTATAAAATCAGGTTGATCATGTGACTTGATTTACGACCCTCGTAAGTTATCACCACGATGAACAGGCTTCATTATGATCATAACTTGAGGACTACCCATAAATGGAAGGACGACTTCTTCCAAAGGGAGTGGAAATAAGCTGAAATGACTCCCCCATGTCCCCCACCCCAAGATTACACAAACATAAAACCATTAATTCGTATTTCAGGGTGTGGGGCAATTTCAGAAAACCTTCAGGTATTAAACATTTGTCAGCCTATCTCCCACCTCAAACTATTTTCATTTCAAAGCTATTTTGGGGAGTAGGTGGGTGGGTTCAGCAAAAGTGGGGAAGGCCCTTTTAAGTTTCCTAGCTTCTGGGGAAGGAGGGCCAGGCGTTGCCCAAGCATTCCTGCCATTAAACAGCTGGCTGACTGCACCTAGTACATAGTAAAAAAAACAAAAACAAAATGTAAAGCAAAATCTGCCTAGCATTTAAGAAGCGGAATTTTTTTGCCGGAGTGTCTGACATAAAGGTCTGTGTTAAAAAATTCAGATTCGGCTCGATTGCACCTTTCAACGGAAAATCCTGAACAAATTATTTACACTCAAACCCCCCCCCCAACTCTCATCTCTCTTTTTCCCATGGAGGGTTGAAATACTGGATGGAAGCAAAGCTGAAATGGACGTTATTGTTTCTAAAATATTCAGAGAGAGCTGTCAGCCAGAAAGGGGGGGGGAGAAATGGCAGAGTCCTGTGCCAATACATTATCCAATTAATTGGGCTTTACTGCTGTCATATGGAGGGGTTTTGGGAAAGGAGGGTGGTGTTTAGTTATTTATTTCTCACTACACCCCCCCCCTCCCCCAGTCTGACAGTATTCCAATATTCTGGGCTCTTTTTTTCTCTTTTTGCACGCATTTCCAATTCTCTAAAGAACAGACTTGTTAAGTCTGTGATCCTTTTATAGATGTCAAACCAGAAGAAACCTGTAAGAGAAACGTTTATCTGCAAGCCTTTCAAAGAAGCACAAATAATTGCCGTGTGTTCTGAAAGAGGCACCTGAGTGTGTGTACATCTCTTGAAGGGAAGAGGGTGTTAGAAAGATGAAGATGCAATTCCAACAGGAGTAGCAAAAAGTCTTTCTCTTTTTTGGGGGGCGGGGGGGGGGAACTTGAATGCACCATTCCTCACTCGGCGGCGGTGTGTGTGTGGGGAATCTTCCCTTTATATTTGTAAGTTTGTCTCCCCCCCCGTCCCCGAGTAAGCTGTTAATTGAGACTTTGCTCAGTTCAGAAGTATTAAATCAGAAGAACCCAACAACACCTTTTCTAACCAACCAATTTTGTTAAAAGACACAGGCTTTCATGAGCAGCTAGATCTTTTAGCGGGATTTGTTTGTTGGGAAAGATTTGCTTAATCCTTCTGCTTTTTTAGCATGAAAAATTAATTTGGCTTTCCTCCTACAGTGACTTTAAAAGTATTAACTTTTAACCTAGCAACCAAACCCTCAAGCGGATTTGTATTTTGCTGAACCTCTTGTATAATCTGAATCCATTTTCCTCTGAAATTCACCTAGGACAGGATACTTTTAACTTTTGGGAACCAGAGATCAGATTTAGCATTTTGAGAACATTTTACGGGCACTTTCACAAAATGGCTGGCATGGTATGTGTGTTACTTGCAAGATACTTGCATACCAAATGGCAAAACAAGCTCCTCTTCCATTTCATTTTCTAATGATATTTTTTTGGGGGGGGGTGGTCTCTATGGGCCTTGAGGGTTTATTTGTGTTTGGAATTAAACCTAGATTAGTATTTGCTATCCTTGGTATTGTCCAGGTAGGTGCATAGACTTCAAGTCCCAGAATTCTCATTTATAGCCATGCTGGTTGCGGAATTCTGGAATTTGAAGTCCACACACCTGAAAATTCTTATGCTTTGGAAACTAATCTAAATAAATGACATGAGTTGTAGCAAGGGTCTTAGCGGAGTGCTCGTTCTAGGACAACTTCCCCCACTCCACTCCAGATCTGATGCACTACAATATCCCCACCACTCCCATTCAATATGGTCAGACATCTGGAGGGCAAAGAGTTGGAGAAGGCAGTTCTGAACCAGCTTCATCATCCACATACATCACCCTACAAGGGACACTCTATGCTGGTCATTCCCATAAAACATAGAAGAGAATGGAGACCAACCACATTGAAAAGACATGGTGGAGAAGTAATCTAGAATATGATATGGAGTGTCATTATTTGGCCTTAAAACACTTTCAGGCAAGTTTAAGACAAAGGTCAAAAGGTAAGGGTAAAGATTTCCCCTGTCCAGTCATTTCCTACTCTAGGGGGCAGTGCTCATTTCTGTTTCGGCCGAGGAAGCCAGTGTTGTCCTGTGATATGGTCCTGTGGCCAGCATGACTATACACCGAAGCACACAGAATGCTGTTACCTTCCCACTTGAAGCAGTATCTGTTCATCTGCTCATATCTGCATGCTTTCAAGCTGGGCAGGAAGTAACAGAAGCTCACCCCATCGTGTGGCACACTCGCCTGTCAACTCTCCAGCTTACAAGCTGAGCGTCTTTAACCACTGAGCCATTGTGCCCCCTTTAATCCAAAGCAAATAAAGCAATCGTAACACAAATACAGAGATTCAGTTTGATGCAGTGGTTAAAGCACTGGACTAAAACCATGAGTTCCAGTCCTTTCTCCTGTATGACTTAGTTAGCTTTAGATTCCCTCTTTCCTAGCTCAGGCAATTTCATAGAGTCGTGGTGGGAAAAATAGGAGGAGGAAGCATTATAAAGGTGGGATATAAATCTAATAATAAATCATTGCATCCTCTATGCATCCTAAATCCAGATGTCTACATGCAGCTGCTTCCAATATTGCAAGTGTGAACACAAGGCAGACTCTTTGCCCAACCAAAGAATAAGACGCCAGGAGATCCTCTGACTAGATCAAAGTAATATACAAGCTATCCTGTCAAGAGGACAGGCTATAGATTTGGAATACCCACCAAGTCGACTCCAGGAGACAATAGGCCTGGGATTCCCAGTTGCAATGCATTCCAAGATGGCAGTCTGGTGCACCGTCAGGGTCAGGTTCTCAGGTCCCACCAGGATCATAGGATCTTTGTAAACAGCAGAAGGAGAGCCTGTGCAGTAAACAGCAGAAAAGCAAAACCTTTCGTATTTCCTTTTTGCAAATATTTTATATTAGAAGTGGACAGAAGCCAAGGTTCTAAGGAAAGGAATTTCAACATGTAGAAGGACCTCCTGGTGGAAACATGGCAAACTAGCTTTTTTTCAAAAGGCAACTAGACTTTGTTTTTTTAAAAAAGATCTTTCACTTCTCATCCAAGAAGCTTCTTCAGTTCTAAATGAATGGTGGAGATTCTCCACCATTCTGTCAGAAGTGAAGAAGCTTCTTGGATGAGAGGCAAAATGTCTTCGATGGAAAAAATTGCCATTTTGAAAAATGCACCTTTGGGACAACCATGACCCGGATGACTGAGAATCTCCATAGAAAAATTTAAATGTGGATTTGCTAATTTGACGATTGAAAAAGGATTGAATAAAGGGCAGAAAGGATTTTGGGAATCCTTGAGGAGGAAGAAGGGAAATGAGGTTGCTTATAACTGTTGAAAAGAAAGTCAAAATTTGCTTATTTTTTTTCTGTTTCTGAATTTCTTTTTCTTTATTTTACTGTTTTGCTTTCTACATTTTCTCTTTTTCTTTATGTTTGTTTTTACCCATATTAAAAACTGTGAACAAATTGCATATAAAAAGGGGGACTTCAGAGTGTAGGAAGATGGACATTTCTTTCTGATGATGTATTAAAGGTAAAGGTAAAGGTTCCCCCGCACATGCGTGCTAGTCGTTTCCAACTCTAGGGGCTGGTGCTCATCTCCGTTTCAAAGCCAAAGAGCCAGCGCTTGTCCGAGGACGTCTCCATGGTCATGTGGCCGGCATGACTAGACGCCAGTCCACATAAACAATTGAAGCCTGCGGGATGCAGGCAGCATACAATACCATGCTCCGCCCCCCAGTCCATGGAAAAACCTGTCTCCACAGAACCGGTCCCTGGAGCCCCAAAAGTTGGGAGCTACTGCCGTACAGCAAGCCAAGAGGTTATGGAATAACGCCCGTAAACCCCCTCGCCCTTGGCAAAACAGCCTGATACACCTGCACTCAAAAAAACAACCACCCAAAACCCCAGACTGCTTTCACAGCAGTCCTCAGCCTTTCATCGATTGATAAAAGCAGTAAGCATGCAGAAGGGAGGGAGGCTTAAAGGGACTTAACAGAAAGAAACTGTTTAAAACTCTGGAAACGTTGCAGAATTTAAAATCTGCTGGAATTCCACGCTGGGATAGTTGTATAGTTTTCCGTATCGCCTTCGTATGCCAGGTCAGTTTCTGAATGAGAGCGTTATTTGGGGTCGTGCAGTTTGGTGGAAAGTAGAGAAGGTATCTGAATTATTTCATGAAACAATTCACATGGTTCCTTGAATGCTACAGGGAGACACGCGGGCTGTCAATCCTTTCCTTCCCTGGCGCCAAATAGATGTATTTTTCCCAAGATTAGGGCTTCTGATTTTCCATCAGACCCTTTTTCCTCTCACCTTCCTCTTTTTCACTTCTCTTGGCAAAGAAACTGGAAAAGTAGTTTCTTGCATTATCTTGCTTTGAGTGACAGTTCTGATACCCAACCATTACACCTCATGGATCAAATTTGAAAGCTGTGTCTTTTGTGTGCAAAAGGCCACCTAAACATGTCCAGGACAGGTAGCGGGCAGAGGTATTGCACAAATCTCTACGATGACACGGTTGTTCATCGTTTCTGAATAACTGCTGCCCGAGACATCTATTTCCTGCTCTCTTAACAGTATAGTGGATCCTGATGAAAAAAAAAATGCAGGCAGTCCTCAACTTACAACTGTTCATTTAGTGACTGTTCAAAGTTACAATGGCACTGAAAAAAAAGACTTATGACCCTTCTTCGCACTTACAGCCATTGCAGCATCCCCACGGTCAGGTGATCAAAACTGAGATGCTTGGCAAACGACCCATACTTACGACGGTGGCAGTGCCCTGGGGTCAGGTGGTCAGCTTTGGCGACCTTCTGACAAGCAAAGTCAACGGGGAAGCCGGATTCACTTAACAACCATGCTACTAACTGAACAACTGCAGTGATTCACTTAACAATTGCGGCAAGAAAGGCCGTTAAAATGGGGGGAAAGCTCTCTTAATTGTTAGCAACAGAAATGTTGGGGCTCAGTTGTGGTCGTAAGTTGAGGACTACCTGTGATCTCTACCCCCATCCTACCCCACCCCACCCCACCACCCATCCCTCTCCAACCAACCTGAGACGGTGAGCCTGGCTCCTCTGCTAAATTTCACATTCGCAATGTTGCTGGCGACACAGTGGAAGATCCCAGCATCTTCGGCTCGGAGTCCTGTTATTTGTAAAACTCCTTTAGGAAGCAATGTGTACCTGAGGGATTCAGAAAACACACTTTTTTGGGATAGGTGCTTGGGACTACGGTCTCTGAAGGAATCTCTTTTCTCATATATTTCAACCCAGTATCATTTGTGGGATTCCTACAGTAAGTTGCAGCAAGCAGTTGTCCAACGTTGTAGGCGACTTTCTGCTGAGCTTACTTTATTATTCCTGCAATGCTAAAAAGTTATTTCGATTTCCACAGAGTGTTTGGCGTCTTAATCCTGAAATCTGCAGGCTGCGATGGAATTTTTCAAAGCAATTAACATTTTCATAGTTAACTGTACTGTGCCTTTTAAATGTTCTGTTCGCTTTCACAATTATAATTTGAGAACATTCTATGCCAACCCTGGGAAAGCTGCTTTGAACGGGAGATCAGGTTTTAAAAATAATTAATTAGGATAATAATAAATACAAGGCTTGACATCACCTTCAGAAGAAGAAGAAAAAAGTAATTCTAGAAAGAAATCAGCACAACATACAGCACCATCCAACAATTCTTTCATCTAGTCTGTATTTTGCCATTTTGTTCATAAAGATATCGTGAGAGACCTTACAGAATACTTTGATGAGGTCAAGATTCATTGTCTCCATGGCATTCTCCTCATCTATTATATCTGTAACTTTTTTGGGACAAGCCCATTCTGACTATTGTTAAGTGTTACATTCCAAACCAAGTGCAAATAGAATAGAATAGAATAGAATAGAATAGAATAGAATAGAATAGAATAGAATAGAATAGAATAGAATAGAATAGAATAGAACAGAACAGAACAGAATAGAATAGATATTGGAGGAATAGAATAGAATAGAATGGAATAGAATAGAATGGAATGGAATGGAATGGAATGGAATGGAATGGAATGGAATACTTTATTGTCACTTTAAATGTACACTAATCAGCAGACATTAAAATGAAATTTTGTTGCATTCAACTCTCAAAGGGTAAGTACCTCCAATATACACTACATAAACATGACAAAAGAGTATTTATTTATACACACACACACACACGCAGGACACAGAAGTTCGAAGTTACAAAGGCACTGAAAACAGTGACCTATGACTTTTTTTCACACTACCATTGCAGCAAATTCAGGTGCTTGGCAACTGACTCGCATTTATGACGGTTGCAATGTCTTGGGGTCATGAGATTCTCTTTTGCAACCTTCTGGCAAGCAGAGTCAATGGGGAAGCCAGATTCACCCAACAACCTGTGTTACTAACTGAACAGCTGCAGAGATTCACTTAACAGCCGTGGTGAGAAAGATCGTAAAATGGGGCAAAACTCCCTTAGCAAGTGTTTCACTTAGCAAGAGAAATGTTGGGTCCCGTGGCTGCCGTAAATCGAGGACTGCCTGTACAGAGGTCAAACGGACAGGTCTGTGGGTTGTCCTGTCTCCCTTTTTGGGTGACAAGAAACAACATTTGCAGGAAGGGAAAGAGTAAGAAGGATATTGGCTGCCCCACTTCAATCAGGCTGGGATGTGGCTCGTGAAATAGCCCGCCTTGTCCCTCGGATGCCCCCACCCAGGGTGACTTTCTGTGATTTTAAGGGACAAAATGACTGGCAGGTATTTACTCCATCTACCTTGTACAACTGGATCAACAGACTTCTTAGAAGGGAAGGCACCTTCCTATCCTACCCAGTTCGGGCATGTTTACCTGTTGTTATCTGTGCTGATGGGGAGATGATTCTTCTGCCACATGATCATGGGCTCTGGCAAGCCATGGATCTGGCACTGGAAGCGGGCAACACCTCCTTCTTCCACCACTGCACTCTGGGGGTGTACGTGGAAGTCAGATATAGCTAAAAGAGAAGACACAAGACACGTCGTTCAGAATTAAGAATCTATTTGAAAAGGGGGTCACCTGATACGGCATAACCCAGGGATCTTCAAACTTGGCCCTTTTATGACTTGTGGACTTCAACTCCCAGAATTCCTCAGCCAGCATGACTGGCTGAGGAATTCTGGGAGTTGAAGTCCACAAGTCATAAAAGGGCCAAGTTTGAAGACCCCTGGCATAACCCTTAATCGTTGTTAATGGCCCAGAGTCATGTATTTGACCTGGATGTTTGCATTAATTGAATGAATGAATGAATGAATGAATAAAAACAATCTTTGCTTCCTGGAAAAGTTTAAGTTTATTGAAGTTTAAGTTTATTGAATGTGTATATACCGCCCTTTTCCCGTAGGACTCAGGGCGGTTTACAAGGTATTTAAAAGCGTCAATACAATACAAGAGTTAAAAACAATTAAAAATAATTAAATTTGATCCCTGAAAAATATAAAACCCCAATTAAGAACTCTCAGCCTGGGCTGGAAAGCTCAAAGAGCCAGGTCTTCAGGTCCCGGCGGAATGACCGAAGGTCGGGGGCAGTCCTAAGCTCCACGGGCAGCTGGTTCCAAAGGGCAGGCGCCCCCACTGAGAAGGCCCTACCCCTGGGTGTTACCCGCCGGCAATCTCTTACCGGTGGGACCCTGAGAAGACCCTCCCTGTGGGAGCGCACAGGAAAACCCAGGTAGGTTCATGCAAACATACTAGAGTGTGTGATAAAATGGGCTGTTTGCGCTTCAGTATCTTATCGGAACCTGGCCATTGTCTTAAGAGGCAGTGAAGCAGGCTACTGCTTTCTTGAAAGTAAAATAACGCACATAAGATGCTGGAATTAAAAGCATAAAAAAGCACAGAAAAATTATAATACATTTTTTTAAAACCAGCCATCTATTTTTACTTCCAAGAGACTGTGCTGTGAGGTGGTGGGAGGAGAGGAGAGGAGAGGAGAGTTTCTTTCCACAAAGCAGATAGAAAAGTTCATTATAGGCTTATCAAGTAAATGAACTCTATCATGAAGTTGCTTGAGTTGCACTGAATTCCCCACTCAACAGCTCTGAGCTGTTTCTTTAGCCTCCAATTCTGTCCTTTCTTCCACAGACGCTCAGAAGAACAGCCCAAACATCAGCAGCTGTGACTGCCCAAAGCTCTGGATCCGAGAGGATTCTTCTTTCCTGATTTCAAAAACGAAAGAGGACCAGAGACCTCTAACAGGTGACCCTCCTAGCTTTGGCCCCTGGACTCTGGAAGGCATGTAGCGTTGGGAGAGTCCCTTTTGCGTCTTGATGCAGTTGCCCACACCTCTCGAGCTACCACACTAACCCAAAGTCATCAGAGTGCAACGCAGTGCTCCTCTGATTATGAAAGCTGCAGATGAGAAAGGGAAGAAGGAATGAGTTGCCGTTTAAGAAGGTCTTGGAAAAGAGATCCCACCAACCTGAGATGGAGGAATAAAAGAGCAGCTCAAAACAAACCCATCTTGATTATGTTTAGGATGTGATGGATCAGAGAGGAACTTGGGCAGGCTTTCAAGGTTCTGCAATTCTACCTTACTACAAGAAGGAGCTCTGCCCTGCCTGTTTCTTCACCTGGCCTACCTCAAAAGACTGTCCTTCCTTCTTTTCTCCCCTTCCCTCCCTCCTCCCCTTCCTTCTTTCCTCCCTCCCTCCCTCCTTCCCCCACTTTTTTCAAGATTGCCTTTAAATAAACCAATCAATCCAGGAAAAACTTGCCTCCAGAAGTTGTGAGTGTTCCAACACTAGAGGTTTTTAAGAAGAGATTGGATCACTGTTTGTCTGAAATGGAATAGGGTTTCCTGCCTGAGCAGGGTGTTGGAATAGAAGACTTCCAAGGTCCCTTCCAACTCTGTTATTCTATTCTATTCTATTCTATTCTATTCTATTCTATTCTATTCTATTCTATTCTATTCTATTCTATTCTATTCTATTCTATTCTATTCTATTCTATTCTATTCTATTCCTACTTCTATTCTATTCTATTCTATTCTATTCTATTCTATTCTATTCTATTCTATTCTATTCTATTCCTATTCCTTATTCTATTCTATTCTATTCTATTCTATTCTATTCTATTCTATTCTATTCTATTCTATTCTATTCTATTCTATTCTATTCTATTCTATTCTATTCTATTCTATTCCTATTCCTTATTCTATTCTATTCTATTCTATTCTATTCTATTCTATTCTATTCTATTCTATTCTATTCTATTCTATTCTATTCTATTCTATTCTATTCTATTCTATTCTATTCTATTCTATTCTATTCTTTAAATAGGACAGAAGCCTTCAAGGAAAGGAAGGTGGGCTTCTTCACATCCAACCCTTCCCCAAGTTCCTGGCTAATTCCTAATCAACCCAACCCTGGGGGAAAAAAACCACTCTGTCTGCCGGCTGTCCACCCCCATGGGAAAAGGGTGTCTTTTGGTTCTGCTTCCCCTCTGTTGTCCCCTGCAAGATGCCTTCAGGCGACAGAGGTAAAGAATTAACACACGTGTGGACATGGGCACCTCCATCTTTTCCCTGCAACGTACGTCAAAGAGAATACTAGTGCCTCTCTTTAAAGGGAGAGGACCAAGATGTCAGACAAGATTCATCACTCATCTTCAGAGTCCCATTGGGCTCCCAACAGATGGGAGGCTTCTCCTGTCGGTTCATACATTAAAGATGGGCTGCCTCACACACCCCCTTCCCCCTCCCCGCCTCCACGGCTCTAAGTGCCAGATTGATGCATTTCAGGAGAAGTCCTTCCATGCTGATTCAGCCTTAGCCCTTCTCTTGCCTCCTTCTCATCCCAAAGGGAAACCTAACCCAAACCTGGTTTTAATGCAATTTGGGAACAGTTTATTAAATTAGAGAAGCCCCTTCAACACTAATGGCGTTTTATTGCATTAAGAAAAGAGCTCTGAGCATCAACCGACCATGGCAGAAGCACAATAGAAGTATTGTTGTACCTTGCTGTGCTCTAGTGAGGCTGAACATCAATGTGCTTAGATTTTAGGACAGTTTACTGTAGCCATTAACACGTTGGACTTGGGGCAGGGATAAGCAACCTTGGCTCTTTTATGACTCATGGACTTCAATTCCCAGAATTCCTGAGCCAGCTATGCTGGCTCAGGAATTCTGGGAGTTGAAGTCCATGAGTCATAAAAGAGCCAAGGTTGCCTACCCCTGGACTGGGGGAAACCACATCCAACATAGACTACAGCTACTCCTCGATTTATGACCGCAATTGAGCCCCAAATTTTTGTTGCTAAGTGAGACATTTGTTAAGTGAATTTTGACCCATTTTGCGACTTTTCTTACCACAGTTGTTAAGTGAATCATTGCAGCTGTTAAGTCAGTAACTAGGTTGTTAAGCAATCTGGCTTCCCCATTGACTTGGCTTGTCAGGTGGTCACAAAAGGGGAATCACATGACCCCGGGGACACTGTGACCGTCATAAATGTGAACCAGTTGCCAAGTATCCAAATTTTGATCATGTGAACCTGGAGATGCCGCAGTGTAAGTGTGAAAAAGGGTCCTAAGTCACTTTTTTTCAATGCTGTTGTAACTATGAATGGTCACTAAATGAGCTGCTGTAAGTCAAGGACTACCAACAAAGTGCTAACTTGATCTATGATTTATTTAGAAAATTTATATTACTGCCTACTTGCTCACAGAGACTCAAGGCAGCTTACAGGAAATCAACACACAACATAAAAGGAATAAAAATAATAAAATAAAATTAAAATAATAAAATAATAACACACACACGCCAGACAACACACACTCATACCAGCCATTTAATGAGCTGCTCTGGGTTCCCCAAACCCGCTGGCAGAACCATGTCTTCATGGCCTTACAAAAGAGTGTCAAGGTGGGGGCCAATCTAATTTCCAGAGGGATGATGTTCTAGAGGGAGGGAGCCACCACAGAGAAGTCCCTTCTTCTGGGTCCCGCCAGATGGACCTCCTTAGGAGACAGGACCCACAACATACTTGCCTCTCCACTCTCCACATCCAAAGGTGGATGTGACCAGCAAGAGATGGTCCCTCAGATCCCAAGCCATGGAGGGCTTTAAAGGTGACAACCAGCACCTTGATTTGCAAACCAGCCACCAATGCAGCTCCCACAAGGTAGATAACACATGTATACACCAAGGTCTGCACAAACCCATGTGGGCTGCTGCATTTTGTGCCAACTTTCAAGGGCAGGCCCATGTAGAGCACATTGCAATAGTCAAGATGGGAGGTGACTCTGGGGCGTGAGTGACCGTGAGTAGGGATTGTTGGTTCAGGAAAGGGCATAACTGGCATACAACTCGCAGTTACGCAAAGGCCCTCCTGACTACGACTGCCATCTGCTCTTTGCACAGGTCTTGCAAGTCCAGGAGAACCCCCAGATTATGCACTGGGTCTGTTTGCAACAGGGCCACCCCACATCTAAGACCAAACGGTCTAGGACAATTCGCCATGACCAACTTGCTGTGGTCAACTTGCTGCAGGATGAAAGTTACATTAATACCAGTGGTGGGATTCAAATAGGTGAAGAACCAGTTCTCTGCGTGGATGCCGCTTCCGGACGTCCATTCTGGGCCTGGGCAACAAAAAATTAGCTATCGGTTCTGCCGAAGTGGTACGAACCAGCTGAATCCCACCTCTGATTAATACCAAAGAAATAGTGGAATAGAATCATTGAAGAAAGGATACAAAAGGAGGAACAGAATGAAATGTGAATGGCAAAAATTAAAATAACGTTTTGTTTATTTTAAATAATTAAATAGAATTGTTCATTTGTCCCGCAGCTGGTTGTCCCATGGTGAGTTGGCTGTGGCGAGCTGGCCGTGGCAATTTGTCCCATTTCAAAGACCAAAGGTGGCAATTCTCCTCAAAGACCAAAGGTGGCAATTCTCCATGGACCAAAGAACCCCAAACCCAGGGTTCCGTTTCAATCTGTTGCTACCCATCCAGCCCTAACAGCCTCCAGGCCCTGCGAGAGGGAGGTCCCAGCATCGCTTAACTCACCACGGACTGAGATATCCTGAAATATACAGCCGAGTATCATCAGCATCTTGATGACATCTCAGTCCCTGGTGACGGATGATCTCACCCAGCGGCATCAGAATAGAAGCAGAGAGAGTGAAAAAGAGTGGAGATCCCCATATGCACCTATCTGAATTCTATGGGAAAGGAGAGGAATAACAACAACAACAACCAACAAAGCTATCAGGGTTGTTATGAAATCTGTTATTCAGTTAAGCCTGTAAATCTAGTTCTATAATGGCTCGTATCTGAACTGCCTGTCTCCATTTCCCCCCTACTTTTATGATTATAGAAGCTTCTTGGCGTTACTTTCCGTTGCGATTGTTATTTGAAGTTATTATACCGTAGACATTTCACGGTATTGTTTATATATATTGCAACCTGCCCGAGAGTTCCCTTGGCTGCAGCAGGCATAAATCACAGTATACAGAGACGGAGGCTTTCTTTCAGAAATCTAATATTATTTCATCGTTTAATTTCCTTGTGGCACCTCTGAGCATATGTTCAGCGCTGCCCTTGAAATGATTCTGACGCCTTCCAATCCCTGTTGCTCTTCACGGGGCAGTTTTAAGAACAGATGCAGCACCTAAACCCAAGATCTTATTTCTCTGGGGGTTTCTTATGCTGAAATGAAGCAAGTAGCTCACCCACTCAGATGTACCCTTCTCAGTACAGGTAGTCCATCATCTTACAATTTTTAAAAAGAATTTTTTTATTGGAATGAGTGCATCTCTCTGTCTCTCTCTCTCTGTTTCATCTGCCTCTATCTCTCCATCTAGATAATCTCCTTCCTTCTTATCTGTCTAATTCTAGATAATCTTATCCATCCATCATCTATCTATCTATCTATTATCTATCTATCTATCATCTATCTATCTATCTATCTATCTATCTATCTATCTATCTATCTATCTATCTATCTATCTATCATCTATCTATCTATCTATTTATCTATCCATTCTCTCTTTCATCTCTCTCTCTCTCTCTCTCTCTCTCTTTCTACTGATGTGTAGAAATTTAGCTTTCTCACTTTCTGAATCTGTAACATGGTCAGAAAAAAAGATCTAGTATATTCCAAGATTTGCATCTTCTGCTCTCCTTTTTTTGAGTACTTTTTAGATTCACAAATGAAGGCAAATCTATGTGTCCCGTGATAATGTTTCAGGATCCAATCTGAGTCAGTCACTGGGATCAGAGGTTTAAGTCTTCCCAGCTTTTGGACTTGTGCAGGAGCCCATCCTCATGGAACGTCTTCTCTTACAGAGGATCGGCTCCTGCACAAGTGCAAAAGCTGGGAAGACTAAACTAAACCTCTGGTCCCGGTGACTGACTCAGATTGGACCCTGCAACTTTACATTCAATTTAGCTAAAGTTCACAACGCTGTTTGAGAATGAAAGTCCTTTCCAATTCCCAGATGATACCTGGGCAAGCTTCTGAATTTGCTGAATAGGAAGCTAACCAACAAAGCAGACATGAAAAGAAATTGTCCCTAATCTGCTAGATTCTAGCAAGTTTGCTGGAAAAGGTTGCGGAGAGGACATACTGCCCTTCCCTGGGAACTGCAGGAGTGGAGCGTTTATTTGAGCAACGACAGCCCAAGTAACAAACAACACGGCCGTCGCTTCATTGCAATATTCTCATTCTTCCAGGTAAAAACACTGCAAGACTCACACCTCCTAAAGACGCCGGTATTAATATTTATCATGAATAAAACAAGGCAGACCATAAATAATTCAGCGATGAGGATGTTAAGTAAAATATGCTGGTCTGCACCCTTCTGATGCGTCTTTCATGAACAGCGCCTGGGAAAAATCACCACCTTTGGCAAAGTAGCTTGCATTAAACATTCATGGCTTGTGTTATAAAATACTGCTTTAAAAAGAAAAAGAAAAGAAAAGACTCTGATGCAGCCTACATTTTATTTACTGTTGCAATGCCAGCAGTTTCTAGTGATTTTTGGTGCAAACGAGCCTCGTGGTCAAGCTGCAAATGTTCATCTGGGGAGACCGAGCCTCAAAACGTTGTACAGTTGTTTGACAATTGCAACCACAAGAAGATGATAGAGTTTACAATCCCAAATGTCAACTGAAAAATCCAAGAAATCAGCTTGATCAATATAGGTACTCTTTGATTTATTCATTTGTTGACCAAAACTACAACCACTGCTGAAAAGAAAATGACTTACAACCAGTCCTCGCAGTTATAGCCGTTTCATCATTCCCACAGTCACATGGTCAGAATTTGGGCACTTGACAAATATATACATATGCATCTAGCAGCCTAGCGCTCCAGAGCCCCATCCTGGGCCCTAGTGTCCCTTATTACAGCAACATTATTATTATCATCGCAATCAACCCTCTTTGCTCCCATTAAAGGGCCAAAGCAGAGCCTCATCCATACTCATGAGAAACTTATTCTGGCCAACGGCTTGGTGAAACCCCTCCTTAATCAAGCAGCTAGCTGGCTCACTCATCTGATAGGGACAGTAGCAAATCTGATAAAATAAAAATGAAAGCATTTTTAAAAAAAGGGACGCGGTGGCTCAGTGGGTTAGGACGCTGAGCTTGTCGATCAGAAGGTCGGCAGTTTGGCGGGTCGAATCCCGAGTGCCGCATAACAGAGTGAGCGCCTGGTACTCATCCCAGCTTCTGCCAACCTAGCAGTTCGAAAGCACGTAAAAATGCAAGTAGAAAAATAGGGACCACTAGGGTGGGAAGGTAACAGCGTTCCATGTGCTTTTGGCGTCTACTCATGCCGGCCACATGACCATGGAGACGTCCTCGGACAAGCGCTGGCTCTTCGGCTTTGAAACGGAGATGAGCACTGGCCCCTAGAGTTGGAAACGACTAGCACGCATGTGCGGGGGAACCTTTACCTTTACCTTTATTCTTTAAAAAAACAAAAACCACACACTGACACACACACACACAAAACCCAAACCCTATTTCCTCCCTGGAAAACTAAGTGGCAAACTAAATGGAAACTATGAGCCGGCAATCTATTTTCATTCAGAAAACCATTAGTGAGAAGGAAGAAGCCGGGGCCCCAGATTTTGCAGAGGGAGGAGAGAAACATTAAGGGAATGTCTCCCAGCAAATCCAAGGGTGCTTCGGATCATTAGAGGATCAGGATTAGATCAAGTGGAAGCAATGCCAGGCAGAGAAGGAAGGAGAGGGACAGAGATGCAAAGAAGAGGACACGTGAAGCAGCCATCTGAGCAGGAGGAAGCACTGCTAAAGGCCCCAGGGCCCCCCATAGTCCCTGTAACTTGATGTAGCTACCCAATAAATCTGGGGGGGCTGATCTCCTCCCCTCCCCCTTTCCCCCTCTTCTTAAGAATTCTTGACTTACAGCCACAAGCAAGGCCAACGTTTCTGTTGCAAAGCAAGACAGTTGTTAAGTGAGTTTTGCCCCATTTTATGACCTTTCTTGCCTCAGCTGTTAAGTGAATCACTGCAGTTATTAAGTGAGAAACACGGCTGTTGGGTGAATCTGGCTTCCCCATTGATCTTGCTGGTCAGAAGGTCGCAAAAGGGGATGATGACAAGACCCGCCTGGGATGCTCAACCCTCATCAATAGGAACCAGTTGCTAAGCACCCAAATTTTGATCATCTGACCGTGGGGATGCTACAAGGGTCTTAAGTGTGCAAAAAAAAAAAAGTCATAAGCCACTTTTGTCAGTGCCGTCGCAACTTCAAATGGTCATTAAAGAAATGCTTGTAAGCCACGGACTTATCTGTATAGCAGATGGGGAAAATGATCAAGCATATTATTGATGGATTGATCCAATTTATATACGCCCATATCAGTATTGAAGCGATTCTGGGCGATTTATAGGCAAGCGCTGAAAAAGACTCCTGGGAGGATCTCGTCCAAGGGTCTTCTCTTGGGCCTAAATGGAGGGATGGGATTCCAAGCAGGGTGCAGACACGGCTGATTGACTGCCCATCTCTCTATCATTCTATAACCACCTTAGCTATCAAGGGATGTACAACGTTCTGGTTCTTGGTCTCCTGGAGACCTCAACCATTGTTATTTGATGCTGTTGTAAGGTGTCATTGAGGCTGTCTCTCCGTCTTCTTCTGGGTCTGCCTCATAGACTTTGTCCTTCTCCTCTTGGGAGAAGAGGAGGAGGAGGAGGAGGAGGAGGAGGAGGAGGGAATCCCAAGACATCCTCTCCCAGTGATCCCGGATGACCCAAATAAACCTCCAGGTGGCCTCAACGACTAAAAGAATGCAAATGACTAGCTGTCTGCAAGGAGTACAAATCCTTCCATTCCGCACCATCCAGAAGAAACGTCTTGGGTGAGAAGCTAAATGTCTTCAAAGGAAAACAAGAAAGTCCTGTTGCCTCATGAAAAAAAAAATCTTTGGGACAACCATGACCTGGAGGACTGAGAATCTCTGCAGAATCCTCTCCAGGTGACCAAACCACTTTATTTGCTGTTTTTAATATGTCGTTTACGATTAGTTCTAGGCTAGCTCTTTCTCTTATGATCTCATTTCTGATTTTTATCTCTTCTGGTGGATTCCTCAAACATCTCATTTCTGTAGTGACTCTCTTTCATTTATATTTTATTGTAAGTCATCCAAGTCATCTTCACATTACTGCTGCCAAACAACGCATCTGCAGAGATTTCGCCCTGGAGGAAGGAAGAGGGCAGGGGCTGGGTACCCTTTGGGGGTGGGGGATGTCTAAGGATATGAAAGGAAGTGAAATTAAAGGACAGAAAGAAAGTTCAAGAGATGGATGTGAGGGTCTTCAAATCCCCCTAGGCGTTCTTCCTTCCTTTCCCATCCTGTCCAACCTTCTTTGCTTTAGACATTCTAAGAGTTTTACAAGGCTTTTGAGATGTTCAGAAAAAAGACACTGTAACAAGTCCTTTCTCCTCCCCCCCCCTCAGCAAAGACCACTCAGAAGAAGAAGACCACTGGTTATTCAAGCCACCTCGCCATAAAGTGGAGTTTCGGCCTCCGTGTCTAATGTTGCTATTGTCCAAAGCTGCCACTGACAGGCCCTGGGGGCCTTGCTATGAATGGAGGCTTCTTTGTGAGTAGCCAAGTGTGAACAAAATCCCTGCCCTCTTGATTCTCCAGGAGCATTGGGAATAGGACGGGGGAGGAAGGGAAAGCACAGACCTCATAGATTTTCTGGGGATGAAGAGGAGATAATAGACTAAAAATAATACAAGTGTAGGAAAATATGAAAGGGCCTAAAAGGCCCTTTCCTCCATCTAGCCAGCCATGCAGGAAACATCTGTCTTGTCCAAGCGATGGGTTGGGAAGCCAACTTTTCTTTTCTCCAGGCCCCAGATCTGAACAAAATACCTCAAGGTCTCTCAGACTACCTATGTCTCCATCCTCGCCACTCTCTCTTGGTTTTGGCTGTTATAATAATAATAATAATAATAATAATAATAATAATAATAATAATAATAATAATAATAATAATAATAATAATATGACACTGGCCGTCTCACCATCCGACCTCGTGAAGGCTTGTGGACAGTGGTCAATCTAGAGTAGACCGAAAGAAGATCTAGACTTCTTTCAAAACTGAATAGGAACTTTTGAAATAATAAACAAACCATATGATCTTTAC
The DNA here is from genome assembly GCF_947247035.1 of Vipera ursinii. Lineage (NCBI taxonomy): Eukaryota > Metazoa > Chordata > Lepidosauria > Squamata > Viperidae > Vipera > Vipera ursinii. The sequence continues at coordinate 7,455,865 of NC_139524.1, read as the reverse complement.
CGCCATCAGCAAAGGATGCAGAGGAAGGGTGAGAAAGAAAAAGGTCTCAATCATCCCTTCGGCAAAGGGATGGAGAAACAAAAAAAGGAAGGAAAGCTAAATTCTTCTCACTTGTTTCCGAGGTGTTCTACGGCACTGCTACGGCTAGCAAATGTAGTCATTAAGAGGCATCTGTGGGTTGCATGTAATGGCAGGCAGGGTGTTATGTTCAAAAGTCCACCATTTTTGTTCAGAAGAACAGAGTTGGAAGGGACCTTGGAGGTCTTCTAGTCTAACCTCCTGCTCAAGCAGGAGACCCTATACCAGGGGTAGGCAACCTTGGCTCTTTTATGACTCGTGGACTTCAACTCCCAGAATTCCTGAGTCAGCATAGCTGACTCAGGAATTCTGGGAGTTGAAGTCCACGAGTCATAAAAGAGCCAAGGGTTGCCTACCCTTGCCCTACACCATTCCACACAAGTGGCTGCCCAATCTCTTCTTAAAAGCCTCCAGTGATGAAACACCCACAATTCCTGAAGGCAAGCTGTTCCACTGGTTATTGTTCTGTCAGGAAATTCCTCCTTAGTTCTGGGTTGCTTCTCTCCTTGATTAGTTTCCACCCGTTGCTTCTTGTCTTGCTTTCTGGTGCTTTGGGAAATAGCTTACACCCCCCCTCTTTTTTGTGGAAGCCCCACAAATACTGGAATACTGCTATCATGTCACCCCCAGTCCTTCTTTTCACTAGACAGATCCATTTCCTGCAACTGTTCTTCATGTTCACACATGTGCACATAAGAGGACATGGCTTTGAGCATGATGGCTGCACACCTTATGTAAATTTTTTAATTTTGTCCCCTGCAGACATATCTGGTTTCAATACCTTTGCAGAAATATACTACGAAGAAAGAAGATCAAAAGCAGTGCTGAATTTTCATCCGATAAAAGTTCACTGGGAAATGTATAAATATGAGAGAGCAAAGATGACAAGAGTGAGAATAATTTCTTACAGTTTGTATAGCAAGCATCATTTTATTGGTTTTATTAGCAAGGCTTATACAGCTGCTCCAGTCACAACCAGCTGAGACCAGGGTTACAACTGCCCTTGCATAACTCAGATTCATAACAAAATGAACTACGACTAATAAAGTGAACCACAAAGTCACAGAGTAAGATACCAGGAAGGGTTGCCATCCACACAAACACACAAAATGAAAACCATTTATTGCAGCCACTGAACATTGTTGAAAACTAAAGCAACAAAAAGGGGGAATTAAAATTAAATAACAAACACAGCAATCATTACACATCACTATATACATAAGCATAGTAAGGTAATCTGCCAACTGTGTCCTTCTGGCCAGGCTTCAGTTCCAAATATTCCAGCATGAGTCAGATGGCAAACGTTTTGTACCATCAGAAGTAGTGTAAGATCTCACCAGGGCTCACTTATTAAGACCATCAGCCCTTCCTTGATTCTCAATCAATTTAAAATAAAAGCCTTCTTTTAAATAAAAATATCTATTTGCAGCCATATATACATCTCATAAGGGACGCGGTGGCTCATTGGGTTAGGACGCTCAGCTTGTCGATCAGAAGGTCGGCAGTTTGGTGGGTCGAATCCCGAGTGCCGCGTAGCAGAGTGAGCGCCTGTTACTCATCCCAGCTTCTGCCAACCTAGCAGTTCGAAAGCACATAAAAATGCAAGTAGCAAAATAGGGACCACTACGGTGGGAAGGTAACAGCGTTCCGTGCACCTTTGGCGTCTAGTCATGCTGGCCACATGACCACAGAGACATCCTCGGACAAGCGCTGGCTCTTCAGCTTTGAAAGGGAGATGAGCACCGGCCCCTAGAGTCGGAAACGACTAGCACGCATGTGCGGGGGAACCTTTACCTTATACATCTCATAAAACTTTATTTCCAATGGATGATGCAACAAAACTTTGGAAGGCACGCTGGCCAGCAGTTTCTCAACTAAAATGACTGGATGTCTTGTCAGTTGTTTTCCTAGTTTTACTTCACACTTAGAAACACACACACACACACACACACACACACACACACAGCCCTGCTCTGAGCTACAAGAAATTCACCTTTCTTTGGAGCAGGCATCCACCTAAGCAGAAGATGACATAGAGATGAATGACAGGGCAGTCTATCAATGCACCCTCTGCATTTTATGTCTTTATAGTGGTTCATTAATTACTGCGGAAGGCCCCTTTCCGTTGGAATGTTGTGATTTATAGAACGCCCGGCCAAGGTGTCGGGTTTTCATTAGAGAGGCAACCAATGGCGCCGCTAGAGATAATTACCTCCTTCTTTCCTGACAATCAAAAAATGCCATCTTTGCTCTGTTCAGCCTCGGGTAAGGCCAAGGCTTAGCTTGGCTCTCTATCCCAGGAGATACATGCTCTCAATTATGGGATGGGCCACGTGACTGACCCTTCCTCTCCAGGGTCAGAGGCTCTGAGAGAGAGAGAGAGAGAGAGAGAGAGAGAGAGAGAGAGAGAGAGAGAGAGAGAGAGAGAGAGAGAGAGAGAGAGAGAGAGAGAGAGAGAAGATCTGGAATTCTCTAGGGTTGGGCCTTTTGTGCAGAGCTGATCAGACCAAAATGGGGGAAAGATCGTTTCAGATAAGTCTATGCCCCCAAATAATGCTTTCTTGATTTTTTCTTCTTCTTCTACTTGTAGGAGGAGAGCAGGCCAAGCTGGGGAAGGAGTTAGATACATCATTAGCTGAGAGTCATTACGTTCCTACAAATGGTTGAAGTTCAACCCTTCCTGAATTCTGCTGACCCTCATCTAGTAGCAATTTGGACTTTAGGTGACTACATTCTTGTGTATAGGCTTGATTACATTTTCTGGGCTGCAAGTTAAGGGCTGGTCCTGATACCCTTCCCGTGAATTCTAGGAACCAAAACTTCACTCACAAACACCTTTGGCCACCTTGTCACTAAATTAATGCAAGGACACCCCGTGCCCTGCCCCAGAGCATTTTCCCCCTCTAAATTCTCTTCTCTTTTGAAATAAAATGGAAAGTAATTCTCTCATCAGTCAGAATGACCCTGTTTTCTGCCACAAATGACTCTAAGCATTCCACGGGAGGAAGAAGATCTGGAAAAACCCTGCCGACAAATTTCAGTGGTCAACCTTTGGGGAACGGGGTGGGGTGGAGGGTGGGGATCGACTCCCCCTCTTTCTGCAGGAAGAAAAAAAGCAAGAAACTGTTCGATCCTTGTTTTAGACTTATGCGCACCCAAAACCTGTCAGAACAAATTTCCAACTGCTCTGAAAAACTGACTTTTTCTCAAGGAAAAATTCCCAGCTGTCTTCTGACAAACAAAGAATGGGGGAAGAAGCCACATTCGTTTAATGACCAGACAATTCACTTAACAACTGCAGTGCTTCGGGTAATAACGGTGGCAAAAACTCATAAAATGAGGCACAACTCACTTAGCAACTGCCTTGCTTAGCAGCGATCATACGCTGAAGACTACCTGTAGGACTACCTGTACACAGAAGGGCAATTCTTCCTAACAGCCCGGTTGCCCCTGTGGCACCTAAAACAGTTTCTGCATATTTTTTCCCTGGCAAAGCTTCAGAGAGAAGTGGGGGAGAGCATGTGGAGTCAGCTGCCTCTTGGAATATATGGCCAGTCTCTGGCAAGGCGTCACGTAGGGGTCCCCCCCCCAATTCTATTTATGTGCCGGGAAAGCCCTATTGACTGAAAATAGCTTCACCACAGCCTTATGCTTCTCTTGGCGGCTGGCCAAGCCCGGGGCTGCCAAGATGAGGGAATTCACCGCTCAGCCACACGCTAGGATGCTTCAGCCTCCCGTTTGGAGGTTCCTGTAAAAAAAAAGCCTTTTGAACTCACGCAGGCTGATCTTATCTGCCCGAGCTACAAAGCTCTTGGTGAAAAATGCAGCATCTAAAAGAAAGACATTCCGTGGCTTACTACAACGGTTCATTTGGCGACCATTCAGATTGACTCGTAGTGATGGCCGTTCCTGTGTCCAGGAGTGAGGTGATCCCCCCCCCTTTTGCGACCTTCTGATAAGATAGTCCATAGGAAATCTAGATTCACTTAATAGCTGTGTTAATCAAAAATTGGGGTGGTTCACTTAACAACTGTGGCAAGAAAGGTCATAACATGGGGCAAAATTCACTTAACAACTGTCTCGCTTAGGAACAGAAATTTTGGGCTCAGTTATGGCCGTAAGTCGAGGACTCCCTGTATAAAATTAGAAGCATCATCCGTCTGAAGAGCAGCAATGATAAGACGAATGACTAAGGGAACTAGGTGTGTTTAGCCTAATGAAGAGAAGACTCAGAGGAGACCTAACAGCCCTCTTCCAATATCTGAGGGGCTGTCACAGGGGAGCAGAGCATCGATTTATTCTCCAGAACCCCTGAGGGCAGGACAAGAAGCAATGGGTGAAAAGTCCTCAGAGGGAGATCCAATCTGGAACTAAGGAGGAATTTCCTGATGGTGAGAATGATTCATCAGTGGACCAGTTGGCCTCCCAGACTTTTGGAGGCTCCACTGGGGAAGGTTTTCAATAAAAGACTGGACCACCATTTGTCCAAAATAGAAGACGTTCTCTTGCCTTGGGCGAGGGGTTAGACTAGAAGACCTCCAGAGGCCCCTTCCAGTCCTATGATTCTATGATAGTTCTTAAAATGCAGCTTTTGACACTCATGGCTTGCCATAGACCAGGGGTAGGCAACTTTGGCTCTTTTATGACTCATGGACTTCAACTCCCAGAATTCCTGAGCCAGCATGGGTCAGCTTGGAAACCTCTCCCTTTCCCCTCAGCGTGGCTGGCTCAGGAATTCTGGGAGTTGAAGTCCACGAGTCATCAAAGAGCCAAGGTTGCCTACCCCTGCCATAGATGTTCTGTCAAAAGATTAGCTACACGCTGAACAATGGAGGGGCTAGGATTCAGGAGATGCAGCCATGAAATGTCTTTATTGGCTGAATTTGCACTAGCCACTCCTTTTTTGGCTCAGCCCTGCCCCGCAGGGTTGAGGTTGCAGAGATAAAAAAAATGAAGATCTTCCCAAAGCAAACTCTGCACTGAGCAAGGGGGCTAGATTACATGATCTCTGAAGTCCCGTCTAACTCTAAGATTCTAAGTGAATGCTTTGAGCTCATGAAGAAAATACTAGATATAAACCTCAAAAGTTGTTCACCCACTAATTCTTAATACAGGGAGTTCTTGGCTTACCACCACAACTGAAGCCCACATTTCTGTTGCGAAGGAAGACAGTTATTTATTTATTTATTTTTATTTTAATTCCATTTATATCCCGCCCTTCTCTGAAGACTCAGGGCGGCTTACAAGCTTAGCAGTAGCCTTCATTCTATGTATATGCCTGCTTATTAGGGCTTTTCACACACACCCCAGCGGCATTATTACAAAGTCAGCTTATTGCCCCCAACAATCTGGGTCCTCATTTTACCTACCTCGGAAGGATGGAAGGCTGAGTCAACCTTGAGCCTGGTGGGACTCGAACCTGCACTAATTGCAGGCAGCTGGTGTTACTTAAGGAGGCATTAGCCCACGGCTCCACCAAGGCTGCTATTGCTAAGTGAGTTTTGCCCTATTTTATGATCTTTCTTGTCACAGTTGTTAAGTGAATCATTTCAGTTCTTGAGTTAGTCACATGGTTGTTGAGTAAATCTGGCTTCTCCATTGTCTTTGCTTGTCAGAAGGTCGCAAAAGGGGATCACGTGACCCCAGCACACTGCAAGCCTCACAAACATGAACCAATTGCTAAGCGTCCGAATTTTGATCACGTGACCCTGGGGATGCTGCAATAGTCTTAAATCTGAAAAAAAGCATAAATCACTTTTGCCAGTGGCGTTGTAACTTCAAATGATCACTAAGCAAATGGTCGTAAGTCAAGGACTACCTGTATGGCAGACGGGGAAAATTATCAAGCATATTATTATTGATTGATTGATAATGGGGGATCAGTCATAAAATCAATGAAAAAAACCCAATACATGGAGTAAAATTAAATACACATAAGCAGCCAAGAAATATTATAGTCTGCAGATGTCGGCATAACGAGATAACCACTCTTGGCCAACAGAGGTGCAGGCTGGTAAACCCACTCCTGTTACAGTTGACTTTCTAAGCTGACAAGCCGCCGTAACAGAATAACAAAGTTGGAAGGGATCTTGGCGGTCTTCTAGTCCTCATTTAAGCAGGAGACTCTATACCAGGGGTGTCAAACTGAATTTCATTGAGGGCCGCATCAGCATTGCGGTTGCCCTCAGGGGGCCGGGTGGGTGTGGCCTGGGTGGGCGTGGCCTACTGGGTGGGCATGGCTAGAGTGCGTATGGCCTACTGGGTGGGCGTGGCCAGCTCTACATCGTTGGCATCGAGGGTGCCTATGGGGGCCTGGGCAGGAGTGGGACAGATCTGAGGGTCTCTGGCAGAAGGAGGGTCTCTGGGCCAGGGCCAAGGCAGTGGGTGCCATTCCCTCACTGTTTCCAGGATGGCTTCACGGGCCACATGAAACCACTTTGCGGGCCGGATCTGGCCCCCGGGCCTTGTGTTTGACATGTCTGCTCTATACTGTTTCAGACAAATGGATGTCCAATCTCTTCTTTAAAACCTCCAGTGATGGAGTACCCACAACTTCTGGTGGCAAGCCGTTCCACCGGTTAATTATTCTCACTCAAGGACTTTCTCCTTAAGTTCTTGCGGTGAAGCCAATTCATCCAACTTGGCAGAGACTCCCAGCTTTAATTGCCTCTGCTCCAATGATGGCCTCATAGATGACTCCACTCTTTTCCGCCCGCTCTGGAATTCACACTTCTGTTTGTGTCTGGTGTTCTGATTCCATCTGCCTGGTCTCCAGCCTGCCTGTGACCACAGCTCTTGCCCTTTTGACACTCATCTACCTACCCCTCCGCTGGCCCCAGGCAACATCCTTCAGAGAAGGCAGACTAAGGTCAATAAAGCTGCAACCACCCCGCTCCCAGGCTTTGAGAGGCACTGAGAGTCATTCCTTACACGTTAGGAACGGTAAATCTGTCCTAAATCAACACAGTTCTCTAGCTGTAAGGGGAGCTGGGATTAGAAAACACATTTCCTCCCTCTTCAACAAGAAAACAAAACAGAGACACTCAAAGCATTGTCCAAAGTCAACCTTGGATGCATTCAGACAATATAGTGATCCGTGGGGTAACAGAAGCAGCTGGGTTCATACAACAGACTGATAACAATTGGTTTATTTGATGATTTATTATTATTATTATTATTATTATTATTATTATTATTATTATTATTATTATTATTATTATTATTAATCGCACAGTCAGCCAGATGTTCAGACTGGATTTGGCATTTTTGTCTACCTCTCAAGTCCTTACCAAGGACCTGGGATAGGCAGTTGTGGATGTTTGATGGTATTACATATATCGTCGCAGGATGGAAGCAGTTCCTAGTAAAGCCGCCTTTTGCCATTGACTGATGGCGAATTTGTCAATGCCAATGGTGTCCAAGTGGTGCTCCAGTTGTTTTGGGATTGCACCCAAGGCGCCTATTACTATTGGTGCTACCCTTGCTTGCCTTTGCCACAGTCTTTCTATTTCTATTTGTAGGTCTTTGTATTTTGTTATCTTCTCCAGTTCTTTCTCGTCTATTATGCTGTCTCCAGGCACTGCCATGTCCACTATCCAGACTTTTTTGTCTTTCTTATGGACAATTGTTAAGCCCGGGGTGTTATGTTGCAGGTGTTTGTCTGTTTGAATTCTGAACTCCCAGAGCAGTTTGACATTATTATTGTTGTTGTTGTTGTTGTTGTTGTTGTTGTTGTTGTTGTATTTGTTTGCTGCCCATCTCACCACAAAGTAACTGTGGGCAGCATACAACATTAAAATAAATAAATAGATAGGTGATAGAGACAGATAGATAGAAAGAGAGAGAGAGAAATGTATAAAATCACATTAAAATTACAATAAAATACAAGTTACAACTAAAGACGGGGAGGAAGTGAGCAGAATTTATTGGGGGGGAGGGGGAGGAGGTGGGAACTGCTATTAGTCTATCAACCACCTCCAGTGTGAAATTTTCCTAATGAGGTCCCAAGCCAACTGGCAGAGCTGGGCGTTCAGGCTCTTGCAAAAAGAAGGTGGGAGCAAATGTTCCAAAGAGCAGGATCCACAGCAGAGAAGGCTCTTCTCCAGGTCCCAATGGAATTCCTTGACTGATGGGATCTGCAGCCTTCCTCTTCTGCCGTGGCGTAGGCCTGTCCCATGGGGTGAAAAGGTTCCTCAAGTAGCCCAAACCCATGCCACGCGGGGGTTTATAGGTAATAATCAAAACCTTGAATTGCACCCAGAAGTCAGCCGGAAGCCAGGGCAGCTCTCAATGTAATAGGGGCCACAGACTGTCTGCACTGATGCACTCTGCACCAGCTGAATTTCCTAATTCAACAACTCTTCAAGGGTAGTCAGACTGGCAAGTGTCAGAAGGCCATCATGTAAGCAACTAGTCTGAAGCTGAATCATATAGAAACTTCTAGAAAGAGTGTCAGAAAGTCTATGCTCTAATTGACGTGGGGATAAATTGCTTCAGAATGCAAGAGTCCAGTTGCTGGACTTCCTATAAGCTTATCCTGCTTATTCAATCAATCAGAATAGAGGTGGAAGGGACCTTGGAGGTCTTCTAGTCCAGCCTCCTGCTCAAAGAGGAGACCCAAAACCATTTCAGACAAGTGACTGTCCAATCTCTTCTTAAAAACCTCCAGTGATGAAGCATCCACAACTTCTAAAGAGAAGCTCTTCCGCTGGTTCATTGTTCTCACTGTTAGGAAGTTTTTCCTTAATTTCAGATTGCTTATCTTCAACAAATTTGTTCATTTATCCTATCTATTGATCCTCAGTAAAACTTGTTAAAAAGAACTTTGCAAGATCGTGCCTGGAAAATGATAACTTTTGCTTCACAAACAGGAGAAAACAAAGCCAAGGTTAAGATAGATTGTGTGACTTCACTTTCTAAATCTGTAAGTATTGCAAAAGCCCATTAGAGAGATCTCTGATTTGATTTTCAGAGGGCGGGTGGGCATAATGTGTGGTGCAATGAAACAGGAAATATGGCAGGCTGTTGGCTTCTTTTACAGATTCTTTTAAAAGATTAAAAATCCACACTTATATTGGTGAGTTTTCGTTCTGCATCCAACTGTCACTAATGCATACATACAGCTGTCAACATAAAATCCCTCATTACGCATTTTTAATGCTCATTTTCTCAGTGCTGCTTTTAGTTAAGTATGCATTTTAATGCAAGATTTTAAACAACTTTCTTTTCTGGCATATACTAAAAAAAAAACAAAGACCCTGTTTTTTGCATGCAGCATTTACAAACACATGTTCTTTTCCAGGCACAATTGTCAACCAAATTTCTCTTGCCAATAAAGGAGTAAGGACTTTATTCAGGTGAGCCCAAATGCTGCAACCCAGAACAGCAAAAAAAAACAAACAAAAAGGAAATGGAGCATCCATACAACATATTCCAACAAAATGGATATCCAGGCAACTTTATCAGAAAGTCCCTGGCCACTCAACCCAATACAACACAACCAACACAAACCCTAAAAAGAATCACATTGCCATAAATGAAGAACTTCTCCGAAACCTCAGACAAGACTATTACAACCACACGGAATCAGCATAACACACAAGCCAACTAAAGCCCTTCAAAGGTGGTACCTTGCTCAATAGTAGCAACTGTGAGAGGGATCTCGGAGTCCTAGTGGACAATCACTTAACTATGAGCCAGCCGTGTGCTGCAGCTGCCAAAAAAGCCAACACAGTGCTAGGCTGCATTAACAGAGGGATAGAATCAAGATCATGTGAAGTGTTAATACCACTTTACAATGCCTTGGTAAGGCCACACTTGGAATACTGCATCCAGTTTTGGTCACCTCGATGTAAAAAAGACGTTGAGACTCTAGAAAAAGTACAGAAAAGAGCAACAAAGATTATCAGGGGACTGGAGGCTAAAACACACAAGGGACAGTTGCTGGAACTGGGTATGTCTAGTAGTTTAATGAAGAGAAGGATGAGGGGGGACATGATAGCAGTGTACCAATATCTCAGGGGCTGCCCCAAAGAAGAGGGAGCCAAGCTATTCTCCAAAGCACCTGAAAGCAGGACAAGAAGCAACGGATGGAAACTAGTCAAGGAGAGAAGCAATCTAGAACTAAGGAGAAACTTCCTGACAGTTAGAACAACTAACCAGCGGAACCACCTGCCTCCAGAAGTGGTGAATGCTCCAACACTGGAAGTTTTTAAGAAGAGACTGGACAGCCATTTGTCTGAAATGGTATAGTGTTTCCTGCCTGAGCAGGGGGTTGGACTAGATGACCTCCAAGGTCCCTTTCAACTTATTATTATTATTATTATTATTATTATTATTATTATTCTATATACTAAGCAAACCAAAAGACCCAGCAGCCCCTCAAGGAAGAATATTTTCTTTTGGTTCAGATGTTAGAACAGAGAAAACAGACCTTGTCAAATTCAGGGAAACTGGGGCAACAGTACCATCAGGTGAATCTTGCAACTGCCCACTCAAGAAATATCACTCAAACACGTGTGGAAAGCAATTCTTGACTTCACTCTCATCTAGAACAATTAACTCCCTAATTAGCCCACAAATTAGTGTTTCATCAAGACAGAGATTCTGTTGTTTGGGGAAACGATTTAGCGGTTCCAGGGCAATTTCACGCTTTGCTGATGATGGCTAAAGGAAGATGAAATGGAGTCTTCTGCACATCTCCATTCCTGACATCTTCAGCAAATAGAACCAAAGCTGAGATCTGAACAACAAGCTACTCCAAGAATCCAGTAAATCTCAGCCAGCTAATCCATGGATGATAGACAGCATTTTGCCAAGCTATGTCAGTTGCAATTCCCTGACATGTAGCAACCTAATTTAATTTAAAACCATGAGAGAGCTATTTTGATCTAGTGCAGGGGTCTCCAAACTTGGCAACTTTAAAGAATTGTGGACTTCAACTCCCAGAATTCCCCAGCTAACAATAGCAACAATGATGATTAGGGGACTGGAGGCTAAAACATATGAACAACGGTTGCAAGAATTGCGTATGTCTAGTTTAATGAAAAGAAAGACTAGGGGCGACATGATAGCAGTGTTCCAATATCTCAGGGGCTACCACCAAGAAGAGGGTGTCAACCTATTCTTCAAAGGAGCTGAGGGCAGGACAAGAAGCAACGGATGGAAACTAATCAAGGAGAGACCCAACCTAGAACTAAGAAGGAATTTCCTGACAGTTAGAACAATTAATCAGTGGAAAGGTTTGCCTTCAGAAATTGTGGATGCTCCATCATTGGAGGTTTTTAAGAAGAGATTGGACAATCATTTGTCTGGAACGGTATAGGGTGTTCTGTTTGAGCAGGGGGCTGGACCAGAAGACCTCCAAGGTCCCTTCCACCTCTGTTATTCTGTGATTAAGGCATCAGGCTACAAACTGATGTGAATTCAGTCCTACCTTAGCTACGAAATCAGCGAAGTGATAACGACAGCAATAGCACTTAGACTTCATGGTGCTTTACAGCCCTCTCTAAGCATTTTACAGAGTCAGCCTTTTGCCCCCAACAATCTGAGTCCTCCTTTTACCAAGCTTGGAAGGATGGAAGGCTGAGTCAACCTTGAGGCTGTCAGGATCGAATTCCTGGAGTGATAGTGAGTTAGCCTGCAATACTGCATTCTAACCTCTGCGCCACAATTCTTGGCCCAAACCATCTTGGGTTGGTCATTTTCTCCCATCCTTGGGAAGAAGGCAGTTTGTTCAGCCAAGCCAGCTCCTTCGAAAACCTGAGCATATAAATATGCTCAGTGCAAGAAGAATTTGACTAGGGAACTTCCTTTGTCCCATAAAATCTCTAAAAGGCTTGTAAACTCCTTGTGAATTAGCCCAGATTTATTATATGTATTTGAAGCAATACTCGGAGGGATTGTTAAGCTCCTGCCGGCAAAGACGTGGCTCTCCACCTACCCCACCCCCCCTCCCCCTTTGCCTTTTAAAATGCATTTTATTTTCATAGCAAAAGTGGCAGCAGCTTTGGAAAGCCAGAAGTATCCGAGGCTCGCAGCTTTTCACCAAAAAGGAAAAGGTATCGGTCAAGTGATTACTGACCAGCTGTCTTCCAGATGTGTTGGGACCACCATCTCCATCATTCTTAGCTTGGAACACTGGGAATTGTAGTACCAATATATCTGGAGAAAGCCAGGCTGCCTGGCTTCCTAAAATCTTCCATACCAGAAAAATAATAATAATAATCTCCTTGTTTTCCCCCTATCCTATCACAGTGCTCTCTCTCCCCATTAAATCCCTTTTATCACAAACCAGCCGTCTTTCTCATGCTAATGGCCACAAAATGTGTGAAAAATCCCTTCCCCCCCCCAGTCTCCATGGGCTGTGAAGATGTCACTAATGACGATTTTTGTGAGAACTGGGGCGGGGGGGGGAGAGGGGGAGGCTGAAAAGGGTAGAATTACAATATCCATTCTCCTGAAGATTTAATTCACTTTAATGCTTCCTATTTTGGTAAGAGTAAAAAAAACAAACCCAGGGAAAACTATAAGATCAAAAAATAGATCAGATGTATACAACGCTTCGGGGGTGTTTGAGGAATGGCAAAAAACAGGGAGACGTCCACACCCCACCTCCAATTTACAGGTAGTCCCTGATTTACAACCATTCATTTAGTGACAATCCAAAGTTACAACAGCGCTGAGAAAAGTCACTTATGATCATTTTCCCCACTTACCACGACCATCCCAGCATCCCCGTGATCATGTGATGAAAACTCAGACGCTTGCTGACTCATATTGACAATGACTACCAAGGTACCACTCTACATGAATCTTCCCACCCAATACTCAGCAGCTTCCCCCCACACACACATTGTCAGAAATCAGGTCTTTTCAAAGGATATGCGTTTCTCTCCCCAGCGGCTTCATCTCTGATACAACAATAGGAACCCCTTCTTTCTGTTGGAAATCTAAGGTGCTGTTGACCGGGACCAATGGCTGCTCTAATCACATCATCGACAACCCCAGGAATGTCCTGTCTGGATATCTGGAGTCCCTCAACCAAAAGGGCCTTGGAGAGAAAAATGTGTATTTCCCTTTTTTGTGCCCCCTTTTCATTGTAGCTTCCTGCCCCCCAGCAGCTGTGTGCCAGGTGAAAGAAATCAGAGGGTCTCTACCACTGGGGACCAGCTCTAATTACTTCCCAGCCCTCCATCCTGCCCTCCCCTTCAGCCCAGGGCTTGTCCTCTTTGAAGCTGAGCTAATGACAAAATGACATCTTGTCCTCCCCCCTCCCCTCCTTCTGCCTGCTAAAAATGGCACCCCTTTTCACCTTAAGGAGCTGCTGCTGCTTCGCGCCATGTTTAGATCTCTCAACCGGGCAACTGCGTGCAGGGAATAAATCTTCCATTTGGCCTGGTTCTGGCATTCTCAGCCAAAGGAGAGGGTTAAAGGTAAAGGTAAAGGTTCCCCCGCACATGCGTGCTAGTCGTTTCCGACTCTAGGGGCCGGTGCTCATCTCCGTTTCAAAGCCGAAGAGCCAGCGCTTGTCCGAGGACATCTTCCGTGGTCATGTGGCTGGCATGACTAGACGCCAAAGGCGCACGGAACGCTGTTACCTTCCCACCGTAGTGGTCCTTATTTTTCTACTTGCATTTTTACGTGCTTTCGAACTGCTAGGTTGGCAGAAGCTGGGACGAGTAACAGGCGCTCACTCTGCTACGCGGCACTCGGGATTCGACCCGCCAAACTGCCGACCTTCTGACGACAAGCTCAGCGTCCTAACCCACTGAGCCCCCCTATTAAACTAATACAATATGATGACAGGCTTTTAAAAAGCAAATGCACCCTGTATAGAGAAACACACAGGCTGAAGACAAGGAATTTATGGGAAAAACAGTCCCATTGGCTTAAGGTGCGTGCCAGATTTGGTGGCTTAGTTGCCTCTGTACACAAAAATGAAAAGCAAGTTTCTCTGGCTATTACACATACTCGTCGACTTAGGACTGCAATTGAGACCCACATTTCTGGTTCTTAAGTGAGACATTTGTTGAGGGAATTTGCCCCATTTTACAACCTTTCCCGCATCAGTTGTTAAGTGAATCTGGCTTCCCCATTGGCTTTGCTTGTCAGAAGGTCGCAAAAGGTGGTCTGCAACCGTCATAAATATGAAACAGTTGCCAAGCATCAGAATTTTGATCATGTGACCATATGGAGATGCTGCAATGGTCGTAAGTGTGAAAAATGGTCATGTCACTTTTTTCCAGTGTCACTGTAACTTTAACGGTCACTGAATGGTTGTAAGTTGAGGACTACTGTAGTATAGAGCCCACCAAACATTTTTCCCTTTAAAATAAGGTTTTGACCCTCAGAAATAAGGAAGAAGCATATGGTGAATTCTGAAAGGAGAAACAATTCGGATTATCATTGTTGCTTCAATGGTTTTGCGGGGGCTATGTTTAAAAAAACCCCCACACATTTAACCAATAAAGGTCAGGCAAATACTTTTGCCCAACTTGGTAACCCTGGTTTGAAACTTGACCAGCAGAAGCATATGTGCAGGACCTCAAAGTATCATTAACATCATTTGCACAGTGGAATAATGATGCACGTGACATCACAAGGAGGTTGTAACTTAACCTGGTTGATTTCTGATTTGTGTATTGTGCAAATCCAGACAAATTCCATAACCAAGTTAAGGCTGTGGTGTGGGGGAAAAAAAGCTTCTATCACTGACAATTGCAGAAAGATTCATTAATGATATGCAGATGCCACCACTGCCTATCATGAACACCTTCTGGTCTTTTTTTTGGTCTGCTTTCTGGTCACAGAGATGACTGGGAGAGATGAATTCAGAAATACTGAATTCAGAATGGTTAAACTGCCATCAGGTAAATCTGATTACAACCTTCATTTTTTTTCCTTTTAATTTTCTTTAAACCGCTGCCTAACACAGAGATCCTGCAGTGTCACAAAGCACAGGTATCTGTATGCTGTGTGGAAGTTCACCCCCCTTCTGATCTCCAATTTAACTGATTTTCCCCAAGAGGCCCACCATGAATTTTATAGGGCATAACTAACACCGATAAACAGACGTGATAAGGAGGCCTTATTAACCAACTGATGGACCACTTCATTTATAAACTCTTCCTTTCTCAAATCTGGAAGGAAACAAGAGAGTTGCATAATGAAAAGAAGGCATCAAAGGATGTATTTATGTCGGGGGGGGGCTTTCTCAAGTTGCAGGGGAAAGCTGAGGTTTGGCAAAGGAAGCTCCAGGATGGCTGTAAAGATAACAAAACACAGAATAACAAGAGTTGGAAAGGACCTTGGAAGTCTTCTATTCCAACCCTCTACTCAAGCAAGAGACCTTATTATACTATTCTGGACAAACAGCTGTCCAGTCTCTTCTTGAAAACCTGCAGTGAGGGAGCACCTTCAACTTCTGGAGGCAAATCGTTCCACTTCTGATTAATTGTCACTGTCAGGAAATTGCTCCTAGGGAAGTTCTCTCCTTGATTAGTTTCCATCCATTTCTGCTGCTTTGGAAAATAAGTTGACCCCCTCTTGTTTGTGGTAACCCCTCAACTATCGGAAGACTGCTACCATGTCCCCCCAGCCCTTCTTTTATCTAGACTAGCCATACCCAGTTCCTGCAATCGTTACGCTTTAGTCTTAGTTGCTCTTCTTTACACTTTTCCCAAAATCAATCTCTCTCTCTCTCTTTTTTTTTTTTTTGGATATTCAACAAAAATGTTGAAAAAAAAATGTTGTATACTCAACATCTTTTTTGTAAACTATTCCATAGATACCTATTAATTGCAAAGTGTCATCCATATGTTTTCCGATCCACTTTCTGTTAAAATTTATTTTAGCAGTCATAAACATGGAACTGTGAATTGTTTCGCGTTTAATTTCACTTATTTTTCCCCCTCTCTTAAGTTTGACTGATCCCTTTGCGACACCTTTGTCAGTTTGTTGAAACTGTCTGCAACAGAATTTGCATACATTTTAGCATGCATTTCTAAAATAGGCAGATTTGGGGTTTCCACCAACATACTTCTGTATGCGTTTTTTTCTCCCCAGAGTTGTGAACTATACGTTGCAAAGTACAATTGCATTCCACTCACTTTTAAGTTCAGGAAGTACAAGCTGAGTACATTTTGCACCTTAATAGGAACCAGATGACTATTCCTATACATAAGCAACTGCTTGAGGCAAGCTCTTCTTAACCAAGTATTTCCAAGCACAACCTATTTCGCAACCTGTGCTAATAACAAAGTTATACGTGCACTTTCTTCCAAAAAGGCTTATACATCTAAGGATCCTGAGGTTTCAAATTGTTTCGAATTTTAATTGAGCCCCAACCAACCCCATCTTCGGATGAGCAAACCCTTTCTGCCCGTCTCTGACTAGTCTTTCTGCAAGATGCTTAGCAAAACAAACAAACAAACCCGGCTTGCAGATCCCACAAACCATTAAAATTGAAGAGCTTTTTATGGTTTTCAGATCATGGGAACCCCGGTGATTTAGCTCAATGTAGCTTTCAAACCCAGAAAATTAGTAGAAAAGTATATTGTGGTCCACAAGGGTGGTGTTAGGAATGGTTAAAACGGTTGCAGGAATTGGGTATGCCTGGTCTAATGAAAAGAAGGACTAGAGGTGACATGATCGCAGTCTTCCAATATTTGAGGGACTGCCACAAAGAAGAAGAAGAGGTCAAATCTATTCTCCAAAGCACCTGAAGGCAGGACAAGAAGCAAGGGATGGAAATTAATCAAGGAGAGAAGCAACTTCGAATTATGGAGAACTTTCCTGGCAGTTCGAATGAGTAATCAATGGAACGGCTTTCCTTCAGAGGTTTAGGGTGCCTCATCGTTGGACGATTTTAAGAAATTCCTTCAGACGTTTAGGGTGCCTCATCATTGGAGGATTTTAAGAAGAGATTGGGCAGCCATTTGCCTGCAATGGATAGGGACTCCTGCTTGAGCAAGGGGTTGGACTAGAAGACCTCCAAGGTCCCTTCCAAGCCTGTTATTCTGTTACTCTTAGGCTGCTCTTGATCGATAGAAATCGACGGAAATCACCGAAAGCTTTTTCCAACAAGTAGTAAGCCAACATCTGGCATACTGCCATGCCCATGGACCTGGCCTGGACCTAACTGAATTCCTAAGGGTAGAAGAGCCAGAAGGGTTTTTCAAGTTCCTGGTGCCCCCAAAGATTCACCGTGACAAATCCCCACCCCCCTCAGCTTGAAAGGAGCCAGTGCTGGCAGGAGCTTTCACGAAACAGAGAGGGCCTGCCAGTTCCTGTGCATAGGCGAGTCGCTTTCTGCAAAGGCAGAGGTCAGGGTCTGGTGCCCCCAGGGGCTCCGGGGGAAGGAGGAGTGGCCATCTGCTCGACTACTTACTCAGAGGTCACTGCTCCCGTCACACAGCCCATCAGCCTTTAGCTTCAAGGGCCTCTAAAGAGAGGGGGGGCGCAGGAGGGGGAGGGACGGGACAGTTGCATGATGAAAGCCGAGCCCTGATGTGGAGAGACAGGCCAGCCAGAAAGGGCTAAATGAAAACAGTCATGTGTGGCTCACCCTGAAAATCACAGAGTTGCCTTCTCTTTGGGGGCTGCGATTGTGTTTGCTTCCTAGAATTCCACTCTGGCTATTAGCTAGCCTAGCCTGTCTCCAAAAAGGCAGCCCAGTGCATATTTTCCCAGTCCACAACTCCACAATAAGTCTGTTCCCCATCAGACGTCCCACACAAACAAACACAGACACAAACAGACACACGCTTTGGGAATGACGGAATTGTCGCCCAATTTGCATTTGCAGGTGAAGAATAAATTTACTTGCCACCTATCCTTTCTTCTCCACAATTCCAATCAATTTCAATCAGAATAGAGCAGACAGGGACTTTGAAAGTTATCTAATCCAACCCTTTGCTTAAGCAGGAGACCCTATACCAAGGGTAGGCAACCTTGGCTCTTTTATGACTCATGGACTTCAACTCCCAGAATTCCTGAGCCAGCCTGTCTCAGCTTGGAAACCTCTCCCTTTCCCCTCAGCATGGCTGGCTCAGGAATTCTGGGAGTTGAAGTCCACGAGTCTAAAAGAGCCAAGGTTGCCTACCCCTGCCCTATACGTTCTGGACAAATGGCTGTTCAATTTCTTGTTTAAAAACCTCCCGTGATGAAGCACCCACATGTTCTGAAGGCAAGTGGTTCCACTGATGGATTGTTCTCACTGTTAGGAAGTTTCTCCTTAGTTCTAGGTTGCTGCTCTTGCCTTCTGGTGCTTTGGAAAATAAGTTGACCCCCCCTCTTCTTTATAACAGCCCCTCAAATACTGGAATGCTGCTAGATGGAATCCATCTAGGTGGACGCCTAAAAGCACAGAAAGAAAGTTTCTTTGCAGTTTCCTCGGGAGTAAGGCATGATTGCATAACTGCATGAAATGTGAGAAGCACGGAACTCCAAAGCAAGAAAGAAAACTCAGGTTGAACACTGAAGAGATACTCTAGGTCCTCGTGTCCCTTTGTCTTCTGATCTTTGGAGTTTTCATTTCGCTTTGAAAGGTGCCAAGCTTGGTTGAGGTAGCTCAGTACAGGTAGTCCTCGACTTACAATAGTTCATTTAATGACCATCTCAAGTTGCAACAGCACAGAAAAAGTGACTTATGGCCGTTTTTCACACTTGACCTCCGTTGCAGCATCCCCATGGTCACATGTTCAGCTTTCAGAAGATCAACAACTGGCTTGTATTTATGACGGCCGCAGTGTCCCGGGGGTCACGTGATTCCCCTTTTGCGACCTTCTGACCAGCCCGATTCACTTGACAACCGAGTTGCTGACTGAGGAATTCTGGGAGTTGAAGTCCATGAGCCATAAAAGAGCCGAGGTTGCCTACCCCTTGATCTAGTGCAAGTTTCTTGGTTTCCTGCCTCTGCTTCATAAGGAGAGGCAGGAGCGGCTGGCTTCTTCCTCGTTCCTTAATATGGCAGGTTCCTTCTCCCCTTTGGGCTGATCCATCTCCCACTCGCTCAGTGCAAGAGGCAGGCCGTCCTCATCCTCTTCCCGCCTCACAGGCCAGGGTTTTCTTACACAGCCTCACTTGGTGCCTCGTTGCCGAGGAAGGGTATTATTCAAGCCACAATACGGAGAGGTGTTTTGCCTCCTCAGATATCAAGGGAAATAAGACCAAGACAAAAATCACAAGCTGTCTTGTCAGCCCACAAATGGAAGAGGAAGAAGAAGGAGCCAGAGGACTGTTGAGGTGGGAAAGTTGGCTGGCTGAGCTGCTTAGTGACTTACGATTATCCGGATGCTGCTGTCAAATGAACTGAGTACAGAAGAACAGAAGAACAGAGCTGGAAAGGGACCTTGGAGGTCTTCTACTCCAACCTCCTGTTCATGCAAGGAGACTCTATACCATTCTGGACAAATGGCTGACCAGTATCTTCTTCAAAAGCTCCAGTGATGGAGCACCACAATCTCTGGAGGCAAGAGCCGTTCGTCTGATTAAATATTCTCACTGTCAGGATGTTTCTCCTTAATTCTAGGTTGGATCTCTCTTTGATAAGCTTTGACCCATTACTTCTTGTCCTGCCCTCAAGTGTTTTGGAGAATAATCTTTTTTTTTTTGCACTAATAAATTGAGTTTCTCTTGCACTGCAAATGACAACACGCTGACTGCCAGTTTTCCATCAGAACAATTACAAGCTGAGCCCTCCAAAACTCTTTGGACTTTTGGATGTCCAATGGGCCTGGCAGGTTATTAAATACATGCCCGGATCATAATCTTAACTATATTTATCTTTAGTGAAGCTTGAAGTGAAATGACTTTTAAAGATGCCACTGAAATATGAAAGTGGGCAGATATTGTGTGTGCACATGTGTGTGAATGCTACTGCTGTATCTTTTCATTGCTTGAGTTCCAAACCTTGACAATTAGCAGTCTTTGCATACTTGCAGTGGATTTAGATGTTCATGTTTCTATAGTTAATCTACAGCAGCAAAGGCATTTTGATTAGACACTAAAATTCTTTACTCTGATGGCTATTCTCCTGCAACTACAAAATTTCTGTCATTTTTTAAATTAAATATTGGAGTCTGAACTTCTTTTTTTTTTTTAAAAAAAGGCAAGATCAATGAGGCCACTCAAAATCTTAACAGGATTTTAGCTGCCCACTCCCAAAGTTTTCTAACAATAATGTCATGATGAAATCCAGATTTCTTTTTCTTTCTCCTTTTAGATGCCATGCTGTCCTTCACAATGATGCCCAAATCTCAAGAAGACAGCTACAACAAATAACTGGTGGTACAGAATCATATTTTCATCATTGTTTTTATCGCTGTCACAATCCCTATGATCTAACAATATTGTGTTTGCGTTCACATTAACAGGAACAGAGATGATCCATTGATCTATCTTTGAAAGGAGAATGATATCCTCAGGGTGAACTCCGCAAACTGGATGAAACCAAGAGAATGAGTAAGTACCAATAAAGGGGAATATTTGTAGCTCAGGGTTGACATGAGGGGCCCTTGGTGCTCTCTGAGCTTGGTTGTCTTCTTGCAGACGTTTCATTACCCAGACTAGGTACCATCATCAGGGCTAGAGGAGGGTGTGTGAGGAGGAGGAGGAGAAGGAGGAGGAGGACTGTGGGAATCATGGTGCCCTCTGAGCTTGGCTGTTTTGTTGCAGACGTTTCATTAGCCAAACTAGGTAACATCATCAATGTGAGTAATGCTAGCACTGATGAGGTTACCTAGTTTGGGTAATGAAACATCTGCAAGAAAACAACCAACCTATGACGAAACAAAGCTGATTTGATTTAACTTAAAATAAATAAAAATGAACATTCCCTGAATGAATTATCAACCCTAACATTAAAAATTACAATCCAGCTGCAACTTCTAGAGCTTCTGGAGGCCATACCCAAGTTCTGGGGAAGGAGCTATATATGTACAACTCTCTTTTTCCATCAAGAATGCATTTCTCAGTAGTCTGAACAGCCAGACAGTCTGTATCAGACAATTATTTCTGGTATCTGCCATTGTCTCGACCTGACTTCAAACAACAGACAGAACCAGGTCTGTGAAAACCTCAATAGTTGCTTTCGCAGAACATGCTAAGCCTGGTTTTGTGTATTGACCCTGTTGTGCAACTTTTGACCATTTGATTTGCTGGTAGTGGCACAAAACCAGAAACAGGTCAATTCCACAATCAGGCCTATACCCACGGTACTCAAGTACCCACTGTTAATTTAAACTATGGTTTATCCAATTTATCCACTTTCCTGGCTTCACAGGAAAGTTGTGCTGCCCTTGGATCCCAACCTGCAGATTTCCCTGCTTCTCTTCACCTTTTAACCCCCGCCTAACTTGGTTTGGCTAGTTTCAGTCTTACAAGGTGCCTGTTGGCTTCTCCAGCCCCTCCCCGGATTGATCTTCACTTCGTGTACACACAGTCCTCAACTTTCAACAGTTCGTTTAGTGAGTGTTCGAAGTTACAACTGTGGTGAAAAAAGTGACTTATAACTGTTTTTCACATGACCAATGCACCCTCCCCATGGTCACACTTGGCAGCTGACTCGTATTTATGATGGTTGCAGTGTCCCGGGGTCATGTGATCCCCTTTTGCTACCTTCTGACAAGCAAAGTCAACGGAGGAAGCATTAACAACCTTGTTACCAACGCAACAACTGCAGCAATTCACTAAGACAGGGGTGTCAAACTCAATTTCATTGAGGGCCGCATCAGCATTGCGGTTGCCCTCAAGGGGCCAGGTGGGTATGGCCAGGGTGGGCGTGGCCTACTGGGTGGGCGTGGCTAGAGTGCGTATGGCCTACTGGGTGGGCATGGCCAGCTCTACATCGTTGGCATCAAGGGTGCCTATGGGGGCCTGGGCAGGAGTGGGACAGATCTGAGGGTCTCTGGCAGAAGGAGGGTCTCTGGGCCAGGGCCAAGGCAATGGGGGCCGTTCCCTCACTGTTTCCAGGATGGCTTCGCGGGCTGCATGAAACCACTTCGCGGGCCGCATCCGGCCCCCGGGCCTTGTGTTTGACATGTCTGCACTAAGAGAAGTCATACAACGGGTCCAATTCACTTATTAAATGTCTCACATAGCAACCAGAAAGTTTGGGCTCAATTGTGGTCGTACGTCGAGGACTCCCTGTGCCACTTTCTTTCTCCTCACCTTCAGACAATGATTTCACAAGCTGCTTGGCTGGTCTCTGGCTACTTATTCTCTGGACTTGCGGGTCAGGGGGTGGGGTGCCGTTCCCAAGCTGCCCTTCTACAAATAAACCTTTTATGCAGAGCTCTAAAAGGGGAGGGGGAGACTTAGTGCTTTCAGATTTATTCTCTGGTGCTCTCTGCTGACCTCGCATGACCCCATTACTCAGAAATTCTCTAGAGGAATCCTTAAAAGGCAGCCTTGTAATTATGGACCATTTATGGACCAGCTCATTTATTTGCACAGGGCAGGGTGGTCTGAAACATCCGGACCCCCCCCACTTGCCGCCCCCCCAAAAGCAGCTTATTTGGGAGGAAAGGAGCCTTCCCCCCTCCCTTTCCTCATTCCTAAAATTATGGTGATCATCTTGAGCCTTCTTGGTTTAAAATTGCAAATCCCCCTCTTGTCCAAAGCTCTCCAAAGCTTTGTGAATTTGCTGCTTTCCTTTCCCAGCCCTGGATTTTAAGGGGGAAAAATGGGGCTCATCTACATTAGAAAACTGAAGTGGTCCTCCTCTTCTGAAGGTTTCCAGGGGTACCCGGTTTCTGGGGAGGAGAGAGGGATTGGCGGGGGGGGGGCGGGGAGAGAGAAAAAGGGACTCGCTTTTTACACAGGGTTGGCTGGAGTTGATGAGATCCTTGCAAAAGTAAGAGAAGTTTAAGGAAGAAAAGTTGATGTATGAAGCCATATGTGAGGGTGGTTGAAACAAGGATAATAAGTTCACAGAACCCGCATCTCAAGTTAGTGAATCAGCTCATTTTTCCAGGGACACCTACTATCTACTATCACCCATAAACCAACTCGAGAGCTACTGTTCACACATGCCTGGGCACCTAAACAAAGAAACTAAGCAAGCTGGGAGCTTTCAGAATACAGTTGTTGTACAGTTGTAAATCATGGCAACTGGACCAAAGTTTGTTAATCTGAGACTTCATCAGTCAAAATATATATATAAAAAAATACTTACCGTATGCAGAGAGCCATTGGAATGTACTAACTCTTGCCACACCACCTGGAGGGATTTCTACCCAAAATTGTAATATATCAATGAAGACTCAATCATCAGATATCTAGCCATCGGATTGAAAACTTCAGTACAAAACTCTGAGAGTCAGATGGGACAGTACAGGTTGCTCTTCACTTACAACAGTTCATTTAATGACCGTTCAAAGTTACAACAGCACTGAAAAAAGTGACTTATGACCATTTTTCACACTTACGACCATTTGCAACATCCCCAGGGTCATGTGATCAAAATTTGGATGCTTGGCAACTGACTCATATTTATGACGGTTGCAGTGTTCTTGGGGTCACGTGATCCCCTTTTGTGACCTTACGACAAGCCGGGTCAATGGGGAAGCCAGATTCACTTAACAACCATGTCACTAACTGCAGCGATTCACTTAACAACTGTGGCAAGAAAGGTCGCAAAATGGGGCAAAATTCACTTAACAACTGTCTTGCTTAGCAATAGAAATTTTGGGTTCGGTCGTGGTCATAACCCGAGGATACCTGTATCTGAATTTGATAAGGAAATAACTAAACAGACATTTGGGTAAAAGAAGACGGAGAGATCACTTTCTGAAGGATTCGAAATACAAACAAGCCAACTTTTGCAAAATTAAAATGATAACAATGTCTGCAGCTGCGATGAGGAACAAACGATCATTCCATTCTTCCTCACATTTTATTTTGAAAGGCAGTGTAAATGAAGGAGGCACTCCAGATGACTCCCCCCCCTTTAAAAAAAAAAAGCTTTAGGGATTAATAAGGGATTTCATCAACTGCCTTTTAGGCCAACATTAAGAAAACTGCAGCTTTTCAATGGAGCATTCAGGGTTCCCAGATGCAGTGAAGAGGAAGAGTCCTGGGAATTGGGAGGCAAAGAATTATTCTCCCGCTCAATAGCTGTGAAGTTTGGGGGTAAGTCCTGTTTTAAAAGTCACCCTTAAAAATGGTCCTCTTATTTAGGGCCCATTGAAAAGTCTGCCGTTTTGTCTAAATGGGATTCAAATGAAGGATTTTACATTTTCAGGAAAGTACCTGCCATCGGCTGTCAAAACATCACTCATGTTTCTCTACTAAGGAACACAGGCAACGTATCTGCCCCCCCCCACAATTATTATGTTGGGGTGGGGGGCGAAATTGACTTTAGCAAGTGGGGGTTGCATTTGCAAGAGAAAAAGGCTGCCATAAAAGAGCCTCTGGTAATTATGCCAGGGAGCTTCAGAAAGTGTGCTTTGTCTGCTATTCCAAACGCCAAGGGATTTATTGTCGCTGGCGGAAGGCCAGATTTCGTAGAAATTAGGTGCCGTTGAAGGTTGATGTTGCCCTGTCAAATTTGTCCTGTACCCTTAGTGTCTAAAAGCACAGCAGAAGACAAGACTTTCCTCCCATCCACCCCAAGATATTTCTGTGTCCAGAGGAACAGATAAGGAAGCTTCAAATTCAAGTTGCAGAACCACGAAAAGTTTTCTCAGCGGCCTTTGCGGTCAAGTCTCACAAAACGGCTGACCTTAAGACATTTTAAACAATTACAATCGTGCCCTGATCAGACATATTATTAGAATTCTTTTGTTTTAAATACCCTGCAGTATGAAGCTCTGGACATAGAAAAGATGAAATTTTGGATGTGGTATAAATCCATGAGAAGATTTAAATTAGGAATAGATTTCAATTTGAATTCTGGGTTAGATGTTCCGTCCATCCATCCATCTATCCATCCATCCATCCATCTATCATCTATCTAATCTATCTATCTATCTATCTATCTATCTATCTATCTATCTATCTATCTATCTATCTATCTATCTATCCATCCATCCATCCATCCATCCATCCATCCATCCATCCATCTATCTATCTATCTATCTATCTATCTATCTATCTATCTATCTATCTATCTATCTATCATCTATCCATCCATCTACCTATCTTGCCACCAATCTCCCCTATGAGGTGACTCTGAGAGACACAAAAAGTAAAAGAAACGAGAACCTTTAAGAACTTCTTCCCTCCCTCCCTTCCTGATCTCACCAGAAAACTCAAGATATGGTTCTGCTCCCTAACCCCAAAAACGTGGCTGCAAAATGCCGTCTTGTGTTTAACCATGGTTCACTAGAAACATCAGACTTTATGATATGTTTCATGGGTTCTTCCTGTTGGCAATTATTGAATCTTGTCAGTACTCTAGCTGCCACAGCGGGGTCTTTGGAGTATGGTGGTATAAACGAAGAGGGCAATCACAAAAGGCTCTACCTGCTCTTATGTGTGTCATCACCATCTTGACTTGGTTGACCATGTCTATCTAGACCCAAAAAGTCTACTGGATAATCCATGCCTGCTACTGTAGAAGCTGGCGCTTTGCTGAGACAGCGACCAATTTCTTTTTTTTAATTCAGAACATCTTCAGAACAGAACACAATGGAATGGAACCGGATAATGCAGGGGACCAGGGAATTGATGGGCATATTTCTGCTTCCCGGCAGCACAAAATTTGGATCTAACTTGTTTCTCTGAAGACTCCCTAGAAAACTGTTCCAGCACAACATTCAGTGGAAGAAACTCTTCAGAAAACTCTATTGCCTGAGTTTGATTTGAAGCCTCCAAGAAAACACTTTCCCCCCCTGTGTTGCTTCCAAATGATAGAAGACTTGTGACATTTACCCCTTTCTCTTTCTACAGTCACCAGACTGAGACCTTCCTTTTCAGAATATCTTCTGAGCTAAATTTCTAGGGAGAATCTCCCATCATCCAGGTCACGGTTGTCCCAAAGTTACTTTCTTCTGTGGTTGTTTTTTTTTCTCTCTCCCCCTTTTCTCTTTGAAAACATTTTGCTTTTCACCCTTCTCAGTCCCAAAGAAGCTTCTTGGAGGAGAAGCAAAATGTTCTCAAAGAAAAATACCGGGAAAATCCAGTTGCCTTTTGGGGAGGGGGAAAAAAAAAAGCACCTTTGAGTTCTGAACTAAATCGACAACATTCCTAGATGGACGTCGTTCCCCCGCCCGGCGCCCCCCCCCCTCCGTTTTCTATCCTGATTTTTATCGTTCGCTCAGGTCCCTTAAGGGCAGTCTGATGGGGGCATGGCTTGAAATAATAAACAAACAAACCTACGGTTGCGCCTTCCCGTGATGGGAGAAGCAGAGGAACGGGAGAGAAAACTACTTACATCTGGATTACATTGCAACCTTCCTGCCCCCCCCCACCACCCCCACCCCTTCCCCTCCCTTGAGCTACAGACACAATCAGTGCCATGGGAAAGAGCAAGCAGAGAGACCATCCCCGTCCTGTACACCTTTTCTAAGCAGGAAAATGAAAAGGAAGGGCAGGGAGGTGGGGGTGGAGACAACTGAATGAAAGGACACGCTAGTTGTGTGTGTGTGTGTGTGTGTGTGTGTGTGTGTGTGTGTGTGTGTGTGTGTTCTGGGGAATTTTCCCTCTCCTCTTAAGGATGGAAGACCTGTGGAGCAAGGAGGCCTCTTTCTCAACCCTCTCCAGCCTCTGCATCCTTTGGTGCTTCCTCTCCCAGGCGGGGCTGGGCGAGCAGAATCTGCTTTTCCTCTGGCAGGACTCTATTCAGCCCCAAAGAATGGGAGAACAAAAGAACAGGAGAAACTCCCAGCTCCATTCAAGAGGCCATCTGCTCCTGCCAAGACAAGGGAGAGGGGGGGGGAGCTGAGGAGAAGATCCCAGGTTCAGGCTTAATGGGGGGGGGTATTTAGCAAGGGACACTGACCGCTCCCCTCCCCACCCCAGGCAAGACAGCAACCCAATTGTTTAAAAAAAAAATTAAGTTTCAAACACTTGCCTCTCTTTGAAAAAAACAGGCCATGGAGAGGAAGAGAACCAGTCCCCAGCCTGCTATGGGCATCCAAGTGCCCTGCAAAAAAAACAAAACAAAAAAACGTTATCTGGCATTTTTCCCAACCTGTTTTTTTTTTCTTTTCCCCCCATTCGGCTGGGTGAAAGAGAAGTTGCCTTAGAAATTGATTTCCAAAAAGAAGTCATTTTGATCAAGTTCTCCAGAGAGTGAGATGCAGGGATGGTGCAGTTACTGGCTGTAGGAGAGGCGCAGGCAGAGGTGGTGGTGATGGTGTATGTGGGGGGGTGGGGGTGGAGTTAAGAGACTCATCAGCCTAGAGTCCTTACATTCCCACAAGTAGTCTAAGTTCAACCTCTCCTGCTGAACCTTATCTGGTGCCAATTTAGTATTGAATCTTAGTTGTCTAGATTCTCGTGTATAGGCTTCAGCAATAAATTCTTCTTAACTTCAACTCAACCTGTGGCCCTGATTCTTTGTGCTTGACACTGGGGATGTTCACAGGTCACTTATAGCAATGGCTAACCAGACCACTGTTTCTCAAGTTCTCGTTAGATTTATTTGCTCCCCATCTTGTCTCGAGGCAACTCTGGGTGACTTACAAAGATTTGTTTCCCCACTGCTTGATGAATAGTGTGATTCCAATTCCTAGGTTCAGGAAATGAAAAAGGTGAAGGTTTTAAAATAGAAGAAAATCTCTGTAGTTGGGGGCTGAGCTGTGGGATCCTTGGGGCTCTCTGAACTTGCGGACGTTTTATTACCAGACTAGGTAACATCATCAGTGTCCCATCAGTGCAACATGAGGGCACTAATGATGCCACCTTAGTTGAGCAATGAAATAACTGCAAGTCAAAATGTCTGCAAGCCAACAACCAAGTTCAGAGAGAATTAAGAACTGCACAGATTACCATATACCAATAGAGGAGAATCACTGTGGTTCAGAGTTGGTTTGTGAAGTTCTTGGAGTTCTCTCAGTTTGCGTGCAGAAGTTTTGCTACCCAACTAGGCAACACCATCAGTGAATTCTCTGCCCCCCCCCCCAGGAGAACTGAATGAAGCAACACCAGAGGTGATTGCCTGGATAGCTGAATTGATCATCCAGTTATGAGGCCACTGGCATACCCGTATAGGAGTTTTATGCATGGCATGGCATAGCATAGCATAGCATAGCATAGCATAGCATAGCATAGCATAGCATAGCATAGCATAGAATAGAATAGAATAGAATAGAATAGAATAGAATAGAATAGAATAGAATAGAATAGAATAGAATAGAATAGAATAGAATAGAAATCTTTATTGGCCAAGTTTGATTGGACGCACAAGGAATTTGTCTCCGGTGTATAACATCTGTATGTACACATACACAGCAACAAAGTGATAGGTCATAGATCACAAATCATAGTTACAATCATTAATCATGACTGTAACATTAATCATAAGATACAAACAAGTGATAAATCGTAAGATACCAACAGGAGAAGATAGTAGGAAAAATTAGAAGATGAGAAAGATGATAGTAACCTACTATGTGGGTAAATTTCTTAGGCCTAAGACAGTGCTGTGGGAATTAAGTGTTCGGCAGAGTGAATTATAATTATGTGGACTGTGTATATATGTTTACTCTCTCTTGTTATGTTCTCATCATATGCTAAATTATAATGATAACCCCATCTGTGACAGTGAGTGTAGGGTTTATTTATTCCCAGTTTATATACTGTGTATATAGAGTGAATTACATGGCATGGGTCCGGGTTACCTCAGGGACCACCTGCTGCCGGCGTCAACTCCCCTCCGCCCTGTGCGTTCCCACAGAGAGGGCCTCCTCAGGGTGCCTCCGGTCAGGGAATGCCGACTGGTGGCCCCCAGGGGGAGGGCCTTCTCTGTGGGCGCTCCGGCACTATGGAATCAACTGCCGGTGGAGCTCCGGATGACATCAGACCTCCGAACCTTCCGTCGCGGCCTGAAGACCCACTTATTCGATCTAGCTGGTCTGGCCTGATGGGGGAATATGGGTTTTTAAAATTGTTGTTTTTATTATTGTATTATTGTTTTTTATTTATTTGGGCATTGGTTTAATCTTATTTTAACTTTTGTATCGTAATTTATATATGCCCTGTGAACCGCCCTGAGTCCCTAGGGAGAAGGGCGGTATACAAATTAAATAAAACTATAAACTATAACTATGAATCATTTGCCCTGCTAGGACACCCCTATCAACAGTGCAAACAACCAAGCTCACAGAGCAAGGAAGACTCCGTGTGAAGTTTTTCTTGCAATTTACTGCATCTGAAATAGTCGATTCTCACCCTCCTTAGTGCACTTGTGCAAAGATGGAACAGGGGATGGGTGGGTGAAAGACACCATTCAGTGGCTCAGGTTTTGGATGCTCTCAAATTCAACCCCGGTGGGTCTGACTTCCAACTTGCAACCAAATTTGTATCTCCCTATATTGTTGGCAACTGGTTTTATACTCCTCTTAATGTTCCGGCCCATCTTTAATCCCAGTCAGCATATACATTGTAAATGGAGATTTAAAAGAGACAGAAGATAGTGTATTAAGAGGCACATTTTTATGCAGATTTTTAAAAATGCAGATCCACACAGAAATGATAGAGAACAGACAATTCTAGTTTAAACTGGAAGCTGACCAACAGCTAATTCAGTCATTCTAAGCTTTCCAAAGAAGAAAGAGTGGTGATGGATTAAAATAAATGTTAGTGAAGCATGCTATTTTTAAAAAATACATATATGCTATACTTATGCTCTCCATAGCCTATGACCTAGATACATTTCTGTTTTTTCTAATTTCTCTTCCTTTCTGCCTATTTTATCATGCATGAGAAGGTATCTGAGAAATTGCAGCATTTATCTTCAAATGCTAAGCTTATTTTAAGACTAATGCAAGTTCTGGGATTGCTGGAGGCCTTGTTCACACATCTCCCCCAAATCCTTTTGCTCTCACAAAGATCAGACACTTCTTTTGCTATTCTGCTAGAAGCTGAAAAGTTCTTACGGTACAGAACCAGGGTACCTTCTTCTCAGTTGATAGATTTAAAAGAAAAACTTGAGTTCTGAAGCTGGCCATTTTTCTGCATCTCCTTCAGATTGCAAGAAGACCTACCCCAGTACAGAATCTTTGACTTAACAATATAAAATAGATGTTGAGACTCTGGAAAGAGTAGAGAGAAGAGCAATGAAGATGACTAGGGGACTGGAGGCTAAAACATATGAACAACAGTTGCAGGAATTGGGCATGTCTACTTTAATGACGTCCATCTACTTTAATGAAGGGACGCAGTGGTTCAGTGGGTTAGGATGCTGAGCTTGTCGATCAGAAGGTCGGCAGTTTGGCGGGTCGAATCCCGAGTGCCGCGTAGCAGAGTGAGAGCCTGTTACTCGTCCCAGCTTCTGCCAACCTAGCAGTTGGAAAGCACGTAAAAATGCAAGTAGAAAAATAGGGACCACTATGGTAGGAAGGTAACAGCGCTCCGTGCGCCTTTGGTGTCTAGTCATGCCGGCCACATGACCACGGAGACGTCCTCGGACAAATGCTGGCTCTTTGGCTTTGAAACGGAGATGAGCACCGGCCCCTAGAGTCGGAAACAACTAGCACGCATGTGCAGGGGAACCTTTACCTTTACCTTACTTTAATGAAAAAGGGACTAGGGGTGACATGATAGCAGTCTTCTAATATTTGAGGGGCTCCTACAAAGATGAGAGGGTCAACCTATTTTCCAAAGCACCAGAAGGCAAGACAAGAAGCAATGGATGGAAACTAATCAAGGAGAGTGGGAACCGCCTTGCCTTCTCTGGCTTCTTCCATTTAGACCCTGAATGAGGGACCCCCCCCCCTTGAGGGGGGGTCTTTTCATAAGGAGTAGTTGGGGGAGGCATGAATGGGTGGAAAGAGAGTCCACAAAAACAACAGCTCCACCGGTAGCCTCTCCTGACGATACAGAAAACTGAATGTGCAATACCGGTACTGTAGTCTTTGACTTATGACCACAACTGAGCCAACAATTTCTATTTGCTAAGTGAAACATTTGTTAAGTAGGTTTTGCCCCATTTTACGACCTTTCTTGGCATTGTTGTTAAGTGGATCATTGCAGTTGTTAATTTAGTATCCCGCTTGTTAAGGCAATCTGGCTTCCCCACTGACTTGGCTTGTCAGAAGGTGGGAAAAGAGGGATCCCGTGAGCCCGGGACCCTGCGACCGTCATAAATATGAACCAGTTGGTCAAGTGTCTGAACTGTGATGACGTGACTGCGGGCATGCTTCAATGATCGTTAACTGTGGACATCACTTTGTCATAATTCACTTTGTAACTTTGAATGGTCGTTAAGTGAACTGTTGTAAGTCGAGGACTCGCTGTCCATCATCTCAAGAAATTGGAAGGATATTCTCGAGCCCGCTGGGAACCAGCCAAACCAGGACTGGTTTTGACAGGGGCAGAAACCTTGTCAGTCCAAAGTGGACATCCGAATACATGGTTTGGGAAGGAAGAGCCTTGGTGGAGCAGTGGGCTAATGCCTCCTTAAGTAACACCAGCTGCCTGCAATTAGTGCAGGTTCGCATCCCACCAGGCTCAAGGTTGACTCAGCCTTCCATCCTTCCGAGGTAGGTAAAATGAGGACCCAGATTGTTGGGGGCAATAAGCTGACTTTGTAATAATGTCGCTTGGGGTGTGTATGAAAGCCCTAATAAGCAGGCATATACATAGAATGAAGGCTACTGCTAAGCTTGTAAGCCGCCCTGAGTCTTCGGAGAAGGGCGGGATATAAATGGAATTTTTTTTAAAAAAGGACCACTTACTGGCTGCCTGAATCCGGGCTTTCCGGCTCACCAACAAACCAAAGCGATTCCGAGCCATGCAGCCGTATTCCCCTTCATCGGAAGTGCCGTCCTCCTTCCGCTTCTGGAAGTGGGAGAAGTAGAGGGAGCCGTTGGCCAGCGTCGAGGGCTCCTCACCCTCACCTTCCGCCACCAGCATCCCGTTCTTCCGCCACGTGATGCTAATGGGTTGAATCCCTTCCACTTGGCAATCCAAGACCAGGGGTTGCTCCTGCGCCGCAATTTGGTCGCTGGGCTCTATGGTGAACGCCAGTTCGGTGGAGAAGCCGAAATCTGGAATAAAAAAAAGAGAAGAGAAGAGGTCATCCTTGGAAGCCCACAGGAGAAATGAGAAACAGCCGCAGGGTTTAAGCCGGGGAAAACTTGCCAAGGGACTTATGCTTAGAAGAGGGGAGCTCAAACGAACAATCCAGTAGCTTCCTAAGGATCTTAAGTCTTAAACTGTCGGATTCTAAAAAGGAACCATGTTTCTAGCCCTCGGCATTGCCAAGAAAAATAAAATCACTTTGCAAAATGTCCTCAGCTTATGACTGGTTGCTTAGCAACCGTTCAAAGTTCCTTCCCCCCACCAAGTTTTATTGATTTTTTAATATTTAGAAATACATGTATTTGTGAAGCAATATCGTGGTTGGGTAGTCAAGATAACAAATAACAAGCAGGACAAAAAGCAACGGATGGAAACTCATCAAGGAGAGAAGCAAAACCTAGAACTAAGGAGGAACTTCCTGACAGTCAGAAGAATTAACCAGTGGAACAACCTGTCTCCAGAAGCGGTGAATGCTCCAACACTGGAAGTTTTTAAGAAGAGACTGGCCAGCCACTTGTCTGAAATGGTATAGGATTTGCTGCCTGAGCAGGGGGTTGGACTAGATGACCTCCAAGGTCCCTTCCAACTTACTTATTATTATTAAGTTGTTTGTAAATAGTTCAGGTTGCATCAACAAGGATTCTCTCTCTGATTCCCCCTTAGTTACCACACAGTCAAAATAATCAAGTTAATACATTTCTAGTTGTGACCTAGTCAATTAACAGAAGTTTCAATATATTTTCACTAATACATATCAATATCCTGTTTTTAAGTTTTACCTAATTGCAATAGAATACTCTAGAGTAGCCTATAATATACAAAAGAAAGATTAATTTTTGGGTAACCCACAATTCCCTATTTCAATAAAGAATACTTCTCTTGTCTACAAAACTTACATTGTTCATTACAAAACATTCTTATGTTTTACCAAAGTTCTGATAAGCTTATCTGGGGGTACTTATGACCCCAATTTGAAGTTTTGATGTTCATTCCCCCCCCCCCAGTAACCAAGTCACATTTATGGCCATTTGCAGCATCCCATGGTCACGTGACCAAATTTTACTTGCGGTTTTTGACTAAAGCAAATATTCATTTTGGGTTTTCAGAAAATCGCACCCATTAGCAAACCACTGGTTCCCTTAACAAACCCGGATTCACTTAACAGCTGTCACACAAAAAAAACAACCCTCAAAAAACTGAACTCCTTTACTATCATCATGAATTACGACTGTGATGGGCAGGCTCCATTATGGGCGGTTGCAACCTGGGGACCACACGTAATAGTTATTTGAAATTTCACATATGCTGGTAGTCCTCGACTTACAACAATTCATTTAGTGACTATTCGAAGTTACAACATCGCTGAAAAAAAATGACCCAATGGCCATTTTTCACACTTATGACCGTTGCAGCGTCCCCATGGTCACATAGTCAAAGTTCAGATGTTTGACAACTGCTTCATATTTATCACGGTTGCAGTGCCCTGGGTCGGTCATGTGATCCCCTTTTGCGACCTTCTGACAAACTCAATAGGGGAAGCCAAATTCAATCTGGGTCGGTCATCGGGACCAGGGGTTCTCTCTTCCGAGTTTACAGACTTGTGCTGGAGAGCCCATCATCCCCAAGCAACTTCTCTAGCCCCAAGATGGGCTCCAGCACAAATCTGAAAGCTCGGAAGACAGAATCCCTGGTCCCGATGACCGACCCAGATTGGATCCTGCAACATTATCCTGGGATGCGAAGCCAAATTCACTTCACAACCCCGTTACTAACTTAACTGCTGCAGTGATTCACTTAACAGCTGCGGCAAGAAAGTTCACGAAACGGGGTGAAATTCACTTAACAATCGTCTCGCTTAGCAACAGAAACGTTGGGTTCAATTGCAGTCATAAATCAGGAACTCCCTGCAGTTTTTTCACTCTTTAGAAAAAGAGCGGACAGGTGCTTTGCCATAGCAGGGGGAAGCCGATGTTTTAAAATGCTTAATGGTTTAATAAAAGCGGCAGACACAATGGCTGTGTTCGTTCTCAGCTCCAGGGCTAAAGGTAAACTGAGACACTAGAGCAGGGCTTTTCAACCTTTTCACCCATTGTACCACTTTTAGGATATGGCAACATACGAGTACCACCAGTCGCCTAGCAAGGTGTCAAAAACTTGATGACCAAAAAAAAAAAAAAGGAAAAAAGTGATGAAGTACAGATAGTCCTTGACTTACAACAGTTCGCTTAGTGACTATTCGAAGTTACAATGACACTGAAAAAAGTGCCCCCCAATCCACAGCCGAGCAAGACACCTGCCCGCCCGCCTGGCGGCGCTCTTCCTCCTGTCCGAGGTTTTCATTGTTGTGAGCATTTCTGTTGAGGATTGGCAGTAGGGGTGGGGTGGGGAGGTGTTTGGTTTTTATTCCCCCCGTCTGCTGGGTGGTTGCAGCAGGTTTTGGTCACTTCACATGACCCTGGGACACTGTGCCCGTCATAAATATGAATCAGTTGCCAAGCATCTGAATGTAAATCACAAGACCCTGGAGATGCTGCAACATTCCAGCTGATCGGCGCTTCTTCTGGGCTCAGCAGAAGCTCCAGGATCAGTGCCGAGCTCCAGCTGGAGCCTGGTGCTGATCCTGGCGCTTCCGCTGAGCCCTGACAGCCCGAAAGAACAGCCAATCAGCTGGAAAGTGGCGCTGATCCCGGCGCTTCCGCTGAGCCCTGACAGCCCTGCAGCTTCAGCCGTCTCTCGCTCAGGCTTGTGCGGTGCTGCCACCGGTTCAGCTCATTTCCCTCCCCCGCTACTACTTTTCTAGGATGGTCGCGTACCACCTGCCAGGTGCCAACGTACCACAGGTGGTTGAAAAGCCCTGCTCTAGAGTTTGGAAAAGTTTTTTCCTTACTTCTGACCCACAGATCGGCATCCCTGCCTTCCTTCTCTGTTTCTCCATGTGCCTTACCTCAGATTACACTCCAAATTGTTCCCCTCCTAATCCAACTTGGGTTGCTGTCTAAAGCAAGAGGAGGAATCTGGGAAACATTTGGATTTGCCATGCAAGCTGATCCGGGGCCCAAAAGATAAGGAATTCCCCCTCCCCCTTTTCCCAGGTGGAAAAGAGGATACAGGTAAACCTCAAGTTGCAATAATTCACTTAGTGACCATTCAAAGTTACAAGGGCACTGGAAAAAGTGACTTATGACTGTTTTTCACACTTATGACCGTTGCAGCATCCTTGTGGCTACGTGATCAAAATTCAGAAGCTTGGCATCTGACTCGTATTTATGACGGTTGCAGTGTCCTGGGATCATGTGATCCCCTTTTGAGACCTTCTGACCAGCAAAGCCAATGGGGGAGCCAGATTCACTTAACAACCAGGTTACAACTGCAGCAATTCACTTAACAACTATGGTAAGAAAGGTTGTAAAGTGGGCGAAAACTCACATAACAAATGTCTCACTTAGCAACAGAAATTTTGGGCTCAGTTGTGGTTGTAAGTGGAGGATTGGGATGCACCGGACATGACTCACTCTTGAGCCTCAAGAGCAAAATAATGGAAGGATGGGTTTGAAGAACCTCAATGTAGCAACTTCTGGTCTGGTTTGTTGTCTGCACTTGGGGCACTAAAATTGGCATTTGGGGGATCCTTGCTGCACTTTCTCCTTGCTCTTCTCCAAGGAGGGGACAAGGCTGGGGACAAGGCACATCTTCAAGTTGCCAAGGTTGAGAAGCGCTACTCTAGAACCTACATGTACAACTTAGATCGATAATAGGTAGATGGTGGGACGATGATGGTGTTGGAGTAAGACTGATCCAGGTTCAAGTTCACCAGAACTACAATTCAACTGGTGACTGGAGTCGGGGACTGTCTCTCAGTCCAACCTATCTCACAGGGTTGTTTGGGGAAAGAGCGAGGGTGGGGGGGCAAACTGGAGAAAGCCATGTTAAGAAGACTCCTCTGAACTCTTGATGGGAGGGCAGGCCAGAAATTCAACAAGTCAGTCTCACAAACAATTAAGCAGCCAGTCGAAAAGAAGGCTTCTATCAACCCATCAAGAGAAATGCTCTGGGCTCAATTATTTTGCCTTATCGGATTCCAGATCTTAACAATTCAGGTTGTTTGACACTCAAAATTGTAGGAAGAGGAATGTTAGAGACAGCATTCCCGGGCAGGCAACCCTGCAGCCCTTTGGCCTTTGACCTTGCCCTCAGTTGGGTGGGAAAGTCACTTTTGAAAAGCAGAATATTTGCATTAGAGGCCAACTCAGACCCGGTAGAATATGCCTGAAACACCAAAAAGAGGCAAGCTGGAATGAGAAACGTGGATTCTTTTCCTGTTTGTTTGTTGTTGGTTTTTTTTTAAAAAAGCTGAAATTCTCCTCAAAGAACCAAAAGGCCTCCCCAGGTCAAGGAAAACCAACAGAACCACAAAAAAGAAATGAAATTCAGTTGGATCCACTTCCTCTTTTAGCAAATGGAAACAAGTAAATGAAACGATTAACTGAGAATTGCCACTCATTTCCTAATAAGTCACTTATTGGCTGTATATTACTTAAGCCGCTGCCTGGAGGGAAAACATCTCAGACTGGCAAAGATCATACCCTTTCAGATCAAAACCGGGCCCTGCACACATTGCAGTGTTGAAAGGATGACATGTCATGCCTACACACATTTACCCAGAAACAAGTTCAATATTCAGCCAGGCGTAATACCCAGGCATGTAGCCCTTGGCAGTTCTTAAATATTTGGGTGTTTCTTCACCAATCAGTTAGGTGCAAGTTTTCTCTTCACCAAATGGTCTTTGTTAAGACAATTGTTGTACAGGTAGTCCTCGAATTACAGCCACAATTGAACCCAAAATTTCCATTGCAAAGCAAAACAGTTGTCAAATGAGTTTTTGCCTCATTTTATTACCTTCCTTACAACAGTTGGTGGTTTACAACATCATGTCAAAAATAAAAAAAATGACAGCTATGTGCCTCTTCACTTCAACTTGCCATTAGGGTAAGGGGGACGGGGGAGGTGATGCTTTAGAACAGGTTAGATGGAGAAACTAAACCTCTATAATTCCTCTGATGACCATGAGAGCCTGAAACCCTTCCAAGGACACTGCAGCAGGTGTGGAGAGGAAGCAGACGGTTCCCATAACAAAGTGAAATCGTTTACATGGATTACGTGAGAGGTTGGAGGCTTGGCTGGAGAAATTATTGTTTAATTGTATGAACTGATGCCTGGGAATTTCAGTTAGTATTGCTTCAACTTTACCATGCCGTCTATTCAATAAACAGTAAGATTTTCAGAAACAGAATGAACCTGGAGCTTTATCTGGATTCTCGAGCTGGATGTTGACACATCAGCATTATTTGTGTATTGCTCCCAACAATCTGGCTCCTCATTTTACCAACCTCAGAAGGCTGGAAGGCTGAGTCAACTTTGAGCCCTTCAGGGTTGAACTCCAGGCTGCGGGCAGAGTTTGCCTACAATACTGCATTTTAGCCACACAGAGAGAGAGACTTAATATTTAAGTGTCAGACTGGAAAGCACTACAGCTCCATTCATAGCCACGAATAAAATGTTAAATTAAATGCTAAACTGGAACATCTGTCAGCCCTTTAAAGTAGGTTAAGTCACGAAACAGGAGCAGCATGGATTCTTTAGAGTGTTAACAGAATTTTGAAAGTCTGACAAGAGTTTCTCTTACTCCATCTTATTCCAAACGAAATCAAAATGAGATGGGAGGAAGGCACATTATCCAACCCACCAACCCACCAACCCGGGGGATGGTGGAGAATTTGTTTCAGGATGTAACAAGTAAAGACAAAGCCGCAACTGGATTTTCACAAAAACATCCCTCTTAATAGTTCTCAGATGCTTCAGAGCTAAACCCAAAGCCTTCTCATGTGTCAGCCCTCAAGATACAATATCTGCAATGAAGAAAGGTTGAAATGGGTCTCTCTTTACTTGGGTAAATAAATAAAGACATACATGCATATATACATACATACATACATTGTCTAAGATTTTTACCCTCAGGTCTGACAATAAATAAACAAACAATGTCTAAGATTTTTTCCCCCTCAGCCCTGGCAATAAATAAATAAATAAACTTCCTAAGATTTTCTTTTCCCCCTCAGCTCTGACAAAAAATAAATAAATAAACAATGTCTAAGATTTTTTTCCCCTCAGCTCTGACAATAAATAAATAAAAGAATGCCTAAGATTTTTCCTCCCTCAGCTCTGACAATAAATAAATAAACAATGTCTAACATTTTCTCCCCCTCAGCTCTGACAATAATTAAATGAATAAATAAACAATGTCTAAGATTCCCCCCCCCACAAATAAATAAATAAATAAATAGGATTTTTCCCCTCAGCTCTGACAATAACCAAACAAACAAATAAAAAAACAATGTCTAAGATTTCTCTCCCCCCCCTCAGCTCTGACCTTTCTATTTGCAAAGTCACAAAGGCCTTGACAGAAATGGCACAAAAGGAGGTTTTATCGTAGGAAGGATTCCCCTTATCTGACCCATCTACAGTAAGATTTCGAATCTCAAGAGAGGTGAATTTACCGTATATTTTTAGTCTTCGGCTCAGCCCCTCTTATCTTGGCACCATCTGGAGGAGATACAACCCAGCTCCCCATCCCTGCCAACCCGGGTCAGCGTAAATAGCCAAACTTGATGGCTTCTTAAGAGAATTAGCTGACAGGATGGAGTCTGCCCAGGGTCAACATCCGGACTTGGAGACACTGCACTTTTCTACTAAGGCTGGTGGCAGATGTGCAGGTCATACATAAATCTTAGCTTGCTTCCTGACTTCCAAGGGTTTAACAAGGGAAGAGGGGAGAAAGATAGTTCTTCTCCAAATTATTCTGCTAACTGAAGAAACCTTCGCAAGGGAGTGCAGGTAGTCCTCAACTTACGACCACAGTTGAGCCCAAAATGTCTGTGGCTAAGCGAGACGATTTTCAGCGCGTTTTGCCCCATGTTACGACCTTTGGTGCCACGGTCGATAAGTGAATCACTGCAGTTGTTAAGTTAGCAACCCGGTTGTTAAGTGAATCTGGCTTCCCCATTGACTTTGCTTGTCAGAAGATTGCAAAAGGGGATTGCATGATCTTGGGACACTGCAATCGTCATAAATATGAGTCGGTTGCCAAGCGTCTGAATTTTCATCACGTGACCATGGATGGGGATGCTGCAACGGCCGTAAGTGCGAAAAATGGTCATAAGTCCTTTTTTCAGTGCTGAATGGTCATTAAATGAACCGTTATACATTGAGGACTACTGTTCTGTACCAGCCTGCTACTGGCCCTGCAGCAAAAGCAGGGACAACCCCTTTACAAATGGCAAGAGGCTGGAATAAAGCCTGCCAAATTTATTAACATAAAACAGAGCAAGACAAGACACCAACCATAAAACACGAGCTAAGAAACAGGAACTATCCAAGCGGTTGCCTTCAGCAAACCAGCCCTCCCACGCATTCCCCTTTTATACAGTTCAGGGCGTGGCCTCTCTCTGCCTCCTTCCGAGGTGCCCCATTGCCTTCCTCTGTTTACTCCTGACTGACTGCCTCCTGCGTCGGGCGTCCTTGAACAGGGCCAGCTGTGGGTCATCTTCATCCATGCTGTCAGGCTCACACAGCTGGGTCTCCGTCATGACCAGGTGGGAGGGGCCCAGCTGAGGGCTCTGCGGAGCCTCAAGGCCATCATCAGCAAGCTCTTCAACACCCCCTCCTCCTCCTCTGAGTCGTCCGACCCAACTACCGAACCCACAGGCTGACCCTGAATCACAACAACTACCTGTATAATGGGATTCAGGTTCTCCTTGAAACGATTTGGAAGGATTTTTGCGCTGAAGGATATTTGATGTCTGTAAAGTACGCCCTGGATGCCTCCATGTTACACATATGGAAGTGTGTAACGCGTGTTAACACTTGATCTTTTTCTCCCAGCCTTTGGACCCTGAGGGTGCCACCACAACAGCAAAATAATAAAAAATAATAAATAGTGCAATAAATAATATCCATCTGCTTTGCTGTAGCTCTTACTGAACACCTACAAAACCAGAACTCAGACATCTGTTTGGAAAAGCACAATTTTTTTAACTACCTATTATTCTTTTTCATTTTTTAAAAATTTTACAAAACTAGAAAAGGTCCCAGTAAAGTGGAGAGCAGTTAAATAAGACTGAAATATTTCTGAATTCCATTTTTTTTGGCATCTCAGACCCAATTAATGATTAGATGCAAGAGTCCACCAAAAAAACTCTCTCCCAGAATCTATGATTGATAGGATAATAAAATAAGTAGAACATAGAACGAAGAGAAAATAGTGATTGGGTTTGAATTCGCCACAGGGCTTCAAAACTAAATGGGAAAATATGGAAAAAGATTTGATGCAGATTTAGCCCTTAGCATACGTGGTTGCCCACCGTGTCTGCAATCGCCATCCCGTAATTTTGGAGGGAGAAAACAACCAGCTTATGGCTGGACGGACCTGCAGGTAGTCTGTTGCTAAGCAAGGCAGTTGTTAAAAGTGATTTTTGCCCCATTTCACGATCTTTTTTTGCCACAGTTGTTTAAGTGCATCTCTGCAGTTGTTCGGTGAATTTGGCTTCCCCACTGACTTTGCTTGTCAGACGGTCGCAAAAGGCGGTCAGATGACTGCAACCGCCATGTATACATGCCAGTTGCCAAGCATCCTAATTTTGATCAAGTGACCATGGGGATGCTGCAACCGTCGTGTGAAAAACAATCAAAGGTCACCCTTTTCAGTGCTGTTGTGACTGCCAACAGTCACTAAACAAATGGTGGTAAGTTGAGGGCTGCCTGTATTTTTAACCCCACACATACGCACTAGCACCCAATGGAATCAAGAACAAACCCTATGATACCATATGGGGTTTATTATTAAACCATATACCCTATGCCAGGGGTCTTCAAACTTGGCCCTTTTATGACTTGTGGACTTCAACTCCCAGAATTCCTCAGCCAGCATGCTGGCTGAGGAATTCTGGGAGTTGAAGTCCACAAGTCATAAAAGGGCCAAGTTTGAAGACCCCTGCCCTATGCCCTTCAGAGAGATATACAGGTAGTCCTCGACTTCATTTAGTGACTGTTCAAAGTTACAATGGGACTGAAAAAAGGGACCCTATGACTGTTTTTCCCCCACTTAGGACCGGTTGCAGCATCCATTCCGCATGGGCATGTGATCAGAATTCAGACACTTGGCAACTGACTCATAGTTACGACGGTTGCAGTGTCCCGGGGGGGTCACGTGATCCCCTTTTGTGACCTTATGACCAGCAAAGTCAATGGGGAAGCCAGATTCACTTAACAACTGTGTTAGTAACTTCACAGTTGCGGTGATTCGCTTAGCAACTGTGGCGAGAAAGGTGGTAGAATAGGGCAAAACTCACTTAAGAAATTTCTCACTTAGCAACAGAATTTTTGCACTCAGTTGTGTAGTTAAGTCGCTGAATACCTGTGATAGATAGATAGATAGATAGATAGATAGATAGATAGATAGATAGATAGATAGATAGATAGATAGATAGATAGATAGATGAGAGAGACAGAGAGAGATCTGAAGGACATTAGGTTGGAGAAGCTCACTGCACAGACAGTGGGTTCTGGGTGGGCTGGAGAAATCTGCAAAGGCTGCGTGAATGTGTAAATAACTGGTCAAAATTCCCGGAGAACTGGCTGAACTCTTGACATATTCTCATCGGCATTCATTCAAGAGCTGGTTGCATGCACCCTAGTAAACCAATCTCCTCTTTGCTCCACTGTTTAGATTAGAAATGAGAGGGGATCCAATCTTGGCCCTTTTAAACTCTGCGCAGAAGGCCAGGTTGAATTTCATATATCATGTCAACATATATATTTTTTTTAATTGGTGAAACGATACCAAGCCTGTGTTTTAAGCAAGAGAAAGAAGAACAGAGCAGGATAAAATGGCTTATTACAGCAGTTTAAAGGCAAGCAATCCCTTTCAACATCAACAACAAAACTCAGCCTATATAGACAGAGGAATTAATGAAAGCTAAAACCTTTGAATAATTTAAGAAGTGAGGCCCTACTTAGATATAAATGACACCATTTAATTCTGGAGCTGGAAGTACGTTGGGGGGGGGCTGGGGGGGGAAGCTCTTGCCTGAAACCCAATGCTGGAAGAACAGACAAAATCCAAAACAAAAATAAGTATTTTTAAAGTCTTGTCTTTAAAAAAATGTATACAGGTAGCACTCAACATACAACCATTCCGTTTCACGATGGTTCAAAGCTACAACGACACTGAAAAATGTGACTTATGACCATTTTTTTAATTGAAAAGTTTTAAAATACATTTTTGAAACATATACCCCATCTACCCCACCCCTCTCCCCATCCCTCCCATCCCAACACCCCACCTCGACTTCCCAGAGCCAAATACAGGGTATTACATCATACAATCTTACTCTAAAATATTCTAATTACAATAATTACTCTTTAAACCCTATCGCACTTTAAATCTCCTTAGCCATAGAAAAGAAAAATAATATAGCCTCTAATTACAATAACTAATAACTATTCAAATGCTAAATGGTACTTTGTAGTCCCATATTTGTTCTGAATAAAATCAATCCATCTTCTCCATTCCACTGTATATCTCTGTTGCGAGTGAACTTTCACATATGCCGAGATTTTATCAATTTCTGCCAAGTTCGAAACTTTCAAAGTCCAATCTTCAATTGTTGGCAGGTCTTCCTTCCTCCAATATCGCGCTACCAAAAGTCTTGCAGCTGTTAATATGACCATTTTTCACACTTACGGCTGTTGCAGAATCCCTATGGTCATGTGATCAGAATTCAGACGCTTGGCAACTGACTCATACTTATGACGGTTGCAGTATCCCGGGGTCATGTGATCCCCTTCTGCGACCTTATG
This sequence comes from Vipera ursinii, assembly GCF_947247035.1. Lineage (NCBI taxonomy): Eukaryota > Metazoa > Chordata > Lepidosauria > Squamata > Viperidae > Vipera > Vipera ursinii. Next base: position 7,412,683 of record NC_139524.1, on the reverse strand, counting down.
ACAAGCAAAGTCGATGGGCAAGCCAGATTCACTTAACAACTGTGGCAAAAATAGTCATAAAAGGGGACCATACTCACTTAAGAACTGTCATCCTTAGTAACAGAAATTTTGGGCTCAGTTGTGGTCATAAGTCAAGAACTATCTATATGTAAGGTTTGCAGAGAAAAGCTATTAGAGACTAAGACAGAAATTTGAAATATGATTACATTTGGGGGAAAACAAGAGCCTTGGTGGAGCAGTGGGCTAATGCCTCCTTAAGTAACACCAGCTGCCTGCAATTAGTGCAGGTTCGAGTCCCACCAGGCTCAAGGTTGACTCAGCCTTCCATCCTTCCCAGGTAGGTAAAATGAGGACCCAGATTGTTGGGGGCAATAAGCTGACTTTGTAATAATACCGCTTGGGGTGTGTGTGAAAGCCCTAATAAGCAGGCATATACATAGAATGAAGGCTACTGCTAAGCTTGTAAGCGGCCCTGAGTCTTCGGAGAAGGGCGGGATAAAAATGGAATTAAAATAAAAAAAAATAAAAAAAAATAAAAAATGGGTGACGAGAGAGACCCTATGAAACTCTTCCTTGGAGCACTGCATCCTCCCGGTTGCCCCTCTTAATTTCAGTGGCCTGACTGGCAACCCCCTCCTCAATTTATGGCAATTTATGACAGCACGAAGGACATAAAATTGCACTAACAGCCTATAACCGGTGTGGCCCGTTCAAAATTTGCACATTTGTCATGACAAAAGCTTTTGCAAATCTCAGGTGGAAGTTTAGGATTTTTTTATTTACCTACTACGGTGATTTTGGCCTCTTTGAAAGCTTGGCTGCAAAATGAGGACAGCTGGTATCCTTCGAAAACATTAGTCTAAGTCCCCAAATCCTAAAGCAGCTTCTGCACAATTTGAAAAACTATATCCCAACACTTTAAAACAGCACCCTCCTAACACAAGAACCTTCAAGGTTTCTAACCACATCAATATTCATCATGCTGCTGCACCCATGTTTGGTCAGTGCTCCAGCCTGTGGGCCTTTCTGCACCCCAAATGTTTGGCCATCAAACATGTGCGCCCCTAAACCCAAAGATGAGTTTTTCCAAAAGGCAACTGGACTTGGTTTTTCCTTGATGTTTCGCTTCTCATCCAAGAAGCTTCTTCAGTTCTGACTGAAGGGCGGAGAATGGAAGGATTTATATTCCTGGCAGTCATCTGGTCCTTAGCACTCTTTCTGAGAGTTGTTGAGGTCACTCGGAGGTTTATCTCTGCCCTCAGGGTCACCTGAATAGTGCAAATGGGTGTGGAACCCTCCTGGTACTGCTGAAAGGTCTGTGTTGTAAATGGGAGTTGGAGGAGAAGCGAAATGTCTTCAAGGAAAAAAAACAAGAAAGTCCAGTTGCCTTTTGGGGAAAAAAACACAACATTTTTGGGACAACATGACCTGGATGACTGAGAATCTCCATAGACATTTGCTTCCTTAATTTAGTATCTTCAATAATCATCCAGTCCAAAGGAAAGAATGCATCCAGGGAATTTTTCTCTTCAGCACTTGGAAAACCAGTCTCCCACGTGAGGGAGTTGGGGTGTTAAGAAGTATGAAATAAAAACAAACAAATAAATAAAAGCAGATGTATCAGTGCCAAAGAATTCTTTATACGACTCTGAACTAGCCCATCAAAATGTAAGCACAGTTACCCAAACAAATGCTCCAAACTTGCAAAGTAAATAATGACTCCATCTGGGGCTCGGCGCCAAAATGAGGTCACAGGTTGCCAACTTAGAAAGTGAAGTATAGTAAAGGGCCAAAAATGAACACCTTAAAACGTGCTCAGCTACAAAGATCCCCAATTCACCCCTTAAAAATCCCCAGATCTACAAAAGAAATTGTGTTCCCAGGTTTGCTGGAAGAGGGGGTTAAGGCACAGTGCGGCCAGAAGCTTCAAAAATGTAAATTGATGGGTCAACTTATGTGCCACTCATATAGAATAACAGAATAACAGAGTTGGAAGGGACCTTGGAGGTCTTCTAGTCCAACCCTTTGCTCAAGCGGGAGACTATATACAATTTCTGACAAATGACTATCCAATCTTTTCTTGAAAACCTACAGTGTTGGAGCACCCACAACTTCTGGAGGCAAGTTGTTCCACTGATTAATTGTTCTGTCAGGAAATTTCTACTTAGTTCTAGGTTGGATTTCCCTTTGATAAATTCGGTTACTTCTCGTCCTGGCCTCAGGTGCTTTGGGGGAATGATGCTCCCCTCTTTCTTGTGGCAGCCCCTCAAATATTGGAAGACTGCTATCATGTTTTCCCCTTAATCTTTCTCTTCATTAGACTAGAACAGGGGTGTCAAACTCAATTTCATTGAGGGCCACATCAGCATTGCGGTTGCCCTCAGGGGGCCGGGTGGGTGTGGCCTGGGTGGGCGTGGCCTACTGGGTGGGCGTGGCTAGAGTGCGTATGGCCTACTGGGTGGGCGTGGCCAGCTCTGCATCGTTGGCATCAAGGGTGCCTATGGGGGCCTGGGCAAGAGTGGGACAGATCTGAGGGTCTCTGGCAGGAGGAGGGTCTCTGGGCCAGGGCCAAGGCAGTGGAGGCCGTTCCTTCACTGTTTCCAGGATGGCTTCATGGGCCACATGAAACCACTTCACGGGCCGGATCCGGCCCCGGGCCTTGTGTTTGACATGTCTGGACTAGACATACACAGTTCCTGCAACTGTTCTTCATACGTTTTAGCCTCCAATCCCCTAAACATCTTTGTTGCTCTTTTCTGTTCTTTTTCTATTGATAAAAGCTTATAGGTTTTCTCCATAGCAATCTGCCCCTGACTTGTTCTTTCAGGTTGCATCCATTGCCGCTGTAACTGAGTCTCTCTACTTTGCTGATGGTCCATCCTTTTCTTCCTTTTTCCTTCCACCTTTCCCAGCATAAGTCCATTTTCCAGAACTGGATCATCACATAACGTGTCCGAAGTAGGAGCAGTGGGCTAATGCCTCCTTAAGTAATACCAGCTGCCTGCAATTAGTGCAGGTTCGAGTCCCACCAGGCTCAAGGTTGACTCAGCCTTCCATCCTTCCCAGGTAGGTAAAATGAGGACCCAGATTGTTGGGGGCAATTAAGCTGACTTTGTAATAATGCCACTTGGGGTGTGTGTGAAGGCCCTAATAAGCAGGCATATACATAGAATGAAGGCTACTGCTAAGCTTGTAAGCCGCCCTGAGTCTTTGGAGAAGGGCGGGATATAAATGGAATTAAAATTAAAAAATAATAATAATTTCAGCCTTGTTATTTGTGTCTCAAGTGAGAATTCTAGGTTGATTTGTTTAATGAACCGTTCTTTTGCTTTCTTGGCTGTACGTGTTATTCTCAAGAGTCTTCTTCAACACCAAAGTTGAAACGCACCAATGCTCTTCTTATTCTGCTTCTTTAAAGTCCAACTTTCACTTCTATAGAGCGTCATGGGGAATGCCATGGTTTGCAGGATTCTGATCTCTTCCAAGGCCATCAGGATTGGTCTACCAAGGGTAGCAGAAATATACTAAAGACCGCAGTATATTTCTTGACTGCTGTTGATGGTTGATCCTAAAAGGCAGCAGAGCTCACCACCACTTTGATATCTGTCAATTCCAAGGCTGAGTCTTTGAATATGTAAAACCCCAAAATTTGACCCAACAACTCCAGTGATATCACGACATCCGTTCCCTCCCCTCCCCACAAAACGGGAGTGCAATCCCTAGCCCAGAAAAATTGTGATTTGACAGTTTCAGAACTGAAAACATTAAACTTTTCCCTCTGTGATATTAGGGCAATTCAGAACTTCAATGCCATAGAACAGGGGTAGGCAACCTCGGCTCTTTTATGACTCATGGACTTCAACTCCCAGAATTCCTGAGCCAGCCATACTGAGGGAAAAGGGAGAGGTTTCCAAGCTGAGCCATGCTGGCTCAGGAATTCTGGAAGTCCACAAGTCATGAGGGGGCCATAGTTCCCACATGCTGGCTCAGGAATTCTGGGAGTTGAAGTCCATGAGTCATAAAAGAGCCGAGGTTGCCTACCCCTGCCATAGAAGTTCTAAGCCTGCAGGACTTGCAAACCAACATGGTTAAGGAAAGAGGTGAAAGAGATCTTTTCTTCAGAGATATGTGCTAATGGAGTGTTACGGGGTAGTCCTCGACTTACAATAGCTCATTTAGTGACCGTTCAGAGTTACAACAGCACTGAAAAAAGTGACTTACGACTCTTTTTTTTCCTCACAAGACCGTTGTAGCAGCTCCGTGGTCACGTGGTTGAAATTCAGACGCTTGGCAAATGCCTCATATTTATGATGGTGGCAGTGTCCCGGGGGTCATGTGATCACCTTTTGCGACCTTCCGACAAGCAAAGTCAATGGGGGAGAGCCAAATTCACTTAACGACTGTCTTGCTACCTTAACTGCAGTGATTCACTTAACAGCTGCCTCACTTTAGCAACAGAAAGGTGGCAAAATGGGGCAAATATCACTTAACTGCCTCACTTAGCAACAGAAATGTTAGGCTCAATTGTGGTCGTAAATTGAGGACTACCCGTATAGCCATTAACAATACTATGGAGAGAAGGACCCACAGATGTGCAACTTCCAGGGCTTTTTTTGTCATAGAACGCTCAGAACGGAGTTCCAGCACCTTTTTTGGATGGAACCTTGTAGGATAGGCAAAGCGGGTTGTATGACATGTGTGAGTTCCGGCACCTCTTTCTTTTACAAAAAAAGCACTGGCAACTTCCAACTACATTGCCTTGTCAAAGCAAACGCTGAGGGATTCCCGTCAGCCTCAGGTTTTCCTCCCGAGAAATCTGCATTCACTCAGATCTTGCAAAGGAAAGGGGAATTTGCCATTTTCAATTCCACAGAAGTTTACAATATTTCATATCATGACCCCTAATCCTGCCCACTTACAAAACCAAAACGGCTGATTATTTCTTTTAATTACTATTCTTTCTGATACCAGTATTAGCTGTCTGGTGTTTCACATTTAGGAAGGGTTTGGCTTTCGAGAGTTTGTCAGGGGGGGAATAGAGAGAGAGAGAGAGAGAAAGAAAGAAAGAAAGAAAGACGCAAAAAACCATCATTATTTCAATCATCTTAATTGCATGCTCTTATCTCCCCTGACATTGTGAGAGGCTAACATCATGCTAACAATCAGAGTTGCCTAATTATTACCAGTGCGTTACACCACACCAGAACCTAGCATAAATGCTCTTTCTACTTTTGCTGGGAATTTAATTTTGCTGAAATCAGTTACCCGGCCCCTTTAATATTTATTTCCCGGAAAGCATCTGATCTCCACTTAAATAAGATCACTATATTCTTTCTCTGCCTCTCTAAAGCAATCCCTTCTTCCTGTCTTCCTCTCTGATCCTTTCTTCTTAGCTGTTGTTGTGATTACGGAGAGATTGTAGCAGACCTGGTGTTTTTGTTTTTACCAAAAAAAAACCTTACAAAAATAACTTGCAAATACAACTATTGTATCAGAAAATTTGACACTTAAACCCCGTCAATGTCCCATCTGGCTGGCAAAGGGGTCACCTGCTTCTCCAATCCTCTTATATATATATATATATGTATATATATGTATATATATGTATATATTTTTCAAATGTTAACTCTTTAGATTACCTTGCTAGGCCCCAAACATGGGGCAAATCTTTATTTCCTGTTTTCAGCCTATCTTGAAGGCTATCGAACAGGCAGTAGTCACACCGGACAATTCCTATATTTGTGTAAATTACTAACAAAGAATTAAAGGGAAACTGAAATGCATTTCTGACTTATTAGTCGTCATCAGCCAGCCATACCCTTCTGAGATTCGAACCATGGGCTGATTGCATATGAGGCAATCATGTATATATTTATATATATATATATATATATATATATATATATATATATATATATATATATATATATATATATATATATATATATATATATATACATATATATATACATATATACACATACACATACATATACATATACATATGTGTATATATATATATATATGTGTATATATATATATATATATATATATATATATATATATATATATATATATGACAAATGCTTGTTAACTATTAGATTACCTTGCTAGGCCCCAAACATGGGACAAATCTTTATCTCCTGTGTCAGCCTATCCTAAAGGCCATCGACAGGCAGTAGTCACACCGGTGACAGCTCATATTTGTGTAAATTTTAAATTGCTAAAAAAGAATTAATTCTTTGTTAGCAATTTAAAATTTACACGCACACACACACACACACACACATATATATATACATTATTCAGCCAATAGTATCATATCAAATGGCTATATATATATATATATATATATATATATATATATACACATACATACATACATACATACATACATACATACATATATATATATATATATATCGCCATTTGATATGATACTATTGGCTGAATAATGAGAACAGTGTATTACAGGTAGTCCTTGACTTATGACCACAACTGAACCCAAAATTTATGTTGCTAAGTAAGAAATTTGTTAAGTGTGTATTGCCCCATTTCATGACTTTTCTTGCCATATTTGTTAAGTGAATTACTGCAGTTGTTAAATTAATAACATGGCTTTTAAATGAATCGGGCTTCCTCATTGTCTTTCCTTGTCAGAAGGTTGCAAAAGGGGATCACACAACTCTGGGACACTACAACTGTCGTAAATAGGAAGCAGATGTCAAGCATCCAAATGTAAATCACGTGAACATGGGGGTGCTGCAATGGTCATAAGCGAAAAATGGACATAATTCACTTTTTCAGTGCTGTTGTAACTTCGGTCACTAAATGAACTGTCATAAGTCAAGAACTACCTGTACTTTATGGGCAACAGTGTCGCATTGTTACTTTGCATGCGTTTCTGTTCATCCTCACCCACCACCCTACAAGTAGTCCTTGATTTACAACCATTTGTTCAAAGTTGCAAAGGCACTTTAAAAAAATTGACTTATGACCGTTTTTCACGTGACCGTTGCAGCGTCTCCATGGTCACACAATCAAAATTCGGACATCCGGCAACTGACTCGCATTTATGACGGTTGCAGCGTCCCAGGGTGACATGATTCCCCTTTTGCGACCTTCTGGCAAACAAAGTCAGTGAGGGAAGCTGTATTCACTTCGCAACCCCAGGATTCACTTAACAACAAGGTAAAAAAAGGGTCATAAGATGGGGTGCAACTCACTGAACAACTGCAGTGCTTAGCAAGAGAAATCTGTGGCTCAGTTGTGGAGATAAGTTAAGGCCAACTGCACACAGGTTTCCATCATTCTTAGCCAGACGGCTTGCAAAAGTGAGAGCTGACTTCGATTGTCATTTAGGAAGCTATAAGGTAAAGGTAAAGGTTCCCCTGCACATGCGTGCTAGTCCTTTCCAACTCTAGGGGCCGGTGCTCATCTCCGTTTCAAAGCTGAAGAGCCAGCGCTTGTCCGAGGACATCTCCGTGGTCATGTGGCCGGCATGACTAGACACCAAAGGCGCACGGAACGCTGTTACCTTCCCACCGTAGTGGTCCCTATTTTTCTACTTGCATTTTTACGTGCTTTTGAACTGCTAGGTTGGCAGAAGCTGGGACGAGTAACAGACACTCACTCTGCTACACGGCACTCGGGATTCGACCCGCCAAACTGCCGACCTTCTGATCGACAAGCTCAGCGTCCTAACCCACTGAGCCACCGCGTCCCTTTTAGGAAGCTATAGAGTTGTTCTTTTTTTTTTTCATTCTTATGGTTCAGCACACAGTCATCCAGATGCTTAGATTGGATTTGGCATTTTTGTCCACCAACTTCCCAAAGGTCAATTTTGGGCTCCATTGTTGCTGTAAACCGAGGACTATCTGTATCCTTTTTTGCAGGGGCCCCCAACCCCCGTTCCATGGACCAGCACCAGGCCGCGGCATGCCAGCAACCGGTCCGCACAAACAAGCAAAGCCCCATCCGCGGTATGCAGGAAAGCGCACAAAACCACGCCCCCTCTGGTCAGCAAAAAAGCTCTCTCCACGTTGCAAACGGTGCCCAAAAGGTTGGGGATCTCTGCTTTATTGGCTACGTACTTAGGAGATGGATAGCAGCAGTGATTGGCAGAGCCCAAAAATGCAACCAGCTGTAAAACAACCCAGGTTTCTGTTCAGTGGTTCCCTGGGAAAACCTTTTAATGTTCTGCTGTTCCACGGGGGCTTCGGTGGGTGGAGTCGGAAAAAGGGCTCTTACATTTGTCAGAAATAATTCCCAGCATTGCAATAAAGCATATTATTTTCAAGGATCAGGGGGGAAACATCGTAATCTCCTGCACGGCTTTTCATTCTACTTTCCCGGAGAGAGTTTAAGCCATCATTTCACCCAATTATGTTAGTGTAGCCACTTGTGATTCTACCACTTTCACGTTCAGGGGCTTAACGCCCGATTCCAAAGACAAAGTGAATTTAGAAGTTTATTTTCAGCTGAGGAAGGCGTAATTTACAGCTTTTGTCTTTTCGCCTTCGCTAAATTACGTTCACCCGAGATGCTTTTCATTATCCTTCGTTAAGAAACAAAGTTCCTCGGATAAAACCCAGTCCTGCACGGATTCGCAGGACTGAACCACAGACTAACCACGCTGGTTCTGATCAAAGCTCTCCCCCCCAAAAACAGCAGCTTTTTAGGCACAGATAGTCCTGGACTTACAAGAGCTCATTTAGTGACTGTTCAAAGTTAGAACAGTACTGAAAAAGGAGACTTATGGCTGTTTTTCACACTTGCAACTGTTGCAGGGATCCAAATTCAGACACTGGGCAACGTGATTCACCTTTATGATGGCTGCAGTGTCCTGGATCCCCTTTTGAGACTTTCGGACAAGCAAAGTCAATGGGGAAGCCAGATTCACTTAACAATCATGTTGCTGACATAACAGCTGCAGTGATTCACTTAACAACTGTGGCGAGAAAGGTCGCAAAATGAGACAGAACTCCACTTAACAACTGTCTTGCTTAGCAACATAAATTTGGGGCTCAGTTATGGTCGTAAGTCAAGGACTACCTCTATAAAGGAACACCACAAAGTAACCACACAGAAAGAGAGTGCCTCTAAGCACACTGAACTGTGCAGCTCACACGATTAACACCAGGCACAAAGGATTAAAAATCCACCATTTGATTGAATGTACAGCCACCCACTGAGATATGTACAAAAACTAATTCCAAACGTTCACACATCCAAAAATATCCTTAGCAAATAGTAGCTTTTTCAGAAATAAAGTCCATTGGATTAGATTTCTTTTTCCTCCTAAAATGTAGTCTCTCTGCCAATATTCCTCCCAAATGCTGTATCATTCAACCATAAACGTCTCTTACAAAACCAAAACACACAGTCTGTGCACTCCACCATCCTGTTTTCAACAGAAGTCACCCAGATGCCTCAAAAAAAAAATCTGCCTAGCGGGGATGGGAGGAGGAGAATGGCCCTCCTCCCTCCTTTGACCATTACAGCCAATAGCCAGCTCCTTACACGCATGTGTGCCCACACCTCCGGTCCTTTTATTCTGGATTAATTAATTCACCATTACCCACAGGATAGCCAGGGTGCCATTAATCACTCTTTTTCTTATCCAAAGCATGAACTGGAAAATCTAATTCATCAGCCTTTGGAGGAGAGCTGATTCCACCCTTTTCCAAAGGAAATTAGTTCTATTGCCGACCAATTGAGATCTGCCCCATTGGATCAGTTTCCTTGATTTGTTTTAAATGGCAAGTGCGTGAATGGGGTCTCCTGGATTTATAGGAATACCCAGATTTTTTATTATTATTATTGTACTCAAGGACAAACTTCAAGTGAGGAGAGGTGGGGAGAGAGAAAGAGGGGGGGAGGGAGAGAGGGGGAAGAGATTGAGGGACGGGGAGAAAGAGAAGAGAAGAGAAGAGAAGAGAAGAGAAGAGAAGAGAAGAGAAGAGAAGAGAAGAGAAGAGAAGAGAAGAGAAAGAGAAGAGAAGAGAAGAGAAGAGAAAGAGAAGAGAAGAGAAGAGAAGAGAAGAGAAGAGAAGAGAAGAGAAGAGACCCAGCCTGTTCACTGAGCTGAGAAGAAATCCCACAATTTTGCTGAATTCAGAATCCACAGAGCCTGTCACAAATAAGAAAATGGGGGACTCAATCATGCAGTTGGGGTCCCCCATTTTGACTTTTTTGACCACACCTTGCAGATATCCCTGGCTGAATTTTTTTTTTTAAAAAATGAGGACTCACAAAAGTGTTCCCAGTTACAATTGCAAAGTTGTGGCTTAGTTTCAATAAATTGAAGCAGCAGGGGGAACTCTTATCATGCTCAGGGGTACTGGAGGTCCCAAGAAAGAAAGGGGAGGGGAGAATGTCTATGGAGATTCTCAATCATCCAGGTCATGGTTGTTCCAAAGGTGCTTTTTCAAAAGGCAACTGGATTTTCTTAGGTTTTTTTTTTCTTTGAAAATGTTTCGCTTCTCATCCAAGAAGCTTCTTCAGTTCATTCAACAAGCTTCTTGGATGAGAAGCGATGCCACTATTACAGGCGGGTTTATAATCTGGTTTATAATCCGAGGAGTAGCCCAGAGCCACTGAGAACCTCAACACATCTTCCTTGTCCAAAGTGAGGACACCTCTGCCAGGGCCAAGCTACTCCTGGGGCCTCTGCCTGCCAACTGCCTCACTGGATTAAGCTGGCCACTGCCCAGTTCCGACCTGCCCGACAAGGCATCCCAGGACTCCTCACCATATTTCACTGCAACCCTGGCAGATGCGTTCCCACGACAGGTGAATTTTCCTTCAAGTTAAGCCTGGCTGGTTTTGCAGCTTAGCCAAAGCTGCAGAGCCATGCCATCCCATGAGGTTAATTTCACGCTTTTTCCTGCTTATGCCAAGCGAGGCAATGGGCTATTTCGGTAACTGGGTTAAGCGGATTGTGCGAACTCGTCCGGGAGAAAGAAGCAGAAGCGGCAGCAGGCGAGGAAAGAGCCGAGCCGCGAAGCAGCCAGCCGCCTTCAACGCGCTCCCAGGCTCCCGGCAGCGCCCAGGCAGAGCGCGGACGCGGTTTATTTACTGCTCCTTGGCACTTTTCCCTCCTTGGAAGAGGCCTTGTTGACAGAACCATGTGCTTTCTAGAGAGGGGAGGGGGATCCCAAACCCAGCAGCCATCGGCGAGGAGCGGGAAAGGCGCGGGGGAAGGCAGGCCACCGGTCGGGTAGGGTGCGGAGCGGATGCCCCAATCTGGTGGGAAGGGAAGGGAAGGGAAGGGAAGGAAGGCGAGAAGAAGATAGGACAGGAGAAGGAAGGAAGGAAGGAAGGAGGGAGGGAGGGAGGAAAGAGAGAGCAAGAGAGGAAGGAAGGAAGAGAGGGAGGGAGGGAGGGCGGAAGGAAGGAGAGAGGAAGGAAGGAAGGAGGGAAGGAGGTGTGGAAGGAGAGAAGAAGGAAGGAAGGAAGGAAGGAAGGAAGGAAGGAAGGAAGGAAGGAAGGAAGGAAGGAAGGAAGGAAAAATGACAGGGAGAGAAGAAAGAAAGAAAGAAAGAAAGAAAGAAAGAAAGAAAGAAAGAAAGAAAGAAAGAAAGAAAGAAAGAAAGAAAGAAAGAAAGAAGGAAGGAAGGCCTAGAAGAAAGGAGAGAAAGAGGTGTGGAAGGAGAGGCAAGAGGAAGGAAGGAAGGAGAGAGAAAAAGAGAAGAAAGAAAGAAAGAAAGAAAGAAAGAAAGAAAGAAAGAAAGAAAGAAAGAAAGAAAGAAAGAAAGAAAGAAAGAACCTTCCCTGATCCAAGTTCCCAAGTTGAAAGCAAGGCCGACGGAAGGGCGCCTGGCTCCCCGGTCTTCTCCGACCCCCGACCCCCCCACCCCAACCCCCTCTCCGCTCCCCGGCGCGCCTCGCCCTCCCCACCCGCCGGCCCGGGGCGGCCGCGCTTACCTGCTCCCAGCGCCAGCAGCAGCAGCAGCAGCGGGCAGGCGAGCGAGCCAGGCGGCGCCGGCGGAGAAGCCATGGGCTCCGGGCGGGGGTCGGCGGTGGCTCTCAGCTCGAGCGCCGCCCGGAGCCTCCCACGGCGAGGCGAGGCCGAAGGAGCGGCGGGGCTGGGTGGGGCGCCTTGCTCCGGCGAGGCGAGGGCGGCGGACAAAGCGCCCGTCCGAGGCTGCGAGCGCAAGGGATGCGGGGTGGGGTGGGGGTGGGTGGGGGGAAAGAAGCCGGCTTGGGTGGGGTGGGGGGGTCCCGAGGCTGGGCTCCCGAAGGCCGAGCTAGAGCCCCCTCCTCGGGCAGGGGCCGGGGTCGCCTTGCGCCATCTTGCCGGGCGGCAGCATCCTCGCCTGGTGCGCTCCGGGCTGCCACTGGCGTTGCCGCGGTTGCTGCGCCCAGCCTGGCCTCTCGCTCCCGCCCCCCCCCCCCGGCTCAAGCCCCTCCCTCGGGAGGCCCGCGAAGGGGCAGAACAAAGGCGAGCAACGGCCGGCGGGGCAAGTGGACGGCCCGGGCGAGAGACCCCCCCTCCCGCCTTTCTCCACCGCGCTCCAGGCGCTCCTGGACCAGCCCAACGGCGCCCGCGGTCCTGGGCAGCGAGGGAGGGAGTGGGGGGGGGGGCGAAAGGCGGCGCAAAGAAAAGCCGACCCCCCCCCACCACACACACACCCTCCCCTCCTCCCTCCGCGCGCACGTGCAGCCGGGCATGGGGTGCGCCTGAGTCTTTTTCCTCCCCGGACCACCATCCTACCCCCTCCTCGTGCAGGGGGGTCTTGCTTAGGGCTGGGGGAGAGGAAGGACCTCGAGGTAGCAGATTTGGGGAGGTGGGCAATGCCAGGCGGCGGAGAAGCCGAACCGGAGCGAGGGTGCTGACCCATCTCCCCTGCTCCGAGCAGGCTAGAAACCCAGCTAGTACCTGAGAAAAACTGGAACGGTGGCTGTTTGGCCAGGCCTCCAGTTCCCATGTGCCTGGGCTGGATAGGGATGATGGGAACTGCAAGCCTGCACATCTGGTAGTTGGGCCAGGTTGGTGCCCGGGTGACACACACACACACACACACACACACTTGGAGGGAGGCAATGGAGACTGAAAGGAGTGGGGCTGTGCGTTGCTCTACAGCAGGCATTCCCAGATGGGGGCACCCCTCTTTGCAGGAGTGTCGCTGGGGATCCCACAATAAACCCCAAACTTTTCTGAGAGTATCTTCACCTGGTTGGTTCCAAACAAAAAGTGATTGGAAAGAAAATAAACCAAGGGGTGGGGGGGGGAAAGAATCAGCACAACAGAGGGCCACTTGGGAAGGTCCCTATCCAGAAGGCCACAAAACCTTCAAACAGCATTATTTCATTATGTGCACCGAGCTTCAATGGCCTTGGCATGGCTGCCATCTTGACTTTTTTGACCACGCCCTGCAAGTATCCCTGAGAAACAGAACTATCTGGATGTGTTTGCAGCATATTAAAACAGGTAGTTTTAAGGTAGTTCATTTAGCGACCATTCAAAATTACGTACAACGGGGCTGAAAAAAAATGACTTATGGCCCTTTCTCATGCTTATGACCATTGCAGCATCGCCGTGGTCACATGATCAAAGTTCGGATGCTTGGCATCTGACTCATGTTTATGACCATTGCAGTGTCCTGAGGTCACGTGATCCCCTTTTGCAATCTTTCGGCAAAGTCAACGGGGAAGCCAGAATTCAACTTAAGAACTGTGTCAGTAACTTAACAACTGGAATGATCCACTTAACAACTGGGGCAGGAAAGGTCCTAAAGTGGAGCAAAACGCGCTTAACAAATGTTTCACTTAGCAACATAAATCTTGGGCTCACTGGTGGTCGTGTCGTAAGTGTGAAAAATGGTCATGCATCACTTTTTTTTTCAGGGCCATAACTTTGAACGGTCACTAAACAAGCTGTTGTAAGTAGAGAATTGCTTGTATTCTGCTTTTACTGCTCAGGGTGCATCCATGGCCTTTCCTTGAGTACTGCGCTCTCCTTGATATGCAGGATTCCACCCCCACCTCCTTCAATACCTGGGATCTGCCATGACCAGCACCTGCTGAGGGTTAATTTGGCTAAAATCCTAAGAGTTGGAAATTGGCATTTAATGGAGGAACAATTTTTTTTCTTTTACATGTTGTTGTTGTTAGTTGCGAAGTCGTGTCCGACCCACCGCGACCCTATGGACAACGTTCCTCCAGGCCTTTCTGTCCTCTACCATCTTCTGGAGTCCATTTAAGCTCACGTCTACTGCTTCAGTGACTCCATCCAGCCACCTCATTCTCTGTCGTCCCCTTCTTCTCTTGCCCTCAACCTTTCCCAGCATTAGGCTCTTCTCCAGTGAGTCCTTCCTCCTCATTAGGTGGCCAAAGGATTTGAGTTTCAGCTTCAGAATCTGGCCTTCTAAAGAGCAGTCAGGTTTGATCTCCTCCAGGACTGACCGGTTTGATCGCCTTGCAGTCCAAGGGACTCGCAGGAGTCTTCTCCAGCACCACAGTTCAAAGGCCTCAATTCTTTGGTGCTCGGCCTTTCTTATGGTCCAGCTTTCACTGCCATATATTGCAACTGGGAAGACCAGAGCCTTGACTATACGCACTTTTGTTGACAGAGTGATGTCTCTGCTTTTTAGTGTGCTGTCTAGATTTGCCATTGCTTTCCTCCCAAGGAGCAATTGATGTTTTTATTGCCACTTCTAAACCACAAAATACACCTTCCGAGCCCAGGGGTTACATTAAGAACTTCCAATCAAGCATTTGGACCAATCCAAATGTGCATTTTTCTTCCAAAATACTGTCAATCTCGTTTTCTTCAGTGGGACTTATTCCCAGTGGGACTTATTCCCAGCTAAGCCAGCATCAGAGGGCAGCTTTAATCTGTGGTTTAGGGATCAACTGCATTGAATGCTGTTACCCCATAGGTAAAGGTTCCCCTGCACATGCGTGCTAGTCGTTTCCGACTCTAGGGGCTGGTGCTCATCTCTGTTTCAAAGTCAAAGAGCCAGCGCTTGTCCGAGGACGTCTCCGTGGTCATGTGGCCGGCATGACTAGACGCCAAAGGCACACGGAACGCTGTTACCTTCCCACCGTAGTGGTCCCTATTTTTCTACTTGCATTTTTACGTGCTTTCGAACTGCTAGGTTGGCAGAAGCTGGGACGAGTAACAGGCACTCACTCTGCTACGCGGCACTCGGGATTCGACCCGCCAAACTGCCGACCTTCTGATCGACAAGCTCAGCATCCTAACCCACTGAGCCACCGTAGCGCTCAGCAAAAATCATTGGAGGCTTTCAAGAAGAGACTGGGTAGCCATTTATCCAAAATGGTATACAGTCTCCTGCTTGATCAGAGGGTTGGACTAGAAGACCTCCAAGGTCCCTTCCAACCCTGTTATTTTATGTTCTACAAAGGATTTTCCCTTGCACAAGCTTACCCTTAACGCCATTTGGTGGTTCAGCCTATTTGCCTGATCTATATATAAGACAGTTTCCAGATACTGTACAGGCACATTTCTTTCAATCAGAATATTTTAAGTATTCATACTTAAAATGATGCATTTATGGGTTATTTTCTTCAGTCATCTAGTTTCAGTCTCAGTTCTAATTATAAAGGAGCCAAAATCTCAAGGAGAGGACATACAATACCATTTCTTCCTAGCTGGACGAGGGATTACCAAACATTGAAACCAGATTCCTTCCCTTGATGGAGATAGCCAAGCAAAACAGTTCGCTCCACAGAACGGCTACTGAATTCCATTCCCCTGTCACTAACAGATTAGACCCGAGCTGGTAATAACCATTCCAACTGCATTAGAGGCACTTTGATGGGTAATTAAGTCGAAAAACCAGAGGAAAGGGAATGAAATGCAGAAAATGCAACAATTGCTACTTTTAGAGGGGGAAAGTATTAATCGTGCATGAGGCTACGATTGTTGTTGTTAGTTGCGAAGTCCTGTCCAACCCATCATAACCCCACGGACAACGTTCCTCCAGGCCTTCCTGTCCTCTACCATCTTCTGGAGTCCATTTAGGCTCACGCCTCCTTCTTCAGTGACTCCATCCAGCCACCTCATTCTCTGTCGTCCCCTTCTTCTCTTGCCCTCAATCTTTCCCAGCATTAGGTTCTTCTCCAGTGAGTCCTTCTTTCTCATTATGTGGCAAAGTATTTGAGTTTCAACTTCAGGATCTGGCCGTCTAAAGAGCAGTCAGGGTTGATCTCCTCTAGGAGTGACCAGTTTGAATGCCTTGCAGTCCAAGGGACTCGCAGGAGTCTTCTCCAGCACCATAGTTCGAAGGCCTCAATTCTTTAGTGCTCAGCCTTTCTTATGGTCCAACTTTCACAGCCATACATTGCAACTGGGAAAACCATGGACAGTACCAAAAGGCTACAATTACATTCCACCAAAATAAGATAGGCCACTTTTGACTACTTTGCCAATATTAGCAATGGGCCTAATGGAGATGATGTAGAAGAGCAGGCAGAGCTGGGAGGTGTAGTTAAATGAGTCATCAGTCTAGAACAGACATGTCAAACCCATGACATCACGTGATGTCACGCAATGTATCGGGACTTTTTCCCCATTGCCAGCAATGGGGTGGGTGCAGTTTCGGTGCTACACATCTGGCCTGTGGGCCGGCAGTTTGACATGCCTGGTCTAGAATCATTATGTTCCCACAAATGGTCTAATCCAATCCCTCTTGAATTCTATTGACACTTATCTGGTGACAATTTAGTGTTGAAATTTAGCTGAATAGATTCTTGGGTATAGGCTTGAGCAATAAATACTCTGAACTGCAACTTAACCTATGGTCCTGATTGTTTGAGCCTGACAGATGAGCAGGAACACCCAGTTGTGAGTTCTTGCATCACACAAGCCATTGTTTTGCTAATAGTGGATAATTAAATAAATCACAACTAGCTAAATTGTTAAGCCATAACCATGATTTCCAAATCACAACAGACAGGTTTGTATCACATGCTAACCCAAATCAAATAAACCACATTATGGTTCACCATAATGTAGGAAACTACTCACCAGCTGTACTCACCACTCCATAAAACAGCTAGGGTCTCCCAGACCAAGATGGCACATACTTACAATTTACAATAAGATTAGCTGGGAACTCTGTTATCTGTACAGGTAAATGTTAGCCAAGCCTGAATGGATTCTACCTGGTTTCCTTTTTTAAAAAAATAAATAAATCCAAAGTTGATTTGGGGAAAAAGCTTGATGGAATTTAGTAGATTTTTAATGGTCCTTGTTCCTACATGGATGCTTTGACAGGGCAACTTGGTCTGACAAGATAGAAGACCTTGAAATAAAATGGATTCTGAGAGCTTATCGGAAGAGATCAGGGTTTTTTCTATGTGGGATGAGAAGGTGACCTTAAGCATCTGGCCTTGCAAATCTCAAAAAAGGGCTTTTTAGCTCTATCAACCAGAATACCAGAAATATTAGTGGTCCACAAAGCATGATCTAAAGCAGGACTTCCCAAACTTGACAACTTTACGACATGTGGACCTCAACTCCCAGAATTCTGCAGCCAGTTTGGGAACCCCTAATCTAAAGATTTAACAACTGTGTAAACACAGCACACCTATCCAAAACAACTCACCCTTACTGGCTTATTGACTTGGGTGAACTATACCAAGGGGGTTCACACATGGAGATAATTCATGTTTTGTGTAAGCAATCATTACACTAAGCTTGGAAGCATGGCTTAGAGACGATAGGCAGTTGCTTAGCATGAGTTATACATTTCATCATTTTTTTAAAGGAGTAACTTAATAACAGAGGCATTAGCTGGGTTAAATTTGTTTGTGGTTTATGGGCATTTGTGGTATGGTATAATTCCAGGCACTGTAGTATGAATTAAAAATTAAACTGTGGCTGAAAAGATCATAACAATGCAAACCCAAGCAATTATCTCAGTGAAATGTTTTTTGATTCTGATTTTTCTTTTCTTTTCTTTTCTCCTGTTTATTAAGATCGTCTTTTAACATGTGGATATTTCTATATTTAATAGGAAGAATAGGAAGATAATGGATGTTTCACAATTAAGGGACCTGATTATTGATAGAAATAGGTCACAGCTGAATTAATGTTGCAAAATGATTAGTACATTTTCTTTACTTGCAGAATAATCTATAACTGTTTTCACTTGCTTTCAAACCATTTGTTAAATAATTGCTAGTATGTTAACTCTTGTCCATTTTGATTAGAACAATGTTTGAAGGCGAATATTGTACATATTACCTTTAATTAAATTCAAGAGAATCGTAATATTATCAATCATGTCTGTCTGTCTATCTATCTATCTATCTATCTATCTATCTATCTATCTATCTATCTATCTATATCTTTTTCCGTCTATCAATTATCTATCATCTTTTTCCATCTATCAATTATCGATCATCATGTTTATTATTTCTATCATGTTTATCATCTATTATCTATTATCTCTTTTGATGTTATGGTGAAGCCCTATAGAACTTTCAGAGAATGAAGTGAGATTTCAACGAATCTCATTGGAACGGATTATAGCATAACACGCTTTTAAAATCTGCTTCAGCCGTTTCATGAACTGGCCATAAAGATCACATGGGGGCATCAAACTATGAAATACACTGTATAAATTGGAGCTTTTCTAAATGTCATTGTCAGAGTTGTAAGCAAACACTCATGTGTGTCAAAACCTAACTCATTTTTTTCCAGTTCAAAGGATTTCAAGAAATTGGAAAAATGTATTTCAGAGTTAATTCTGCTATTGGTTTATTTGTTCATAATTCCTAACACATTTTTGTTCATGCAATGTGAGAAACTGATTTGTTTCTGATGCTGCCTGAAAACTTTGTAATTATAGCACACTGGAAATTGAAGAAGTGCATTTAATTGGATTGGTCAAATTTAGTAACATTGAAAACCCCTACAACTAAGGATACAGGACATAGTCAAATATAATATCTTTAAACATCCATGATTTATTCAAATGCAGTCAGCATTTCCCCCCCAAGAGATTTATTTTTGTTGTGCAAAAGCTATCCTGAGTAGAAATATTGAATATGGATATTAAAGAAGTTGTATTTCTTTTTAACATAACAGATGTATCCATATTTATGTATGTGGAAATCCCCATACATTTTAAACTTTGTTTTTATTCAGGGTACGTGATTTCTTGTTCTCTACTTTTTAAACATTTGTCCAATGTTCAATTTTCTCAATCAAAAAGCAAAACGAAAGAAAAGAAAAAATCTGTAACAGAAATGAGTCAAAGGTGTCAGTCTCTTCAGATGACTTTAAGTTTTGGGAAGGTGGAGGAAAAGCGGAAATAAAATATTATTAAAATCAGGATTTTGCTAATACCTTTTCATGTGCTCTGAATTTATCAAGAGGCATTAAGTTCTGCTAGCTACACAAAATAAAATGTGTTACTCTGAAAAAGTGGTAGTAGACCTCCCAGTTTTATGATGAAATGCACTTCGCTTCCTACAATAAACTTGTTCTTAAGCCCACCGAAATAACAAGAGCCCTTATGTCTATTAATGCATTCAGATCATTATGGCCCATTTTAAAAACTATGATCTTGTGCACGCGCACACACACACACACACACACACACACACCTTGATGGATACTTAATGGCCAACTCTTGAGCAAGCCCTCTGGCACTTAGCTTTGGACCTAAAAGTGCTTTGGGTGAAATTTGGAGTAATGGTCTTGGGGCAGGGGTATCACCTCCAATTGGATTTATCTTGGGGTATTGAATTGGATTTATCTTGGTGTATCAACCAACCTAATGCCCAATTCTCTTCCTTCCTAAGATGAAGACAACCTTGGACAAACCATTAAGGAACATAGGCACATGCTTAGGGCCTCAAGGGAAGGGTGCACCACAGAGTTTCTAGCTATCACGCCCTCAACTCTTTCTTAGTTCTCAGCACTTATTCAGCTTTAATGTCTGGTCCTTAGTAAATGGAAAGGCCAAGGGCAACCTTGGCTCTTTTATAATTGTGGACTTCAACTACCAGAATTCCAGAGCCATGAGTTGAAGTCCACAAGTCATAAAAGAGCCAAGGTTGCCTACCCCTGGTCAAGGGGCACCATTGTTGGGCTGTGCTTAGGGCATTTTGGCCTCAGCCTGGCTCTGTTGGAGAAGGTGTTGCTGGATCCTCCAAAGTGACAAAACATCTCCCTGCAATCTGAATGTCTTGCTATTAACTGCGTTTCGATCATTATTTGTTCTTTTTTTAAAAAAAACAACAACAAAAACCAGGCCATTTCTGATATTCTTTAGCGACATTTATCATAATCTGTGTCAGTGAATTCTACAAACATTTAAAGCAGGAGACAAAAAGAAAGAAGAAGAAAGTATGACCAAAGAGCAAAATCTACTGCTTTATTTTCATTTAAAAAAAAACACAAAACAAAACACCAAAAAACAGCATGAGGTAGTTGTGTTAAGGGGAAGGGAGAAGACACAGTAGAGAAGAGGTGTCAAGAGGCTACGCTAGAACACACACGCTATTATTTTTTTCCTCTCTTTTATATAAAATTAAATAATATAAAGATGCTCTGAAGAAATAAAAAATACATTAAAAGGTAAAGATAAAGGTAAAGGTTCCCCCGCACATGCGTGCTAGTCGTTTCCGACTCTAGGGGCCGGTGCTCATCTCCGTTTCAAAGCCGAAGAGCCAGCGCTTGTCCGAGGACGTCTCCATGGTCATGTGGCCGGCATGACTAGACGCCAAAGGCGCACGGAACGCTGTTACCTTCCCACCCTAGTGGTGCCTATTTTTCTACTTGCATTTTGACGTGCTTTCAAACTGCTAGGTTGGCAGAAGCTGGGACAAGTAACAGGCACTCACTGTTACGCGGCACTCAGAATTCGACCCGCCAAACTGCCGACCTTCTGATCGACAAGTTCAGTGTCCTAACCCACTGAGCCACCACGTCCCATTGTGGTACGTTAAAAAAAAGAGGGAAGAGAGAGATCCAATACCTAAAATACTAGGTACAAGAATTCAGAGGCCTAAGTTGGCAGAAACGTCTCCTGGAAATCTAATGCAAAGAAAGGGAATCCTGCATAGATCCCGGTCACTTCAGTGGGGCTGGTGTGGGGAAAAGTCCCCAATAGCCTCCTAACCTAAATGCACAGATTGGTGAGGCAACCCAGGGGGCTGAAGAAACTTCTCAAGTTTTCAGTACAAGCTGTTAGAAGCACTCGCAGAGTGTGTAATAAGAAACTGCAGCGCTTACTTTACAAAAGAGAGTCATGTTACGTCACGGAAGCAAGATCTGTGACAGAGAGAGAGCTTTCTGCTCAAAACCCCAAAGAAGATGAGGGGGAAAGCCAACACCATTTTAAAAAAAATGCTGCATTCCAAGAAAGGAACCTCCGGGGTTGAGAAAATGGGTTGCATCATAATGGAAAACCGTGGTGGAATCCCTCCATAGCCCCCACCATCCTGCCAGAAGCGATGAAGCTTCTTGGATGAAAGCGGAACATTTTCTTCTTCCTCCTCCTCCTCAAGGGGAAAAAAAACACACCACAGTTGAGTTGCTTTTTAAAAAAAATATCTTTGAGACAACTATGACCTGGATGACTGAGACTCTCCACAAACATGGTTGAGTCATCTATCTAGTTCTTCAAAAGATTCCATAGAAAGAGGGCTAATCTTCAACAGCCCCCCAGTCTGAAAGGGTCCAATCCACTTCAGACCCCAATGATAAGGCTAGGTTTGCAAGATCCACCAAAGCTTGCTTCACCATGGTGTATGGAAGAATCCACAAGTGGTTGGCTTTGGGAAAAGATGCTGGTTCTAAACCATGATTTACAAACAAAGTGGCTGGCTGAACATACGTGGCTAATTTTCATTCAGGTAGTTTGATTTCGGCTTAGTGTGCGGTGTGATCCAGGCCTATCTCAAAGCCTAAGCAGGTTAATTGTTTCAGTGTCCTGCAGACTGAAGCCACAGTAACAAGGAACTCCCATGCGGGTCAAATCTCCTTAACCAGGTGATGGAGGAAAACCTGTGGTATTTGCATCACACTCAGCCATGTTTCTTTAACCATGGATAATAAAATCAACAAAATGAGGAGGTTCACACTACTCATAAAGATTACAACATCCACATTTTCCGGCAGCCACTCCAAGATTGCTCTAAGACAGACATGTCAAACTCGCGACATCACGTGATGTCGCGCAACGTATCGGAACTTTTTCCCATTGCCGGCAATGGGATGGGCGCGGTTTCTCTGTGACGCTCCGGCCCGCGGGCTGGCAGTTTGACACCCCTGCTCTAAGACCTTAGTGATCTCCCCAGCTGTGGACTCTCTGCTAATCTCTGCGGAATGGATTTACACAATGGGTCATACATTTTTGCAACAAGAAAAGTATCAGTAGCGGGGTCTAGGACAAGTAGAGACAGTCTACTGCATTGTTCCTGAATGTAAATCATGTATTGTTTTTTAAAAACTTCATCACTGAAAGATGGTCCATACAAGATGGTCCACCTTTAGAATTGGGGGGAATGTAAATTATGTTCCACATCATGCTTCCTTCAAGAGAATGCCATTGGACTGAAGGTTTTTCACTGCAGCACCAATGCTACTTTTCATAGCAGCTCTGATTATAGGGGAACCACTGGCCAAAAAAATGGGACCAAATCATAAAGAAAGCCTTCAGTTCTTTTCTTGTTGGAGCTAAGGTACAAACACAGTGGTTGCATGACAAGTTTCCTAGTCACAGTCCATCTCTCAGGCATCTCTGGTGCAAAATACACTTGCAGGTGGTCCTGATGTGATTTACACTAGCCACACTTTGCATCAAATCCACAATGCCAGAACATGCTAGCAGGACGCTGACATGATTGATGTATTTGTTGAGTGTTCAGCTAAACCTCTAACCATCTCGAAGCCAATAGGAAAAAAAAATCACAGCCAGGCAGTTGAGAATGTTCCTCTGATTCAGTGCCTGAGTTCACACAACATGCTAAGCCAAGTTATTCTTTATCAGAGTTTGCTAACTAAACTAGCTAGGTTGGCAAGCCACATTCAGCAATAACCTATGGATTATATACCATAAGGGTGGGGTGGGGGTCACTCAACATGCTTAAGCTACAAATGAACAAACCCTACTTTGCCTTGGTGCTTTGTGTGGAAATGCCTAGAGACTGGCAGTGATTTTTAAGGGAGTTAAAAGTGACTTGATGGTTTTAGTCAAACAAAACTGATAGGTTTTTTTGAGACCTGGGAAAGAAAATATTTCCACAATTATCCTAATCAAAAGATCCTTGCAAAAATATAAATGTTTATTAGTCTAATGCAAATATTTTTTTTCACAGCATGATGGACTGTGTTGTGTTTGGAGACTGATGTGTCTTTTTAGTAAAACAGTGAGTGCTGGCAAAAAATCGCCTTTGGTTTTTGTCCTACATCAGCACCTACAAAAGCAGAACAAGGGATTCTACGGAATCTTCTGAGGCCATCTGACTTATTGCTCTCCATCTCTGTTTCATTTCATCCTTTGGAGATGTAGAAGAATGGCGCCTAAGATCTGATCCACCATTCAGAAGAGCAGATCAACTCCAGGACCAACCTCATGACATTTCGTGAAACAATCTTCCTCTCAAAGCAACTGGTTATGTGACAGCTGCAGCCTGGTAGTAAACTGGTGTTATGTAGCTGGTGGGCTGGGAAGAGGCCTATGGGCCTTACGCTGCCTACTCCTGGATCTTGTGAAACACAACATTAATTCATGATTGGTATGAAGTTCACCGATTCTCAGTAGCCGTTG
This sequence comes from Vipera ursinii, assembly GCF_947247035.1. NCBI lineage: Eukaryota > Metazoa > Chordata > Lepidosauria > Squamata > Viperidae > Vipera > Vipera ursinii. The sequence goes on along the minus strand of NC_139524.1, from coordinate 7,388,924 downwards.
CAGAGTGGCTTCGGAAGAAAAGAGAGAGAGAGAGCGGAACACAATACTCAGTGGGAGGAAGATCCTCCTTATAAAATCTCATGGAGCTAATACCCTTCCCTTCCAAACTGCGAGTTATGTGACTATTTAGTGCCATGAAGGCCTAAGTCTTAATAGCTATTATGTTTCTCCTAGCTCTGCCACGGCTGAGAATGTAATCAAAGCTCTCATCAAAGATGGTGGACACATGCTGCATTTTCAAACCCCAAAGGCAAGTCAGTTATACTAGTGAGGCCACCATGGAGAAGGCCTTGTGGTTGGGCCGTGGGAAGAGCATCACACAGGATGGGCTGGGTGTCCACTTCCCCTTTGTGAGATGATTCAGAGTCCCCACTCCCCCCAGGCTGGGGCAGCCCTCCATCTGCTCCATGTGGTTTGGAAGCTCTTTGCGGAGCCTCTTTCTTGATCTTTAGCAATGTATCAGCTGCTCCAGGCTCACTCTGGTCATCTTGGTCCCGGGATATAACACTAAGATCCTGCTGAGAGGAGGTATGAGAAACCTGTTCAGGTAGGTCTTCCGTGGGGAATGGTTCTGGTTCACCATCCTCACAGGGAGTCCGTTCCAGGTCCAGCATGTGGAGTTGGGAACCACAATCTCGGTTGGAGGCTAAGAAATCCGAATGGACAATGACCTCAGCTTCCAGTTGATTGAGGCTATTGGGCGGGTGCTCCTTGTTTGCTTCATTCTTAGGAGTAAAAAAAACAACAACAAGGATTCTTAGAAGTGTACAGATGGACGTGGCCACTGAGACCCACAAACCCAACTCCCCGTCAGAGCATCCTAGACAATGTTGCAGACCCTGCTCAAGCAACGCCTGGATGGAATGGAGGGAACTGCCAATGATCTTTTCAGCCATCCTCACCACTCTCTGCACCGCCTTCCTATCGGAAGCATCACTGCTTCAGACAGGAGTGAGCAAGACCATGTTTCAAAGTGGGCCTATCCAGGAAGCATAAGACACAGGAGAAAGATGCTAACGCACCTTACCTGACATGTTTTTATAGTTGTCTGGACTAGAACATCCATAATTCTTAGCCAGGTGAGCTGTGACTAGTCTACCTTCAGAATCCTGCTATTTAGCACGCCAGGAAACCATCAGGAGGCTGGGAGTTTATTTTGCTATTTTATTTTGATGGGCACATACGCAAAATCCAGAGCAGAAACAACCCAATGATGCACAGCTCCTGCTCTGCTCAAAGCACAATAAATCAGAAAACCGGTATTATAAGTGTAGCTGAGTGCCTTAACACAATTTCACCCTCTCCATAGGTAACGTCAGTCTTTTAACTAAGTGGTTTTGGAGTTGGGTATCACCAATATGCTGATGATACCCAACTTTTTATTTCTACCCCAAACCACCCCAGCGATGCCCTCGACGTGATGTCCCGTTGCCTGGAGGCGGTCTGGGTCTGGATGGGGAGGAACAGGCTTCGACTCAACCCTGACAAGACTGAGTGGCTGTTCATGCCGGCATCCCGGGAAATTCCGATTATTCCATCATTGGCCATGGGGGGTGAGCTATTACCCCCCGTAGATAGGGCCCGCAACTTGGGGGTCCTTCTAGATTCACAGCTCTCTTTGGAAGAGCATATTGGAGCTGTGACTAGGGGGGCCTTTGCCCAGGTTCACCTGGTGCGCCAGTTGCAGCCCTATCTAGACCGGGATGCCTTGTGCACAGTCACTCATGAGCTCGTGACCTCTCGTCTAGACTACTGTAATGCTCTCTACATGGGGCTGCCCTTGAGGTCCACCCGGAGACTCCAACTTGTGCAGAATGCAGCCGCGCGAGTTGTCTTGGGAGTTTCCCGATACTCCCATGTTACACCTTTGCTCCGCGAGCTGCATTGGCTACCGGTTGCTCTCCGGGTGAGGTTCAAGGTGTTAGTTATGACTTACAAAGCCCTTCATGGCATGGGTCCGGATTACCTATGGCAACACCTGCGGCCGGTGTCAACTTCCCTCCGTCCAGTGCGCTCCCACAGAGAGGGCCTCCTCCGGGTGCTGCCGATCAAAGAATGCCGATTGGTGACCCCCAGGGGGAGAGCGTTCTCTGTGGGCGCGCCAGACCTGTGGAACCGCTTACCAGTCGAGCTCTGGATGGCCCCCGACCTTCGCTCCTTCCGGCGCGATCTCAAAACATTCTTTTTTGAACAAGCTGGCCTGGTCTGACGGGATGGGGTTGGGTTTTTAAAACTAGTTTTAATTTTAATATGTATTGATTTTATGGGCATGATGTTTAATGGTTTTTTAATTTTTGTATTCGATTTTTATTGTGTATTGCCCTGTTCACCGCCCTGAGTCCTTCGGGAGAAGGGCGGTATAGAAATCAAATTATTAAATTAAAATTAAATTAAATTTTAACTAAGTGGTGGGTTTCCTTCCCATTACGGACCCAAAAAAAATGTCTTCCTGCTAGGAATACACACCGTGACAACCTCATAAACCAAAGCTTGCAACAAGAGCTTCTGTCCTCCATTGGAGACCATCTTCACTGATCCATTCAAAGCCATGGTGGGCTCTTTTGGAATTGAGACTCCGTAGCCAGCAATGCCGCTTGTCCAGCTGTTCAGAGATTTCCCCCACGGAGGCTGCAGAATAAAAAAAAAACAAAAACAAAACACATTATTTCTAATCCCATACTTGTATTTATCTGCTTAAGGCTATTTTATTTGCTCTTCCTTCTGATTTCAATTTTACAATGCTTTACAAGAGTTCTCAGCATAATATATAACAACATGATCACAGCTTCCTTCTAAAGATGCCAAGGTAACAGACCTGGATGAAGAAAAAGGCTTTGGCTTGGAAAACCTCAACATGGCATCTGGAAAACCCTCTCAAAACAACATTATTATTATTTTTTCACTTCCTTTAGTTGGCAACTATTGTATTTCTGGAAGATACTAGAAGAACAGCTTCAGCAGGAGACTTTAAATGCACAACTTGATAAGAAAGGAAGACTGAGATAGGAAAATTCGGGTATGCAACGTTCAAAGAATTTAGAGTTTCAAAGTTAAGCACCTGCATCTTGAATTGGTGGAGAAGGGGTAAAATACTTTGGAAAGTGGTGTAAAATTGATGATTCCTGACTGCTGGTCAGTTTTTGCTTCATTTCGAAACTCAAAAACCTCTTCAAGGATAATGGATTGTAATACAACTGAAAAATTGGAGGCAGAAGGGTACTGCAACCAGATTGTCACTGTTCAAAAATTACACATAAATATATGCATGTATGAGAAGTCTTCATATATATGGTAGTTTGCCTGGTTTTACTTTCTGCTTCTTTTCGCTTTTTCTGTTCTGCGAAGTTAAAAACATAAAAGCCATTTTTTTTAAAAAAAAAGAAATGCAGCCAGTGAGCAGATGGTGTGTATGTCCTTGCAAACAACTTTCAAGGTGGAAAAGTCTCGTGCTTGTCCCCACAAAGTGCAAAAAGCAGGACAGACATAAACACACACACACACACACACACACACCACAACACACAAACATGTCTTAACAGGTCATCTTTCAACTTTTAGCAGTGTATTTGCTTCCCTCTGGTGGCTACGGAAATGCAGGCAGGACTTACTGCTTTTAGAATCGGTGTGTGCATTTGTGCCTTTAGTACATTTGTAAATGCTGGACTTGGAAGTTATCAGTGAACCTTTTAAATGGGAAAAGGAATGGGGAGGCGGGTAAGAAAATAGGGGGCAGGGCCAGTTGAAGGCAATGCAGGTAGGCCTTGACTTACAACCATTCATTTGAGCAACCATCCAGAAGTTATAATAGGTAAAAGTATCACATCAAGATCACAAGAAGTGATAATACCGCTTTATACTGCACTACCAAAGCTACACTTGAAATATGTTCAGTTTTGGTCACCACAATACAAAAAAGATGTTGAGACACTAGAAAGTGTGTAGGGAAGAGTAAGTAAGATGATAAAGGAGCCGGAGGCTAAATTGTATGATGAACAGTTAAGGGAACTAGGTATGTCTAGCCCAGGGGTCTTCAAACTTGGTCCTCTTATGACTTGTGGACTTCAACTGCCAGAATTCCTCAGCCAGTATGCCTGGCTGAGGAATTCTGGGAGTTGAAGTCCACAAGTCATAAAAGGGCCAGGTTTGAAGACCCCTGGTCTAGCCTATCAAAGAAAAGGACTAGAGGGGAATGATAGCAGCCTTCCAGTACTTGAAGGACAATCACAGAGAAGAGGGAATTGAGTTATTCTCCAAGCCACCAGAGGCCAGGACGAGAAGCAATGGGTGGAAGGTCATTAAAGAGATCCAGCGTGAAATGAAGGAGAAACTTCCTGACAGTGGGAACAGTTACTCAACAGAATGGCTTGCCTCCTGGAGTTGTGGGTGCTCCATTACTTGGAGGTCTTCAGGAAAAGATTAGACAATCATTTGTCTGGGATGGTCTAAGGTGTCCTGCCTTAAGCAGGGGGTTGGATTAGAAGATCCCCTGAGGTCTCTCCCAGTCCTATGATTCTGTGTTCCATGTTAAGAATCCACCAATTAGTTTCCCTAGCTTCCAATCTGACTGCTGCTTCTTCCTGAGGTGACAACTTTGGTGTCAGCTGAGGATCTAAAAGCGGGTGAGGGATGCAAATGGGAAATCCCACCGGCTCCTCTCACATTTGTTTTAGTCAATCCCATAATTACCTTATGCACTCTCCACAGGGTACAAAGGTAAACATAAAACAGATGAGGTAAATTAGGCCAATTAAACATTCCCTCAAGAAATGAAATGCTCCCGACAAACTCTAGGAAGAATTAAGCTGGGAGGAAAGGAAGACTCCTGGAAGATAAACAGCTTGGCCAGAGAAAATCAAAGAAGAATCAGAGAACTCACCAGAGCTGGGGTGGGGATGAGGGGGATAAAAAAAAAATCTACAGGATCAACCTCTCCAGAAGAAGAATGGGTTCTCATAGAACACGATGAAAGGATCCTGACCATACCTTTATTGGAACGTGGCCCACGTTGTCCTCCAGAGGACTAGCATGGATGAGACCATGGGCTTCAGTCAGCTCTGCGCAGTCGCTCGGAGGCGAAGGGGCACCATCCGAGAGGGGAGCCATGAGAGACTCCATTTCATGAGAAGTTGATGGGATCACCGATAGGGGCGCTGCTGCCTGCCGGTTCCGGTGGTGATACATGTGGCTTCCTGAAGCTTGGGAATCCAAACCAGGCACAGATTTCCTACAGACAGGAAGAAGACGGTTATCGTTTACCAAAGACAGCTCCACAGACACCGGTCCCAGGCTGATCCCAAGCCTGACAAGGAGATCATCATCTTAATAGTAAGTGCTGCTGGGAAGGATGGTGTTTTTTTCCCCCCTGCTGAGGGATGGTGGAGATTTGTTACACAGTCATTGCTTTGTTTATTTGTACGTTTGATGGTTTGTTTATATTGAGGTTTTAACTGTAAACCTCTAATCTCCAATTCTCTCTCTAATAGCCCCTTTACACAATAATTAACATCATATAGAATGCAGAATAACAGAGTTGGAAGGGACCCTGGAGATCTACAGTCCAACTTCCTGCTCCAGCAGGGGAATTTAAGCCATTTTTGGAAAAAACAGCTGTCCAGTCTCTTCTTGAAAACCTCCAGTGATGGAGGACCCACAACTTCTGAAGGCCGCTGATTAATTGCTCTCCCTGACTGGAAATTTCTCCTTAGTTCTAGGCTGGATCTCTCCTGGATAAATAAAGGAGTTGAAGGAAGAATTAAGACATCGGAGTGAAAGCACAGAAGAGCAGTAAAGATGATTAGAGAACTGAACACCAAATTCTCCAAAGACAACTTGAAATGTAGGGGATGTTTAGGCTTGGGAAGAAGAAAAAAACGACAGACACAGAAAAGGAAGCCCTGGATCAGCAAAGGTTGGGCAGCCATCTCTTGATTGTGTTTTAATGTGGATTCTCATACAGAGATACAATAAGGTAAAGGTAAAGGTTCCCCCACCCTGGCACACAGGTAGCGGGCAGAAGAGAAGGCAGACAACTGGGCTCGCGTGTTGGAGGCAGCGCTGAAACACAACTTACCTCAGGTTATTGTTGCGAAAGCTGGTGCAGGCACAGAAGACAATACAAAGCAGGCAAATTGCTACCGTGACCCCGGTGACAGAATGAACTAAGATATCTGCAGGTAAAGGACACAGGAGAGCATGAAGAGGAGGAAGACGAGAGGAAGACTTTTTCTTCCCCCTAACAGCCCTCCTAGAAGAGAGGGAAGGAGGGACTGGTTAAAACCCTCCCTGTGAACTTCTGTGACTGAGGAGGGACCTGGTCCTGGGTCCCCATGGTGTCAATTCCATGTCAAGACATACCAGAGTGTTACATTTCTACTCTACTCTACTCTACTCTACTCTACTCTACTCTACTCTACTCTACTCTGTTCGTTCGCAATTCTATTCTATTCTATTCTATTCTATTCTATTCTATTCTATTCTATTCTATTCTATTCTATTCTATTCTATTCTATTCTATTCTATTCTATTCTATTCTTTCATTATTCTATTCTATTCCATTCCATTCCATTCTTTCATTATTCTATTCTATTTGTTCATAACTCTATTCTTTTCTTTTCTTTTCCTATCTATATTCTCTTCTCTTCTATTCCATTCTTTCATTTTTCTATTCTGTTCTATTCTGTTCTATTCTGTTCTATTCTATTCTATTCTATTCTATTCTATTCTATTCTATTCTATTCTATTCTATTCTATTCTATTCTATTCTATTCTATTCTATTCTATTCTATTCTATTCCATTCCATTCTATTCTTTCACTATTCTATTCTATTCTATTCTATTCTATTCTATTCTATTCTATTCTATTCTATTCTATTCTATTCTATTCTATTCTATTCTATTCTATTCTATTCTATTCTATTCTATTCTATTCTATTCTATTCCTTTCGTAACTCTATGCAGTTCCATTCCCACTCCACTCTCCTCCCCTTCCCTCCCCTAGACTCAATATTCCCTTCTTCAATGTCTCCTCATGCCAACCTATGTGGACGGTTGAGCTGAGAGAGAAAGAAAGGCCCCAAATCACCCAGGGAGTTTTATGTCTGGAGGACGGACTTCAGTCTGGTCTCTTCAGCCAGTCCAGCATCTTCTCCACTGGACCACCTTAGTTCTTAATTAAGAGGGAAGGGCTGGCCCAAGTCACCCAGAAAGCTTCCGTGGTGGTGAAGAGACCAGAACCTGGATCTCCTCCACTGCTGGCCCAGCCCCTTCCCCATTAGGCTCACAGCATCCTCAGCCATCACAGCGGGGAGGGGGAGGGCGGACGTCACTTGGAAAGGCACCAGCTTCCTCACTTTGGAGTTGGACTGACAGGGTGACCTCCCCTTCATCCTGGTCCACCAAGCACTGATCTCTAAGTCTTCTTTCACTCCAGTGGCTTAAATAACACTGGTCAAGGCTTAGGGTGCTAAAGGTACAGGTGGCCCTTGACTTGCCTGTACATTTAGCACCCTAAGCATCCTTAGGTTAGTACCCTAACCTTAAAATCATTTGTTTAGCGACCTTTAGAAGCTACAATGGCACTGGAAAAAAAGTGATTTGGAACCAGTCTTCATGCCTGTAACCACTGCAGCCTCCCGACGGTTAGCATGATCGAAACGTGCCCAGTTGGCAACCGCCATGTGTTTACGATGGTTGTTAAGACAGAGTTCCCCAACCTTTTGGGCACCAGGGACTGGTTCTGTGGAGAGAGGTTTTTCCGTGGATCGGAGGGTGCATGGTTTTGTGTGCTGCCTGCATCATGCGGATGGGGCTTTGCTTGTTTGTGCAGACCGGTTGCTGGCATGCCACGGCCTGGTACCGGTCCACGGCCTGGGGTTTGGGGACCCCTGTTGTAAGCATCCTAAGATCACACGGTCGCGGTTTGCAACCTTAGCAAAGTCATTGGGGGGGTGGCGGGGTGGGGAGGAAATCAGATTTGCCTAATGACTATGTAAATCGTTAAACCACCATGGCAAAAAGGTCGTAAAACCAAGCAGGACTCGTTTAATAATCCCCTTGCTCAGCAACGGAAAGTCTGGCCCCAACTGTGGTTTGTAAACCCTGGACTACCTGTGGTCAGCTTGGATCTTGGGTTTTCCTCCCTCTGTGGCTTAATGCATGGTGCAAACTCCACTTGGTGGAGTTGTCTGTGGGAACCCAGAAGAGGGATTAATTTGGGAGCCAAATGAAAATGTTCCCCCTTCCCCCCTTTTTAAGAACTCCTTTTTAAGAGAAGCAGCCTTTACCTGTGAGTCGCTCCTGCAAGGTTTGCACATCTTTCACGCTAGAATAGGGTCCCGATCCTACGACTGTCTTGGCTCCCATCTTGAAGAAGTATCTGGTGTCGCTCTCCAGTCCGTTCACTTCAGCGCTGAAGGTACTGCCTGAAGAAGAGAGGAATGCTGGATGTGGTGGTTGTTAGTTGCGAAGTCTTGTCCGACCCATCCTGACCACATGGACAACGTTCCTCCAGGCCTTCCTGTCCTCTACCATCTTCCATCTAAGCTCACGTCTACTGCTTCAGTGACTCCATCCAGCCACCTCATTCTCTGTCATTCCCTTCTTCTCTTGCCCTCAACCTTTCCCAGCATGCTGGTTGTGGTATTGGATCCTAATATTCCAGCCCCAAGGTTGCTGTCCAGTCTCTTCGTAAAAGCCCCCAGGGATTAATTGTTCTCACTGTCAGGGCATTTCTCCTAAGTTCTTGATCGCTTCTCTCCTTGATGAGTTTCCATCCGTTGTTCCTTGTCCTGCCTTCAGGGGCTTTGGAGGATAGCCTGACTCCCTCCTCTCTGGGGCGGCCCCTGAGACATTGGAACCCTGTTATTGTGTCAACCCTAGTTGTTCTTTCCATCAAACTTAAAAAAAGAAAGAGTGGGAGTTCGACTGCAGGATTGGAGTCAACATCTTGAATTCTGGACACCCACCTCCTCTTGCAGGCAACCTTGGATGTTCCTGTGCATTGGCGGACACAATGCTTACCCTCTCTGGTCAACAGAGTCCACATCTCATCTGGCTCGGTGCAGTTGGCATTGTAGAGGATAACATATTCCACAATGATGCCGTTCGGTTCCAAGGGGGGACACCAGTGAAGCTGGACCGCGTATGGGTTGATTGGGTGTAGCCGCAGATCAGAGGGGGGAGTTGAGGGCCCTACAGGAGAGCAGCAGAAGCGACAGGAGACAGAATGTCAGCAAGCAGGAGCTGGGTGAACCTCTGACACTCTTCCCCCCCCAGATTCCCTCCTAAATCAAATCAAATCAAATCCAGCCCTAGGGCCATATATGAACAAAATATCTAATAAAACTACTACATGTCTGTCTGATCTATCTATCATCTATCTATCTATCTATCTATCTATCTATCTATCTATCTATCTATCTATCTATCATCTATCTATCTATCTATCTATCTATCTATCTATCTATCTATCTATCTATCTATCTATCTCCATCCATCCACCTATCCATCATCTATTCTATCATATAACTTTCATTTAACTATCTACTACCTACCCATCCATCCACTCACCTACCCACTATCTATAGCTATATCCATCCAGACATCCATCCTTGCATCTACCTATCATCTATATAAATAAATAAAAATGACCATCTCCATAGATTTGCTTGCAACATCCTTTCTGGAGATTGACAACTCTTGGGGATGAAGGAGATGAGGGCTAGAAATGGGCCGTTTTTGATGGTGGCTCTCTGATAGCAAAGAAAATTTGTCAAAGAAATACTAATCAAGAAGTGGGGGAAATTTGCTTTTCACCCAATATATAATTTAGTAGTCTTCTGTTCAGGGGCATACGGAGATATGGGTGTGCCTCTCTCTGTGTCTGTGTGTCTATGTGTTTCTGTGTGTGTCTCTGTGTGTGTGTGTTTGTGTGTGTGTGTGTGTGTGTGTGTGTGTGTGTGTGTGTGAAAGACAAGATGGGACCTGTAAAGAGTAGGGCTCTGATTGTACAGTTGCCATCACCGTCTTCACTTTTTGAACTTGCATCTCCTTGCAGATGCCCCTGCTTTGGCTACTGAGGTTAAAAATATTTGAGAGTTTCTTTTCCTTCATTTGGAGAAAATATTTAGAAATCTGCTCAAGCTCTCTTTTTTTATTATTATTGCTCTGAATTTAACGGGCTATGGTTTCATCTGTACTATTAACTATTGTTGGTATTTGGAAGAGCAGTATAGGCAAGGCTTAAACATAAACTCGTTGAAATGGGTGACAATAGAAAAAGAAAATAAAATAATAAAATAAAATAGTAACATAAATAAAAAAATAAATAATAAAATAAAAGTAAAATAAAATAGAATAAAAATAAAAGTGAAGTGAAGTGAAGTGAAGTAAAGTAAAAAGTAAAGTACTGCTAAGCTTGTAAGCCGCCCTGAGTCTTCGGAGAAGGGCGGGATATAAATGGAATTAAAAAAAAAAGTAAAGTAAAATAATAAAACAAAACAAAGACTAGAATCTTGTGGGCTTTCTTTTTTTTTTTTTTGAGGACACTAGTACCTTTCCGCTAGTACTAAAATTAATACCCTCCTTTGCATTCCCCTCCCCCTCCCATCCTCAGGTAACATTTCAGGCTGCTGGACTTACTGTCCGGAAGGGTGAAACACTCCACCACATTTCCAAACGGACTGTCCATTCCGACACCGTTGGATTGCACCGCAAACTCGTATCTTGTGAAGGGTTTCAGTCCGCTAATAAGAACATCCTCTCTAGAGCTACGGAGAAGAAGAAGAAAAATTCCCACAAGAGGATGAAACCGTGATCCCAGGAGCTGGTGTCCTTCAAAGACTGGCCAGATTTTGGCAGCCTTTGAATGGTAGAGTTATAGAAAGAGAGGGTTGGAGGGGAAGGATATGTCTCGGTTGCCAATGTGGGGCCTTTACCAGCTTCTGATTTAGCTGTTAATCTGTAAAAACAGATTAAAATCTGGTGGGCCAGAAAATCTGTCAGCTACCCAAGGAGATTTCTCTGGGCTGATCATGGGTATCTAGAAAGTCTAGTCAGAGTTATACAAAAGAAAAAGAAAGATTAAAAGTATCTTAAAGTATCCCAAAACAACTTAGAAGACTAAATACTGTAATATAAAGGCAACTGGACTTTGTTTTTCCTTGAAGACGTTTCGTTTCTCATCCCAGACGCTTTTTTCAGAACTGAAGAAGCTTCTTGGGTGAGAAGCAAAAGGTCTTCAAGGAAAAACGAAAAAGTCTAGTTGCCTCTTGAAAAAGCACCTTTGGGACAACCAAGACTTGGATGACTACAAATCTCCATAAACAGTGTGATATAAAAGAGAAAGCATGAATGCTCCTCACTAAATTATCTGAATGGTTCCAATAAGAAAAAAAGTCTGTTTTTAATTCTTTGGTACGAAAAGCCCCCACATTAGTTCTGCTTGCAACTGTCCACTACCCAACAAGGACCTCACATGACCCAAATGACTTCATTTGTGCAGTGTATCACGACACTTATGATGGTCACTTACACTGCAGAGGATGCTCCTACCTTGTGTAATACATCACAAGCGAGGCGTTCTTTAACCCCCAGGGGCTGAAACGGACTGTGTAGTTGACAATCTTCATGGTGGTGAAGTTGGGCTTCTTCCACTGCAACCAAATTGTTGTGGAACTATTGGAATCAACATGGAGATGGCCAGGAGGTGGCGGGGGACCTTTCTGAACTGGAAAATCTGAGAAGATAATCAGGGAGGAGGAGGAGGAGGAGGAGGAGGAGGAGGAGGAGGAGGAGGAGGAGGAGGAGGAGGAGGAGGAGGAGGAGGAGGAGGAGAAGGAGGAGAAGGAGAAGGAGGAGGAGAAGGAGAAGGAGGAGGAGGAGGAGAAGGAGAAGGAAATAATACACCTGGAGCTATGGATACATGTATGGAAGGACCAGCATCAGTTACAGCCATTGCTTATCAGGCTAGCTTTCTTGTCATGAGGTTCTATACACCAAATCCTGTTCTCCTTTGGCATTTAGAGAAACGATACTGTGGGAACTCTCACAAAACAGAATGCTGTCAAGAGGATGGGCTTCCCCACTTACAAAATGGCGGCCATGTTAGACACAGGCAACCATAAAATACTGTACAGGTAACCCTCGACTTGTGACTACGATTGAGCCCAAAATCTCCATTGCTAAGTGAAACATTTTTTTTAAGTGAGTTTTGCCCCATTTTACAATCTTTTCACCAGAGTTGTTAAGGGAATCACTGCAGTAGTAACACGGTTGTTAAGTGAATCTGGCTCCACAAATTGACTTTGCTTGTCAGAAGGTTGCAAAAGGGGATCACAGGACCCTGGGGACACCGCATAGCCGTCATAAATATGAGTCAAGTGCCCACAGTTTGAATTTTGCTCACATGATCATGGGGATGCTGCAATGGTTGTTAAGTGTCAAAACCAGTCCTAAGTCACTTTTTGCAGTGCCGTTGTAACTTTGAATGGTCACTAAATGAACTGTTGCAAGTCGAGGACTGGATGTACTTATTTTCAGGTTACTCAGGTGTGACTAAACAAGGTAATCCAAAGACCTAAACACAAAGCAAAGGCAATATTCAATGCCCAAAGCAGAAGCCAACCATTTTTATACCCACCATTTTCTGCACCAATGTTACAAGGGAATCCACGATTTAACAACCATTCCTTTAGCAACCATCCGAAGTCACAATAGCACTGAAAAAGTGACTTACAACTGGTCCTTATACTTGCCACCACTGCAGTATCTCCATGGTCCATGTGATCAAAATTCGGGCACGTGGCAACTGGCATGCATATAAGCATCCAAGAGTTGCCATTTGCAGCCCTTCCCAGTTAGCTTCCAACCAGCAAAGACAATGGGGGAAGCTGGATTCATTTAATGACTGCCTAATTCACTTAAATGCAGAGATTCACTTAACGGCCATGGCAATATGTATATGTATATGTATATGTATATGTATATGTATATGTATATGTATATGTATATGTATATGTATATGTATATATATATGTATATGTATATGTAATTTTTTTTGGATTGCTAACAAAGAATTAAAGGGAGACTGATATGATCATTTCAAACTTATTTGTTCTCATCAGTCAGCCATACCCTTCTGAGATTTGAACCTGGGCCGATTGCACCTTAGGCAATTGTTCTAACCTTTAGGCCACTGGCTCTTTCTCGCTTTGTTAGCTAAGAAGCAAGGGAGATATGTGTTAAGTGTTTGTTAAGTATTTAGAATACCTTGCTAGGCCCCAAACACGGGACAAATCTTATTTCCTGTTTCAGCCTAACCCAAGGCCATCCACAGGCAGTAGTCACAGCAGTGACAGCTCATATTTGTGTAAATTTTTTGGATTGCTAACAAAGAATTAAAGGGAGACTGATATGATCATTTCAAACTTATTTGTTCTCATCAGTCAGCTATACCCTTCTGAGATTCGAACCTGGGCCGATTGCACCTTAGGTAATTGTTCTAAATGCTGTGACTACTGCCTGTGGATTGTTCTGCCTACCTCAAGATTTAACCAAATCTATTTCCTCCATGACTCTCTTGAGCTTCAGGATCATTAGTTAGCTGGATTCCTCATTAAAGGAAATCATTTTATCACTGGCTTTAGAAGAACCAACTATTGTATGCTTTAAACATTCTGTTGTTGTTATTGTTAGCTGCGAAGTCGTGTCCAACCCATCACGACCCCATGGACAACGTTCCTCTAGGTCTTCCTGTCCTCTACCATCTTCTGGAGTCCATTTAAGCTCACACCTACTGCATCAGTGACTCCATCCAGCCACCTCATTCTCTGTCGTCCCCTTCTTCTCTTGCCCTCAATCTTTCCCAGCATTAGGCTCTTCTCCAGTGAGTCCTTCCTTCTCATTAGGTGGCCAAAGTATCTGAGTTTCAACTTCATGATCTGGCCTTCTAAATATTTAAACATTCTAAACTCAAGCAAATAGCTGCCAACCAGATAATTTTCTTTAACCTCACTTTTTGAAGCTTAGGTTTGAAGCAGTTGCAAATATTCTTTTTTACTTCAACAGTTAACAAGAAGATACCTACCACCTACTGTTACAGGTGCTGGCTCGGTCCTGCCGTTCCATACAGCTGGATAACCATCTTCCTGTTTGTTGAAAGCCACCAGCTTGATTTCATAAAGTTGCCCAGGAACTGGAGAGAGTAAAACGGAGACGCAATTAGTGAACAAAAGAGGCAAAACCCAAGAGAAAAAAAATTGTGAGTTTATCTGAACTCTGGCATCATGCTAGTTGGAAATCTGGAACCCATGGAAAGGTGACTTGATCTGGTTTCCGCAAAACTATCCCCCTTGGTTCAGAGTGACCTAAATTTTGGCGGTAGTAGATTCCCTACTCAGCCCAGTCATAAAAACAGAAATGTGGAGTTCCAAGGGACCTTCACCATACGCAGGAAAACCGAGCACAGGTAGTTCTCGACTTACAGCCACAATTTGTTACTAAGCGAGACAGTTGTTAAGTGGAGTTCTGTCTCATTTTGCGACCTTTCTCGCCACAGTTGTTAAGTGAATCACTGCAGCTGTTATGTCAGCAACATGATTGTTAAGTGAATCTGGCTTCCCCATTGACTTTGCTTGTCAGAAAGTCTCAAAAGGGGATCCAGGACACTGCAGCCGTCATAAAGGTGAATCACGTTGCCCAGTGTCTGAATTTGGATCCCATGAACATGGGGATGCTGCAACAGTTGCAAGTGTGAAAAACAGCCATAAGTCTCCTTTTTCAGTACTGTTTTAACTTTGAACAGTCACTAAATGAGCTCTTGTAAGTCCAGGACTATCTGTGCCTAAAAAGCTGCTGTTTTTTGGGGGGAGAGCTTTGATCAGAACCAGCGTGGTTAGTCTGTGGTTCAGTCCTGCGAATCTGTGCAGGACTGGGTTTTATCCGATGAACTTTGTTTCTTAACGAAGGATAATGAAAAGCATTTCGGGTGAACGTAATTTAGCAAAGGTGAAAAGACAAAAGCTGTAAATTACGCCTTCCTCAGCTGAAAATAAACTGCTAAATTCACTTTGTCTTTGGGATCGGGCGTTAAGCCCCTGAACGTGAAAGTGGTAGAATCACAAGTTGCTACACTAACATAATTGGGTGAAATGATGGCTTAAACTCTCTCCGGGAAAGTAGAATGAAAAACCGTGCAGGAGATTACGATGTTTCCCCACTGATCCTTGAAAATAACATGCTTTATTGCAATGCTGGGAATTATTTCTGACAAATGTAAGAGCCCTTTTTCCGACTCCACCCACCGAAGCCCCCGTGGAACAGCAGAACATTAAAAGGTTTTCCCAGGGAACCACTGAACAGAAACCTGGGTTGTTTTACAGCTGGTTGCATTTTTGGGCTCTGCCAATCACTGCTGCTATCCATCTCCTAAGTACGTAGCCAATAAAGCAGAGATCCCCAACCTTTTGGGCACCAGGGACTGGTTGCAACATGGAGAGAGCGTTAAGCCCCTGAACTTGAAAGTGGTAGAATCACAAGTTGCTACACTAACATAAGTGGGTGAAATGATGGCTTAAACGCTCCCCGGGAAAGTAGAATGAAAAGTCGTGTAGGAGATTACAATGTTTTCGTAAGTGAATCTGGCTTCCCCATTGACTTTGCTTGCCAGAAGGTCACAAAAGGGGATCCTGGGATGCTGCAACCATCGTAAATACGAGTCAGCTGCCAAATGTCTGAATTCTGATCATGTGACCTTGGAGAAGCTGTAATGGTCGTAACTGTGAAAAATGGTCATAAGTCACTTTTTTCCAGTGCCGTTATAACTTTGAACAGGCACTAACTGAGCTGTTGTAAGTTGAATCAAGAGCGCCTATGGAGATTCCCAATCATCCAGATCATGATTTTCTGAAAGGTGCTTTTTCAAAAAGGCAAGTATTTTTTAAAAAAATTCCATTTATATCCCGCCCTTCTCCGAAGACTCAGGGCGGCTTACAAGCTTATCAGTAGCCTTCATTCTATGTATATGCCTGCTTATTAGGGCTTTCACACACACACACACCCAAGCGGCATTATTACAAAGTCAGCTTAATTGCCCCCAATAATCTGGGTCCTCATTTTACCTACCTCGGAAAGATAGAAGGCTGAGTCAACCTTGAGCCTGGTGGGACTCGAACCTGCACTAATTGCAGGCAGCTGGTGTTACTTAAGGAGGCATTAGCCCACTGCTCCACCAAGGCAAGTAGAGTTTCTTTGTTTTTTCCTTGAAGATATTTCACTTCTCATCTAAGAAGCTTCACTGATTCTGATAGGATGGTGTGTGTGTGGGGGGGGAGATGGAAGGATCATATTTCTTTGCAGTCATCTGGTCATTAGAACTCTCTCTGAGAGCCACTGGGGGTTTATTTGTGCCCTCAGGATTACCTGAATCATAGTGCAAATGGGTGTGGAATCTTCTTGGAACAGCCGGAAAGGACCATGTTGTAAACAGGATAGAGACGGTGTTGTATCCCACCACCTCGGTTGAGAGAGGGCTGCTCAATTTGAACATAGGTGGTCTCTTTTACCCCTCTTTCAAACCAGTAGTTCTCTCTATCCAGAGTGTGGACTTTTATTGTCAAGAGGTGGCTGTTTGGTCACTTATTAATGAATGAATGGGGAATTGAAACTTCAAAATTAAAAAGATCAGTCATGAAGTATTAAAAGCAGGGCCGAAGAGCAATGCTTCTCAACCTTGTAAACTCCAAATGTGTAACATGGAGGCACCCAGTGCTAGGCTGCATTAACAGAGGGAAAGAATCAAGTTCACATGAAGTACTAATACCACTTTACAATGCCTTGGTAAAGCCACACTTGGAATACTGCATCCAGTTTTGGTCACCACGATGTAAAAAAGATGTTGAGACTCTAGAAAGAGTGCAGAGAAGAGGAACAAAGATGATCAGGGGACTGGAGACTAAAACATATAAGGAACGGCTGCTGGAATTGGGTCTGTCTAGTTTAATGAAGAAAAGGACGAGAGGGGACATGATAGCAGTGTTCCAATATGAGCCTTGGTGGAGCAGTGGGCTAATGCCTCCTTAAGTAACACCAACTGCCTGCAATTAGTGCAGGTTCGAGTCCCACCAGGCTCAAGGTTGACTCAGCCTTCCATCCTTCCGAGGTAGGTAATATGAGGACCCAGATTGTTAGGAGCAATAAGCTGACTTTGTAATAATGCCACTTTGGGGGGGGGGGCAAAGCCCTAGTAAGCAGGCATATACATAGAATGAAGGCTATTGCTAAGCACATTGATTTGTGCTTTAGATTGTAAGCCGCCCTGAGTCTTCGGAGAAGGGCGGGATATAAATGGGATTAAAAAAAAATAATCTCAGGGGCTGCCCCCAAAAAGAGGGAGTCAAGCTATTCTCCAAAGTACCTGAAGGCAGGACAAGAAGCAAAGGATGGAAATTAACCAAGAGAGAAGCAACCTGGAACTAAGGAGAAAATTCCTGACAGAATAATTAACCAGTGGAACAACCTGCCTCCAGAATCTGAATGCTCCAACACTGGAAGTCTTTAAGAAGAGACTGGACAACCATTTGTCTGAAATGGTATAGGGTTTCCTGCCTGAGCAGGGGGTTGGACTAGATAACCTCCAAGGTCCCTTCCAACTTTATTATTATTATATAAAACTTTTATTCATAAAACATGAAACTCAGTCAACTGAATACTCAAATTGACTGGCACTAATGGTTGACAAGGGACGTGGTGGCTCAGTGGGTTAAGACGCTGAGCTTGTCGATCAGAAGGCCGGCAGTTTGGCGGGTCAAATCCCGAGTGCCGCGTAACAGAGTGAGCGCCTGTTACTCGTCCCAGCTTCTGCCAACCTAGCAGTTTGAAAGCACGCAAAAATGCAAGTAGAAAAATAGGGACCACTACGGTGGGAAGGTAACAGTGTTCCGTGCGCCTTTGGCGTCTAGTCATGCCGGCCACATGACCACGGAGTCGTCCTCGGACAAGCGCTGGCTCTTTGGCTTTGAAACGGAGATGTGCACCGGCCCCTAGAGTTGGAGACGACTAGCACGCATGTGCGGGGGAACCTTTACCTTTACCTTTAATGGTTGACATGGGTTGCTGCCAGCATCCTAGGTTTCAACCAGGTATCTCCTTAAAATGTAAGATGTTCCGAGTAGCACAGTTTTTTGTAGCTTTGCTGGAGTTATTGCAGGAAGCTGCAATTTCTTGATGTATCTTGCAAAGTTTTTGGACATAGTTCCCAGTTCCCCGATGACAATGGGTATCACTGTTACACGTTTCAATCCATAATCTTGCAGTTTCAATGGCCAGGTCGCAGTATTATTATTATTATTATTATTATTATTATTATTATTATTATTATTATTATTATTATTATTATTATTATTATTATTATTATTATTAGACTTCAATTTAATTCTCCAGCCAGCCATGCTGCATTGGTGCAGCATTTCGAAGCATGCTGGCTGGGGAATTCTGGGAACTGAAGCTCACCCAGCTGAAAGTTCACAAGGCTGAACTTCATTCAAGCAATGGCCAGCACCGCACGGGTGCCTCAAATCCAACAGCCTAACCAGAAAAACGCAGATGCTGGTGGAGCGTTTCTTGCTCTTCTTCAACCTCTAATGGAAGCAATTTGGTGTCCCCTAATTGTGGGTCAATGGTGCAAAAGGCCACTCCACAATCTCTTCCAGAAGTGGGTCGTTGAAAGGGCTCGATTGCCTGTTGCCAATATAGAAATGGGACAAGCTTTCTTTCCCCCCCCCGCCCCCCGCTTTCTTAATCCAATTAAATAATTGCACGAGGCTGCAGCACCACTGCAGGCTGCCCAAGGCAACCCCCCCACCCCACCCCAGGCCAGTTCAAAAGGAACTTGGCAAGGGGAGGATTCGGCAACTGCCAACTCTGGCCAATTGTGCATAGACAGCCAAAAGGGCCATTTCTTCCTTTGGCTGCCTTTTTCATTTTCCCTTTTTTCGCTGCTTTGTTGAAAGATATTCTTTAAACACTGTTCCATAACCCAATTCCCTTTCTTTACTCTCTCTCTCTCTCTCTCTCTCTCTTTTAAGGATCTGCTTATTCAGAACGGCTGGAATGGCCCAGAGTTTACAAATAGAAAGAAAATGGGGGTAATTCTCTCTTGGAGCACCCAGCCGCTTGTTCCCAAACGATCTTCCCTCTACCTCTTCTCATTAGCTTTCCCTGATGAAGCCCTGCTAATTAAGGATGTGTCTATTCAGTGCCTGTGGTGCAAGGCAGCCAGATCTTTTCAGCTCCACAAAGCGGCCTTTAAGTGCCCCTTTTTGAGCCCTGCCAACGGTATCACTCTTGCTTTGACTACATTGTGGGCAGGACTTGGGGGTGGGGGGGGGAAGAAAGGGAGGGCTGCCTTCCAAAACTGGCCTTCCCCACCAGAAAAAGCACAAGACGGAGTGGGAGGATCCAAAGGTCCAGCCACATTTGCATCTGGAAGAGAAATGGCATTTAAACAACCTTCTCTGCTGGCTCTGAAGATCAAGAGAGGGGGTTTTGTTTTTAAAAAAAATCTGCGCTAAAATAAGGTTGGCAGCTGCGGGAACGGAAGGACAAAGGGAGAAATGGGCCGGTGGCTATTGGGGTGGGGGAGGAAGATCCAGAAGTGTCCAGAGCATTCGTTAAAAGGGTAAATCCTACATTTTTCCCTTATGCAAGGGATAAAATATGTGCCTGGACATCACGATGAAAACCCTGCCCCTTATGTCCCTAAGGCGCTTTTTGTTGTTGTTGTTAAAAAGGTGCAGAGAAGAGCAACTAGGATGATTAAAGGCCTGGAGGCTAAAACGTATGAAGAACGGTTGCAAGAATTGGGTACGGCCAGTCTAGAGAAAAGAAGGACTCAATATTTGAGAGGTTGCCACAGAGAGGAGGGGTTCGACTTCTTTTCCAAGCCCCAAAAAGGCAAAACAAGAAACAGTGGATGGAAACTAACCAAGGAGAAAAGCAACCTAGAACTAATCAATCAAGGAGAGAAGCAACCTGGAACTAAGGAGAAACTTTCTAACAGTGAGAACAATTAACCAGTGGAACAACCTGCCTCCAGAAGTTGTGAATGCTCCAACACTGGAAGTTTTTAGGAAGAGACTGGACAGCCATTTGTCCGAAATGGTATAGGGTTTCCTGCCTGAGCAGGGGGTTGGACTAGATGATCTCCAAGGTCCCTTCCAGCTCTGTTCTGATTACAGTCAGGGAAGGAATGTGTTTCTCTGCTTTAAGCAAAGTTTGCCTAACAGTTCTTATCATTATTATTATTGTTGTTGTTGTTGCTGTTATTATTATTATTATTATTTCATCCCTAGTCCTTCTTTTTGTTAGACTAGACATAGCTAGTTCCCTTATCCATTCATCATATAGTTTAGCCTCCAGACCCCCAATCATCTTTGTTGCTCTTCTCCACACTCAGTGCCTTTTTTGTGTTGTGGTGACCAGAACCGGGTGCAGTATTCCAAATGTGGCCTCACCAGTATAATATAAAGTGGTGCTAACACTTCACATGATCTTGATACTATCCCTCTGTTGGCACAGTATCAAGACTGCACTGGCTCGTTGCAAAAAGAAATTTACAAAGGTTTAAAAAACACCTCTGTAACATAGAAGGAAAAAAAAACCCAACAACCCAGAAGATAAGAGAAAGAAAAAGAAAAATGTCTAAATGAAGTGATTTTTGCTTTTCTTTGTAGCAGTTACAAACTGAACCATTGCTGTTCCCGCCTTCCTCAGTTCCAGAGCATAAATCTCTTCTCCCCTTCAACAGACCTAAACAGATCAATCCGAAAATCACCAGTTCATTTTGAATCCGTTTTTCAGCGAAAGGTCCATCCACCCAAGTCCCTGAGAAGTGGACTCCTCCAGAAAGCTTACCTAATTGGGTCAGTTCGTGTTGCTTCGCCTTCTTCTTCAGCTTTATGGGTCCGACATCCCAAAGGCGGCTCCCTGGACCTTCTGAAGGGATCTCAACGTGTGACTCCTCCGTGGGTATCTCTCGGTAATACAGCTTGTAGCCTGAAATTTGGCCTTGGTTGGGTGGAGGCTGCCAACGTATCAAGAGCGAGTCCATTTTGGCTTGGACCACTAACTCAGTTGGGGCAAAGGGAACTAGGACAAAGGAGAGCAAAGCTATGAAACGCTGCCCAGCTGACCAGGTTAGTCTCCATAGTCCAGGGGTAGGCAACCTCGGCTCTTTTATGACTCATGGACTTCAACTCCCAGAATTCCTGAGGCAGCATAGCTGCCTCAGGAATTCTGGGAGTTGGAGTCCATGAGTCATAAAAGAGCCGAGGTTGCCTACCCCTGCCATAGTCCATTGGCATCTTCATATTTCCCCCCCATCCTTTCCTTCTAAAATTTGCCTCTGGCTATAAATCAGTCTGAAATACAGTACAGGTTAATCCTTGACTTACCACAATTCGTTTAGTGACCGTTCAAAGTTACAAGGGCACTGGGAAAAAAGTGACTCGACTGTATTTCACACTTAGGACCGCTGAAGCATCCCCGCGGTCAGTCATGCGATCAAAATACGGACACTTGGCAACTGGTTCGTATTGATGGTGATTGCGGCACCCCGGGGTCTTCTGATCCCCTTTTGTGACCTTCTGCCTGGTGAAGGTCAATGGGGAATCCAGATTCACTTAACAACTGTGTAACTGACTTAACCGCTGCATTGCTTCACTTAAGAACAGTGGCCAGAAAAGTCGTAAAACGGGGCAAAATTCATTTAACGAATGCCTCGCTTAGCGACAGAAATTCGGGGCTCAGTCGAGGATTGCTCTGCTTTAAACCCAGAAGAGACCAACATGAGTTGGTGGAGCAGTGGGCTAATGCCTCCTTAAGTAACACCAGCTGCCTGCAATTAGTGCAGGTTCGCATCCCACCAGGCTCAAGGTTGACTCAGCCTTCCATCCTTCCCAGGTAGGTAAAATGAGGACCCAGATTGTTGGGGGCAATAAGCTGACTTTGTAATAATGCCGCTTGGGGGGGGGGGCGAAAGCCCTAATAAGCAGGCATATACATAGAATGAAGGCTACTGCTAAGCTTGTAAGCAGCCCTGAGTCTTCAGAGAAGGGCGGGATATAAATGGAATTAAATGAGTTGGGGGAAAGAAATGAGAAGGTCCCCTTCCATAGCTGGTTGGTGGACCCATTTCTCTCTCTCTCTCTCTCTCTCTTTAAAAAATAGACTTCTACATGAGAGGTGATTGCTACATCCTCATTCTTCTTAGAACAACTTTGCCTTGTTATCTGACCAACGATTGCTGAACCAACCTTGGGAGAGGAGATGATCATTCACTAAAATGAATAGCAGTATGCCACTCCGAGTATATTCAAGTATTAAATCCATTTATTAAAAAAAAATAATAGACCACACCGGCAGGGTCTCCATAGAGGCCATCAATGATGTCAAAATGGCAAATACGATTGAGTAGCTTCTCTGGAGATTCTCAGTCATCCAGGTCCTGGTTGTCCCAAAGGTGCTTTTTCAAGAGGCAAACTGGACTTTCTTGTTTTTCTTTGAAGATGTTTCACTTCTCATCCAAGAAGCTTCTTCAGCTCTGATTGGATGGTGGGGAATGGAAGGATTTATATTCCTTGCAGACAGCTGGTCATTTGCATTCTTTTATAGAATGGTTGAGGCCACTTGAAGGTTTGTGTCCTCAGGGTCACCTAAGTAGTGCAAATGGCTATGAACCCTTCATGGAAGATGTAAACCTTCAAGTGGCCTCAACGATTCTCTAAAAGAATGCAAATGACCAGCTGTGTGCAAGGAATATAAATCCTTCCATTCCCCACCATCCAGTCAGAGCCAAAGAAGCTTCTTGGATGAGAAGCGAAACGTCTTCAAAAAACCCCGAAGAAAGTCCGGTTGCCTCTTGAAAAAGCACCTTTGAGATTGGGTAGTGTGCAATGTGCATTAAAATTTGGCTGTTGATGACCTGGATGTGACCACCATTTTGACATTGAGGATGATCTCTGCGGATGTCCTTAAACCCACCAGCCGAATAAGCTGATTTTTCTCCTTCCGTTGCCCAAATTCTTATCAACATTTGATTTCTTCTTCCCTCTCCTGCTGAAAACCACCGTTCTCTCAATGGAGTAACTGACTGGGTCCAAATTGCTACACTTTGCTTCCAACTCTGCCAACACCTTGAGGGACAGGTCCCACCTCTTATTTCTGTTTATGCTGCTGGATCAAAATCGGAAGGGTCTGAGGCTGACGAAGAGGCCACCCACCATGGGTTTGGTTGTCCTGACTTGGAGTGCGATGCGGAGTCCATTCCGATGGAGGCCCATAGCCCACGCTGGTGCTTGCCGCAATCCGAACTTTGTAGACTTTATTTGGCTGTAATCCATAAAGCACTAGCTGGGTTTCATTTCCACTGAGCTCAGTTGAAGAAATCAGGTCTGTTAAGGGGGGGAAAAACACAAAAGGCCAAGCGTAATTTATGCTGTGAAAAAAAGTTCCCGCTTTTCAGTGTATCAAATAGCTTCAACCTTGAATCCTTAAACTCCCACTTCCGTCTGTGTAATCCTCTCTGCATCTTAAGGCCATGGACAGATTCATCCCTAAAATACAATCCCAGATATAAAGAAGCTTCAAAAGAGCCTTGGTGGAGCAGTGGGCTAATGCCTCCTTAAGTAACACCAGCTGCCTGCAATTAGTGCAGGTTCGAGTCCCACCAGGCTCAAGGTTGACTCAGCCTTCCATCCTTCCCAGGTAGGTAAAATGAGGACCCCAGATTGTTGGGGGCAATAAGCTGACTTTGTAATAATGCCGCTTGGGGTGGGTGTGTGAAAGCCCTAATAAGCAGGCATATACATAGAATGAAGGCTATTACTAAGCACATTTAATTTGTGCTTAGATTGTAAGCCGCCCTGAGTCTTTGGAGAAGGGCGGGATATAAATGGAATAAAAAAAAAAGTGAAGCACGCCTAAATTTTTGACATCCCAGAGCTCTGGAATCCCCTCAGTCTTAAACCACCCATCACCCTAACCTAGTCTTCGTGGGTTAAAAGATGAAGATTGGCAGCTATGATGGCGGTACCGAAGACACATACATATGAAATTGTCAGACTTTGCTCACACCGTTGCGATTGCCCCACTGACATTCTTTTTTTTTTGACCGTATCAACTTTTTAGTTTGTGGACACCAGGAAGAAGGAATTGTTCCTGACCAGCATTTCTTAAAACTTTTTTTCTTTTCCACTTTTAAAAATTAGGTGGGATTCCATAATGTTGCCTGTACGGGTTACACTGATCGATATTTATCATATTAAAAAAACATTGAATGATATTGTGACATGGGATAGCAAATAGTTTTGATTTGTCTGGGGAAAGACCCGCCCCTGAGGCGGGTCTTGGGGAATTTTGAGGAATACCAGGGGACCCTGGACCACACTTTGAGAAGCAATCGTCTACAGCAGGGGTCTCCAAACCTGGCAAACTTTAAGTCTTGTGGCCTTCAACTCCCAGAATTCCCCAGACAGCATAGCTGGCTGAGGAATTCTGGGAGTTGAACTCCACAAGTCTTAAAGTTTGCCAGGTTTGGAGACTCCTGTTCTAGAGCAGGGCTTTTCAACCTTTTCACCCATTGTACCACTTTTAGGATATGGCAACATCCGAGTACCACCAGTCGCCTAGCAAGGTGTCAAAAACTTGATGACCAAAAAAAAAAAAGGAAAAAAGTGATGAAGTACAGGTAGTCCTCGACTTACAACAGTTCACTTAGTGACTGTTCGAAGTTACAATGGCACTGAAAAAAGTGCCCCCCAAGCCACAGCCGAGCAAGACACCTGCCCGCCCGCCCAGCGGCGCTCTTCCTCCTGTCTGAAGTTTTCATCGTTGTGAGCATTTCTGTTGAGGATTGGCAGCTGGGAAGGGGTGGGGGGTGTTTGGTTTTTATTCCCCCTCCCCTCTGCTGAGTGGTTGCAGCAGGTTTTGGTCACTTCCCATGACCCTGGGACACTGTGACCGTCATAAATATGAATCAGTTGCCAAGCATCTGAATGTAAACCACAAGACCCTGGAGATGCTGCAACATTCCAGCTGATCGGCGCTTCTTCTAGGCCCAGCAGAAGCTCCAGGATCAGTGCCGAGCTCCAGCTGGAGCCTGGCGCTGATCCTGGCGCTTCCGCTGAGCCCTGACAGCCTGAAAGAAGAGCCAATCAGCTGGAAAGTGGCACTGATCCTGGCGCTTCCGCTGAGCCCTGACAGCCCTGCAGCTCCAGCCGTCTCTCGCTCAGGCTTGTGCGGTGCTGCCACCGGTTCAGCTCATGCCCCTCCCCCACTACCACTTCTCTAGGATGGTCGCGTACCACCTGCCAGGTGCCAATGTACCACAGGTGGTACCCGTACCAGTGGTTGAAAAGCCCTGTTCTAGAGGGTTAATAACCAACCATTCCACATGATAGGGCCTTCAGATCTTCTCTTGCTCACCTTCCTTGAGAGGAGCGTACTCAATTTTGTACTTAATGATCTTTCCATTGGTCAGTTCTGAAGGGAGAGGCAGCCACGTCATCTTGATGTCGGTCGGAGTTGTACTGGAAAGGGAAAGCTGAGGGGCTCCACCAGGAACTGGAAGTCAGCGATAAAAGAGATCATGCCACCTCAAAAGGACTATCAGAGTTACAGTGGTTCTGCTCAAGAAGATAGTGCTTTTTTTTTTTTGGCCGTAAAACACACCAGAACAAAGTTCCGCCACCTTTTTTCGATGGATTTTCCATGTTTTAAAAGTAACTTTTTAAAATTTGATGTTTGGCCCACGTGGACTTGAACCGCCCTGTCGAGCGTTAGCAGGTTGGCAGCAAAATCATTAAAATGGTGCATGCAGGCTGCTTGCGTGTCGAGTCCGATGCATGCGTACTTCCTCTGCGCTGGTTGTGATTGGTTGTGTGGTCGCGCTCTGAGTGCTTACTGCGGGCGGCGACCTTTATGCCTTGTTACACAACTGATGTGTGTGGGTGTGTGTACAGTGTTGGTGAATTGAAAATCTTTTTTTTTAATTTTTAGTGTACAATTTACTATGAATATTTGCGTTAAATACAAGAAATTAAATTTATGTTAAGAACTGTATATATAATTTTTTAAATAAAAGATTAACAAGATGTGAATTCCAGCACCTTTTTTCTTACCAAGAAAGCACTGAGAAGATATATTTCAACTTGGAGGGCTGTGTCCATCCAGGGATATGTTTCCTGGTTAGCCTAATTTCTCTGGGAGATTAAAGAATTCTGGATAGTTTTCTTGCCTGCACTCGTTAGATAACACAACTGGTTCTCTATCGTGACCATTCCCCATATTAGTTTTATTTTTGAAGAGGATAAAATACCTCACTTTTTTTTTTTAGAATACACAGTTAAGACGTGAAACTATCCTTCAAGAAAACGGAGTTGGGTTCTAGAATTCCAACCCATTGGGACTATGTTCCTGATTTCTTACTATCTGCATGTGAAGCGATGTAATAAATACAGGAGTTTACGTATCTCACATACGTCCTCTTCTCATACGCAAACATAGCAAGGAGTACTAAGGTTAATTATGAACTGTACTATGAATTGTCTCTTTTATTCGCCTTTCAACCTGTTGAGTCTCCAACTGTCCATTCTTAGGTCCTTCTTGGATTTGCGAAAACGATCTCTCCAAATTCCGCTCATCTCATTTAGCTGGAAACACAAGTGGGAGCCAACCATTCAAGTCACGAGATGGCCGAGTTCCCTTGACAAGCTCAACCTTAAACATGACGTAATACAGCACAACTGTTGCCTTCAGAGAACAAGCGATAACCAGAATGGTAGACCAGGTTAACAAGGGTTAGCTCTTGGGGCTCCAAGTTACATCGCTGTTCTGAGAACTGCATTGCTTGGCAGGTACTATTCCAAGATGTTGGTTATCACCTGTAGACCCCTTCACGGCATGGACCCAGAGTACCTGAGGAACCATCTCACCCCAATGGAACTAGCCCACCCCACCTCAGGCCAGCAGAAAGGACACACTGCACACCCCACCAGTCAAGGAATCTGAAGAGCCTTCTCTGTTGTGGCTCCTGCCTTTTGGAACATCTTGTCCCCCAAGGTGAGAGCCATACCCACCACCACCACCAACAACAACAACGACAACAATAATAGTAAAGTTGGAAGGGACCTTGGAGGTCATCTAGTCCAACCCCCTGCTCAGGCAGGAAACCCTATACCATTTCAGACAAATGGTTGTCCAGTCTCTTCTTAAAAACTTCCAGTGTTGGAGCATTCAGAGCTTCTGGAGGCAGGTTGTTCCACTGGTTAATTGTTCTAGCTGTCAGGAAGTTTCTCCTTAGTTCTAGGTTTACTTTCTGACTTTACATAAGGGCCTGAAGACCTGGATCTGCCCCCCCGGCCTGGGGCCCCAATGGCTGTGTGTGTGTGTGTGTGTGTGTGTGTGTGTGTGTGTGTGTGTGCGTGTGTGTCTCATAATGGAAGTGGCTGATGGATAAAGACAAGATCCCTACCACCCACATCCACCTTCCTTCCTCCCCTCTTTTTAATTGTAAACTATTACTATTATGATTATTTATTGCTTCAATGTTTTATTCATTTTTAACGTCTATGGAGATTTTTTCAACCATCCAGGTCATGGTTTGTTCCAAAAATTCTTTTCCAAAAGGCAACTGGACTTTCTTGGGCTTGTTTTTTTTCTTTTTTTTTCCTTGAAAACATTTTGCTTCTCATCCAAGAAGCTTCTTCAGTTCCCAAGAAAGTCCAGTTGTCCTTTTGGAAAAAAGAAACTTTGGGACATTGGTTTTTACTGTTTCTAAGGTGCCCAGAGGCGACTCTGGCTGAGATGGGTGACAAATAAACCTAATAAATAAATGATTCACTCAATAGGCTAGACCACAAATCACCCAATCCCATTTCATCATAGCTGGGCATCTTGTGGAATCCCACCACATTGTGACCAGGCATACCCTGGATTATTTACGCCTCCAGTTTCAGTTGGACCCCAAAGTAGATCTTCTTAGTTCCTATTCTACGAACCTTCTTCCAAAGTCTGCACATTTATGGATGAGGAGGTCCGGCTCGCTCCAAGCTGGGAATAGGCCACCACGTAAAAGATATAGTTGGTGTTGGGCTCCAGGTCTTTCACCGAAAACTCAGTGGTGTCGTTATTCACCGCAAACTGGTATTCCACGTTGTCAGCACCTAGAGAAGGCACACAACGCTGTCAGATAGAAAAGAAGAAGAAGAAGAAAGTTTTGTTCTTTCTTAAAACTAGCTGCTGGTGAGATGCTTACAAAAGACCCTGCGCAATTTCCATCCTGGGGTTTGGTTTTTTTTGAGGGTGGGTGGGCAGGGGGAGGAGTTAAAAATGTCAAGATGGTAGCCCGTCTTCTGCAACTGAAGCCGCCTCCTTTATGGGAAAAAAAAAGCTGTTGGGCTTTAATCTTGACTATCGGACGCTCTCCTTTGACCTTTTAAAATCCCCATTCCTTCTGCAAAGGTCTCTATGAATATGTTGATTAAAAACCTTTTAAAGCTCTCCGGCTTAGAGAGGTCTCCATGCCAGGAATGGAGCAGGATTTCAGTCTGTATTTCTGAGGAGGAGGGGAGAAGCAACAGCCAAGTAATACAATAGCACTAATTCATCTCCGCAGCTGAAGACATTAAAAGGGCAGGGTGCTAATTGGAAAATTAAGAGAACACTTTCATTACTGCCCTTTCTAATGACTCAAATGGTGATAGACCATTTTCATTTATCCAGAAGATGTGTGTGTGTGGGGAAAATCATTCCTTACTCATGCAAGGAAATAGATTTAGCAAGACCAGGAAGATCAACCTTCTGCAGTTGAAGTAAACTTCCAACTTCCAATAGCAATTTTAATAATAGCGCATATATCTTAGTGTTTTCACCGAGTGCTTAATTCAACTAATTACATCTCACCCTCATTTTATCGTGTTATAATAATCAACCGATGTATGAATTACAAGATTGATTAAAAGCTGCTCGGAGTCAAGTAATTTGCATCAAAGGTGCCAGAAGCCTTCAACAAGTCTGCTACTGAGCAGTTAATTAATGTGTACAGGTCTTTTGTGAGTCTGCATTTTGTGTTGTAAATTAATCAGGCATTGCAAGCCATTCATCAATAAATAAATTGTGTGTTTCTCTGTACACCTTTTGAGAGCTTCGGACAAGCAAAATCAACGGGGAAGCCAGATTCACTTTACAACCGTGTTACTAATTCAGCAGTTGCAGTGATTCACTTAACAAATGAAGCAAGAAAAGTTAAGTGGAGCAAAGCTCACTTAACTAATTTCTTACTTAGCACATAAATGTTGGGCTTAATTTTAGTCGTACATTGAGGACCACCTGTATTATGCCTAAAAAGGGTGTCATTTGCACCTTAGCAAGAAACTATGAATGATAGAGAACGCCCAGTAGTTGCTAGTATCCACTTCCTCCCCCCACCAAGCCTCCCAGAACATCAAAATCACATCACCAAGATGTTGACATCACTGGCAACTCTTCCTCACTGCCGCCCCCCCCCCAAATGAAAATGGGTACAAGGGGCTTTTGCAAAGCAAACTACTTTCCTTTCCATGTTTTATCACCCTTACACAAATCCTTCAAAAGGTCCATAACTTCTCAGCTCTGCCCCTTACAAGCTGCTCCTTCTTTGATTAAAGTTACTCTCTGCTTTTGATGAATAAGCACATTAAAAGCTGTTCACGCCTACATACCCAATCAATCAATTCAATTAACAATCAACTAAGTGCTCAAAACCCTGGATCCTATGTGTTTAAAAATGTATGGTTTCCAACCCAAAGTGTGGACTTTAAGGCTGCATTTCTAAAGCATCCTCCTTAATGAAGAAGCTTGGCAAATATCGTGGCACTCATAAATACCTATAAAACAGCATCAATCAGAACAGAGAAGATAATGGGAACTTGAGAATAACCCTGAAGGTGGATCAACATAAGCCAAAATCTGATCCAATGTTTGGTTTGCCCAGTTGCCAACCAGGTGCAGAAGGTCCCCAAGGAAGTCAACTGATCTGAGAAGTTGATTCTGATAACATAATAAAAGAATAATGGAGTTGGAAGGGATCTTGGAGATCTTCTGGTCCAACCCTCTGCTCAAGCAGTTTGTTCATATTGAGTTTTTAATTGTAAACCTCCACTCCCCAATTCTCTCTCCAATTTAGTGGATTTATAATAGTTATCATCATGCAGAATCGAGAATAATAGAGTTGGAAGGGGCCTTGGAGGTCTTCTAGTCCAACCCTCTGCTCAAGCAGGAAACTCTACACCATTCCCGACAAATGGCTGTCCAATCTCTTCCTGAAAACCTACAGGAATGGAACACACACAGCTTCTGGAGGCACGCCAGCGAAGGAACCACTAGCTAATTGTTCTCCTTCAGGAAATTTCTCCTTCGTTCTAGGTTGGCTCTCCCCTTGATTAGTTTCCATCCGTTGCTTCTTGTCCTAGAAGGTTATTATACTCTCTGAGCTTGCTTGTTTTCTTGCTGACGTTTCATTACCCTAAGTAACTAACTAGGTAACATCATCAGTGCTGGAAACCCATGAGGTTACCTAGTGAGGGTCATGAAACGTCTGTAAGAAAACAAGCAAGCTCAGAGAGCACCAAGGACTCCCCATTGAGCTACAGATATTCTCCTTCAACGGTTATAAAGGTGATTATACAAATCGAATGTTTCCCCATTCTCTTGCCATTAGGACCGGCCCAAAGAGCACGATCTTCAGGATACCGGAAACGCACCCAAGGCTTTTTGGTAATGGAGAGAGAATCCAATAATCTGCTCACTGTTGAACTCCGGCCGTTCCCAGGATACCAAGACGGCGGTGCTGGAGAGAGAACTTGCTGACACTCTCTTCGGAGGGCTCGGCAGACCTTCCCGCACAATCACCTCCAACTTGGCTGTCGCACAAGCCGTGCCCAGGGGGTTTTCGGCCACGCACTGGTAATAGCCCGCGTCGTCCAAGCCAATCTGATTGATCACCAGGGTACCGCTGCCCTGGATTTTAACCCGTCTTTTAGGCAGAAGCAGCTTTCCATTCCGCGTCCAGTGTACGGTGGGCAGCGGCTCTCCTTCCGCTTTGCAGACAAACCTGGCAGTGCTGGCCCGGGTGCGAGAAATGGTGTCAGGTGCCTGGGAGATGGTGGGAGGAGCTAAGAAATTGAAACAGAACCCGGTGAGCGTGGTGGTTGATTGGAGACCCTTCTCTTTTTTTTTCAAAGCTGACAGACTGTCCTCCCTACAAGGCACCCCGGACCCAAACATCGAAGTCACTGAGGTAGGTAATCCTGGACTTAATGATAGTTCAGTTAGTGACTGTTCAAAGTTACGATGGCAACTGAAAAAAAAAAAGATAATTCTGCCTGCTTTTCACATTACGACTCTTGCAGCATCTCCACGATCACGTGATCGAGATTCAGACACTTGTCAACTGACTCATATTTGTGACGGTTGCAGTGTCCTGGGATCACGTGATCTAGAGGATTAATTAGATAAGAAGCTCAATAACGAGGTGGAGGTTATTCATAGATATTTAATTGTTCTCTTCTAAAATTATCAAGAAAGGTACTAATTTAAGGCTGATAAAAGAGAATACTAGTGGAAGAAGAGAAAATCCAGGCAAGCTACTAGGTGGAATATGGAACTACAGAAACTAACTGTTGTTGATTATTTGTAAATACAAACCCAGACAACACACTGCTTACCAAATACTGATGGTGATATGTAAAAGAAAAACCAATAAAACATACGTACGTACATACATACATACATACATACATACATACATACATACATAGGTCTTGGTGTATTCGGGTCTTTTCCCGTGTAAGATTGAGAGTGTCTTGGCGACGTTTTGACGAGGTCCCACTCGTCATCTTCAGGCTGGTGTGTTCAGCTACGAAGCCGAAGACACCAGCCTGAAGATGACGAGTGGGACCATGTCAAAATGTCGCCAAGACACTCGAACGAAGCTGAAGCCACCAGCCTGAGGATGATGGATGAGATTTCGTCGAAACGTCACCCTGATACCTCTAATTCTACGTGGGGAAAAAACCCGAATGACCAAAGATCTACATAAGTGGCTCCTGACCTTGTCTGAACCCTGCACCCCTAAAAGGCTTCTGATATATTCTCGCACCCCTTACAAAAGTTTGAAATAATGGCACCAAATTATGCATATACACTATAATTTTGAAAACCCAAGTTTTTGCGCCTCCTGGGATATGGTCTTGCGCCGCCGGTTGGGAAGCCCTGCTCTAATGCATATGAACACATGTCTTATTTTTCCTCCTAAAGTTTGACAATCTTCATCATTACAATATTACATATAACCGACACTAGGTATTGCTTAGCTGGTCTAAAGGGCTGTCTTACCTTTAAATATTGATACATTTTAAATGAGCTAGGCTTGACTTAATGTAATTTGATATATTTATGGCTATTCTATTTATGTTTGAGGCAGATTCTTCAGGTAAGATGAAATACATCAAGAAGGAGGCTCCAAGTTATAATCTGCTTTGTTTGGTTTGAGTTTAGCATACACATCTACCAGCTGGGGAATCCTGCATGATGGAACAGGGACCACAAAATAAACATATATAAAAAAGGGACAGAAATGCCAGAAGTCTTCTGAATTTCACATGATTTTTAAAGCAATCTTCTTTCAAGTTTTTTTTAGCAAACTTCATCCCATGCATGCATACTGAATTTTGCAGTAGTTAGTATGTATGTCTGAAATGGTATAGGTTCTCCTGCTTAAGTGGAGGGCTGGACTAGAAGACCTCCAAGGTCCTGTCCTATTCTATTCTATTCTATTCTATTCTATTCTATTCTATTCTATTCTATTCTATTCTATTCTATTCTATTCTATTCTATTCTATTCTATTCTATTCTATTCTTCTATTCTATTCTATTCTATTCTATTCCATATTTACTATTCTATTCTATTCTGTATTTCTCTTCCATTCCATTCCATTCCATTCCATTCCATTCTATTCCATTCCATTCCATTCCATTCTATTCTATTCTATTCTATTCTATTCTTCTATTCTATTCTATTCTATTCTATTCTATTCTATTCTATTCTATTCTATTCTATTCTATTCTATTCTATTCTATTCTATTCCATATTTACTATTCTATTCTATTCTGTATTTCTATTCCATTCCATTCCATTCCATTCCATTCTATTCTATTCTATTCTATTCTATTCTATTCTATTCTATTCTATTCTTCTATTCTATTCTATTCTATTCTATTCTATTCTATTCTATTCTATTCTTCTATTCTATTCTATTCTATTCTATTCTATTCCATATTTACTATTCTATTCTATTCTGTATTTCTCTTCCATTCCATTCCATTCCATTCCATTCCATTCCATTCTATTCTATTCTATTCTATTCTATTCTATTCTATTCTTCTATTCTATTCTATTCTATTCTATTCTATTCCATATTTACTATTCTATTCTATTCTGTATTTCTCTTCCATTCCATTCCATTCCATTCCATTCCATTCCATTCCATTCCATTCTATTCTATTCTATTCTATTCTATTCTATTCTATTCTATTCTATTCTATTCTATTCTATTCTATCCTATTCTATTCTATTCTACAGAGATTGGGTCTCGAACCCAGGCTGTCAGCTCTCCAGCTCACAAACTCAAGGTCTTTAACTGCTGAATGTCTATGGAGATTTCTCAGTCATCCAGGTCTTGGTTGTCCCAAAAGTGTTTTTTCACCAGGCAACTGGACTTTCTTTTTTCTCTTTGAAGACGTTTTGCTTCTCTTCCAGGAAGCTTCTTCGGCCCCACCATCCAGTCAGAGCTGAAGAAGCTTCTTGGATGAGAAGCGAAATGTTTTCAAAGAGGAAAAAAGAAAGTCCAGTTTGCCTCATAAAAATACACCTTTGGGACTTTGAACTACTGAGCCATCACGCATAAGAAGGAAGAGATAATCTAAATCCACCTCTCTTCCATCCTTCCTAAAAGATCTAGTGGTTGGGAGCTAGAGTCAACAAAAGAATAATCTGCTCTGCCGGACTGTTTGTGATGATCCCATGCTCCTTCTGAAGACTCACAAAAACAGCAAAGGCAACAAGAAATGTGTTCTGTTTTTCTCACCAAGGACTCGGAGCTCAGCTGCAGCTGTTACAAACTGTCTGGTTTGGGGTTTGTTGGCCCGGCATACATAGACTCCTGCGTGATGAAGCTGAACAGAAAGGATCACGAGGTTGGTCCGTCCTAACACAATCACATCCGTAGAAATGGGATTCCCATCTTTAAAGGAAAAGCAGACCATCAGACCTTCACTTGGGGTGCCAAGCATAGGTGAAAAGCAAGCAGAGCTGGGAGGGCGGAATTAAGCACGTCGTAAGTTTAGAGTTGTTGCATTCCCAAAAGCACTCAAAGTCCAACTCCTCCTGAATTTCATTGACCCCTATCTGGTGCCAATTTTGTCTTGAATTTTAGGTGACAAGATCCTTGAATAGATCTGCTGCAACCTTACACGTGGTCCTGATTCTTTGCATCTGGCACCAAGACCCCTGAACCTGAAATAAATAACACTGCCTGAACCATGTCTGTGTTTTGAATACTTCGACACTACATTCATCTTCTCCACCCATTTTCATTTCTATAAAGATGCCCAGCCAACTTTGTTAGGCATGCATTATTTGTTCTACTGGTGGGTAGGAGATCTAATGTAGGACTCTGCAAATATCTGCCCTGATTTTTTAAGGCAGAGATCCCCAACCTTTTGGGCACCATGAACCGGTTCCACAGAGAGAGGTTTTTCCATGGACCGGACAATGTGTGGTTTTGTGTGCTGCCTGTACCCCACAGATGGAGCTTTGCTTGTTTTTGTGGACTGGTTGCTGGCATGCTGCAGCTCGGTAGCGGTCCATGGACCAGGGGTTGGGGACCCCTATTCTAAGGTATGGCTTGACATGGCTGAAAATAGCAAAGATTGGTGGAAAAGACTCAGGGACTCCATGTAGGGCATCAAAAGAAAGAACCTTAACGTCAAAATTGCCCTTTCTGTACCAAATGGTTACCAACCTACTTACAGGTAGTCCTTGACTTACAAAAACTTATTTAGTGATCATTCAAAGTTACAACGGCACTGAAAAAAGTGAATTGTGACTTTTTTCACACTCACGACTATTGCAGTATCCCCATAATCATGTGGATCAAAATTCAGACACTTGTCAACTGACTCATATTTATGATGGTCGCAGTGTCCCGGGGTCATGTGATCCCCTTTTGTGACCTTCTGACAATCAAAGTCAATGGGGAAGCCAGATTCACTTAACAACCGTGATACCAACTTAACAACTGCAGCACTTCATTTAACAACTGTGGCAAGAAAGGTAAAATGGGGCAAAACTGACTTAACAGATGTCTCGCTTAGCAACATAAATTTTGAGCTCAACTGTGGTCATAAGTCGAAGACTACCTGTACTTACCTATCTAAACCTTGCTGCATTTCAAGCATGAATGCCAAAATCCCACAAGGCTTGAAACCAGGGTGCCAAAACTCGTAAAATCTTAGCCAATATGTTCTTCTCCTTCTTATGACTGTCATCTGTATCAGGCTGATTCAGTACCTTTATACATGGCCTATGTCTGTCCTGTTCAGCAAAAATGTCATTTTAATTTTCATCGTTGGAGTTTTTGTTTGGATAGCTCTCCAATCTGCCACTTTCATCTTGGTGTACTACATGTTGTTAGGACAGGAAAATGGCAGATTTCTGTAAAACAAGCAGATCTGCCTCTGCTTCCATGCTCCAACCCAGAAAGTGGTTTCTGTAGCACAGCTCTTAATCCTAAAGATAACCAAGGAGCCATTTCTGCAGAGTGCTAACATATGTGTCAGATTTCCCACCAGACCGCACAAAGATCTAGCCTTTACCCCCTGACCTTTGAAGCTGGAGAATCCTTCAAGATCAGCCTTGACTAATGGGGATCAAAAGGCATCCAGAAACTAGAATTCCGTATCTTTTACAGATCAAATGCAGTATACCAATCACATGCTTTGTCTGCTTTTAACTTTGACTGGCAAGCTCAATTTAGTAGCCACACTCCTGTTACTACAAATTTAGTTTCTCTATATTCAGCTGCAGATTATAACATTTCTTAGAATGCAATTTCTATTTTTTTAAAAAACAACAACAATAACCAGATTTTAAGACGAAAAGGTTTTGGAATGGCTTCTTAGCATTAGAAGAGGAATTAAACTTCATTTACCTTCCCGTATCCAAGAGATGAAAGGTGTGGGATTTGCCGATGCGACACACTCCATCACAACAGTCTCACCAACCACCACTGTGGCATTCTCTGGTGCAGTGACAATGACCACATCACCCATCATTGGTTGTTGGGGACCTAGGGCAACAAAATTCAGATTTCCTCTTTTTTCCCTCCGTTCTACTCGTCATCTTCAAGAACGAAGCTGAAGTCACCAGCCTGAGGATGACGGATGAGATTTTGTCGAAACATTGCCCTGATACCTCCAATTTTATGTGGGGAAAAACCTGAATGACCAAAGATCTACATACAAACACCCGCGAAAACCTCAGAAAACAAATATGTGTGTGTGTGTGTGTGTGTGTGTGTGTGTTTGTGTATTTTTTTTTGGCTTGCTAACAAAGAATAAAGGGAGACCGATATGATCATTTCAAACTTATTTGTTCTCATCAGTCAGCCATACCCTTCTGAGATTCGAACCTGGGCCGACTGCATCTTAAGCAGTTGCTTTAACCCCTAGGCCACAGGCTCTCTCTCTCTCTCTCTGTTAGCTGAGAAGCAAGGGAGATATGTGTTAAATGTTTGTTAAGCATTCAGAA
Organism: Vipera ursinii; assembly: GCF_947247035.1. NCBI lineage: Eukaryota > Metazoa > Chordata > Lepidosauria > Squamata > Viperidae > Vipera > Vipera ursinii. The sequence continues at coordinate 7,352,026 of NC_139524.1, read as the reverse complement.
TACACTTGCTTAGTCCCAGACACGGGACAAATCTTATTTCCTGTTTCAGCCTAGCCCAAGGCCATCCACAGGCAGTAGCCACAGCAGTGGCAGATATATATGTGTGTGTGTGTGTGTGTGTGTGTGTGTGTGTATGTGTGTGTATGTAAGGGACGCTGTGGCTCAGTGGGTTAGGACGCTGAGCTTGTCGATCAGAGGGTCAGCAGTTTGGCGGGTCGAATCCCGAGTGCCGCGTAACAGAGTGAGTGCCTGTTACTCGTCCCAGCTTCTGCCAACCTAGCAGTTCGAAAGCACATAAAAATGCAAGTAGAAAAATAGGGACCACTACGGTGGGAAGGTAACAGCGTTCCGTGCGCCTTTGGCGTCTAGTCATGCCGGCCACATGACCACGGAGACGTCCTCGGACAAGCGCTGGCTCTTTGGCTTTGAAATGGAGATGAGCACCAGCCCCTAGAGTTGGAAACTCTATATACACAATTGCCTATCAACATTTGTTATAGTTTTCTAAAGGTATCGATAATATCAGTTTGCAGTATCTTTTATCCAGAGCATATCTTAATTGCATTTGCTGAGTCCAGTGTTCAAGGTTTGTGTGAGAATGAAGGTCTTAGACAGCGATTAACACTCTTGTAAAAAGCTACGTCACGTACAAATGCAAGAACTTCCTTCCACTGTGACAGTTTTCTGGTTTTGAACTTTAGTCCCAGGATGCTTATGAAATTCTCCAGGTGGTATCTCAAAGGTGCTTTTCTCCTCCCCCCAAAAAACCCAACTGGATTGTAGAAGGTGGAAGAGGAGGAAGAGGAGGAGGAGGAGGAGGAGGAAATAAACAAATACACATTTAATTCTCAGGTCTCCCCCACTAATAAAATCTTCCTCCTTATCAACCAATTTTCCATTGCTTAAGTTCCCAATTAAATAGATTCATACTTGCAAAATCCTTTCGAGATAAAATAAGATGGCTCACATACAAATCTGTGTTTAATTTCTCTCACCATATTAGTCTGTCCTTGGGCCTGTCATCCTTTCTGGGGTGTTCACAGGGGGTCAAAAAAGTCAAAATGGCACCTACAAGCGTAAGATCGAAGCCCCACCTGTACTGCCTCTCTTGGAAGGCTGTCAAAACCAGCAGCATTCGCAAAACATTTGCATATCACGTCAACTGCTGCCTTCTCGCTTTCTGAGCAATCAGGAAAGGGGAAAAAAAAACACCAAACCACAGATGGATCTTTTTTTCTCTCTCCTCTCCTGAACAGCTGCTCAAAGCCTGAATCCATCCATTCCCCAGGGAGGTTGGGGTGGGGGCTGAGGGCAATTTCAACACAATTTCAAGCTTCTGTTCAGGAAAAGGATGAGAAAGTTCACAACTAAGCACCAGGCCAACTTAGTTGTTTGGTCTTTCCCCCCCCCTCCTCTGCCTTGTGAGCTGCTAAAAGTAGGAACTTAAGAGAGCTCCATCTCTTTTTCAGCAACGTTGAGACCCAACTAGGATTGCTGAGAGCCAATTTGAATGTTATGTGCCGTACCGAGGGCTGTGATGCTCTGCAGGGCCTGGAATCCCAAACGAGGGCTGGAGAATTGGATGTGGTCCTTCCACGTAAGGCTGGGCTAAAGAGAAAATGCCTTCTCCTGTATCAGAAGGGGTCTGGAGGCATCTTTTCTGACTCAGAGTTTTTTTTATATCTGAATTAAATTTGTAGCACTACCGCTACAAATTGAGACTTACATATATAACACTCCGTGGTGCTTTACCACACTTCTGAGTGGTTTATGTCAGCATCTTGCCCTCAACAATCTGGGGCCCTCATTTTACTGACGAAGGAAGGAAGGAAGGAAGGAAGGAAGGAAGGAAGGAAGGAAGGAAGGAAGGAAGGAAGGTTGAGTCAAACTCTAGACTGTGGGCAGAGTTCGCTGCATTCTAACCACTGTGCCACAGGGGCTCCATTTGTGAGCCTTTGGGTTCAATCCCTCCACGATCCCCATCAACATCAGCCAGAATTTGCTATGGAGAAAGGCAAACTGCCACAACATTATGTCCGCTGATCCTGCTCTCTACTTGTTCCAGAAGGACACAATAGCTCATTGCCTTGAAAGCCCCCAAGAGATCAAGTACAGATACAACAGTTGCACCCCTCCAGTCTTCTACCTTCACAAAAAAATCACCAACGTGTAATCAATACTGCCTGAAAAGGTGTGTGTGTGTCAGATGCTTTTTGTGTCCTCCAATGGCCTCTGAAACCGCAGCACAGCCACTTTCTCAACAATCGTCCCTAGGAACAGAAGGTTGGATGAAAACTGTCCTGAACTGTTGGGTCCAGCAATGATCAGAAAAAGATGAACTCGGAGGTCATATAATAGCACCGTGTTACCCTGGAAATAAGACCTAACTGTACAATAACCCCTAGCATGAATTTTCAGGACGCTCGTAATAGAAGCCCTAACCCCAAATTAAGCCCCAGTTAAGATCGTCAGGCAGACAGACGCATTTAGCACCGTATTTCCCTGAAAGTAAGACCCAACTGGGAAATAAGCTCTAATGTGTGTTTTGGAGCAAAAATTAATGCAAGAACCGGTCTTATTTGGGGGGAAATACGGCCTGTTTCCCTGAAAATAAGACTTAAGCTGAAAATAAGCCCTAGTGTGATTTTTCAGGATGCTCGTAATAGAAGCCCCATCCCCAAAATAAGCCACAGTTAAGATTGACAGCCAGACGGATGCATTTAGTACCGTATTTCCCCGAATATAAGACCCAACTGGAAAATAAGCCCTAATGCATCTTTTGGAGCAAAAATTAAAATAAGAGCCGGTCTCATTTTTGGGAAAACATGGCTACTATCTGGACCATACTGCCTGTCATCTCCCAGGTGTCCTTCCTAAATCAGAAGAGGCATAGATCTAATAACCACCAGACCTGTGAACACTCTACCTTCTCAGGAGTTATAGATTTAGATTCATCCCAGCTTGTCTAACACTCAAACTTCCCCAAAGAATTTAAAGAACGGCTTTATACAGGAAAGGAGGAAGTTTAAGCTTTGAGGATGGCTGCCAGATACTATAGAGTCTCTGATTTTTGATTCTATACCAGGAGCTCCTCTGAAAGCAACAGGCCAGCCTTTAAATTCATTCCAGGGCGCCAGGCTTTAAAGCACAACCTCAGAGGGGCTAGGAAATTGGTGGAGACAATATCCTAGAAGTGCAGCTCCTTCCCAGCAGGGACACGTGTTTCTTGAGAATGTGGGAGTGAATACGTGGCTATGGAAGATGACGCTCGGAGTTTGCTGTTGGCAGAATTTCACTTAAACTGACAGATCTAATTGCTCGCTGTGGTCATGCCCTATGGAAACATGTTTTCTGTGTCAAATATTTGTGCAAGATCAGAGTGTCGGAATGGAACTAGAAGTATGAAAAGCTGCCTTCTTTTTTTTCCCCAGGAGAAAGCACAGGGGACAGGATGAAAACGGAAGTAAGCATGTGAAGGGTTAGTATCACTTTATAATGCCTTGGTAAGGCCACCCTTGCAGTACTGCATCCCGCTTTGGTCGCCACAATATAGAAAAAAAAAGATATTGAGGATCTAGGAGGAACTGCAGAGAACAGCAACAAAGATGATTATGGGACTAGAAGCTAAAACCACTTCGGCAGAACCGGTAGCTAATTTTTTTTTTTGCGACCCAGGCCCAGAATGGACTTCCGGAAGCGACATCCACACAGAGGACCAGTTGTTCACATATTTGAATCCCACCACTGGCTAAAACATATTGAGAATGGTTGCAAGAATTGGATAGTTTAATGAAAAGAAGGAGTAGAGGTGCCAGGATAGCAGTGTTCCAATATCTAAGGGGCTACAACTAAGAAGAAAGGGGGTGGTGGTGAGGATGTCAACCTATTCCTGAAAGCACCTGAAAGCAGAACAAGAAGCAACAGATGGAAACTCATCAAGGAGAAAAACCATCCTAGAGAGAAGTAGAAATTTCCTGAAAGTGAGAGCAATTAATCAGTGGAATGGCTTGCCTCTGGAAGTTGTGGATGCTCCATTGCTGGAGGTTTTTAAGAAGAGATCAGACAACCGTTTGTCTGATATGGTATAAGGTCTCCTGCTTGAGCAGGGGGTTGGACTAGAAGACCTCCAAGGACCCTTCCAACTCTGTCATTCTGGTATCTTCTGAGGGCATGTCATGGGAGGTCTGACAAATGTCCATCATGGGGTCATTTCATCAGATCTCTCATGATATATTGGAACACTCAAATATTGGAACAATATCCCTTGCTCAAGAAGGAGAGACTATCTCAACAGTGGGTAACCTTTGGTCAGGAGCCCAACTGGTGAAGCTCTTCCTCATGCCTCCTTTTAAGTAATTGAGGGCAGATGGGCACACACCACCGGCCTGCAGGCTCTCCCTGTTTTTGTTTCTTTGGGGGCTTCTGGAAACAAACAATAAGATTTTAAGTGAAGCTGTACCGAAATAATGCATGTTATATTCTGTTTAAAATACGAACACACCATATTTCCATCAAAACCTTCATGCAGCGCTTGACAAATTGAATTCCGGCACCAGATTGGATTCGGCAAATTAAATAACTCGGTGTAATTTCTCATGCCTTAATTCATTCCATAATATTGATTTTTTATGAAATGACTCTCCTTCTGCTAATGGAAGAGGTTAATGGGATGTACAAAGGAAAACGCCTTCAGCTGAAACCCATCAAAGTCACCCCAAACTAAAGGACTGAAAATGTTGACCTCAATTTCTCCAGAGGGCAGAAGTAAGATGATAAACGGACTTGCAAATTGAAGAGGCCTTTTTTTTGGCCGGCTTCTGGAATGTGTACAGGCATAGCTGACATATTTCGAAGTGTAGCATCAAAGACACAAAGACTCTAAACTTGAGGCCGGCGGAGAACTTGATGGGAGGATTCATGGGTCCTACCTTGATGTTCAGGTGAGGAACATCACCTGACCAGGGTTACTCTATCACCAACCCTTGATTACAACTTGTCCATTTCTTCCCAGGTTGGACAAAACAGCTCTTTGCAAAGGCCTCTCCTAGTCTTATTCTACTCTGGAATGCAGCTTCCCCAAAAAATGTCTGAAACTTAATATGGAGAAGTCTGCCCAGCCTTTGTACATCTGCCCTGTGAGTAACAGCTGCTCAAATCCTTGCAATCAGGAAGGCAGAAAACATCACAACATGATCTTTTCAACCTCAGCTTTAAAATAGCATTTAATCCAAGAGAAAATAAAGCACCCAAGCTACCCATCCATAGAAGCA